>NC_086160.1:28296187-28926187 GCF_035149785.1 Candoia aspera
CAAGCTTTTTCAAGTGAGTGTGTTGGAACAAAAACAAAAACAAAAACTGACTGCAAACCCCTGAGTGTAATCCCAAAGAAGACATCAAATACTTGGATCCAATTCTTTTGCTTGTGCCCAAGTGAAAGGCACTTATATGCACCTGGGAAGTTGCCGATTTCCAGCCCTTTACATCATTTAGAAAGTTTACAGAAGGTCCTTAAGGAGGGCTTTGGGATAGGGTTGTCACCATAACAAGAAAACGAAATGCCCTCTTGCCCAAGAAGAAACAACCTCCCACTACTTTGGATCCAAGCCTGTGCTTCTAACTTTGTTCCAGTGAAACAGAGTCAAAGCACTTTAAATGATAAGCCAGAACATCTTAAAACAACATCCTAAAACAAAACAAACAGATGTAAACATCTATTGACGTTTAAGGTAAGAGCAGTTTTTGTAAACATTAACTGCAGATGATAAATCTATTGTAGTCCATCTAAGTCCTTCATCCAGATAAGGAGATTCCAGGCTCCCAGCTATACAAGTTAACAGTTGCAGCAGTTTTCAGGCTATTTTCAGTTCTATACAAATTACATTTGTCAGTAGGTAGATGCAGCTATTTTTCTACACACTTAGGATATTGTTCATTTCCCATTTTTGTGTTGCTTTATTTGAGTCACAATCTGAAATAAATACTTGGTGTAGAACCTCTGAACGGTCCAAGCATTTTCCTGATGGGATGTGAGTAAATCTATGAATATTCTGGAAAACAAAAGCAATAAGCTATTAGTTTCCAATTAAAAACTGACCATTTAAATTTAATTGCATTATTATTCTCTTTAACTTATCAATAACAGACTAGGAATATAGGTTAGGAACTATTTGTTAGGGCAACCTGCCTAAGCCTAACAGCTCTATGGATCCTGAATTTTTGAAAGACATCTTCTAATTACTATTAGACAGATTTACAAGAAAAAAATATTTATACAAAGGAATACAAATATATTGTAGCTAGGCTCAATATGAATCCTAGCTAGACAAAATTACTGTAGTTCAAAGGCCTATTGAATCTGTAAATATTTCATCTTTAACTCTAGAAAGCATCACACCATGGAGTTGGCTCACAATTTGGGGGTTCTGGAATCAAAGTTCCTGCTAGGTGAAGGCTGTGGCTGTGACAGCCTTTGCACAATTACATCTTGTGTTCCAACTTCCCTTGCCTATTCCTACTGTTATACCTCCCTCCATTTTTAACCATCTGCAATCAAATCCCCTGTCCCTGAGAGCCCCTGCGAGTCACAGTCAAACCAATAATTATTAATGACTCCTCTTCCCAATCCTAGCCACACAACAGTACATAACACATAACACGAGAAGCAGAGCAGTAACACTAACAAAGCAATCCCACCCACTTTATTCATTCACACAACCCATCCCACCAACCACATTCTGACTCAACCTAGTGGGATTAGTGAGGACCAAGGGGTCTCACCTCTAGGAACTCTCCCTCAAAGGAGGGGGTACACAAAGTCCTCTGTGTTCTTGGCTCTACCACTTGCAGACTGGACTCCTGCCCTCCTGCAGGGAAGGAAGGAACTAGGAGCTGGTTCTGAGCTGTAATCAACATCTTTTTTGAGAGGAGAAGCCAGAGGCACTCATCTTCCCATTCAAGAGGCCAGGTCTGGCCCATCAGAATTAAACAATTTCCATCCTATGTTTAACCTTCCCTTTTGGGGTAGAGTACTGAGTAAGTGGTAGAGCTGAAGTTGCAGAAAGTTCTGGAAGATAAAGATTATCTAAAGCCTTGGCAATCTTGGTTCTGGCCTGGATATGGTATGAAAACAGCACTGGTCACTCTCAAGGATGACCTGTGACAAGGCTTGGACGAAAGCAGCGCAACCATCCTTGTCCTCCTAGATCACTCAGCAACCTTCAATACTGTCAACTGCAGTATCATTCTGGACCACCTACCAGTGTTGGAAATCAGAGGCCCAGTGTTATGGTGATTCTCCTCATACCTGGGTGGGCAGGCCAAAATGCTAATTGGGGAGCAGAGAGGTTAGACCTACAGGCACTTCAATATGAGGTACCTCAGGGTTCAGTCCTTTCCTCTATCTTATTCAAGGTCTATGTGAAACCTCTGGGAGACATCATCTGTTAGTTTGGGATGAGGTATCAATATGCAGATGATACCCAGTTATACATCTCTACTCTGGGCCCAATGTGAGATGTGGTGGAAGTCATGACCTGGCATCTGCAGGTACTCTGGTTGTAAACAGGGAAAAACAGGCTCAGACTCAACCCAAATAAGACAAGAGGGGCTGCTGATTTGGAAGGTTCCAGGACTGCACCATCCCCAACTCTTAATGGCTATGTGTTTCCTAAGAAAAAGGAGGCCTGCAATCTGGGAGTCCTCCTCAACTCACAGCTCTTCTTCGAAGAGCAAGTGGAGACAATAGTTAGGAGGTTTTTTGTACAGCTTCTATTACAGGATGCACTTAAGGGGGTCATTCAAGCCCTTGTTATCTCTAGATTAGATTACTGTAACTTGTTGTACATGGAACTGCACTTGAAGACCACCCAGAATCTTCAGCTAGACCAGAATGCAGTGGAATTAACGTTCAGCACTCAACCATGATATTGCTATGTTACCTCTCTGCTACAAGAACTGCACTGGTTATCAATAGGTTTCAAGTGCAATTCAAGGTTCTGGTTACTATATACACAACCCTATATAGCTCAAGGCAAAGGTACCTTAGACATGCCTTTCCCCAATAGTTTTTGCCCTCTCGACCCAAACATCTAGGAAGCCCCTGCTAAAAGTCCTCACCTACCAGTACATACAGGAAAAACAGTGAGCATCCTCTGTCACAGCTCTCCTCCTCTGGAATAGCTTGCCCTGGAAGTGAGGATCATCCCAACCCTGAAGGCCTTCCAATCCCTTTGGGGATTAAATGCAACCAGTGGTGCCATATTCCATCTAATGAATGTTAGCTTATTACTTTTACTGTTTAATTGCCAAATGCATTGTTATTTAATTAATTATAGTGATTTTGCATTGTATTGTAGAATAGGACACCTAGAGTCCAGTAAGATTTCAGGTGGCAGACAAATCTTATAAATAAATAACTAGGAAACATGAAAGCAAGTTTTCTTATCAGAAACACCCAGTTCTAAGTCAGAAATATAATTCCATGACCCACAACTGCAACTGGCAACAGAGACACTTGATCTGATGAATGACTTATAATTGAAGACCTATAAGTACCACACTACTAGTGTGCCTGCAACTTTTTCATTACCCTTCCCCCTTGCCTTTCAGGTCACAAAATAATACATACATACATACACATTAGGACTATAGTATGTTGTGGATGAAGTCATTAAATCTTGTTCATATACAGTAATGACTTCCATGATGGCCAGAGGCAGTTACAAAGAAGAATCCATTTATCAGAAGGTAATATTTCATGTCTAGTTCAACCTACGAAATGCTATAGTTTAAATCTGACTAGAATTCATAAACAGAATTAATCACATCATCCTAATGGTATTCTGAGCACCGATCAGATACCTTGAAATACTGCCACTCCTTGAATTCATTTAGATTGCAATGTGTAATCATAACTTTTGATCCATCAGGGCCTTTAGTCAAGCACTGGTCATACTGCATGAGTTGGTTAGCTTCATTAATTCTGAACAGCTAAAAATGAATATTAAAAACAACACATATTTTGTTCTAATAATTGAAAAAATGCTAACTTATAAAACATTGTTGCATACAAATAAGACTGAAATCAGCCTATTTTGTCTTTTATTCTATGAATTGTAATATAATTAAAGAGGCATTCTTAAATACGTATTGGCAAAAATAAATCCTTAAATACTGAATTAAGATATAAAATTTTTGGAAAGCTATATGCTAAATACTAAGTTTGAGGAGGAACTTGAATGTGTATCTATCGATTCCTAGTTAAATACCTTACCCATATACTGCACATATCAAATATATTAAGAATGCATTAAACAAGCAGCAATTGTAATACTTACAGTCTATAACTTTATATACACAATTTTAACAACTCAGATACATATATTGAAACTAGGGTTATTTTATGGATCACTATTTTATTATATTCAGAAAACCTTTACATTCTTCTGAATATAGAACTATTAGTTCAAATAAACAGCCAACATACAGTAATCTCCAGTTCTATTCAGAAACTTGCAGGGGAAAAAAAAACATTTGGTTTGAAAGACTAAAATATAGGGAGGGTACATAGAAGCTAAACTGTTAAGTCTTAAGTGAACACAAATATAGAGTGGAGAATATTATTCCTGCTTACATGGCATGATAGTTAAGGTAGCAACTTAAAATCTGTACCCTTTGGCTGCTTTATCTTATTTGTCAGAATCACATAAACTGAAGCAGAATTACAATAATCATAATCACTTTACCTATTTTCTGCACACATTACACTCAAAGCAGTTTTATTTCTTTAAAAAGAAACAATTTCAAACAAATCAACAATAAACAGATTGTAGCATAGTATTATTGGGGCAAGGCCTATGTAGCTGTAATAACACTTTCAATATTTATGTAATGCTTATATCACAAAAAGTCTCTTGGACTGGGAGAGGAGGGCAGCCCCTAAGCTTTATTTCAACACCTCACAGCAATCTAAAAATCATAAGCAAATATTTGATGTTTTGGCTTTCTTCACAATTCAAAACATGATCTGATTCTACTTACCTGATTTCCTCCCATTCTATGGCATGGACCGAGTTCCACAAAGCCCCCATTGGTATGACCCATACTGTCTATGCAGTATGCTGTTTCAAAACCTCTAATCTGAAACATATTTACGATTTGTATTATTGTTAAATGTTTCAATATATAAAATTAGGAAGAAATAGAAATAATATGCAAAAATGTTATCTGTAATCTACAGCAAATCCACAGCTCAATATAATAGTGGAATATATAAAGGTAAACAGTACATTAAAGATCAATAAAAGATTCAAAGCAAACCCTGTAACTCTTGTTTATAATTAATGCATATTGTGACCACTCTCAAACATCCTTTCAGATATGAGGAACCTAAGGATCTCCAGATATGAGGAACCTAAGGATCTCCAGATAACCTAAGGGGTCCAGGAGGCGAGCCTTCTCTGCAGTGGCACCCGCCCTTTGGAACATCTTGCCCTCGGAGTTGAGACAGGTTTCCTCGCTCTCAGACTTCCAGAAGAAACTTAAGACCTGGTTCTGCCACCTTGCTTGGGAGGGGGAGAGTGATAGCTCAACCTGGGGATGGCTGGCGCCATAGCACCTCTTAGTGATTGTGTTCCATCTCCACTTGGTTTTTACATTTGTTTTTATGTATATTTTAATGTAATTTTTATGTGGCTATGTTTTTAATGCTATTTATTGTAAACCGCCCAGAGTTCCCCATTGGGGGAGATGGGCGGTGATATAAATTTAATAAATAAATAAATAAATATTGGCAAACTACAACCACAACTTTTTTCTTTGTTGGTCACAGCAGAAGAAGCTGCTGAACTGTAGCTCACCAACATCTAGAGGCCACAGGTTCCTTAGTCCTGGTTTATCTATGGAGCATCGAAGTGAAAAACAAGAGAATTTGTGCATACATCATGTCTTGTCTTCAACTTAAGTATCAGCAAAGAGAACTCTCCCTTTATAAATTCCACTGATCTTCTAAAGCATGCTTTCCCAATAAATGAAATAAATAAATAAATGAAACTGTCATAATATTCTCTATCATTGCCACAAGACTGTATTATGTATTAAATAATATCTCACAGCAGCAATCACAATAAATGAAGTCTAGTGAAATATATTTTACACATCTCATACCCAAGGTATTATAGAAAATATTTGTTGCATAAGAATAAGAATTCTGTTTTGTTACAGGAAAAAAGCAAGGAGTTTATTTCAAATAAGGCAACCCTTTAACGATGGGTGATATAATAGTATTTACATACAGCAAAGAATGTAATTCCCCTGAATCATTTTCAGTGGCTATTGATTCTATTTAATGCTCTATTATTGGCAAATGTCAGTGGACTAGTGAATGGCAAAATGGGCTTGGCAGTAATTGCCGGCTTTATTTTAAAATCTTCTGGATTTTCATCTTGTTTTTTCCTACTTTTTCCTACCATATTCTGTTCTGTATGCCTCAATCCTTATCAATCTCTTCAATGACCATCATTATGACTAAACAGCTTCTTTACATATCCTTCTCTTTGGCATCTAAATTCAATTTCATGAATACATATTTTAACTCCTGTTGGCTTATTTATTACAACATACTGATCACAGAACTCTCCTTTGGACAAAGCCCAAGGGCCATTCTATCCAGAACAGTTAGAATGCATGTATAAAAAACCAACAGTTGAAAAGCACGGCAGTTTAATATGTATTCATTGTTGATAGTAAATATTTGTTCAGTTGTTATACTGAAGTATTCCTATTGTCACTTTTGACTAATACAAACAAATACAACACAGACAGCATTCACATTTAATACAGTATATTACAGCTCACCTGCTTTTTCTTCTCTAACTACATTGTTGGCACAGTTTAAAAACGTGTGTGTTTTCATTCTTAAAGTGCTTTACCCTGTATAATAATCATCTGTTCACAACTAATGCTAAAATTTTGATTCTCCCCAGTCAATAATGCCTAAAATCTGATGTTAATATATGAATGCTTGCTGCTTTTTGCAATTGTGTACAAAAGATTTGAAGTTTTAAGTTTCAGCTCATGAAAGAATATGGTATACTGTATGTATTACTAATTGGTTTGCAAGTCCTACCTGGAAAATCAGCACTGTTTTCTGACAAACCTGCAGTTTTGTTCAGAAGACCTGAGAATCTTAGAACTTAATATGATTCCAATAGTTTAAATACTGTGATTCCTTTTATGCAGATAAGAAGACACCTATTTCTAACAAGATTCCATACCCTTCTCCTAACTGAGCATACACTCTTAGATGGATTAAGTCTAATATTAGCCCAGGACAGTGTAAAATACTGATTTAGATCGAAGAATAGTTACCTCTCCCCACTCCACATTTCTAGGTGGCAGCGGATAATGAGAAGTTATATCATAAGCTATTTCTTCCATAAACCATTTAAAGCTTTTGCATTTGTGATCTTCACGAAATTTCTTCAGGTCAGATATATCACCGTAAGCTAGTGCTTTTGTTTCAGGACGACTAGCATAGAAATAATCTTTGAATTCATCCCACCAGACCTCCACAACACGGACATAGTTCTGTAAAAACACAAAAAATTAATGCATACATTTTAAAAATAGGGAAAGTAACAATCTCACTTGACTGATTTTATTCCACTCTCTCATTCAGGAAAGGATATTATGAATGAACGGAATGTTTCACACAATGACGTTAATTTACATCTTCAGTGAAAGATAGATTTAAAGTAGCTCACTCTATGAATTATCACTGGTATAAAAAAGGTTTAATCACAGTCATATCTATTTTAACAATGTGATAGTTGGGATAGAAGAACATTGCTAAGACTTTAACAAAATTATCCAGTTACCAACTTACAGGATGATTAGTAAGCAATTCTACAGATAAATTTTTACATATTTTTTATTCACCCAAACTAGGGATGAAGCAGCTTTTTACAGCTAAAGGCTGCATTTAGAACTCTACTGCCAAGTGTCATCAGTGCAATTTACATAGATGGATTTCCAGAGACTGCAAAAAATTGCTTGGGGTTACTGAATGTTCATCTATTAACTAAACAGGGATAGACATTAGAAGAAAATTATTAGGATGGATGTGCACCAACTGGAAGATTCAAATTAGGTCTAATTTGGCTTGATTTGACTCTGAAATAGTCAGAAGTTGTCTATTTAACCTAGATGTGATGTATATTTGACCTTACATTTTTGCATTCCTATTCATTTCAGGTGTGAACCTATGAACAGCTTTAATTTTTTTGTTAACAAAATAAAACTACAGGAAACCTGTCCAATGTCAAAGAAATAAATGTCAGTCTTCTCTCAGTTTTGACCGATAGCTGCAAGGAGTTCAAGGAGTACTGAATAAAAATATGTTTATATAATCATACTTGTTAATCTCATTCAGAGGACAATGACCCTAGGGAGGCTTTTTTTTTCGGTCCCTTTGAGTCAGTGTTGACTCCTGGAGACTGCCTGGACTAGTCCCTGCAGTTTTCTTGGTAAGATTTCAGTAATGGTTTGCCATTGCCTTCTTCCTAGGGCTGACAGAGAGAGACTGGCCCAAGGTCATCCAGCTGGCTTCGTGCCTAAGGTGGGACTACTGTAGAACTCACAGTCTAACAGTGTCTAGCTTGCTGCCTTAACCACTACACCAAACTGGTTCTCCTGGATGGCCCAGCAGAACAATAAACAAGCAAAAGTTGAAATGGAGGGCATTTAGAGTTAATCTTCTTTCAATTCTGCTTTAATGTCACTGAAATATTTAGTTTTGGACAGAATTAAGGGTCATTTGCAGGAAAGGACTCAACATTTCTCAGCACTGAGATGAACAGCCCCAATGATTCCTCCTTTAGGAGGAAGCATTGGGAGGTAGAATGAGTTTTCAACTCTAATCTTTATCCCATCCTGGAGAAAATGTAAAAGTAGTAATATTTTTGCAGACATATTGGCTGGCTTTTGCAGTGCTCAAAAACAGCAAATAGCTTATTACATCTTGTTATGATTTTGTTTAACTGACTTTATAAAAATACACTTTCAACTTTCAGGGCCACAGAAGCAGTTCAATTTGCTCCCTGATTTGGCTAAATATATGTATCTCTATTTAAAAATATTTTAAGCATTTCAACCATTAACATGAAATGATGATGTAGATTTACATTTATTGCTATTAATATTTTAGGGACAGAAACACTACCTTTAAAGTAGGTGATGATCCAACATAAGCTGGAGGTGGATTCCCTTGCCATCCCTGGAGACGATATATGTGTCCAACACGAGAACAAGGCACAAACAGTAGCTTCCCTCCACACTGCCAAATCTGAACATTGTAATATGTGGGATTAAAACATTTTTTTAAAAAAAAATGTATTTGCAAGCAGATTTTAGAATGTCAATGCTCCATAGTAAGCATTTAAGCGAGCTGCACTTTTACCATTACTGCCAGAATGACCAAAGAAATCTATCTTCCCTAGTTAAATCTAATAAGCACTTACATTTTATCTGGAAGAAAAAAAATATAAGTGTTCAGTATTAATAAATAGCCAAGATTATAATATATTAACTGGATTTCTGCCAAATTATGAAGTCATATCTCCAGGTAATTTTAGAAACTCATTTCATTTTGTAGTCTTATATTAAAATCAAAAGGATACAATGTAAATCTGAGACCAGATCGTTTTTTTTTAGATCATATTAAAATGCTCATTAGGTTTCAAGCTGATGTATTAAATTTTAGCACACTAAAGAAATGCAATTTCTGACTTTATTAGTAGGATTTTGTTGGACTCTTTAATTGCAATAAACACAGATGTGGCTAGAGGTCTAAAAGCTTCCTTCCTTCTTAGAAGGTATTAGACCAATATTGGTCTTTTGTTTCCAAAAACTTGATATAATTCCGGATAGTTTAATAGAGTAGATAATTTTATATTTTAATATATTCGTAGCTATTCTATCTATGTGGGTTTACTCAAAGATTTTTCTAGTTCATAAATTGGCTTTATGAACTCTGCTTGTATGAATTTTGGTATTATTTCATCAAAAATATCACCCAATGACAAACTTTACAGCAAGTAAAGCTTCTGTAAAGCTGTCTATCTAGTCAACCATGTATTGTACAACATTATTCAACCTGAGCTTGTTCAAACTTCAAAATTACGAAGTTGTTACTTGAAAAAGATGCCATATCTTAAGTCTCTTATTATTTATGTGAAAACATATAAAAGAGGTCTCCAACTTCACCTTTGCGAATTTCCTTTTAACCCAATCTCATGAAATATTAGGCAAATAAGGCACAGACTAAAGACCACTAGATGTCCTATTAGAAAAGAAATATTTTTAAAAGTCCTACAGAAAAAAAGCTATACATGGGCCTTACGCTATAAAACAAAACAAAATTAAACAAAATTAAATTTTAAAATATCCACAATAGAGGACTGGAAGAGTATTCCATAACGGTCTATATAACTTCAACTAGAAGCAGAGTGCTAGGAAGGAAGATGGCAGTTAGTCCCTTTATTAATCAAGGTGAACATGAAAACTAGTCTGAAAAGTGATCAGATGTTTACTTGAAAAATGGTAATGAACTCTTTGGAACAACTATTTACCTTGTAGGATATTTCAAAGTTTTCACCACCCCAGATTTGTAGACCTGGATCATAGAGACCTAACTCAAAAAAGAAGTCACGTTCAATGGCAAATAATCCACCAGCCATCGCAGGTGATCTAGAAGATAGACAAAAATAGTTTTTATGCAGCCTATCTGAAGAAATTGTTCTTTTATTAACGAACCAGGGGAAAACTTAGATATGCAGAAATTATAAAGCGTTGATTCTGAAATCACAATATGATCATTACAATTTAGGAATACTGAAGCAGATTAAATGCTGTCCATTTCTTTCTCTCAACAGTTTTAAACAGTTACATAAAGGAAAAAAAATGCTAGGATGGAACAGTCCCTTTTCCAAGCTTAAAAAAACAGTTAAAATATTACAGCTTGTTTTATTTTTACACAAGGAGGCATTATCCACAATGTGCCAATTTGTATCAGTTTAGAAAAGATGAAAATGTGTTTTTTGTTAAAAAAAAAGGGGGGGGGGGTTTAAAGAGAAAAAGGCATTAGTGGGCCAAAGACTAGAATGCTCAGCTATTGGAAGTTTCTGCCTATAAGTTATTAAAAGACCTTTGTTGAATACTGGGATTTTGAATATGGGTCCCAACATTTTTCTGTTAGAGAGAAAAATGTTTAATTAATTCATCAAAGCTTCATAATTTCACTGAAATATTTTGAACTTAATGAAATCATAAAGAGTAAAATAAAAACAATGCATCCATTTTTTTAAAATTGTAGTGAATGATTAAAAAACACATTTACTTTAGCTACAGGAAAAGGATCTTTGAAAAGAAAATAAGCCAGGTTGCAAGGTTAGTGAAGAATAATTGAATCAAAGCAGAACCGTAGCCCTATTAATTTGGGGACAGGAAAAAGGGAGATTAGAATAATCTCATTCCTTTCCAGGCAGATGTATTTTCTTTTTGAATATCCATTTTATTGGTGAAAGCAAATGAAAGAGAATTGTAAAAATCAACAGAATCAAAATATTTACACTAAATAGAAATATCATGTATTTTGTTCTCATCAGTGTTAATAATACTTCAATTTGTCAGTTCAATTCTTCTCCTAACCCCAGCCCAGCCTTAGGCTTGAGAGTGGTCTGGCCAAGGTGTTCTCCTGCCACAGCACTGTCCTGTAGGGGTCACTTGTTAAACATATTGGCGCTGCATGTTTTGCCTTCCTTCTTTTGGGGTAGGGCCCAGCACTGAATGGAAAAATTGGGCAACAGTTGCAAGCATTTATAATTTTTTCTGTTATGGTTTCCCCCTCGGCACAGCATCACAGAATAATTTTTATCATACAACTACCAAGTAACTGAAACAAATCTGAGTGTCATTCAGATCTGTTAAAACATACAATACAAAATAAAATGATATATAAAGCAATACAATACACTGGAAACAGGCCCATGATGTCAAAAGGGAAGCAAGCTTACACATGCCCTATTTCCCATGTTGGTGCCTGTTCTGCCAACAAGAACAGTAACCATGCACTGAAATAGGAGATAATAATCTGGAGAATGTGCAATTCGCCAACATACATGCTAAGCAATTTGTAAAACACCTGAAGCAGCAATTATGTATTACATATTTTGCTTAGAAAACTGAATAGATAAGCATACTATGGAGAAATGCAAAAGAGGATAATTTAGTTATATTAGAAATGCTCAACCAGAGTTAGTGAAAAAAAGGGCTTCTTTTAAAGCATTATTTTTAAGAACTAAGATCATGCAATTATTTAATAGGTCAGTACATCCGTAAGAAAAGGAAAAACGTGTAAGCCATTTAGTGATTACCGATACGGCTCAGTTTTTGTCTTTCTCATTTCCTTCTCACGTTTGGTCAAGGGAACCCTCTTCCAGAGCATGCTCCAATCCCATGCTCCTCTAGCAAACCCATCTTCGTCACCACCCCCTTGGGGTACAATGTTATAAGTGTTGCCATCTATGACATCTATAAGCGGCACAGTACATGTGGTTCTGCAGGATTTTGGATGATGATGGTGAGGATGAAGGAAGGCATATGACACATTTAAACGAACCATGGTTCATGGAAAAGAAAGGGGGAAAAATGAAAGGATTTAGGTAAGCATGAATTAACAAAAATCAGTAGAACAAAACAGCATTCTTTACCGATATGGCTCAGTTTTATAGTTTCTGTTTGCTTTTTCCTTGTGGCTTAATGGAATACGTTTCCATAGCAAGCTCCAGTCCCAGGCCCCTCTGGCAAAGCCATCTTCATCCCCGCCTTGCTGTGGTTCAATGGAATAGTCATTTCCATCTATGTAATCTATTAGAGGCACAGTGCATGTAGTTCTGAAATATTTATGGAAGGGGAAGAGACAAGGTTAATCTGTCTAATCCAATAGATTACCTGCTACCTTTGATGCCTTATTCTAATATCATCTGAATAAATACAGTGCACAGATATATACTACTCTTCCTACAAAACGAAAGTGAGGGGCAGAATTTATGAATTAAAAGAATGAATTCATATTACTGTTGAGAACACATTTACCTCTTCCTGTATAGATTCTTGAAAATAAATTGTCAAAGGGAATGATGTAAATCAATGTTCTACATTTAGAAAATATTATTCTTCTATTAAATGCACTGTCAAGTGGTTTTGCCAGTTTTTAACTATGCCACAATTAAAAAAAAAAGGTCTGATTTAAAACTAGCAAATATACTATTTTAACAAATACATTTATGTATACTGGAACACTGTGAAACCAAAACTAGAGCCCTGCCTTAATAACCCAAACTCCTTATTATTTAAAAAGGAGGGAGGCAATTTAAACAACGTCCTTTATTTCTGACTATTTATATGCAATTCTGCTTTGCACATTGAGGACTGCTTTCTTAGATTTTTACTCTTCATTTTAAAGTACCCTTCATTTGTATAAACATGGACATTAATTTGCCAACTGTTTGCATTACAAGTAAATCAACTATGCAATTAATGTTTTTAGATATTAACAGAAATTTAAACTATTTACAATTCTAAGTATACTTCAAATAAAAATTGTTTATGTAATTATCTTTTCCTAAATTAGTCTTGTGGGGAAAGCAAAGTTTTATCAGCCAACCTGCAAACAACTATTTAGGAAGCTGGGATAATGTGTTAGAAAATTACCCATAAAAAATGATTACCTGTCTTGGACATTACAATATTACAATCTTTAAAGGATTCCTGAGAGATAGAAATAAGCAAATTATTACCTGTCTTTAGATATAGGAGCTATTAGTGCTGAATACCAGTTTACCGCCACCTCACAGTGGGCATCAAGGTAAATTAAAACCTTTAAAAAACAAAGAAGAAAGGAGATTTCAACTTACATCATATTTTATGTGTGTGTGTGTGTGTATTATTTGTATTTTCTTGTAAAATACATATTGACTTGAGTTTTCTAAATATAAATTTGCAATTAAGAACTGTGGTTATAATATTGTGGTTCAAGATCCATTAATAGCAGAATTGAGACTATATGGAAAGAAGGATTTTATTTAGCAAACAGTATTCTACCTGTCCAAGTTTAGCCTTCTGGGCTCCAATGCTTCTAGCTTGAATTAAACCTTCTCTCCTTTCATTTCGAAAAATCTTTACAAGGCCATTCCACTGCTTAATATAATCTTCTAGTCTTTCTTTTAAGTGTTCTATCAAATAATAAAAAGAAGTGTCCATGCATGTTGTAAATATTTAAGGCTAAGTTGACAATACAAAGTAAATCTATATTAAAAACAAACATTATATATTTGACTAAGTATCTACATTGTCCAAAAATTAAGGATGTCAAATTAATCACGTAAGTTTGGTATATTTATTGATAACTACCCAAATGATCTTTGTGTGTGGTGCAAAATACACAAATTCATACAGGCATCTATAGTGACAAGCATTCTACAACTTCTAAAGATTAATAGCCCGATATTCTTCAACTAGAAGTTGCTATCTAATTAAGAACAGAATCAGCTGGTTATCAGCTCAGTGTTTCTGCTGCCTCAAGTCTCCTGGATAATGATACTCAGCCTTGAGTATTATATTGATGTTAAATGCATTTACCTTTATTACTAAAATCATCAATTAAAACAATTTCAGCCAGATATTTTCTTGGAGTTCTTTTAATTACACTGTGAACTGTCCGCATGAGTGTAGACCACCCTTCATTATGGAAGACAATGATAACGCTGGAGGTGAGTAGGTTTTCATCATAGTGCCAGTATTTGCACCTGCAACAGACAACTTTGTTATTTTAATTTTTTATTAATATTTATGATCAAGACTTCCAAATTCTAATTTCAGTAAAACTAATTCAATAAAAAAATAAAATGTATAGATATACAAATTCAGAACAACAGTTCTAGTTGTAAAATGTAACATCCATCAATTGGGAACACTTATAATGTCTCTTGCGTATGACCTATAGGTCAAAGCTTCCTTTTCCCCCATTGTAGCAGTAAAGCAGTTTATCCCATTAAGGAAAGACTTGTTTTTATTTACAGCATAGATTTATACATTAGTTAATTTAATCACCATATTGTGAATCAACTGAAATTTTAAAAAACTGCCCATGTACAGTAAGTCTCCTTTCAGTCAAGTTCTACTGGTAATTGTATGGACAGATCCTTGTTGTTTTCTTGGCAATAATATGGAATGATTTGCCATTGCCTTCCTAGTCTATCCTACAGCTCTGGTGTTCTCTGATGGCCAAGTTCTAACTAGGTCTGACCTTCCTTATGAGCCAAGGCAAGGTCAGATAGAAGCTGCCAAACATATTATCAAGGACTTCAAACTAGTTCAGCTTTGCCTTTGTTTTACTGACCTGAAGTTATCACAGTTTTAGTTCCATACTAACATATTTCTATCTCTAACTCAATTCAGAAGTGTTACAAGAAACAACTCTTATCAACTTCTGCATCTTGACAGGAAATTGCTACCCTCAAATAATGACTTGACTCCTAGCTTATTATTCAAAAGATTTGTAGTTTTAACATCAACATATGTGCTGCAGAAACCCAAATTTGCTCTGTGTATGTATATTGTTTATGAATACTATTTTTATAAATGAAAAAATATGCACATTCTGCCTTTCAAATTCAAAAGCCTGAAAGTTCACATTTATTATTCAGAATAAAAATTCAGCCCAAATACTCTACTCTTCTATATGTGTTCATTTTTAAAAATTATATTATCAGTGCACTGATTTTTATTTTAATGTTTAACACAATGCAAACAAACACTGATTTTACTTTTATTCTTTCTCTCCATTCTTCACAGTATCCAGAATTTTAAAAATAGGGTATTAAAGCAAAAGAATTAAGATTAACATCTATACCAGCCAAGTTTTTTTTTCCTTTTAAATAAATCATAAGCATACCTTTCTAAAATAAAATCCCCAGTTAATAAACTGAAATAGCTGCTACTTATCAAAATAAGTGCTCAAGCAGTTAGAATTTAATATAAAAACCCAACTGCTATTCCATAGAACAACAGTGACATCTAGTGGCAGGTAAACTACCATCAAGCAAACTTTTTTTAAAAAATAAGCATGTTATTGTACTTTCCCATCACCACCCTGCCTACAAATATATATATAAAAAGTCTCAGTGCCATTGCTAATTGTCTTTTTATGAATATTATACTAAAATGAGCAAGGGTGCTTGGAAACTATTTCACATTTAAGACTGACTAATTTTGCTAGTTGCGATATAAATTACACTGCCATGCATGTTTTGTATTAAACCTAGAATCATCCTGCTGCCACATACTGTTAAATCTTTTATGAGAACAAAGATTCTATTTTAAGAATACTTTAGTTACTACAGCAAAGGCAGTGCACTATTCAATATTCTTATCTTCATTCGATGTCTGCATATTGGGAGGTACTTTTAAGCCATACCAAATGCTCTACTGATGTGCCTTTTTGTTACATACAGATCACACTGATTTGCTACAGGGAAGATTCCATATGTTTTCATCTATATACAATAGCCAATCCTAATTTAGGGATTTTTTTTAACAAATAAAAGCTCTACACTACTTGCCAAGCTCCTTAATAGTGGACCTAATTTACATACCAATAAAATACATTTCTATCATAGGAAGACAAACTTCCTTAACTCAACTTAAAGTATTTGTTTATCTAGCATAATACTGTCTATCCCGGCCCTCCACGATTTTAGAGTTTCTCACAAGCCTACTTCAGGATCAAATCTACCATCCCTGAAAATCTCTGAATGCCTATTTTTGAATTTGTGGCAGTAGAGGGATTTGAAATATTTCTTCCTATTTATGTTTATGTGGGATTTATGTATTATAACAGGTATGGCACCCCAAACCAGACTGAATCACAGAAGGTGGTCAAGTATCACAGACTTCCATACTGTATTCTGAGAGAGAGAGAGATGGAAAAAAATCCTCAAGACTACATACATACATACGTACCCAGACCACTTTCCGATATTGCTAGCTGTAAAGTTTTAAGTTTTTTTTAATCACAGGTCAGCAGACAGAATTTGGTATGGGTTTTACAAATGTTATAGACTCAGACAAACATTTTTTTGCCAGAATCACACAACTGCTTTATGGAACTGCAAACCCGTGGCACACTGTGCTTCTACACACTTCAAAGCACATTTTTGCCTTTGAATTGAAAGTACTGCACAGTCATAATAAAAAGCACACTGCAGAAAAGAATTTGGCTTGCTAACAATAGTATAATCAAGAAGTTTACAAATGACTTTTATTAATAAAATATTTCATTAAGGGATAATAAAGATTGTTTTGTTCATTTTACCTACTTAGAAAAGGACAACATAATTTCATCAATAAAAAAGTAATGTTGATGTCATTCTCACATTAATAAATCACATCAACACTATGACAGCTTTATAAAAAAGATAGTAAAAATGTGTTAAACATTTAAGTTGATCATTCCCTAACAATTCTTAAAGTCATAAAGTAACACACATGGCATAGAATTACAGATAGTCCTTGCTTAATGACCATTCATTTAATGACAGTTCAGAGATACAACAGGGCTAAAAAAAGTTACTTACAATCCATCCTCAAAGTTACAACTGTCATGCCACCCCCACAGTCAAGTGATCATGATTTGGGTGCTTGGCAACTGGCTCGCACTTATGACCGGTTGCAGTGTCCTGTGTCATGTGATCACAATTTGTGAACTTCCCAGCTGGCTTCTGACAAGCCAAATCAAAAGGGAACCATTGATTCACTTAATGAACAACGCAATTCACTTAATGACCGCAATAAAAATGGTCGAAAATCAGGCCCAGTCAATGATGTCTCGCTTAACCACTGCATCATTTAGCAACTGAAATTCAGGTCCCAATTGCAGTTGTTAAGCGAAGACTACCTGTATCATCAACAAAACATACATTGTAACAATTTCATGTTACAGTAGATTCTTCCCTGTTTTTTGTTAATAAGCCTTATGGATTCTACCTACTTTCTTCCTTACAGCAGTAGCATCCTCTAAGGCTACTATTGTTTACTGAATACTGATGAACCATCTAATATTTTCTAACAGTTTATACTATAGGACAAGACAGGCCCACACATTTCAACTGTCACAATACAAAAATAAAATGTTAGAGAAAATGAAAAACAAATATTGGACTGATAACTGGGTTTGGAGGGTCTTATTTCTAATAGGTGCTCTTAATTGAAAAGTTTAAGCAAGATCCTTTAGCTGTTCTTTTTCTGATTAATGTAAATGACCAAACTGGTTTCATCCATGCCATAATACCCTTTGTAAGAGACAGAGGATGCAACTTTCTATCTCCTGGCAAATGAATGAGGTCAGAACGTACTGTTCTTCAACTGTCTAAAGGAATATCACGACCAGCATGAGGAGAAAGGAGCAAAGCTTTACTAGTTCCTCTCTCCTCCTGCTAATTGCAGTGCTATTTCCTTTGCTGTTCCAAACTCCAACAGCAGGTGGTTGATCAGTGAAGGGATCTCCTGTTGTTTGCCAGTGGAAAAGCTTTGATAGTCTGAAAGCTTTATATAGACAGAAAGAACTTCCACTACAGGACGACAATTGTAGGCTTAGGCTACCTGTCTTTGGCTTCATGATATAGATGAAGAAATTCTCATGTTAAGGCTCCCAGCTGACTAGTGTAAGATGAAAGGGAAGCCAATATTTTAGACTGAAAGCATACAGAAACAAGATTGTTATTAAGATCTTTATACAACACAGATTAGCAGATCCCAAAGACTCTCAGCTGTCCTTGAAGGCTGACCCACAGATTTAGTGAGTATCTAGTTTACCACATTAGGGTGCTTTGCAAGTTGATAGTTATTATCTTCCACATACTAACTTCATTATGCTCCCCTACACTCATGTAATGTTCCTACCTCTTTCCTTTGATTCTCTGTTTTTGTATATACTTTGTTTTTCAATTCTATATCTTTTATATTTCCTAGCATTTAAATTTTTTAGATTTTCATTTTCACTCTTTATATTATTTTTTAGATCTGTTTTACTTCTTTTTAATGACACTGCCGCATAATAAAGATTTGACTTGATCCCTAACAAACATGAAGTAAAAGTGCTTTGAATAATTATTAAAAAGACCCAATATACTATTTTTAATTAGCAAAAGAACAGGCCAATTCTTCTTTTCATGTTATGAAAAATTTATATCTAATGTAATCATGGCTTAAGCCAAAGCAATTGATTACTCATCATTTGCAAGCTAGCATGTGTATTATGCTAAATAAATAACTTGTAGTACTCTGACATGATCACTATTTTCAGTCTCATTATTTCAACATATGATTTACATGCTTTCTAGTAAAATTATACTAGTTTGAAAACATTGAACTATGAATAGATAATTTTTTTTCTTACTGAAATTATAACTATAATTATGCATGTAATACTGTGAGTCACATGAGTTTTAAATACCACTTCGGAAATCTATTGTTGCTAGACTAGTATGTGTACCTGTCAAAACCAAATTATATTTTAGGTTGTTTTAGTTAAAAAGCAACTTAAGGAAATGTTGAATATGACAAATACATAGGCACATACCTGTATCGCATAATAGAGAAGGAAGAAAATTGTTAAACAAAATCTGGAGTAAATGTATGGTGGAAGATAAATAATAAAATTGTATGTTTTTAGGCATGGAATAAATCACATAAAAGTGAGATGGGAGAAAAGATAAATTCTGAAATTGTAACTAAAACTGTATAATGTCCAGGGATTTGAAGCAAAGATTTTATTGTTCTATTGAAAATTTGGGAAAAAATAATCTACAGGTGATATTTATTTTTAAAACTTTATTTACGTGTAGTTTGTTACTTCATAAAATGAGAAGAGCCAGTTTGGTCAAGTGGTTAAGGCAACAGACTATAAACCAGGAGACTGAGAGTTCTAGTCCAGGCGTGAAAGCCAGCTGGGTGACTTTGGGCCCGCCCCTCTCTCTCAGCCCAACCCACCTCACAGGATTGTTGTTGTGGGGAAAACAGGAAGAGGAAGGAGTATTAGCTGTTTGCCGCCTTGAGTTATTTATAAAAATAATAAAGGCGAGATAGTAAGTAAGTAAGTAAGTAAATAAAGTTGGAAGGGATTATTTAGATATCAAGTCCTACTCTCTGCTCAGTGTAGGAATTCAAATATAGTTGTGTAGCCTTCGCTTGAAATTTTGTCATTATATATTCCTTTGTTTACTTATAAAAGAATGCTGTGTATAAAAATCTAAAGTATAGTGTATTTGGAAAATAATTCTAAATTTTTAATTTGCTACTGAATGTTTTAAAGTTCTATTGCAAATGGGACCACAATCTGGTGAGCTCTAAGAAATAGCGTATCTAAACAGTTCTGTCTATAAAGGAGAAACAGGCAGGCAAAAAATTAGAATTTTAAAAAAGAAACCATATATGTGGTAGTAAACTAAGAGAATTAAAGAGACTGCCCTCTGTTTTATTAAAAAGACACTTGTCATGAGTAAGGACAACACTAAAAGCTAAAATTTTGAGGAGAAAGAAAACTGAGAAAGGAGACAGGGAGAGAGGCTCAAAATACACATTGTGTCTCTTGAAACACCTTCCAGTCAACCTCACTCTTTGAACTGGAAGTTCTATTTAACAGCAATTTCTTTTTCTTTTAAGCTTTTATCATTTTATTACTGTATATGCTTCTGAACTTTGGATTTTGTCTACACTGAGGCAAGTTTCTCAATTCCTTCACATATGAGTCTGGTTTGATGTATTACAAACAGAGATTTATTTCTTTTGTATCACTTATCTATCTCTCTCTTACACACCCCCACACACACACACCATTTAACATTTGAGATCCAGATGGCCCCTACTTGTCTGGAAGAGCCATAAAGACCTGGCTCTTCACCCAGGCCTTTGGCGAGGAAAGGTGATACTCCCACTTCATTCTATCTGGTCAGTTGCATTTGCCATCTTTTATACTTATCTTTTATCTTTTATTGATTTTATTGTAATGTCTTTAATTGTTGTGAGCTCCCAGAGTTGTTGAGAGTCAGGTGTTGTACAAGTTTAATAAATTAGTAGTAATAGTAGAAGTAGTAGGAAATATTTAGTACTCTGTTTTTTTTTCTACTTTCAGGGATGCTGCCTTGCAAAACTGTTCCATCTTTACTCACAGTAAACACAATATGATAATGGTATCATCAGTTTTACTGAAATTATATTACTCTTTAATAATAAGAATAAAATAGAAGCAGAACAAGAACTTACTCTTCTTGACGTAAATCATTAATGCTCCGATCTAGTGAGATCATATCACTTGCTACCATGTTAAACCCAAATTCTTTAATGCTGGCTTGAACAGATTCTTTATATTCTGGTCCTAAAACATATGGCTTGGCTTCCTCACCAGGACCACCAACAACTCCATGGGGTTCAGGTTCTTTGGGTTCAAAATTACCAAGAGTTCCAGATCGCAATACAGGGTCATGGTAGATATGTGTCTGTGGCTTAAATGTAAGATACTGTCTCTGCATAATATTTTGCTGATCATTCTTTCCTCCAGCATGAGGAATTCTCTCATTTTTGGCCTTATTCCTTCGTCGAATTGATTCCAAGTCTACTTCCACACCTTCAACATGAGGCCACGGTAACACTGGCTTGAATTTGTCATTTCCTGGAATTAGACCATTATCTCTGAAGTTTGGCATTAGATTGATGGCTTCCTTGTCATCCTATACAAAAAACAACAACATAAGACAAAATAAATTACTAGATTGCAGCTCCAATTTCATTTTTCCACATCCCTTCAATGCCAATTTAGCTATTAGAACCTGCATCTTAATATTTTCTGTCAGCAGAACTATGTTCTCCAATCCACATGTTTAACAGAAGACATCTTCAGTGAATGCCATCCATAACAATCCACTTGTCATCATGAGATTGAAGAAAATTGTGCCGAATCTCAAAGTTGTAGATATTCAGAAGGACTACCATTTAAATCTATTCATGCAGGTTTTAAAGCAGAGCGAATGTCACCACCTTAGGCACGAAACTGAAAGCCACTAGATTTGTACATCACAGGAAACGTCAAATGTAATATTATTTTCTAGAGTCTTGGTACTATAGCAGGATAATTTGTCCAAACTGGGATAATTGAAGGAATATTTAGTTATCAAAGCCATTATTTATATTACCAGACATAGCACCAGTTTGATTTCTACAACCATATCCAAAATGATGAATGATAGAAACTAGACACATGGATGGGTGAGGAACATATAGTGAAATAATATTACAGTAGAAGGCAGTATTTTTAGAATTATACCAAGATGGAGAGAGAGACACACACACAAAGAAAGGTCTTCCAAAAATACATTTATGGTACTTCAGCTCTGTATTGCGTTTTTTTATCCTGAAAGTGATATTTTTAATACATAAAGCATACATAAACATCTTAAGGATTAGAAACTTTGGTTGGGGGTTTAAACATTACCTAGAAAGTTGTCTGATGGAAGGCTTGGAATCAGGAAGATGCAAGTTTTCACTCCAGTCCTCATCCCACAGCAACTACTTAAATATTTGTATTTAGATATGTAATTTATGTATATTTGTGTTTAAGATAGTCCTTGTCTCAGCAGGTGGCAGCACATAACTATCAGTGTCTAGCTTTGGAAGCAACACAGGACCTGTTTAGTATTGGAATGGGAGATATCTAAGAAATCCCAGACCTATAGGCTACACCATGTAGTAAAAAAATGTGGGCATTAATGAAAAGCTATTCTTGCACTGCTACCAAGAAAACTACACAGTCATATCCATTAGGTTATCAATAGTACAGCTCAACTTGAAGGAATCTTTCTCTTTTATAACATTCCTTTGAGTTGTGTGGCTTTTTTTATGGAAACCAGTATCTTGAACAAAACTTATTTTAACTAAACAAAACACACACTTGCTATGATGTGTCAATTCTGAAAATCTGAAATATCAGAATCATTATACTTCTTATGTTTACTCTCTTTGTATGTTGAATATTTTCACCATTTACCAATTATCTTAGTTTTTATCCCTCACAATATATCATCATCAGACACCAAAAACATTCATTATAACACAAAGAACCATTGATAACTTTATCTATCTAAAGAGGAATGAATGGGGATATTGTGAGTCATTTATAATCCAGTATTGATGCTGAGATTACTTTAAATTTCTCAAACTTTAATTTTTTTTTTTTTTTACTTCCAACAGTGTAACACCATAAAATAACCTTTCTCCAATGTTAATACAACGGCTGAATAGGAAAAAAAGAACCATACAATTAGAAGGGATCATTTAAGACATCAGGTTCTATATCTTGCACTGTGAGGGAGTCCCAAAAAATTAAAGCATCCTAGACAGATTGCTGACTAGCTCTATTCAAACACATCTAGTGAAAGGAAGCCCACCGCCCTCTCTGGGTAATTCATTCCACTTTCTATAATATTAATGGCCAATAGGTATTTTTCCTAGCTTACATAACATTTTATATCAACATCTTTGATAATTACTATATTTCCTAGCTCAAATAACATATATTTCCCACCTAGTAAAAATAGATTTTTAAATCTGGAGGTGAAAATTACTAGAAGGAACCACTTAATACCACCACTACTTTATTCTATTTAATATACAACTTTATCCTAAATGTTATTGCCATGCTTTAAATAGTAATTATTGCAGGATATATTTCCAAATTTCAGAAATAAGAGGAGGACTGATTAAACAATCATTCAATTAATACGTTTTGTACCTGGATTCAACTACAAAACTATTTTTCCATTTGTACAAGATTACTTTTTTTGGAGAAAAACTGAAATATCAGTTTTAAGCTTTCTAGTCTTAAGTGAAAAATATTTTTCAAGATATATTTTGACAGCCTATAAGCTTCATGAAAACTGGGAAAAGAACCAGTTATTTAATACAGTACCCGTAACAGCAATAATGGAAAACTGAAGACAGAATTAGATTTTAATAAATCAACTTCATACTGTATAAGTCCATGGTTATTGCTTGTAGTCATGGTTAAGATTTGTGGCTTTACAGATGGACCTACCATTTGTTTCTACTGAAATACATTTCATATCAACAGACCTTGATTAATTAATCTCAAAACATACATAAATGACTGAACACTTGCCATTCTTGCAAATCCAATCATGTGTGGTGTGGTTTGAATTACCAAAGAAACTGAATGAACAAAAGGCACTGGAACTCCCCCCATCCCCAACTCTGCCCTTTTGGCCGCCCTGCACCCTGCCTTGTAGGGAGGCAAGCAGCTCCAGGACTGTGTGGCTCTGGGGCTGCTTGCCACACCCCAGGAAGCCGCAGCCACCCCAGCCCAGTCCCAGCCGCAATCGCCCTCACCACCTCTGAGACCTTGCTGCCCTGCCCTCTACCGCTCCAGCCAGCTGTATTCTTGCTCCCTCTTGTGTGAAGCTGGTTCCTGCAGAAGCCGCTTGCAAATTGCAAGCGGCTTCCCCAGGAACCAGCTTCGCGCAAGAGGCAGCAAGAATAATAATTACTGTTATTGCCCCTTTGCACAAAGCTACTTCCTGGAGAAGCCCCTTGCAATTTGCGCAAAGGGGCCCAAAGGGGCATGCCTTGATGTGAAGGGCGCCTTTGGGAGAAGGGGCGTGCTTTTGCTGGCTTTACTCAAGGGCACCCCTTCGTGCCAAGGCACGCCCCTTGTTGTTAGGCATTGGTGAATGCCGGCTTGTCACCCAAAATGTCATGGTGTGTCACCTCTGACACCCATGTCATAGTTTTGCCATCACTGGCTTAGAATCTGATTCCAAAAAGATGTTTCGAAGTGCTGCAGAGGTCAGCAGCATGATCCTGAGAGAAGGCATCATGGTTTCAAAGAGTTGCTTCAGAATAACTTTTTGGAATCAAATCCAAAGTACTGTGATAGTGTACAAGGCAAATTCGAAACAGGCTGTTCTAACCTTTGGGAAGTACATATTCCAATGCTGCTCCATCTGTTTTGGAAATGTACTGTTTGGAACAGCCCATTTCATGGAGCCATTTCAAGCTTGGAATATTTCAGAGTATTTGGAACAACATTTGGGTCCTTCTAGTGAATTTTGAACAGCCCATTTTGGACTTGAAATGTTTTAAACATTTTGAACACCACTATTAGTCAACTCTTGGAAGCCAGCAGATGCACGATTTATTTATTTGCTTGCTTATTTGAATTATTTATATGACTCTTCAACTAGCAAATGGTGACTCCATTTGCAACATAGGATTAAAATAGGCTGACAAAGGGTTAAAAACATCAACAAAAGAATCAGTAACAAAACACACCACAATTCAGCGTAACAAAGGCCAAACCACAATATATTCCAATTCTAAAATAATTTCAGGACAGGCTCATCTGGCCCAATGGGAGAAACCCAGGTTTTCAAGGCCTTGTGAAAGTTCAAAAGGATGGGGCCATTTGGATCTTGGGGGGAATGTCTTCCAAAGGGTAGGCATTATCACAGTGAAGGCACACTTCCCAGGTCCAAGGTCTGGGTGACATTGTTTCATAGAGGTGTCCTGACTTATTCCATATGAAATTTTGATTATAAAAGCTCTTGATTTTTTATCCACAAAATGAGCTTACTTTTATGAGATAAAATAATTAATATTTTAACATTTACAGCTTATTGCTGTAACTTTAAGAAAGTTACAGCAATAAGCTGTAAATGTTTCAGATCAATGCACTTGTCAGAGCAAATATAGATACATCAAGAGAAAAACTTTCTATTAGACCATAATATGAAGGAGGTCGAAAGAGATTAGTATTTCATATGTTCAGCAGAGTCTGTGGAAAAACCATAACCAAAGAGCAATGTTGTATAAATCTATCAGTTTTACATACATTGCACATGGAAGAAAAAGTAATAAATTTTAATATTTAACGAGTTCTTCCATAAACAAAGGAACAAACAAAACAACAGCCAAATCAAGCTAATCATTATTCATAACAATTCAAACTGGAATATCGTCTTCTTTCTGAAGTTCCTGAAGAAGAGATAGTAACCTTTTACCTTCTAGGAGTTTTGGGTGACAATTTACAAAATCTACAATATTTACAATGTATGTATTGATCATGGGGGCTGAAGCTATGTGAATTGTCAAAACATGAAGAAAATGCCACTTTACTTAATCCTCCCGATACTGTAGTCTTGTATTATTCTATACAGACCACTAACAGCAACATTCTATGCACACTCTCAGAATTACGTGTATTGTATTCAACATGGCTTGATCAGTATTTGTTCCTTTTTGCTTGGCTCTATTATACTAAAAAATGTTAACTCAAGACAAAAATATTCCTCTTCAATTTATACTAAAACAACATATTCAGGAACAAAATGCAGTCCTACTATACATAATATTAAAAGCCTGAGCCTGAGTCTGTATGTACTTACTTTGTCCCTTTGAGTCAGTGTTGACTTCTGGTGACTGCCTGGACAAGTCCCTGCAGTTTTCTTAGCAAGATTTCAGAAGTGGTTTGCCATTGCCTCCTTCCTAGGGCTAAGAGTGACTGGCTCAAGGTCACCGAGCTGGCTTTGTGACTAAGGTGGGACCAGAACTCATAGTTTCCTGGTTTCTCGCCTGATGCCTTAATGAGTACACCAAACTGGCTCTCCTGTATATAGTAGCTAATTGCAACTCCTGCAGAATTCCATTGATAAAATGTGGAAAGACAAGCTGCCCAATGTCTGTACTGTAAGTTCTACTTATGCTAGAAATAATGTTTTGGCCCAGTTGTACTACTCAATCTCACTGTAAAAAACAAAATAGTAACAAAAGTTCCTTTCTGTCTTATCTTACATTCAACTGATTTAAAAGCAATTTTAATATATCTAAACTCAATTTCAATCTTTATCTGAAATCTCTGAAGAATAAGAGATATTACTTATAGACAAATCTCCCCCAAAAAACCAAAAAGCCTTTTGGGAAGCATTTCATTATTTTATATTCTGCTATCTTAAAATATTGTACAAAATATTTCATAAATGAACACTTTATAAACCACAGCCTGGTGATAGCTAATTTATTAAATTTTCTCAGCATCAAATAAAATTTACTTGTTTTGATGTTCACAACATCCTTGAAAAATGCTTATATATTCAAAATATAGTCAAACCTTACAAGAATGTAAACTAGCTAGAAAACTATTCTCAAATGTTGCATATCAATTCCATGGTTTTTAGGAAATGCTAATTATCAGGGCAAATATATTACATTAAACCCATGACTTAGTTAACAACCAAGCATATCTAATCATCACGATACAAAAGTAAAGCATTAGTTAACTTTTCCATACATTAGTGAGTCACAAATTTACTGAATTGAGCTAGCAAATTTTAATGTATGAAACAGGATCAAAATTGTATTTTTCCATATTAAAATATTTATTTAGAAGAGTGTTTTGAAGTAGAATCAGCCAGATTAGCCTACTCCCTTAGCAGAGCAGTACATATAGAACCCATTCTGATAGAAAACTTCCAGAAATGAAATTTGAACTAGCACTTTACCAACACATGAAAATCTGTCCTAGTTCAAACCTGCCTATGTTGTATGGCATGAAATAAGCCACTCTCTCTAAAACTCAGGACCCTATAATTGGTTAATTATAGTGCTTACCTATATTAATTTTGTTGTACTAATCAACTGGGGAAAAAATTAAACAATGCAACAATGGCATAGAAATAAGTTATAATATTAGAGAGTGTTTTCTATTTTCCACATTGTTTTATTTAAAGTAATGAAATTATTTTTGTCTATTCCATCTGTCTCACCTGCCAAGTTTTATGTGTATGTATGAAATTTGTTACAGCTACAAACATATACACATACAGGTTGTCATTGGTTGACAAGCGCTTGTGTCATGAGTAAGGATGGCGAGCAGGGGGCTCCCATCCAGGCTGTTAAGTGCATGCATAGCACTGAGGAATTGGGCAGCCATTCAAAGAGACACAGATCGGGACCGCCTTAACCTTTGGGGTTTATATGTCTGGGTTTTTCCCACGCTTCTTCAGTTTGTTAGGATTCCTGTTATGTACAAGCAATAAAACATTAGAGACCAGTTCCTTGTCTCAGCGTGGTTCCTGGCTGTTAGGACAGCTTGTTCAGTTATGATGGCGCTGAATGAATGGTACTTAAAACCAGTCCTCAAAATTCCAGCCTTCCCAACACCCCTGGGGTCACATGATTGCTACCTGGGTGCTTAACAATTGGCTTGCACTTACATTTGTAGCGTCCCACAGTCATGAGATCGCCATTTGTGAACTCCCCTGCTGGCTTCCCACAAGCAGAGTCACTGGGGAAGCCAGCAGGGAAGGTTGCAAATTGCTCCTATAAGTTGCTCCCACTCCTGCCACTTGCCCACTGCTTGCTCTCCTGGGCAGCAGCCACCCCTAGCCTAGCTGCGCTATGGCAGCTGTTTGTGCAACCTCCTGCCCCCAGCAGCAGCCCCCTCCAGACCGGCTGTGCTTGTGCGGCACTACGGCAGCCACTTGTATGCTTTTCTGCCCTCCAAAGCGCCCACCCCACACCCATTCTGGGCTGTGGCAGCTGCTTGTGTGCCCTCCCACCCCCAGCAGAGGCCACCCCTGGCTTGGCCGCACTTGCTCTGGGCTGCAGCAGTCACTTGCACGCCCTTTCACTCTCCAGAGCACCTTTCCCGCACCCGACCACGCTCGTGCCACAGTCCCTATTGGAAGTGCCTATAATAACAGAATATTGCATGCCTTATTATGTTGTACCTCCTCCTGTTACAGTTCAGTGAATTAGGGAGATATCAGACTGAGCTGCTTATGAGTATTATCTGCCTGTTGTGGACTTAAAGTATTTTTTATTTCTCATTACCCTAGTAACAGATCTTGCATATCTCCTTCAAGGTAATCTTTACTCTCTACACTTTAGCACGCACACACACACAAAATACTGGTAAATTCTGGGTGTGCTTCTTGTGCCATACGAAATAGTTCTGGATATTTATCCAATCATCAGGAATACTTGGGGCTTGGGGAACACCAGGACAGCAGTGAGAAGAGCCAGAAAAGCCCTAGCAGTTGTTCATAATGCTATACTTCATTTCTGTAACAATAGTATATTCATGCATTCTCATAGTTCAAATATAGCTTAGTACAACTTGTAAATATTGTAAATCTGCCCACAAGACTTTTCATTAGCATCAACAATAGCTTCTCATAACATATCAACTGCCTTCAAAAAACTCAGTACCAATTTTATTTTGACTCATCTCTAGAAACTGTTTCTAGTGACAGTCAATCAGATGAGGATAAAACTAGATGCTGTATGGGAATTATTTTGTAACAGACAATTTATTTTTACTTTTCAAAACAACAGAGGAAAAGAAAAGTGGGGAATAATTATGTTAATATTTTATTCCTGTGCTCTGTTTCCACCTAGTGAAAGCTGGAAGGATATGGAGAAGATAGGAAAAAGTTCAGGCAAAAGGATTAATGTACCAAAGATGAATAGGCACCTACATAGCTGTTTCTTTACTAGAAAAAGGTGCAAGGAATTCAAACACAATTCTCCCACATGCTTACTTTTACTGCCTTCATCAAAGCTGCCCTTCAGAAATATATACTCTAATACTAACTTAATGTCACAAGAGCAAATCCTTGACCAAAGAAGGTTCATTCTTTCTATCTGGGATGGTTATGCTCTTGCACTGAGTGCACAACTTTGAGAGGAACACATATGAAACTGTGAGGGAGAAGGCAGATCAGCTGAATCAACCTGGGGCTGGCAGCTGTCACAGCCAGATTGCCCTTCAGTCCAAGAACAAATGATTTTTCTCTCTTCCATGCAAGCCTGAACAACCTTAATAGTTCTCATAAGCTCCAGTTGAAATTATACTTTATCTAATTGTAAAAATGCCATCTATTTACATAAACAAATATTTACACTGAGAAGGCAAGGTATGTGAATTGGGCAGCTTTATAAACTGAACAAACAAAATAAATAATAAGGTTTTCTCCCAAACCTTCTTTATATCATAACTTAGCAACACCTTTATGAATAAAGTGTGAAAGGTGAAAGGTTCCCTGTGCAAGCACCAAGCCATGTCTGACTCTTTGGGGGGATGCCGCTTTCGCGACGTTTTCTTGGCAAACTACAGCGGGGTGGTTTGCAACTGCCTTCCCCAGTCATCACCTTCCCCAGCAAGCTGGGTGCTCATTTTACCAACTTCGGAAGGATGGAAGGCTGAGTCGACCTGAGCCAGCTACCCAAGACTCCAGCTTCCATTGGGATCAAACTCGGGTTGTGGGGAGAGTTTCGGTTGCAATACTGCTGCCTACCACTCTGTGCCACATGAAGCTATCTATGAGTAAAGTACCTTTATTTTTTATTTTTATTTTATTTATTTTCTATCCCTTTATTATTTTTATTAATAACTCAAGGCAGTGAACATACCGAATACTTGCTCCTCCTCCTCTTTTCCCCACAGCAACAATCCTGTGAGGTGAGTTGGGCTGAGAGAGAGTGACTGGCCCAAGGTCACCCAGCCGGCTTTCATGCCTAAGGCGGAACTAGAACTCTCAGTCTCCTGGTTTCTAGCCCAGCACCTTAACCACTAGAGCAATCAACAATCCTCTTTTGAACTCCCTATTTGTGAATGCAGATCACACAAAAGCTGGTAATAATGGACAATTACATCTTTCATTTGGAATTATCCAGATTGGTTTTATAAAGATTCTAAATACAGCTAAACTATGTACACTGCATGCACAATTATTAGGCAAGTTGTATTTGTGAGGATAAATTTCATTATTGAACAACTACAGTGCTCTCGGTCAATCCAAAATGTTAATAAACCTCAAACCTGAATATTTAAGAAAGTAAAAGTGAGGTTTTGGCTTTCTTAGGAGCTTATCTATGTGTGCACAATTACTGGGCAACTATTAGTGTGCAGAATTATTATGCAACTAAATGAAAAACGAAAATTCCCCCATCTCACTCGTTTATTTTCATCTGTTAAAGTGAGAACAATAAACAAACAACTCAAAAGTTACAAATAAACATTTCTGACATTTCAAACAAAAAAATCAGTGACCAATATAGCCACCCTTCTTTGCAATAACAGTCATAAGCCTTCCATTCATGGAGTCTGTCAGTTTCTTGATCTGTTGACGACCAACTTTTTGTGCAGCAGCAACCACAGCCTCCCAGACACTGTTCAGAGAGGTGTACTGTTTTCGTTCACTGTAAATCTCCTGTTTCAGAAGGGCCCACAAGTTCTCAATAAGGTTTAGGTCAGGTGAGGAAGGGGGCCATGTCATTATTCTTTCATCTTTGAGGCCTTTCCTGGCTAGCCACGCAGTGGAGTACTTCGATGCATGCGATGGAGCATTGTCCTGCAGAAACATCATGGTCTTCTTGAAAGATGCAGACTTTTTCCTGTACCACTGCTTGAAGAAAGTGTCTTCTAAAAACTAGCAGTAGGTTTGGAAGTTGATTTTGAGTCCATCTTCAACCCGAAAAGGTCCAACTAACTCATCTTTAATCATACCAGCCCATACCAGTACCCCACCTCCACCTTGCTGGCTTCTGAGTTGAAGTGGAGCTCTGTGCCCGTTACTGATCCAGCCACGGGCCCATCCATCTGGTCTGTCAAGAGTCACTCTCATCTCATCAGTCCATAAAACCTTTGAAAAATCTGTCTTCAGATATTTTTTGGCCCAGTCTTGCCGTTTCAACTTATATGTCTTGTTCAGTGGTGGTCGAGTTTCAGCCTTCCTTACCTTGGCCATGTCTCTCAGCACTGAACACCTTGTACTCCTGGTCACTCCAGGTAGGTTGCTGTTCTGGAATATGACAGCACTGGAGGATAATGGGTTCCTGGTAGCTTCACGTTCGATTCTTCTCAAATCTTCGGCAGTTGATTTGCGTCTTTTTTTCTCAACACGTTTCTTGTGACCCTGTTGACTATTTGCAACAGGTTGATGGTTCTGTGGTCATGCTCCAATATCTCAGAATTTCAAGAGTGCTGCATCCCTCTGAAAGACTATTTACAATTTTTGACTTTTCAGAGTCAGTTAAATCTCTTTTTTGGCCCATTTTGCCTGAGGAAAAGAAGCTGCCTAATAATTATGCACACCTTGATATAGGGTGTTGATCTCCTTAAGCCACACCCTCCCTCATTACACAAATACACATCACCTGATATGCTTATATCCAATAAGCATTCAGGTTTATACAGCTTGGAGGTGGAAAATATGCATAAAAATGATATGGTCAAAATACTCACTTGCCTAATAATTGTACACACAGTGTAAAGTTCCTTGGCCTGGGTCCACAGAGTGAGGTCCTGCCAATACAAATTTAGGAAGGACTTTTGCAGTCAAGATATCCAGAGTTCCAGGATTTCACAAGCTCTATAGTATTGAAAAGCTGTGATTCATGGCCTTTTTGAGGACTGCTCTTCCTTCATATTCCTTATATCAACAGAAATTTTACCCCAGATAGCTAGAATTGGACCTCTCATGTATCACAATGTTCTGCCCTTATGTACAACACATTGGTGAGGATGTTATTTTTTTCAGTGAAATAACTGCAAACTAATTTCATGGCACACTGCTCCAAAAGCAGATCGTTCACTGATAAACAATTACTTTTAGAAAACAGTATTGTACTGAATGCTTATTTAAACACATTGTGCATTATCCAACAAAGACCAGTCTAGCTATATTCTTTTTCATGGGATTGCTTTGTCTAATTCATGGTGCTAAAAAGAACTCCACCACCCTGATTAATCATGAGCCTTCTAAAACAGACTATTTGAAGATGCTACAGAAAAATCATTTCTATGATTATTCATAGAAATCCAAAGGTTTCTCTGTAGCATCATCAAATTGTTTTAGAAGGCTCATGATTAATCAGGGTGGCTTTTTTAGCACCTATATTAGACAAAGCAGAAGGCTATGGTGCATGATAGCAATTCAAGCTTTGATCTCCACTATTTCTTTCTTCAGCGCTATCTTTAGCATAGTGAAGACAGCAGAAAAGATCACCCAAAATCACATTTTCCAATGTTGATGGTCTACAATTTTTGATTTTCATAAAAAACAGATGTAATTGTTTTCTTCAGAATCTTACCTTTTTATGCCACTAGTTCCATTAAAGTGTTGTGACACTTTTCAAGTGATAAATGATCCAATTACTTTTAATGGCCAAATTACCATAGTACAGAAGAGGACAAAAAGCACAATGGCATAGAATACAGTATTTTACACGACATGTAATTTTCTCTAGAAAATGATGTACATACTATTTTGGGGTTGAGAATTCATGAAGTTCTACTTCTATACTACCCTTCAGGAAAGAAAACACCAGTGACAGATTTTGGATGAATTCACATGCAAAACACATACCCTGCTGCTTATCTAGGGATATTTGAAAGAGATTATTTGATTATTTGAAAGAGATTCAGTGGAAGTACACATGTTTTACATGCAGAATTTCAGGTTAGGTCACTTTATTTATTTATCTATTTATTTATTTTTCAATTTTCTATTACCACCCATCTCTCCCAAAATGGGGACTCTGGGCGGTTTACAATAAAATCAAAATTTTTAAAAGCATATAAATTACAATAGCACAACCCAATAAATAAAGAGAAAATAGATATAAAATCCAAGAGGCAAAGATCTTATTCGCTGGGGAGAGATCTATGGTAGTAGCCACCCCCAAGAAGAACTGGTGCCCCTCCCACCACAGACAAGGCGGCAGAACCAGGTTTTCAAGTTCTTCCAGAAGGCCGGGAGCTAAGGGACCTGCCTCACCTCTGGGGGCACTTGTTCTTTGAATTGGAAGGGTCACATACCATGTGATAGGAATGAATCTACGCTTGCCATAAACTTGATAAATTAAAAAATAAAGAAACAAACAAATGTGGACATGGAAATTAGATAGCACTGGATGGACAGATTCATGTTCTAAACCAATATAACTTTTATTTCTATAGTCTTCATATACAGATTAGAGCCTTTTTCCAGAACCAGTAAGTTCATATTTAAGATGTGTGATATGAAAATGTCTTCAACCCTGTCCTCCAAGCTGTTTGCTGTTGAAGAAGCAGCTTTTCATAACAGGCAGGAGCAATCTGGGAGCAGTATATGAACAAATAATAATGTGTATGCATAATTAACATCAAAGAATAATTTATATGCATTTACCTCCTTGCTTAATTTCTCTATCTGAAGATAAATTGCATTAACACATTTTAAAACTGTTCATATCAGTACAGGCTGTGGAACTTGCAGTGTTGCTGGCATCCTAATATTCCAAGATTTTAGATTTTTAAAAATATAAGTTTGTGGAGCTCATTATTGTCTTATTATTATCATTACTGTATGTCATTATTGTAGGAATTCAATCTGTTTAAAATTCTTTTAAGCCAAGGGGCAAAAATTCTAATATATAACTTGTTTTCAATCTTATTACAAGCTCAGTTTAGGGCAAAACTGCCTTATACTAATTAATACGGGGGCTCATCTATACTTTTTTTATTGCTGCAAGATGCTGGAATATTTGGTGAAAAGGAATTTGTGACTCCTGATATGTCAGGAAGAACTATTAAAATATCTCACAAGATACTGTATAGTCAAAGCATTCTGGTTTATATAGTGTCAAGAGTGCTGCAGTTAATCTTCCGGATTTTCATTAAAAATGTCTTTCTTATATGTACATAATTTAAACACAAATTGCTTTAATAGTTTGGCTAACACCACTGTTTTAGATGGTTCTCAGTAAGAAACACCTTACCTAATTTGTTATAGTTTTGACATACATCCTTTATTTAGACATCAGACTAATCTAAATCAAGGCAGTATTTAAATTTTAATCTGCTTCTTATACAGAATTAGCAAAGACTCAACTGGAAAAAGAACAAACAAATCATGGTACAGGTAGTCTTCAAGTTACAACAGTAATTGGGACCAGAATTTCCATTTCTCCGTTGTAAAGAGTGACGTTGTATGACTGCATTGCTTAGTGATGGCAATTCCGACAGTCCCTATTGCTGTCGTTAACTAAATCCCACTGGTCATTAGGCAAGGGACTGCCTCCTTTTCAACTCCCCCATCTGCCTATCTCCCCCCCATATCTGCCCTTTTGGCTGCCCTGCACAGTGGCACTCCTTGGCAGCAGCACTGGGGTTGAAGTAGAGGCCCAGGGTCTTCAGCAGTCTCAGCTGGCCACCCCTGCACTGCTACTTCAGCCCCAGTGATGCCACTGAGGAGTGCTGCTGTGCAGGGTGGCCAAAAGGGCAGAAGTGTGGGGGAGATAGGCAGGTGATGGGAGTTGAAGCACCCCTGAGGTTGGAAGTGCAGGCAAGCTACCAAGCACCCAAATTTTTACCACGGGGGCATTGCAACAACCATAACTTCAGAAACCATGTGTAAGTACCATTTGTTCAGAGCTGCTGTAACTTTGAACAGTTGCCAAATGAATGGTCATCAAGCGAGGACTACCTGTATTTACACCATTCAACTGCATACTTGGATCTCTGGATTCATTTCTAGACAGACAGAATTCTGGAAGTACTAGATCAGTACCAAAAGAAACCCTAAGGTTGATGGAGCACAGATCAGTGGGCGTACTATTAGCAATTAAAAGTGCTAATATGCTGTTTGCATATACTTGAGACAAAGCTTTGCCATTACATTTAAAATTAAAAACACATTTTTTTAATCTGCTCAATTGTGTCCAATTATCAGAGACTGCATGGACAAGTCCCTGCAGTTTTCTTGGCAAGGTTTTTCAGAAGTGGTTTGCCATTGCCTCCTTCCTAGAGCTGAGAGAAAGTGACTGGCCCAAGGTCACCCTGCTGGCTTCGTGCCTAAGGCAGGAGTAGAAGTCATGGTCTCCCAGTTTCTCGCCTGATGCCTTAACCACCAAACCAAACTGGCTCTCAAAACTACTTATATACACTATATACACTATAAAAAAACACACTACCAGAAATAGATGGCTTGAACAGCTGATGTTCAAGCCTTCAAGAACAGCTAAGGGAGTGAAGAAAATGTAGGCATGCACTTCTGAGTTCAAAAAGACACAAGTGACATTTTATCCAAATACAGTATAGGGACAAATCGCCAACCTTGCCAAGTTTAGGTATAACTGGTAGCCAAATTAATAGCCCTATTCTTGTATCTCTAACAGCAAACTGACAAAAGAAATATTAGTAGCAAAGCCTTCTTTGGTTTGGAAGAAGATTTTAAAAACACACCCACCCACAGACTTTTTGTGTGAGAACTTGTAAAAGCAGGACTAGTAAACAAACAAACAAAAAACAGGCACTCTGACATGGTCCATTAGTTTCACAGAATATATTTCTTTAGCTTCATCATCCTTGAACCTCCTTTACATGTACTTTTTTTAGAAATAAGCTCCAGTGAACTGAAGAACATAGCACTGGACTACAAGTGTGCAAGGCAGCACACCAATGCACCACCTGCTGGACTACAAGTTCCTGGTAAGGTAAGAGTACACATGGAAGTAGGCTGACTGGTTTAAATGAGATACAATGCAAAGCCCTACGGGTAAGGTTTTCTTTTCTGCCTACATTTGAAATTTTGCACTGGGATGAAACAGGGAGGCCCAGGTTCAAGTCCACCTTTGACCACAGAAAATCAAGTGGTGACTTTTGTAGTCACTGACTCACAGCCCAACCTACTTACATGGTTTGGGGTGGGGATAATAGAGGACAAAGTATTAAATGCATTCCATCTTGGGGGTGAAGGACAAAGTGCTAAAGACACAAGTATCCCTCTAAATTTCTAGCACATTCCAGTGGATCAAAAATAGCCTCTAATGGATGATAAGTATTAAAGTGCATGTATCTCTCTATAGCAAGATACTTAGAAATGCTTAAAGAGCAAAAATATTTTATGAATCTCTGTATGTCATTGTTTCAGATGGAAGCACCTGTCAGAAGAATCTATCTTCAAGCATGCCACTTATTCCCACAACCTGGGGGAAGAGGCATCTTACACCTGCCCTTCAAATTACAATATTACCTACGGCGTTTCCCCACCCTTCCGGACATACTAGATGGTTGCTACGGGCAAAGTCCCGCTTCACATACAGCAGGAAAAGCACTTAAGCAGGCAATGCACTAGTAAGAGCCCGGCAGCGTCGAGAAACGCCGCCCGCCCACTGCCACGACTGGGCGGCCCCTTGCCCACCGCCAATGGCAAGGGGAGCTCGCAGCAGACCCCGTCCAAAGCCGCGGCCGTCCCTTTCGCAGGCCTTGCCAACGCCACAGGCCGCAGCCTGGGCAACAGCACAAACGCCAGCCGAAGCCGCCGCCGCCGCCGCCCCCTCTCGGCCGGACCCAGATCAAAAGAGGGCTCCGGCCCGACGCCTAGGCATCCAGCGGGAGAGGGCCGCCGGCCGGTCCGCGGAGCCACACTCCACTTTTCCCCGCGCAGGCACACACCCCTTCCTTTTCGCGGCAGCCGCTTACCCGAATCCTGTCTCCCGGGCTCGGCTCCTCGGCTCGGAGGGAAAGCGAAGACCAGAGCAGCAACAGCCCCAGGAAGGAACCGAGCAGGAGAACGGCGCGCAAGAGGAAGCCCAGCTTCAGCCGCATCTTCAGCCCCGGCCACACCACCTCCCCGAGCCGCCGCCGCCGCCGGGATCCCGCTTTCGCCCCCCTCCCGGCGGCTGCTGCTGCTGCTGCTGCTGAGGCTCTTCACTTGCGAGCTGAGCTTTGCGTGGTTCCTCTTTCCCTCCTCCTTTAGCGGCTGCTGCTGCCTCTCCTCCCCCTCTCAGGCAGGCGCCTGGCGCCGAGCCCCGTCGTCGCTCTCGCTCGCCTCCCCTGCAGCTTCGCTTCTCCTCCTCCTCCTCGGCCTTCCTCAGTCTTCTCCAATTGTTGCCGCCTCTCCTTGCCGGCCTCTTGCTGTGCGCCCGCTTCCCTCCCTGCAAAAGCGCAAACTTTTTTTTGCTCCTCTCCCCGACTACGCTGTGCCTGGTTTTTTCCTGTTCTCTTTGAATACGCTGTAGCTCTCGTTCCTTCTGTCTTCCTTGTTAGTCTTTCAGGCCAGCTTGTTGAAGCGAAGCAGGAAGTCACCTCCAGAGCAAAGGCTCCACGTGGCTCGTTTACAGCCCGCGGGCTTGATTTAGGTTGACTACACAACTCGAGGCTGCCTCCTGCCCCTTTTTTTTCCTCTTCGACACGTCGCCTTAATGGAGGTGGATTTGTAACCTCACAAAAGCTGTGTAAATGCCGGACTCCTTCTCCCAGCTCTGGCGAGGTGGGAAGGAGGAACAGCATGTCGGCCTATTCTTTAGGAACTCGCCTTTGTCTTCCTTTGGACTGACACGGGAGAAAATTCGACCAAAAAGAAAAGCTGTGTCCGAGAAATCATAAAAAGGACTCGCAATGTTCCTGGTGTTCAAGCATTACTAGACTGTCAGAGATTAATATCCTAGGAGAGGAATTGGGGAAAGGATGAGGGAAGAAAAGTAAATGTAGCTGTCTGAAAGAAAGGAGCAAGCTAATCGGCTCACCTTGCTTCGTACCAGCTCAGATGCACTTCCGCCTCAGCACACAGAATGCCAATGATGGAACTATCCAAACAAACAGGCCCCAAACGATTATTTAGAAGGAATTGTTACTCACCTCTGAACATGAGTGTCCTGGTAGTTCTCTCATGGGCAAATTCTGCTCTGCGAACTCGGGATCCTCCTGTCCATATTGTCTTTCGAGCCTGCAGAATGAAAAGCCCTAATCAAAGCATTGCGTTGATAGCTTCCTGGGGTGCGGGGGAGAATGCAAGTGAAGGTGTTGTTTGATCTTCAGAGGTTTAACCATCTACTTAGGCCCACTGATCTTTCATAATAAAAGTGACATCTGGGGCTTAAAAGTATCAAGGAGAATCCTGACAATTTAGTTCCTCCTCTTTGTTCCCTTTTTGGGGGGGGGTGGTACTGTTTTTTGGGCAAGTCCTTAGAATATTTGTGAGCTGCCACTGAAAGTCCCTTTCTTTTTGTTATTCTTATAGTATGTATTGTTTGCCTTTTATTTTAGAAATATCCTATGGGCATTGCTGTAATAATCTATTTAATAGTTCATAGGTGTAAAGGGCATAGCCATCTCATACAGGAAGAATATAGAGCCCTAAATGACTACATTTGTTTTTTATTTTATTAATAAAAAATAAAAATAAAAAAGCTGTTATACCGCAAAGCAAAGATGATCTACCAGATCATCTTTATTTACATATACCAATTAAACCAGAATATTACTGAGCTTTCCAAGCAGCTAGAAAGGACAGCAGGCAGCAACATTACTAGTTTGCCTTCAAGCAAACTTTCATTTATTTATTCATTGTATACAGTCATCCATCTTAAATACATGACTCTGGTTGGCTAACGAATATTTCAAATAAGATAAAAAAAACTAATAATATATTAGGCAACCAAGATAAAAATCAACCAACAGCAATTAACTATGATAAGGGCTCAACCACACACACACACACGGCCTAGGCTTGAGAACAAACTCAGGTCTTCAAGGCCTTATGAAATGCCAGCAGGGTTATGGCAAATATAATCTCCAGGGGAATGATGTTCCAGAGGGCGGGCACCACAACAGAAAAGGGCCTCTTCCTGGGTCCTGCCAAATACCACACTGCAATGCACAGGACCCAGAACATGCCTGTCCTGCCAGATCTAACAGGACAGGTAGATAAACCAGGGAGTGATGGTCATACAAGTAACCTGGTCCCAAGCCATGACAGTTTTGTGATAATCCATGTCACAGTAGAAATTTCTTGAATAGGTAAGACTCCTTTCCCTACACTTTAGCTATTTTGTGAGGGTATCAACAACATGTTTCACAACTGCCTTTCTCCACTGTACAGTATGGTCTCTGTTCTATGACACAGTCATACATTCAATAGATCTAGATAAATATCTACATCTATAAATTATAAATAAATGTAGCCAGTGTGGCAGTGATTTTATGGTGTTAGAAGCAGAGATGGTGCTGATTGTTCTGTACCATGGTGCTACTTATTTAAAAAGTCAACCAACATTTCATTTTTCTGCTTTGATGGACTTGTGGTTTCATTTGAATCTCTACCTAGTTATTTACAATTTATGATCTTTACAATGCAGCAGTGGGGTAGCAATATCAGTGGTACCAATCAAAGAGATTGTCAGTGGTTTATAAAAACTTAGCAATTGCCAAAGTAAACATTGTTCCTGTTTTATTACTTTTTTCTATTCTAAATCAAGCTGATATTTGGGGGGAAAGGGGTTTGCAGCAAATTTTACAATAATAAGGAAGCAGTGTGTCAGATTGATCTGTTATCAGAAATATAGCTATGCCATCTTATTATTCTACTGTTCTGTTGTTGCCCTATTTCCACATTATATATTTAGCTTATGATAGAATATCCTCTGCTTTTCAAGCAAGACAAGTTGCAAAAAAATCCACTGTACCTGATAATGAAAATTTCATATTGATACAATGTTTATTTTACTTCTAAAATAAAATATGAAGAACAATATGCATCATAAATTAAAATTAATTCAATATTGACAACAGGTTAAACTTGACATATCCAGACAGCAGAATTTTAATTTGCTTCTACGTCTTGTTGAGCTTTGCCAGCATAATGGGCAATTTCTTTTCTTTACAATAATTGCTATATGAAATAACCTTCATAAAACATACATGCTATTATAAAGTTCTCCATAAATAGTTTTTCACTGGAATTTGTTGTTAGCTACCTTAGTCACAATGCTCAAATTGGGTGTCCATATTAATCCAATAAAGAAAGAAAGAGGAAAAGAAAGAAAGAAAGAAAGGTAGGTACTAGAGGTTTTTCAAGAGCTAAGCCTAATGGAAGCTCACTAAGAATACAAAGAATTACTAGAAAGTTAATAAAATTGTACACCTTTATTGACCTGATTCAAAGATAACACATGGTGGGGCCCACAGTCTTAAGCACTCTTCTATCATGTAAACCCCAGGATAAGTAATGTGACTTGCTTAAACTTAGATGTGTGTTAACAGGGAAATGTACATCAAATTATTTTTAATTCTGTTTTTCACACTATAACTGTGATTGCTAACCCATAATAAGTATTCTTGAAACTTACAATATGTACATGAATAAACAAATACAACTTTTAGAAAGCAGATGCAATATTATATAACCTTTGCCATTTTTTGTTTTTTTATTTGAAAGTTCAGGGCTATATTACAGATTAATGGATTGATGAGTTCATATAGCTTTTTGATAGTTTTGGCTTAAGGACTGTGCTGTTACTAACTGTGGGGTTTGTAATGTGAGTTCTGCTGTGAAAGTAGAAAATATTCAGCAGATAAATTTATTAAAGAACTTTTGGATGCTTTCTGTAAATGCTTTTGCTATGGAAATTCACAGCATCAAAACTTCTAAACTGCATTGCTGTGAAATGATGATTACATTGTGTTAGTGAGATATTAAGCTAAAAAAATCTCTTTTCTCTGATGCATTGGCTACTTGTTTGTAGGAGCAACTCCCGTAACATCACTTCTCTGAAAAGTAAAGTCAGGCAGTGAAAGGACTATAGCCAGAATGAGGCCTCAGAAAAGCAGGACCAAGATCTTGACGTGCTATGGGAAATGCTAAGATGCAAAAGGAAAAAAAGCAGTTTTTAAAAAGCGTAAAAAAAGGCATAACCCAGTGATGACTGGCCATGCTCAGGAGCCATAGAATTTTGAGTAGCAGTTGGAAAAGCAAAAAGGGAAGCTGAACAGCTTTGTTATTAAGAAGTTATAATTACAGGATATTTTTTATTGCAGATATCTCTGATATTAAATTCAGGTGATTGAGTGCCACTTAGTTTAAAATAAAACTAAAGTTCCTCTCCAAATAATAATTTCTGTTCAGATGTAGGTTGTCATTGCTGTACTGAAATGTAGAAGACTTTGTACGAAAATATTTTAAAAATCAACCTAGGGTTCACATGCAGTTGTATCTGAGAATAGTTAAGTGGAGCACAAACACAGGAAGAGGGCAAAGTTGTAATAGTAATTAGAGGTGTGACTGTGTAACACATAAAGCCAGGCTTACATTTAACCATAATTAAAGATTTTACTCAGAAAATGTTCTCCAAGCAACATAGCAAATCATACCCAGCTGTAGTTTAACAGTCTCTCAACAATATTAGTGCTGATTGATCAACAATTTAATTGTTGATATTTTAAAAATGTTTGAAAACATATAAATGAAAATTGTGTAAACAATGTCAATATCTCCTGCACGTGATGAGAAAGGACTAATTCTTTCCACAACCTCTTTCATTCAAAAAGCAAAGCAACCAAAACAAAAAAGGAGCAGCAGAGACACTGATGCATCTTTGTTTCCCTGGAAGAAGAATAGCTTTCTAATCATCAGGTAACCATTAGTCTGGGACTGGAAGATATGACGGACCATATTTAACATAATTAGTTTTAATCTAACTGCGACTGCAGTTTATAACCAAGCTAGAGGCATTTGGGGGAAAAAGTCTGCTTGTAAAATTAGTGACATGAAATCATGCCATCTTCACAGTTCTCAAAGAGATTTTTTATATAAGAGGAATGATGCCTTGGTATCCAAGCAGCCTCATTCCATTTTTTTAAAAAGTGACTACTTGTTAAAGACATTTACTTTCAAGGAAATGTGTTTTAAGTTGAATAGTTGTCTTGTAAACTAATTAATTTGTTCATTCTCTTTTTCAAGATAAGATAGGGTAATTAGCCCTTCAAGGAAGTCATGAAGAGTCGGAAGCAACTGAACTAATAAACAACAAAACAGCCCTTCAAGGTAGTCCAGACAAAAAGCAAAAGTACTATCTATATCTTTATTTTAAGGTTACATTAAAAGAATCTGGTAAGTCTGAAAGTACTGTACCTTCCGGTCCCTTTACTCTCCCCAAAACTAGAGAGGGTTCCTTCTGAGACTTTTTCTCCACCCCTCCTCTTTCAGAGTCAAATTTTCTTTATCAAATTGTTGTCTAGGCTGTGGCTCTTCCTCCTGTCTCCCAAGGTCATTTCCACATACCATTACAGGTATATGTGTATGGATATTAGGAATTATGTAATTAAAACAAAATAGAGAAACTTGAATGAAACCCTTTAGCCTAATCCAAACAATCAGTAATGCCTAACCATAGTCCTTCTAAAACATGTTGAATAAAGAAGTCTTATTAATAGAGTTCACATCAGATTCTCATCATGCATACAGTATCCTTGTGTTTACTCATATCACTTTAACATTTGCTGTAGTTGTGTAACTTTTACCAGCATTTTGGTCCCAAGGCATCATACAAACCATGAGATAGAAATCTGATGCTGGATATGATTGGTACAAATACTGGTTGAATATCAAGTTGGACTGGTTTATGTATACTTGAAGAAGATTTACTGAGGAACAAAAAATAAATAGATCGTATGTTTCTTCTGCCCCTGCTGCTATAAAAACAGTTGCTAAACCAGAAACTCTGTACTAAAAGGTTTTGAGTTTTTGTTGGCTGATTGGATTGTCATTGAATCATTTTCAGTTGGTATTGCAGTTGATAGCCACAGAAGGTGTGATCTGTTGTAAATCAACTGTCATGGTACACATAGATGATAATGTTGCTGAAATAGCCTTAGACAATATCCACAGGACCACAGTATTAATTTAAATAAGTAAAATGGCCCAAATCTTACAAAACCTCAATGTTGTTCCATGAAGTCTTATAAGATCTTGCATTAGAATGTTGAAATTTTGAAAGACTTCAGGATTTCTTCATGAAATCATTGGAGATGAGATTGCAAAATTGTATAAAATTTTATAATCTTGCAAACATTCAAGTTTTTTAAAAAAAACCATTTTCAGTGAATGTCTGTCATTCCTTACCTACCACCTCAAAAGACTCAACTCCTGATCCATTGTAATTTTGTAATGAAGTCATTAGCAATTCCACAAGCCATTCAGATGAATTTTGTTTAGAAGGATGGTGTTTATAGCAGAGGTCCAGCAACAGGCTCTGCTCCTTATTCGACAAACATTAAACAAGAACCTCAGCATAAATAGCTATTTGTGGTAAGCCAGCTCTCCATCATAGCACCTCAGTGACTTTTGTTATATCTATGCATCCATGCAGACAACCAAGCAAAACTGTTTCTATTTTCTCTGATGAGGAGTTTAGAGTAGGGTTAGTTTAAATTCTTTCAGAAATGCTCTCATAGGAGAAGGAGAGACTGCAGGTAGACTGATATGATAATTGGATGCCATGCCATTCAGAAAAACTGGGAAGAAAAAGCTTGGGAAGGCTGTAAATTAAGGTGAGTGTTGACAGCTAAAATAGCTGAAATGGGCATAGACAGCAACTGGCTGCTGAAGTTGGGTTGTTGGTTTTAGTACAATCCAATATGGGCTGGTAAACTTGAGCTGGTTTAGTTCCTGGGCAAGCCGGAAAATTACCAAAAAGAACTGTTTGGGTCTTACCAAAACATGTTCTGAAGAGGAGACTGAATATTGAAATGTTAAGTCTGTGTGTGTGTGTTTAAAGAATCTGAAATATGGGTCATGGATGTTTGGAGTTTCTGGGAGTTATGGTTCAGTAATATTTAATGGATCAAACACTAAACACCCACAGATGGATTTATTTACATATATGTGTTTTGCCACTTGTGATATTTGAATTTGGGAAATAAAGAATAGAGCAGATCTATCTTTTGTAGTCTGAAGATAGCTACTTCACAATAATGCTTCACTAACTAAATACATGGTTAGGTTTGGAACATAGAAAATGAATAATTCTTCTTACCCTATGGCATTATTTTTGTTCAGATAAGAAGTGTATTTCCAAATCATTTTTTCACGAACCAAGCAAAGTATTTTTTTTTCCTATGGTAAATTCATTTATTATTTAGATTTCAGTCTATTTAATTCATTTGTTTTGTGGACTTTTGTTTTAAGTCTTTTTTTTTTCACCCAAAACCATATCTAATAATGTTAGGATTTGTGAAATTACCAGTCATGGCACAGTTTGATAATATTAGTATATTGTTAATGTTCAGCTGTTTTGGTGTAAAAGTATTAGAACCTTATGAAAGTGCAATTGTCATGAGTATAACAAGGGCCAGGGAGAGAGCACATGTTTTGCATGCAAAATTCTGGCATCTGCTACTATGGAGAGCTGCTGACACTGTTAACAATGTTGAGTTAGATCAGGTGTGTGCTTTGTTATATATGCATCTACAGTATTTGGTGGGGAAGTCTCTTAGATCCTTATAATCATTTTAACCTTATATATTGGGGAAAATCTGTGTGGGGTTTTAAGAACAAAATAAAGTTTTTCAGAGATTTAAGATGCCCATTTCATCCCTTAACCTCTGCTCCTCCAAGACCTGTTGAGCTGTGCTGTATGATAGGGTGTGTTCCTGGGAAGGATGAGTGAAGAACATCAGGAGTGTATGCCAAGAGTATATATTCCCAGCAGGGTTACCCAGGTTGATAGCCAAGAAAACAAACAAATGGATGATAGAACAAATCAATCCAGAATTCTCATTCGAGGCACAAATGACCAAGCTCAAATTATCTTATTTTGGACATTACTCTCAGGAGAAGACTTGGGAAATGTTGGGAAAGGTAGAAGGAAAGAGAAGTGGATAACCAACAGCAAGATGGATAGGCTTAGTTACAGCAGTGATGAGTGCACCTTTGGAAGACCTGAAAGGTAAGTGACAGATCATCATGGAGAAAATCTACCTATGTGGATGTTAAGAGTTGACATGAGTTGGCAATTAATCAGTCAATCAGTTCGTTCCTTAAAATCCACAGACTTTCCATCCTTCTCTGTATCCTGCTCCCATCTACTTTTGAAGTGTGTCCTTTGACATGCCATGCAAAGCCTGGTGTATCCCTCAAGCCATCAGAAGCTGTACATTCCTGGGCTAGGTGGGCAATGGTGTGACTCTATAAAAGAAAGCCTCTATATTCCCAGAACATAGTTTGTTGATGTAAACAACATCATCTAGTTCAGAATGAAGCATCTTAAATTAGTGATGTGAACAGCAATATGTTCAGAGCAGAATAGAAAAATTCTGGAGCCAAAGTATATTTTCTTTCTTTTCTCTTGGTTTTTTCTCCAAACCTATTTAGCAAATAGCATACTATGATGGTGCATAACTGAATTTAATCTGTTTTAACATAACACAAGTGAGCAATTGCCAACTGTTAGATCTGTTTTTCTGTGCAGCTGATTTTGCTATTCTTTCTCCCTAACAATTAGCATCACCCATCTTTCATTATTATTGTTTCCCATGCTTTGACATAAACATTATACTAATTTCAACGTACTAATGAATGAAAAAAAGTTTGTATGGCTTTCATTTTAGCTTCCATTATTCTAATGATGGCATCTTTTGTTAAGATTATATGATTTGCACTTCAATGCTGCCTTCCATTTGCAGAGCTCAAATAAGTTCTGCAAGTATTAATGAATTCAATCTCAATAGTGGAGAGTAGAATGTTATCATCTTCATTTTACACAGAGGAAAAATACTGACACACAAAGAGTTCTCCTAGTAGAGCACGTGTATGATTGAAATAAGATGAGAATACTAAATTACTTGATACATGGTCCTTTTTGGCACTTAGCTCTAGCTCTTTTATCTACCTGTAGACTCTTGGGGGGGGGTGTTCTGTCTTTTATCAGCTTCCATAGCATGAAGTATGAGTAATTAGCATACTAATTCAGGTTTCCTCTTTCTCTGCTGGAAATAAGAGGACTATAGTACGTACGATGAGGAAAAAAGGACAAGGGGCTATAGCTGATAAGCTTATCTGTTCTTCAAGATAAAAGAGAAAGTGATTGTTTCCTCATTCCAAGGTTCTGTGGATGTAACTATACCACATTGTGTAATAGAAAGAGTTTTTTTGACTGGAGGAGAGGTAATTCATGTATTAACTGCAACTTAATAACAGAAAGGAAAGTATTATTTAAGCAGTTGCCTATTCTTCTCCTATTGCATACATAACGTGCAACTTATAGGCAAGATTTGAATTATGCTGAACTGTGTTGGGCTGTAAAAATGGAATCTAGCCCAGATAGATGTTGCAGATGAAGTATTCTCTTGTTTCTCCATAAAATGGGAGCTTGTTTTGGTTTAAAATCTTCCCAGGGGTCATCCTTACTACACACATATTACGTTTATGCTGTGTACATGCCAGATTCTTACTTTTCATTGGTTATCTCACTTATCTTGGGCCCAACCTTTCCCTCCATTTCCTCTTGCTGATAACATTTTTACTGAGCAAAAGGATATGCCCAGACTCAGATAGATTGTCTTCAAGGGGAACCAAGTATACTTTCTACCTTTTCTTAGAAATAAGAACTGTGCAACAGAATTGGTACAGGACATAGGTAGACACACTGATTATGAAATGTGCACAGTGACATCATGACACAAACTCCACCCTTTTATAGTTGAATTGCAACAGGGCACTAAATATGTTGGGGTGGAGTTTGCATTGTGAAATTGGGATGCATGTTTGTTACTTGTTCTCCCTTGCTTTTCTCATGTACTGTATACTTGGGAGTAAGAATGCCACAGGATTGATTGTCTTTCTGATGGTAAAGAAGCTATGAGAGCAGCTGTCCTTACTGTTATGTCCCCTCTTCCCTTTAGTGCTGGCATTGCTGCTAAAGGATAACCTGATACCAACCAGTTTTTCCATTGGTAGCATTAATATATTGGTAGTATAACTGGACCATAGAACATGCTGTCTCAAGTTTTGTATTTTTTGAGTGACATACCTCTTTGATTTGCTGTAAGCACATCAATTTGTACTCTATTAAAATGTCATATTTTGGGATGAGTCAGTAACACACACTGATATACACACCCTGTTTTCCTGTCATCCAAATAACTTTTCACCAAGCCTGCACTTAGACAGAACATTCAGTTTGCGAACTGCCATCCAAACATACAGTTTACTGTAGTCCTGTATAGTGAAATTTTGCCAGCATAACCTTATTCTGACAATGCTTTAAACTGGCACTTGGATCTTAAATAACCTTGGGAAAAGATCTGATTGATTTTGATAGGGTGTAAATATGGTTTGTACTGCAGTTGCAGGGTTATTTTTGCTTTTTCTAAGAGACTGACTTATCAGTCAATGGTACTTCTTCCAATTAAAGTTCTTTATGCTTAAATTTATGGAACTGACTGGCACTTGTTCATAAGTCCCATTTATGTGGAAGTAAAGCTCATTCTTTTCTAAAAATTCCAAGAATGTAGCTGTGCTTATAGGCAGACATATTTATCATTAGGCCTAAGAATCCCATTCACTTTTAAACAGACATACAAAGTACATTTTTTTGTTGTGTTTATTTTATTTATTATATCACTTGTACTGTAACTCCCATATTTATTGTTAAGAGCAACTATGAACTACATACAGTATGCTGTGTTTATGTCAATTGGAATGTGCATATATTTGTCTTCACTGTATGATAAACTGATAAGCTAAGAGGCAGTGTAGCACACTGGTTAAGGTGTTAGACTGAGACTAGGAGACTCAGGTTCAAGTCCTCAATTGACCAGGGAGTTCACTGGGTAACTCTGAGCAGGTCATAATCTTTCAGACTAACCTACCTTGCAAGATTGTTGTGAGGAAAGAAATACCTGCTTAGCTCCGAGAGAAAAAGCAGGATGATGATCATGATTGGCTTATTATTATTATTATATTGCTTCAAAGAAAAAGTGCCAATCAGTATTTCCTTACTATGTCACCTTGTCAAGATCCTGTCATATGTGGCTCATGGGTTTGAGCTGATTGATTACCTGCAAGGCTGTCTCTAAATATTAGGTCAGAAAAAAAGTAAGTCAAAACTTCTTTAAAAACTGGTAGTTTAGAATTAATTACAAAGTCATTATTTCCCATTTTGTTCTCCGTGTATTTCTTCCTGACAGAGTCCTATGAAACAGAATGCTGAGTCCAATAAATGCATACATCTGTGTCTTTAATCTGTTTGGCACTTAGTAAGCATTTAATTGTTTTGCTGGAGCAGCGTAATCCATCAGATTACCTGATCATCACCTGCTTTTGCTATTTCAGTGCAGCAATTCAGGAAGCTACACCATGAGCTGTTGCTTTAATTCACCTACATGGTAAACACTATTATGCTAATCAGTTGAACTGCAACATGGCTGTGAAATATTCAGTGTTTTGAATATTTGCCATGTGTGGCTTGCAGATCAGGAGGAAGTGATGATTATGGGATGTAACCTTGCGCAAAAGTATTTCAGAGGCATGGAGGTAGCAGCCCTTAATATCTTCAAATAAGGCTTACATTTGTGAATGAACTGTTTGATCATGATAGAAACATGGAAAAATCAGAATGGATAAGATGAAGCCTCTACCTAAAGATTGTGACAATTAGAATTCCCTTTCTTTAGTCATACTAAACCAACTCCCATGGCAAGTGAAACAGTAACACTGGGAGAAGGAAGACCTAGAGATTGTCAAAGTTCCAGTCCTGATCTTGTCCAGGGCAGACATAGCCAGAACCAATGGAAGCTACCCAAAGTGAGATGGCTCCAGGAATCAGCAGCTTTATAAAACAGCAGAGGATGATCCAACTTTACTGAGAATAAATCCTACCTTTCTGATTACCCATATGGCTAGGCATAAAGCAGCAACGCAATCAGTTGGCTTACTTATGGCCTGTAGAACTGGTAGGCTAATTGCAACTGCACAGATAAAGGTGAGGCAGCTACAAAGAGAAATAAATGACCCCCTCCTGTGCTATACACACTAATCTTGTCTGATCATTTCATAACTGCAATTACCATATGTACTCATGGATCAGCCCATCTGCAGGTAAGACAAACCTTGAATTTTTAACCAAAATACCATGAAAAAATGTGCTACCTGTGGATAAGCCAACCATCAAAATCTTTGTACGTTTTAGTTTTCACAATTGGCTTAACCGCAGGTGGTGCATTTTTCATGGTGTTTTGGTTAAACATTTAAGGGTCAGCTGCTTTGCAGATGAGCTTATCAGCGAGTATCTACAAGTACTTTAAAAAAGTATTACCATATACACTCATGGATAAGCCCATCTGTGGATAAGCTGAACCCAATTTTGGGGGGTATATTTTGGAATCTAAAATTCTCAGTTTATCAACAAGTATATACGATTATCAAATTTAAATCCAGAGACTGGGACTTGTGTCTCTTTTGTGTTATCTTCAACCAGCTGCTGGTTCACTTCCAAATTGTATTCTGCCTGAAAATTTCTCCTATGAATATGATTCACACAAGCAAGAGATCAAGACCTTTTACTCCATTAAATAGCATTTGGGGCAGGGTATTCTCTCCTCCATTTATTGTAACATTGCTTATTGGTCCATTTCTTCACATTCAGGTGTAGTCCATATTGCTGACTACAATCTTTGATCATCAGCAAGTACTTCAAGTCTTCTTCACTTCCAGCAAGCAAAGTTGTATCATCTGCATACAGTATGTCACAATAAATGGAGAAGAAATTGAAGTCATCAACAATTTCAGTCTACTCAAATCAACGATCAATGCCAAGGGAAGTAGTAATCAAGAAATCAAATGACGTATCATGCTGGGAAAATCTGCCATCAAAGACCTATCTAAAGTTTTCAGAAGAAAAGATGTCAGTTTAAAAACAAAGGTGTGTCTGACTCATGTCATGGTCTTCTCAATTGCCACATATGCCCGTGAAAGTTGGACATTAAAAAAGGAAGATAGAAGAAGAATTGATGCATTCAAATTGTGGTGTTGGTGAAGATTGTTGAAAATACCATGGACTGCCAAGAACAAACAGTTTTAGAAAGAATACAACCAGAATGCTCCCTAGAGGTGAAGATAACTAGGCTTAGACTCTCATACTTTGGGCACATTGTCAGGAAAGACCGATCGCTTGAAAAGGACATCATGTTTGGTAAAATCAAGGGCCAGCGGAAAAGAGGAAGACCTTCAATGCAATGGATTGATACAATTACCGCAACAATGGATGCAAACATTGGAACAGTCAGGCATATGGTGCAAGACCAAACAGCATTTCATTCCATTATACATAGGGTCGCCATGAGTTGTAAATGACTCGATGGAAACTAACAACAACAACAACAACATTCTTTCTTCTGAAAGACTGCCAGGGTCATATGGGCATATTTAAACTAGTCTTCTGCAAATATGCAAGAGAATGGTAGGGTCTACAGCCACACTTTATTTTCACTGTGCTAACATTGTTCAGCATGCATTTGTTCAATAAGAAATTTTACAACTCATGTTCATTTTCTGAATTAATATTCAGGAAAATACTAAAGCTAGTCTTTTTAGGAATACTTTATATCATACACCAATGGCCATCTGGGTTATTTACATTTTTGACAATAGAAAATGTCCAAGATCTTTCAAGGCATGAGATATCATTCATTTTAAACTGCTTGCATGATATGGTCTCTAGTTCTTTTCATCTAAGCACAGCTATGTAATGGCTCCCAGATCACCTTTTATACACAATTCAAACCTATATTTATTTATTTCAAAGTTCTTTTCTTAGCAAGCTGTTGGATAAAAAGACGATATGGCACATGGGGACATATTCCACTAAACCAAGGATCCTATTGAATTGGAACCTGAAAATTGAAATAAACTTATTATTTTTAAAGAGTATGAAGAGCATCATAGATCCTCTAACATAACATGTTCAGGTCTCTCATTTCCAGTCTGTTTTGACAGGATATACTGTTTTCCATACAATGAAATACTCATTGTGATGTGACGAACTCCAAAATTGGGTTGGAGAATGGCTGACTACTTGACTTAGCTTCTAACTTACAATACATTTTAGATTAGATCCCAAATTCTTCTAATCAAATGAATCTGTAATTATTTCAGTTCCTAAGCTTTGAAACCAATGTGGGGAACTATAATCCTGCAGATGTTGCTGAAGTACAACTCCCAGAAACTGTCACATTAGCCCTGCTTCATACTTCAACAGCCTTTGGAGAGCTACATTTCCAACTCCGGTTGCGGAGTACTTACCACCATCCATACCTGCAGCTCAACAAACAAGATAACACAGAAAACACCATCCACAAGGGATTAGCCTGCAGTGATAATGCTGTCACCAATGTGCACAACCTAATGAGAGTTGCTAATTATATTTTCATTTGTTTGATTAATATTGCAATTTTCCTCTAAGAACTCTGTGTGTGTGTGTGTGTGTGTCTGTCTGTCTGTCTACCTAGTGTGGTAAAGTGGTTAATATGCTGGACTAAGAGCAGGGAGACCCAGGTTCTTGTCCTCTCTTAGTCACAGAAGCTGGTTGGATAACTTTGGACCAATCATGCTCTCTCAACCCAAGATTAAGAAGTAAAAAATATCTGTCTACTAACCTGCACTTGGCCAATGTAGCAAATTACAGTCCATAACCTTCAGTGAAGAAGCCTTCATCCCATTGTGGTTTAAACTGGACTAGTAACAACAACATCAACCATAAAAAATATCTCTATCTCCCCATATTTTTATCTTCACAACAACCTATGCAGGGGGAATACTAATAAATACCAAGTAAGTCAATGTCACCTAGGGACTGAATTGATTCTGCACTTGGATTTTCCCAATTCTTGTCTGACACTCTAACCTCACTGTCAAGTCATTCTGGATGGGTGTTATACTTGGAGTTAAGTCAGCAAAGACTGAGAGGCTTCAAATGATATTTTAATTCATTTTTTTTTTCTGAGAAGGAACTTTTCCTTTTGTTACTCATTGTGTGTCTGCAGGATTGGGTAAGAGTGTATAGAAAAAACTTTACATAATGAATTATAGAAAAAACAGCTTCAGATTGTATGGATTTACCATACAATTACTTCCTAGGTTTAGTGATGTCTCATGGATTGCATCCCACTCAGTTGAAAGTATACAACGAGCTGAAATTTTAGATGCTGTATATCATTTGGACTTCAATTTAATAGTGTTCATCAATTTCAATTCATCACAAGACCCAGGCACTGGATCTATTCCTTTCTACCACTTACAAATTCTGAGTTGAAGCTAGACATGAATCTCAAACCTTCCTCTTGTCAGGAATATGCTGAAGGACTAAAATAATTATTACAATTTTCAACATAAGCAAGCCTGCCTTGTTCATATACAGTATGCATGTGTTCCCTGATTTAATCCAGATAAACAGGCAACCTCTTCTAGCTTCACAGGAAGCAAACACAAGGAAGTATTCCACTTTCAGTACTACACCAGCTGCAGATGTCAAGCTTTTTGTTCATCAGTATGAAAAGGGCAGTTCTCACCAACATGCCTTTGATTATATAACTTGACTGACTACTTAAACAAACAAAAATGCAGTGGCTGCTCAGCAATGATGCTGCCAGAGCGGTTCAGGCATTTCTTCCACATTAGAACCCATAGGGCTGAATAGTGCTATGTGTGCTGATTGAAATTGCTATTAGATTTAAGTCTGCAAGCCTGTGCATATTTATCAAAACGGAAGTCTCAGGGAGCATTTATTTATTTATTTATTTCCCCCTGAAACATGAGATAATTTTCTTCTGAGTAAGCATGTGTAAGATTATACAGTAATATCAGGCCTCATTCTTATGCATAATGCATAGTTTCCTACATGTAATTAGACATACAGCAGCATTCACTTTGCTGAATAAAAAATTAGAAAGAAACCAGTTATCTCTTTGCTGCTAGAATGCCGTCTGCAAATCTAGTACTGTTAAGTCCTGGAAATGTGCAGACTCAGCTCCCTTCTGACAGCAGGGTGCTATTTTATTACTTACAGTTGATACAACATGCCTACAGCAGTCACTGGGAACATGTTAGGCTGAAGGGCTGTTAGACTTGAGACTTGTCAATTTATTAATGGGAAGGAATTAGATGTCACCATCATGGATGGGTCTTCTGGTGCCTTTAGTTCTTTATTAGGGACTTGGCTGATATCCAAATGGGACACTCGAGAGCAGATTCTGTGGAACATATTTCAAAGCACAGATTAACAACTTGTGACAGCTATTGATTTGCCTTCACTATCAATTATACAGCAAGCTATTTTTATGCCACCTCTCAATGAGCAGTAACTTCCAACTGTATGGCATATAAACATTTAAAATAGTTTATTTCTTCAACGAAGATTGATGAGAAGGAAGAATAATCCAAAGACTGTTAAATGACAAAAATACTGTGCTGAAATAAAACAAATCAGATGGTAAGCCTAATTATTGCCATGTGCAGTTTTTAGGTTGCTGTTTATTGGTACATTTTATTTTAAAATGTGCCATCTTTTTCCATAAGGGGAACAAACCCATATGTTTTTATAGTCTGTTAAATACGTATCAAAATAACAACCCAAACATTTTTGTAGCATGTGTCATTTTTATACTTCCACAGCACCTCCTTTTAGAAATCAGTCAGGGAAATCTCAGAGATTATTTTTAATTAAAGTTTTGCATTCCGATTTAAACAAGCCAGTTGTTAGAGAAAGCCATTTAAATAGCTTTAGCCACCAGTTTTTTGAATGGAAAATATTAGATACCTAACTTGGATGCAGATTTTTTTTTACAGACTACTACCCACCACCATCATGTGGTGTATGGGTTAAAGAACAAGGCTGTATTTGTTGAATTCTCAGATGTTGGAGGAAAAGCAACCGCTTTGTGAAAAGTTTGTAATGACAAAAATACTTTGGCTAAGGTGTATTTTGGTTTTTTGAATGCAACAGAAAGTTGTATGCAGTGCCCTGTTTTTTTTCCAAGTGCTACTAGAAGGGAGGAACAGGAAAGAAGCAGGAATATTCCACTGTCTCTAATGTGACAGCAGTTGCTTTTTTGCCCTCAGAATTTTTTAAAATGCGATTTAAAACAGATGTCTGACCTTTTTGTCCCTTTTCCTATTACATCTCTTCTTCCTAGTAAATCATGTATTTGAGACTGCAGGTCTGAAGACAGGTACTGGCTTCTTACTGAACTTCGTATGCAACTTTGGATGCTTTTTTTTTTTGGCTAAAGAGTGAGGTTTTTTAAAATTTTGCTAAATATAGAAATTTTACATATATTAAACATACAACCAACAAAAGCACAATGCTCTGTGTGAGAAGAAATAGTTCTGCTCTATTCTGATTATTCAGGGCACATCTGAGGTACCAAATCAAGTTCAGGGTATTCCGTTTAAGGAAAGACAGTGACAAACTGCAACATGTCCAAACAGGGCAACAATATTTGACATTTCAAGACATTTGCTTGTCTTTCAGCAAGGAAAAAGCAAACTGATAACTACTCAGGGGGGCAGTAATATTTGTGGCAAAATGGGGCCATTAGAAACCTCAAAGAACAAGGGGATGAATGTTGGTAAAGCTCTGCCTGTCAAGCAAGGGAAAATCCCAGAAGGCAGGACAAAGGAGCAGTTCCACTAAGAGGAAACCACCCTTCTTTGTAGTTCCACAGGATGTGCTACAAAAATGGCTTCACGGTATTCCTTCTGGCTCAGGGGCTGGATAATAACTAATTGGTGAGTTCACCTTCTCAACCAACCCAGCATATAATCCCGATAATATCACAGAAACACAGATTGGCAAAACTGTGGTGTGTGGAAAGGGTCAGTGTATGACAAAGGATAGTTGAAGAGCCCTTTAGCTTGGAGAAGAGAGGATTAAATGGAGGTATGATTGTAGTCTTCAAATATCCCAAGGGCAGTCACACAGAAGATGCACCAGATTAACTGACTGATAGTATAGCCACAGAGATAACATTAGAACACTAATTGAACATTTAGGGGAAGAAGCATGAGAAGAAATTTGCTAAAGACATTTTAGACTAAACCAATTTCATCAAGAGTTGGTAGGTTTTTAAATAAAGGTTGGCTTTAAAATAAAAATCAGTTTTAAATAAATAAAAATAAATATGTGACAGCCATCGAGCAAGAATCCTTTAGCTGCATTCAGAACTCACAGTAAGAAGGAGAATAGAATCGAGATTAGAATGGGTGGCTTCCAAAATCCTTCTCAAATCTATGATTCAATTGTACATTATCCACAAAGAACATTTTCACAACATCCAAATAAAACAAATCAGTGAGTACCCTGTGATTAAATTAGAACAGTTGATCTTTATGGTGAAGGATTTATCAAACAGGATATTCAGCTATCCTCTCCAAAAATTCTTGGCTGCATAATAGCACTGTTTTTACAGGCATTGTGAGTATTCTCATCACAGGTTAGCATAAACTCTCATCCAACTTATGAATACATAGGAAGAAGCAAGGAAGCATGTTAATGGCCAGGATATTACACAAAATTCTATCGAAATGACTGAACTCTGAAAGCTAGCAGTTCTCAAAAGCTTGACTTTGCAGTCTAGGGGCTGTCCTTAGGATTTTTTTTTTCGGCTTCCAAGAACTGAAGGGAGTGGCTGGTGCTGCATTAGAATCACTGAGTGGGTGAAACCATGGGAGTGGGGGAATTGCTTGAAAGAAGAAAATGGATAACGCAGAATTTTCCATCCAGATTTATTTCAGTTGGGAAACTGACCATCCCTACACCAAAAGTCTTGGTTTTATATTTAATGGTTTTGTAATTATATTTAATGGTTTTGTAAAGGTGTCACCAATCATCCTTCCAATGACATTCATGAAATATTTACTGTGAGAAATTTATTTACTGACTAAGCCATTCCTGTACATTTACATAGTTAAGGTTTGTTGCTCACTTAGAAAAAAAAGTCATCACCATTGTGAATGTTTATATCACCCTGCAGGACTGTCTGGCTTACAACACCAAAAATTCTTTCTGCTGTCATTGTTTGATTCTGCCAGCTGGTGATTCAGCAGTCAAGTCACCTTTATTAACTCTCTCTAGTGTGACCATCTGTGGTTTACAATTGCATGGATTTGCCACAGCAGCTGTACATTTATTTCCACTGAAGCTTGTTGTTGGTTGAAAATATGAAGTTTAGGATTGAGTAAATCTAGCTCCACAGGAAATGTTTAACCATTTTGTAGCTTCAAATGCTATAGTATGGTCCTTTGAAAATGATATTCACTGAAATATTAAGCAGTGGAAAATATCTTCTTTTTGGAGGTTGGTTTTTTTTTTTTCATAAAGCCTGGATGCCCTTTTCCTCTAATCACGAAAAGAGAAATATATTTATAACCAAGCTTATAGCATGATTTACATGTTACAAAATGATTTAGCGCCATGCCTAGACCTACCATATCTGGGCTGCAATTTGTGTGCAACCAGTAGATACCAGTAAAGGAACAGAGAGAGTCTTTGATTCCATCTAATGGCTAGGCATAATATAGTCATCCAGAGAGGCTTAACTATGGCAAGTGTGAAGCTGTACATGCTATGATGACAATCCTGGTTCTGCTGCCTCACTTGGTGGGAGGGGCACCAGTTCATCTTGGGGGTGACAGTATCATAGATCTCTCCCCAACAAATAAGATCTGCGCCGCTTGGATTTTATATTTTATATCTTTTTATTTTATCTTTTTATTGATCTATTTATATTGTAATTTATATGTTTTGATTTTGATCTTATAGTAAACCACCCAGAGTCCCCTTTTCAGGAGAGATAGGTGGTGATAGAAATTTGAAAAATAAATAAATAAATACATACATACATAAATAAATCCACTATGGGTAGGTGACTCATGTGGCTCTTGGCTTAATTTTATCACTTTAAAAATGATTAGTTTAAATATCTGGTAAGAACAATTTGTCCTTTCTCTAGCAGCCTATTGGACAGGAAGGAAGAGAAAGACGGAGTATCAGGCATATACAAACATTCACATACTGAGAAGGGATAGCAGAAAAAGAAAGGCAAAGTACAGTCTTGTTCTGGCGAGGAAGTGCTCCCCAACAGATAAACATCAAAGTAATGAATCGCTACAGCCCTAGACATGTACTGAAGGTTTGTACCCCCATCTCTACACCTTAATTTTCATGTCTTAGCTTAAGTGGTCAGCCCTGCTCCACTGCCTGTTTTTCTTCTTGCTCATGATTAGGCTGAACAATTTTTGCTCACTTCATCTCTGATATGGATCCACCTGTATTGTAACTTAAACAAGGTCCAGAATTTCAGTGAATGTGGCTTAAGAAATCTGGTCTAGCCTTTCAGGTTCTCATTTTGACAAGGAATTAATGATGATGGTCACCAAGTTTCTTTATGTTGTTGTTGTTGTTGTTGTTGTTGTTATTCAGAGCTTTGGAGCAGAAGTGCAAACACCAATTTCTAAATTCACATATTTTATGAAGATTACACAGTACAGCCTGCCCGAAGAAAGCATAGATAGCTGATTAACATGATTGCTTTTTAGACGGTGTAATGGCAGAATTCACGGGGTTACCTGAAAGTCTCTGATTTGTAAATAGACTCCTGAGATTGGACAAGGAGAAAGATTGTGCAGGTTCAGGAAACAGGAGTGCTGGAGTGGTGATTTCTTTAAAAAAGAGGAAGAGAAATAAATCCACCCGACAGAACTCTTTACTTGTCTGCCTTCTCCCACTGCAAGCAAAGTTTTTAAAATGACTAAGAATAGCCTGCCTGAAGTTTTCACTGTATATCTCTGTAAACTCTTCTTACAAAACACACTGTATATCTCTGTAAACTCTTCTTAGTATGCACAACAATTCATAGTTATGGAAGTGTGGGAAATATATATATATATATATATATATGTATGTATGTATGTATGTATGTATACATATATACATACTATACATATATAGATAGATAGATAGATAGATAGAATGATGAATACATGACAAGAGAAAAGGCATATATATGCACACAGTCCACACAATTATATACAAAAGTTCTGAAGGGGTACAGCAGTAGCCTCATAACTGGATGTCCAGTTCAGCTATCCAAGCGATTGCTTCTGGTGTTGCTTCATGCAGATCTTCTAAGGAGCCAGGGAACGCACGTTGTGGGCAGTCTTGCACAATATGTTTAATAGTTTGCATATCGGCACCACAGTCACAACAAGGAGAATCTTTCCAGCCCCATTAATACAGAGCAGAGGCAGTCCTTTCAGTATCACATCTGATTCTGTTCAATTTTGCCCAGACAGAGTGAGGCAGGTTAAAGCCAGGAGGTTTGGAAGAGGGATCACTAATGACCAAGCCGCGATGTGACAACTTGGACCATTCCTCTCTCCAGGCATTCTTAGAGTTGAACTGGATAGATGTTAGATGTTTGGCTGTTTTCCAAGCTGGCCTACGAGATTTCAGTGTGTGTGGCAATTATGATATACTGTCTAGTCTTTAGAAGGTGTTTGGGAAAGAATGGAAACAAAAGTGGGGCACAGTGTGTTTTCTGAAATGACTTGCATGTGACTAATTGAAGGAAAACTTAAAATATTTTCAAACCATATTTAATAGGTGAGATCATACAGTAATTCAGTTCAAATAACTTTGGTTTTTTGGGTAGTTTCTTGGAGGACACTTACTCTACCTGCTTTGGGAAAAGACTATTTAAACTGGGTCAGAGTTTGGCAGGATACTGTTCTACATCAAATCTCAGAGACTGAAAACATGGGTGTTCAGAGGCAAACCAAAGATACAGAAAAGGTTCTTTGTGGATGTTTTATAGCAGTGAATGCTATAAAACATGTGCCTGTGCCTCTTCAATAGGCACAGGGCTTTTGTTGCTGTTTATGACATCATTGGAATGAGGAGGGCTGAAGTATTTGTCCTGGCCCTTGAGGAGGGAGGGCGGATTAATGGCCCCTTAACTTTATCAAACAAAAAAATTTACTCCACTTTTAGGAGGTTTGCAGGGTTTTAAGAGGTGAAACTGATGCCTTGCCTATTTTGTCCTTTAAATCACCCAGCCAAAACTCCAACCATGGGCTGAAAAGACTGGCTGCACCTATTTCAGGAGAGCTCTGGAGATTGCAAAAGCTGTGGCAGATCATGGGTTTTGCTCCTGTTTTATAGACAGAATAGTAATTCCATGGTACACAGTTCATATGGCCATCAGAGTTTTTACTGCAATCCTGGAGCCCTAGAAATTGCATTGCATTTCCCCCCCTAAAAATATAGCATTTTTTTTCTAAAAATAAACCAAGTATTTAAAACAGATATGTTAAGCCCAGGATACATTTAATGCATTTATTTTATTTTAAATGTGAAGAAAACTGTCAAGCTCCCAAAGCAAAGCAAATCTAGTCCCCTAGTAGTATAGCTTTGGTGATATTCTGCATCACTTCCATGCTTTCTGCCCTCACTGGAGAATACAAAAAGTATTCTTCCTCAGTGAGGTCAGAAGGCAGTCCCAGTTACCCATCCATGTTTTATAGCTTTAATATCCCCAGGATCCTTCATAACAAGGCTTGCCACACATCCGTCTACCTAGATCAGGCATACAGGTTCAGTGCCAGGATCCACACCTTCGGAAGCCACCTAGGAAGAACCATCCTTGGCAAAGGAGGAAGATGAGATTGGGCAAGAGTGTCTCCAACCTGGCTCCATTGCCTGGGGTGGTGCTTGGGAATGAGTTGGGGCTGTTGCAGGCATCATTGCTGCAAGTGCAAAGGCCATACAGGAGATTCTTGATGCCTGAATCCTGCATAGGACTGAGTTCAGCAACAGCAGCTGCTTAATGAATATGACCTATATAGATGGAATAGAAGTAAGTGTGATCCATCCCACCTCTCCCCCATTTGTTCATGATTCCCCCATCGTATCACAACCCAAAGTATGAAAACTCCTACCTTAGAAGGTGGTGTAAAGATAACTGATGTAAGATATATAAAGTACTTCAATAACTTCTGGGAAAAGCTGGAATTGTAAATATTCATTTGCCAGAGTGCTACGGATGGCATGGTAAATGAGGTTCTTCAAGCTTGCTCTAATTAGCATGGCAGATAACTTACAGCATTTATTTTCTTTTCCTTATGCTCAACAATTTGAGTCTCAAGATAGCTGAATCCTATTTATTGATTACTGTGGAGTACTTAGTGCTCTCTGAGCTTGGTTGTAATGCGCTGATGATGTTACCTAGTAGTCAGCTAATGAAACATCTGCAAGCAAACACTGAACTACATATATTCTCTTCTATTGTTACTGATTACTATCATTGCATATGCACAGTGCTTTTTCACCATTCAGAATGCTTCCATGCATTCTTTTTTTTAGCAGATATATACAAAAATGGACCTTAAACTGGTGCTATTTTGTATACATTTCTGATTACTGCCTCCAAGCTGTGAAGCAGAAGGTCTTCTCCCTGAATGTAATGCAGTTGTACTGTATTGGCTGTCTTTTGAACAAAGCCTGTGATAAAAAAATGAGAAGATAATGACAGTACAACCATGGCAATACAGTTGCTGTTCTGAAAATGCCTGCAAAATGTTCCCTGTCCAAAAGTAATCCTCCACAAAGGGAGACAGGGACAAAAAGAGACAGCAGTGGAAGCCTCTGTGAGAGATAATTTAAGGTAGCTTCAGTAGCCACTGTCCATTTTCTTTCTCTTCCTAGATCTGCTTTCTTTTCATTCAATGCTTGTGAATTTCTCTTGTTAAACAGCAAGAGTTACCTTCTGGTATTTTAATAATATAACATTCTTTTTTTTCACTGATGAACTAAATGTAGTAAAGGTAAAGGTTTCCCTTGACGTAAAGTCCAGTCGTGTCCGACTCTAGGGGGCGGTGCTCATCTCCGTTTCAAAGCCTTGGAGCCGGCGTTGTCATAGACACTTCCGGGTCATGTGGCCAGTATGACTCACGGAACGCCGTTACCTTCCCGCCGAAGCGGTACCAATTAATCTACTCACATTTGCATGTTTTCGAACTGCTTGGTGTGCAGAAGCTGGGACGAGCAACGGGAGCTCACCCCGCCGCGCGGTTTCGAACCGCCGACCTTCCGATCGACAGCTCAGCGGTTTAACCCGCAGCGCCACCGCGTCCCCGAACTAAATGACATTCCTTAAAAAAACAATGAAAGCATTGGCAACTCCACATTTCTTGTTCCCATAATTTGGACAAGAAATTGTTACCATTTCATGGATCCCAGTTACCACTGGGATTTTCTTTTATCTAAAATGCTAGAACTTACATTTAACTGCTGCAGAGCAATCAGGAAAACCTTGATTTGTTATCTTGTAGGTATACCAAATACAGCTAGTAGTTGTATCACTTGTATACCAGCCTGTACAATATATTTCTTTAATTCATTGAAACTGCCTTCCCAGTCATGATTCCTCTAGAAATACTGACCAACTCCCAGAATTCTAAGCTAATCAGTCTCAGAACAACTGGAAGGCACCAGGTTGGAGAAAGTTGGTTTAAACTCACAGTGAAATGGCTTTAATAGTCCTAAACTGAACTATCAGAATACCCCATCAGATCTTATTTACAACATAGGCATATCCTGGTAGATCAAACTATAGGCACACTTAAAGCTGCAGATATATTTTTCTAGGAACCATAGGGCTACCAGACTTGGACTGAAAAATCCAGATGACCAGAGACTTTTTGCTATCATCTTGTAGTTGCCACTGTTTCTGCAATGCAGATATGGTAGCCAAAAGTCACTTACTATAGACTTATATAAACTTAGAGACAGAAACATGCTCCAGGCCAAAAGCCACACTAATAGAGCAGGTTTTCTTTCTGAAAAGAAAAGAACAACCCAAAGAAATGACTAGGGCCAAGGCAAAATTAATTTTAAAGGCTCATAAATCATATTTATTAAATACATGAGTCTTCATATATAATCATTTCTTTTTCTGTCATGTTAAACTTTCAATTGAGCATCCAATTTTTTTTTTCTATAGTTACCAAGCAGGTGCCACCAGTAACCCATGAACAGATCATGAAAGCAACTTTCTTCTTCCTTTGTCTTTTTCTAGCAATTTGAACAACATATTTAATGTTATTAATTTATATACTTTACTCCTGAATTTTGTTGATAGTCATTACTCAAACTTCATTTTATCCCCTTTGGAAGAAATCTGAACTACTGAGCAGTCCTGCTTCTTCTGAGGTTCAGAGCTCTACATAGAAACTCAATCATGCCCCCAATTCTACTTTTACTTTTACTCCCCTATACCCATCTCAAAGTATTCCTGCTTGTTTTAATGTAGCCTTCTCCAATCTGAAGTCTTTCATTAGCTTTGGATGACAAATTCCATCATGCCTAGCCTATATGATAGCTCAGTATATTGTATCTGCAAAGCACCAAGTGAGTGAAATTTCTTGTATTGATTAGGAATAAATTGCCTGTGGATCAGCACCAGCTAGTAAAGCTGGAATGGGGCAGCTTGCAAACACAAAGGAATATTGTGTGCTTTGACATGAACCTTTATACCAGATATTCAGTACTTCTAAGATAGCCTCCAACTCTTTTGTGTTGCAATAGAATTCACTGCTTATTCTGTAATTGGCAGTCATCCAGTTCGGTGGCATGAAAAAAAGAACTAGGATGTTGTTCCTGGTGATACAGTACTTCTGGGTTAGGGAGCAGTAAGCAAAGGTGTGTTTTATAGTAGGTGAGTAGTAGTTGTTCTTGCTTTCGCCTTTGTCCCATTACATGGAGGGGAAAATATTTCCTTTTTTTTTTCTAATAAAGATAGTTAAAAGGTTTGAAAGGTTTGCAGGACTTCTACTCCTGATATGTTTTTCCCTTTTTTCCCCTATTAGAAATTACATTTAAAATATAATGTGACATTGCATGGGACATTCAGACTCACCATATCTGTATAGTGGTATATGAATCAATTTCTAATGGCCAGCACTCTCAATAGACTTCCTAAGTGGAAAGTTGTATTGATTGTCTCTGAGATTTGATGATATAAAATAGGGACTGGCAGCCTTTTTGTGGTTAGGGGATGCATTTTTAAATATTACTTTGTAAGCCTCAAAGGGGTGCAGGAGGCATGGCAGCGATCAGTAATACCACTGGCCCGGAAAAGAAGGAAATTTCAGTCCTTTTTAAACGGTATTTTGGGAGTTTGGATTTTTTAAGTAAGAAGCCTTGCTTTTTACAAAACGTAGCAACAACAACAAAAGTATCATTGTACATTGGCAATCTCTTGATGAATTTTACTGGAATATTCCTGAAAGTTTCCAGGACTGTAAAAATGGAGCTGTGGGTTGCATGAGGCTATGGGTTATAGCTAATATGCTACAGGCATCCTTTTTGATATGAAGCATCTCAGGACCTTCTATATAATCCTGGGAAACTACTCCTAGCTACAGCTGCTGAAGACTAAGATGCACCATAAAAAGAGTAATGTCTTAGGTTGGCATTTCCAATTTCCATTCTGCTTGGTACAATAACATAGAAATAAAAAGATGTATGTGCAGTGCATATTTGGGCAACCCAATCTTGGCTGCAAAAACCCAGCAACCACAAAAAAATTGAATTTCCTGTATCTCTCTGCTGCCATATACTGGTCATATGGATTTTTGCAATCCACATGGGGTAACTTTCAATATGCACTAAATAATTTATCTCAGGTCAGGAAAGCGGGAATTTCCACATTTCCTTAGGTAAACCTGCTCTTAATTGAAAAGCCTCTTTCACAGTCAGAGAGTAAAGTGGAAATAACTTTCCCAATAGCATTTTTCTGAGATTTATGTCAGATAGAGCTATCTTTACTAGTAGATTGATGGGTGATTTGCCAAGGATAAGGCTGTAGTTTTAACTGCAGCTGCAATGAAATGATGCTTTTTACTTAACCTAATTATGCAATTAAAAGAAAAAAGCATGAGTTAACAAGAAGTGGACTTTTACATTGAAGGAATCTGTGAGCATCGTGCATTCAACATAAATGTATGGATTCTAAATTTTTAAATTTGAAGTGACTCTCTTGCACCAGAATCCACTTAGAGGAATTCTGGATTTTAATCCAATGCAAAGTAGATCCCACAAAGGACTGTAGTGTATTGATACATGTCTGGCACAGAGGTGATCTGTGGTTCAGTCTTTGGCTTCAGTAGATAGAGCTGGAATATACTGAGGTACAGTAGCTGAATCCATATCCTGATTCAGTATAGCAATTTATATTCCTGAAGTCTGCATGGCAGCTAAATGGTCTGTAGTTCAATTTACATTTTGAACAAACTCTCTGTGGTTCCTCAATACTTCATATAGCATGTTTGAATGAAGTATACAAATAGGTCTGCTTTCTGACTTCTCCACTAAAATGCAACTGAATTCAAAGGCCAAGCATCAGTAGCACCCAGGAAAGTATAGTTTCGTGTTACCCTCCCTTAATTAGTGTAGCCCCCCCTTCCCAGAAAACAGATACAAAGTACAGTGTTGATATGAGCAATATTTTGTTTAAGGTATCAGTGGCACATTATGTCATTTGAAATCTGTCCTTTTGCCATAACTCATTGCCCATGAAACTGTGCAAATGAATAAGAGTCAATGTGATGACAATCCTAGCACTTGGAATAGCAGTTTTGTTCGACCTTTTCCAACAACAATTATTGTTTCAGTATGACTCATTAGCTTGCATAGAATAGTGGTTAAACCAACTATGGCTGAAATTGCTGGCTTAGCATTCAGGCCAGAATTAACTTCATATAAGATAGTGACAGCATCCTTTCTGGCACCAACACTGACCTCTCTGATCAATTTAATTGCCTGTGAAGATCTCTCAGGAACACATCAAAACAATCAATAAAAATCAATAAAATTCATTCCATGAATGGACCAATGGAATTTCAGGCTTCCACAATTGAACCAAGAGGCAGCTGATAAACAGCTTTGACTATGCCTGAACTGTACAGTCCTCCAATTACCTTTAGTGCAATTTTGTTGTTTTCATTGCCTCTTATCCTTTGCTACTGATTCATTCTCACAAATGTTTTCTTTTATTTCTGTTAAATAAAAGAAAGAATTAATTGTTCTAGAGTTGTTTTTAATGTTTCTTTATTCCAGAATTCTTTTTAATGTTTCTTTGAATAACTTGCTTATCTTTTGCTTTTCCAGGATGACTTGAAAGAAAGGTACAAAATAATTACTGTATACAGTTTCTGTATAATCACCTCTAATTTTTAAAAATGATATTAGCCTTTTTGCCCAAAATGTGCAAAATATATGGGCTGATCTCACTTGTATGTAGTAGAAAAAGATGAGACTGGAATCACAGGCAAGGAATAATACTGAGACATATATTCCAGTGCACCAGATTTCATTTTTGAGGATTCCTAGCTTGACTGATAATAACATTCACTGCTTTTATTCTCAGTCAAGAGAAGAGCGACGTGGGTGTATATTTTAGCATTATTATTATTATTATTATTATTATTATTATTATTATTATTATTAACATATCATAGGCAGCCTGACACCCAATGATTCTGGGCAGTTCATAAGTAAAAACCTCATTACTGAGGGCAGGCACTGCAACAGAAAAGGCACACTTCTGGGGTACCAATAGATGGCATTGCTTAATCAAAGGAAGCCAGAGCACACCAACCCTGCCAGATTGAATTGGCTGGGCAGATGCTATGGGAGATAGGCGGTCCCTCAAGTAACCAGGCCCTATGCCATGTAGGACTTTATAGGTAACAAGCAGCCCCTGGAATTGCACCCAGAGGCAAGCTGGCACCCAGTGCAACTTGCGAAGCAGAGGTGTTAAATGGGCATATGTCTCCAGTGAGTTGAACGGCAACCAGAGAATGATCTGTCCATGGAAATAGACTGATGTCAGTGTCCTCCACTGTCAGATCACATTTCAACTGCTTAAGTTGAATCCCACCTGTGGCTGCTGGTATATTTGGGCTGTCAATGACTTGGGACAAGTCCATGGCTGCCAAGGAGGCCACAAATTCCTGAGTAGCCCCAGACTCTCTGTCACCTGGTAACAAATTAAAAACCCCAAGGACCAATAGCCTTGGGGACTCTATTAATTATGTATGAATGAATGTATGTATGTATTCAACAATCTAGGTCCTCTTGGTTCCTAGTCATCACCTCCTACATTAGCAGATAGAGAGATTCCTGCTCTTTTGCCTGCAGAGGCAAATCATAACTCCCAGGTTGAAATGAGAGGAGTATTGAAGGCATTGGCCTCTTTCTGCCTTGAAGAAAAACTTTTTAGGAACCATAAAAAAATGCAAGTTCTAATATTTGCGTGCAACTATTACAAAAACCATAATTGGCAAATTAATGGAAATTCTATCAAGCAGGTCCATACCTATAAATATCATGGAGTGCTGTTCCAGCCCTCACTGCCCTGGAGAGAACATTTTTCCTACATGGCTGGTGTTGCTCAGTGCAGCTCTTCAGAGATCTTGTGAATTTTTTTTCTACTCAAATGGAGCACATTTAACCCTGCAGCTTGCAAGATTTTTTTTAGCTAAAGTCATCTCTCAGCTTTTCTATGGTGTCTAAGTCTGTACTTTTACAAAGCTTGATATCCTTTAATACAGTAATGTTGTTAGAGCTACTGTGGCAATCCCAAGATGTGTTAAGAATACTGTCTATGTTTAGAGATTTGCTTAGTCTCTGTAGATGCTAGAGCTTGATATAAACTTCTTAATATCTCCCTAAAGCTATTTTTCTCCCAGTGGGTTTTTTCCTCTTTGAGACTGTTTTAAGTCAACCTGGCTAAAAAACGTTATTGGCAAGCTCCAGGTCTCTTGTTGAAAGCAACAGAAAAGTTCTAAAACAGCATATCTGGGATACTGATTTTCAAATCAATTTAAGCCTGCTTCCTTATTTTACAGCTTATGGGATTTTTTTTTCAAATCAGTAGATACCAGCTCCCTACCTTTCTTCCATTATTGTTCTGAAGTTTCAATGGGTCTTTACTTTGGCCAGGTTGTTTTGCAGGGGTATTATAGAAATAATTCTTTATATCAGAGCATAGGCCCTTGTTGGGATGGTTCAGTAGAGTCTGTCAGCTAAATGTTTCTTTTTTGGTCTCTTTACAGGGAATTCCTGATGATTTTCATCCATCCCATCCTGGTGAAATTCCCAGCTGGAGAGAACCTCTACTTGTCACTCCTTCTATTTGACTCAGATACCATTCTTTATTTTATTTTATTTTATTATTTATTCCTATCTTTGTATATTGTGTGTGTGAGTATGCACATGTTTTATTGTATTTGGCTTCTGGCCTATGGTTGTAAAAACAAATATTCATTTGATTTAATTTTTTATTTAACTTTTTTTATTAAATGCTCTTGGCAAATTTGGACAATTATTTTTATTGCATTCTTGATAGTTTCAAACACGATGTCAACATGAATTTAGCATTCTCTCTTCCTCTGCTATCTTTGTTTTTGTTGTTTATTCGTTCAGTCACTTCCAACTCTTCGTGACTTCATGGACCAGCCCATGCCAGAGCTTCCTGTCGGTCATTGCCACCCCCAGCTCCCCCAAGGTCGAGTCTGTCACCTCTACAATACCATCCATCCACCTTGCCCTTGGTCAGCCCCTCTTCCTTTTGCCTTCCACTTTCCCTAGCATCAGCATTTTCTCCAGGGTATCCTGTCTTCTAATTATGTGGCCGAAGTACTTCATTTTTGCCTTTAATATCATTCCTTCAAGTGAGCAGTCTGGCCTTATTTCCTGGAGTATGGACTGCTTTGATCTTCTTGCAGTCCAAGGCACTCTCAGAATTTTCCTCCAGCACCACAGTTCAAAAGCATCTATCTTCCTTCCCTCAGCCTTCCCTATGGTCCAGCTCTCGCAGCCATATGTTACCACTGGGAACACCATTGCCTTAACTATGTGGACCTTTGTTGTCAGTGTGATGTCTCTGCTCTCAACTATTTTATCAAGATTTGTCATTGCTCTCCTCCCAAGAATTAAATGTCTTTTGATTTCCTGGCTGCAGTCAGCATCTGCAGTGATCTTTGCACCTAGGAATACAAAGTCTTTCACTGCCTCTACGTTTTATTCCTCTATTTGCCACTTATCAATCAAGGTGGTTGCCATAATCTTGGGTTTTTTGAAGTTTAACTGCAACCCAGCTTTTGCACTTTCTTCTTTCACCTTCGTCATAAGGCTCCTCAGTTCCTCCTCGCTTTCAGCCATCAAAGTGGTATCATCTGCATATCTGAGATTGTTAATGTTTCTTCCAGTGATTCTAACCCCAGCCTTGGATTCATGAATCCAAGCATGTTGCATGATGTGTTCTGCATGCAAGTTGAATAGGTAGGGTGAGAATATACAACCCTGCCATACTCCTTTCCCAATATTAAACCAGTCTGTTTTTCCGTGGTCTGTTCTTACCATTGCTACTTGGTCATTATACAGATTCCTCAGGAGGCAGACAAGATGACTTGGTATCCCCATACCGCTAAGAACTTGCCACAATTTGTTATGGTCCACACAGTCAAAGGCTTTAGAATAATCAATAAAACAGAAATAGATGTTTTTCTGAAACTCCTGGCTTTTGTCGATATTGGCAATTTGTTCCCTAGTTTCTCTGCCTTTTCTAAACCCAGCTTCTACATCTGGCAATTCTTGCTCCATGAATTGCTGAAGTCTACCTTGCAGGATCTTGAGCATTACCTTACTGGCATGTGAAATGAGTGCCACTGTTCGATAGTTTGAACATTCTTTAGTGTTTCCCTTTTTTGGCATGGAGATATAAGTTGATTTTTCCAATCTGATGGCCATTCTTGTGTTTTCCAAATTTGTGGGCATATGGTATGCATCACCTTGACAGTATCATCTTGCAAGAATTTAAACAGTTCAGCTGGGATGCCGTCATCTCCTGCTGCCTTGTTATTAGCAATGCTTCTTAAGGCCCACTCAACCTCACTCTTCAGGATGTCTGGCTCTAGCTCACTGACCACACCATCAAAGCTATCCCTGATATTGTTATCCTTCCTATACAGGTCTTCCGTATATTCTTGCCACCTTTTCTTTATCTCTTCTTCTTCTATTAGGTCCTTGCCATCTTTGTTTTTGATCATACCCATTTTTGCCTGGAATTTACCTCCAATGTTTCTAATTTTCTGGAAGAGGTCTCTTGTCCTTCCTATTCTATTGTCTTCTTCCACTTCTGTGCATTGCTTGTTTAAAAATAATTCCTTATCTCTTCTGGCTAACCTCTGGAATTTTGCATTTAATTGGGCATATCTCCTATCACTGTTGCCTTTCGCTTTCCTTCTTTCTTGGGCTACTTCTAGTGTCTTATCAGACAGCCATTTTGCCTTCTTGGTTTTCTTTTTCTTTGGGATGTATTTTGCTATCTTTAATTGTTTGTCAAACCATTTATAAATGGTCTTTTAGGGTCAAATCTTCCACAGGCTGCTTTCAGTATACAAATTCACAATATATAACCATTCTAAACTGTTAGACACCATAACAGTTAGTAATTACTTGTATAACACCGATCACAAACAACTTTCATCCCATAAAGAAGGAACTTTCATCCCATAAAAAACCAAACAACTTTCATCCCATAAAGAACTGTAAGTAATTAAAATAAACTAATACCAGTTATGTAGGAACTTATACATATTTACTTGAATAATCTTAGACCTTACATTGGTCCAGGCACTGTCCAGGAACAAAGAACCAAAGACAGAGGCTCAGTTGAAATAAACATCTACCCCTGCAGTTCAACAGCCTAATTGTTCAGGCAGATGAGCAAGCAAATAGGACTTTGGAACTGACATCTGAACTGATATATGTAAAGCCAATCCACTAAATTCATGGAATGGGAGAGGATGATTTCTGAATGGAAGACAGCATCTGTCCAAAAATTGGGCTGTGACCTTTATAGCAGAAATAATAGTATTGTGGTGTTGTGGTGACGATAGAAATTCTAGCTTGTTTTTCCACTTGATTAACATGATATATTATTTATAATATTTCTAAGCTAGCTCTTAGAGCATCACCCTCTGCCCCTGATCTGTCAAAAGGAAGATAAAGCCAGTTAATTGAAACTATAATTACATCCAAAGAACTTCTATATGGAGAAACCTGGGGTCAGGATTCTGAAAGATAATGCCAATTGCACCAGCTGTTTCATCTGATAAATAGGAAGATCTGCCATTAAAATGAAAGTGGATAAAAGAGGCTATCTATTGAAGACAGCTGGAGAATAGCCTTTAGGGGCCTTTGTGCTTGCAATAAAATTATGTGGCAGCATTAAGTAATAGCTGAAAGGCAACCAATGTGAAATTATGTGTACAAAAAAACAGTAGTAAGATAAGATGTGCACTGACTCTACTAACTTAAGCTTAAAATTCCAGTAAAACTAATTCAATTAAAAAAAGAGGACAGAAGATATATGCAGGCAAATTTCAGCCTTTTTTCTTCTTAATTTCCAGTAAGCTGCCAAGTCCAAATTTAATTCCCTAATTGAAGTTGGACCTATAATTTCTTCTCAACGCTAAAAGGTGAATTGCTCTTGCTGCTACATTCCTTTCCCTTGTGACAAGCTTCCCTGAAAATGACTTGTGTACATTTAGCATGCATTTGTGGCTAGATGATTGAAAGATTGGTTCCCATTAACTGGTTAGGAATGTTTTTTTTCTTATGTCTCTTGAAGAACTGTCAAACTCTAGAAAATGTATAGCATGTACTGTGGGACCAGCATGAGGCCTTCATGATGCTCACAGGAATTTTTGTGGACTAACCTATCAAATTTCCAGGAAGGTTGTAATTCCACATTCCTCTGAGGCAGTCTTACTGCTTTCTTTAGTACTCTATGCTTTGCTTCCTTTTTCTGAGAAAACTTACTTCAGTCTAGTTCAGGGTTAGGAAAGCTTTTTTAGCCTCACGTGTGTTACACTTTACCTTTGCACCTTGTCTGAGATCTTTGACAAACAGTGCTACCAAGAGGAAGTAGAACAGTACACCTTCTGGTAGCATTGTTTGTCAGAGTTGGCAGTTAGGATTCAGATGCAGAACAGGGCAACCTGTGGTTTTAGGCCCACATGAGGTCCTCTAATTTCATCCAAATTTGAAAAGCTCTTTTCAATCAGTTCAGACCTGATCAGTTCAATCAGTTTGACATGAACCATCTGACCTAGCATGGGTGCATGGGAAAGGAAGGAGAGAGATATCTGGAAAGAAAAACCCTAAGGCAGGTTAGAAAATAGAAAAACAGATTTAGGAAGTACTGGCTCTATGCACTACTTGGTGGTAAGTCCCACCAAGCTGATAAAGCTCTTTTGCAACTAATGGGGATAGTTATATTAGGAATAAGAAACCAGATCCAAATTTCTGTTTACCTGGTAGCTTCATTAACTGCCTTTCTACCTAGCTTACCTCACAACTGCTTGGAGAAAGGACTCTGCCTGAAGAAAATACATTTATGTAATAAGTAATATTAAGTGCTTTTAGCAGCCTTCTTTCAAGCACTTTTCTTTTTTCTGGTTTGACCTTGACTTTGAGATAAATTCCCAGGCTTCTCTTAGAAACCTTGTTTTCCTCATTATAGTAGTTAATCAGAAGATACTGTAATTCTGTATCTAGGAATTTTTTTCCCTTGATGTTTTTACAGTTGGTTTCTCCAGGATATTAATTCAAAATAACATTAATAAAAAATGCTTTTGTAATTCTGATAGGGTCTGCTTCAGGTGTTGCTATTTATCTTAAAATTGATAGAGTACTGTTCTAGACAAATTATCTTAACTAGATAATTATTATTTTAATAACTGATATTTATTCCTACTTACTCATTTGTGAAAGAAGTTTAGTAATCATAATTCTTCCAGGCTCCTTGAGATCTGATGCGTATTTCTTTGCTAGACTTTGTTTTGTCAAATGCTAAAGAAGCCAGTTTTATATTATTCAAGGCAAACAAAATTGAACTGCCTATAATGAATTAGACTCAGTTGAATAATTGGAGTGATTAAAATGGCTGTTGACTTGATAGTCATTTGTCATGACTTGCTGATATGTTTAGTTTGAGTATGATTCCAGGCTTGTTTTTGAATGCTTAGAATAGTATACATATGTTATTTTAATGAGGATTTTCACCTATATATTTAAAGCTATTGATAACCAGTGCTTACTTAATTGAAGCTCAAGGAGAAGAATGGTGCTATAAACAAGCACTGATGCAAACAACACCAAATTAATCTAGTTAAATTCAATGGTGAAGGGCATATCAGGATGAGGAAGAGGAAATTAATGTCTTGATACTTCAAGCATTGTCCTTCTGAACCCAAGAAAGGCTATACCTCCCAAGAAAGGCTATACCTTCCATGGAAACCAAAGACATCTGGAGGATTGATCTTGGCCAGGAAAGACTACTCTAGCACCAGGCTGTAACACTAGCTGTTGGGCTTTATACAATCATGGCTTGTTCTTCCATGTATCTTGACACTATGGCTGGTTTCATATATCTATTAAACCACAGTTTATTTTATTATGGCTTACTGAATAAGCCACAATGCCTGGGTTCAGACACCGTGCTCAGTATAGTATATAAATCCTACCTGCTGGTCTTTGACAGACAAAAGTAATCACTGGCTCTCCTTCACAACACAATCCAATCAGCTAGTAGCCAAGTCAAATATCTTTACTGGTGGTTCGGGCAGCACATCCTCACACTAGCTAGGTCAGATAGCATAATCTAGGGAAATACAGAGTCTAACTTTCTGCAAGAACTCTGTAACATCTTATAATCCTACTAGGAAAGCACTGAAAACAATTCATCATATCACTGTGCCTTTTCCTATTAAAGCAGTAATAGGCATGACTTGGCTGCTGCAGACCATCTATGTTTTTGGAGGATTTTGCAGTGAGTTTTGAAATGAAAAGACTTGGGTGTTCAGCTGTTCTTTTTCTTGGACTAGACAAGCAAAATGTGGCTTTAACTGGCTTTTGGTGTTCTCATGACACAGCCACAGGATGGAGATAGAGTGGATGACTGGATCTTTTTGAGCCTAATTTGAGTTAACCCTGCTGCTTGATTGATTGGGTCTACCGACTCTTCTTTGATGTCTGCATAACATATTAACAGCTCCCACTGACACAGTTAAAAGTGTTGTGTAAACAAGGCCAGTATGGTAACTAACTAAGGCACATATAACTTTTAGATAAAGTCTCCACCACAGATATTGAGATTTCTGTTTCCTCCTAGGCAGCTACAAATGATCATTCAGTGAGCTACAACCAGCCCACTGACTTAACCTGTGCATTTTTGGTACATATTCTGAAAAGGATTTTATTGTTGGAGTTTTATTCATTTGAAAGGTAGGTCAATGTTATACACTCTGTTAAATATAGTGAGGAATCGGAGCACCTATTGTTTATAAGGGAATCATAAACATTTTATAAAGTACAAAAGAGGATAAAGGGACACTTGCTATGGGCATGGGACAAATGAGCATGAAATGTCTTTGGACCTATTGCTGGTGATATTAATTGTCCAAAATATGCCATTGCATATTCTGTGTAAAGGACATACATCTAGGTAGATATAGGGAATTTAGAACTCAATGTACTTCCTCAGTGGAAGGACAAAACTTTGAATTAGAAGCAAAAAGTCCTTCTGAGCAAATAGTTGCAAGACAAAAGAGAAGGCAATTTTGCAGTAAAAAGTAGGAGTGTCAGTTATGTCACATAAAGAAGAAAATGATATACTGTATTTTTGAAATTATTGAATAGGTATTCTACTGTTACACAAACATTAAACTAAAAGAATATATGGTACAGAAGTGTTTTTTTCCTCCGTTCAACTACCTGTGAATAGTTCTCTCGATTTTCCTATACATATCTGAATATATTAATGGAGTAACTCAAAAAGAAGAGGAATACATTTAATACACATGTCAGAAATTGATATTTAGTATGCATTTGTATCTAAGAGCAATACAAGGCCCGTTCCCTCCCCACTGAGCCCCCCAACTTCCAGCGGTGAGGTAGGTCGAGCTGAGAGTGACTTAAATCAAATTTTTAAATTGGGAAGTTCCTGGCAACATTGATATAGGATTTAAATTGAGACAAGTTACAAGCACCTTATCAAGTAAATCTTATATAATTTCAGCCACTCCATTGTATCTGACGAAGTGAATTGCAGCTCATAAAAGCCTTTTAGTGAAATGTGTTAGGGTGAAAAGGTGCTTCTAGACTCCCTCAGATTTTTGGATAACATAGACTAACATGGCTCTCATCCTACAGTGTCTTTAATCAAATTTATTACAGAATTGTACTCTTGGCTAATTCCAGTGCTTTGCTGCCGTGTAATGCTCATACTGATTTTTGCAGCTAAGATGCAGAAGCCATAGGCTAATGTTCTAATCTTGTGATTATGTTATTTTAAATAACATAATATTCATGATTTGTCTAAGGTTCTCCATCTTTACATTTAAGCCTACTTGCTAGACTTTAACTGTTGTTGTTTATTCATTTAGTCACTTCCGACTCTTCGTGACTTCATGGACCAGCCCACGCCAGAGCTTCCTGTCGGTCATCAACACCCCCAGCTCCCCCAGGGACGAGTCCGTCACCTCTAGAATATCATCCATCCACCTTGCCCTTGGTCGGCCCCTCTTCCTTTTGCCTTCCACTCTCCCTAGCATCAGCATCTTCTCCAGGGTGTCCTGTCTTCTCATGATGTGGCCAAAGTATTTCAGTTTTGCCTTTAATATCATTCCCTCAAGTGAGCAGTCTGGCTTTATTTCCTGGAGGATGGACTGGCTTGATCTTCTTGCAGTCCAAGGCACTCTCAGAATTTTCCTCCAACACCACAGTTCAAAAGCATCTATCTTCCTTCTCTCAGCCTTCCTTATGGTCCAGCTCTCGCAGCCATATGTTACCACTGGGAACACCATTGCTTTAACTATGCGGGCCTTTCTTGTCAGTGTGATGTCTCTGCTCTTAACTATTTTATCGAGATTTGTCATTGCTCTTCTCCCAAGGATTAAGCGTCTTATGATTTCCTGACTGCAGTCAGCATCTGCAGTAATCTTCACACCTAGAAATACAAAGTCTTTCACTGCTTCTACATTTTCTCCCTCTATTTGCCAGTTATCAATCAAGCTGGTTGCCATAATCTTGGTTTTTTTGAGGTTTAGCTGCAAGCCAGCTTTTGCACTTTCTTCTTTCACCTTCATCATAAGGCTCCTCAGTTCCTCTTCGCTTTCAGCCATCAAAATGGTATCATCTGCATACCTGAGATTGTTAATATTTCTTCCAGCGATTTTAACTCCAGCCTTGGATTCCTCAAGCCCAGCATGTTGCATGATGTGTTCTGCGTACAAGTTGAATAGGTAGGGTGAGAGTATACAGCCCCGCCGTATTCCTTTCCCAATCTTAAACCAGTCCGTTGTTCTGTGGTCTGTTCTTACTGTTGCTACTTGGTCGTTATACAGATTCTTCAGGAGGCATACAAGATGACTTGGTATCCCCATACCACTAAGAACTTGTCACAGTTTGTTATGGTCCACACAGTCAAAGGCTTTAGAATAATCAATAAAACAGAAATAGATGTTTTTCTGAAACTCCCTGGCTTTTTCCATTATCCAGTGGATATTGGCAATTTGGTCCCTAGTTCCTCTGCCTTTTCTAAACCCAGCTTCTACATCTGGCAATTCTCGCTCCATGAATTGCTGAAGTCTACCTTGCAGGATCTTGAGCATTACCTTACTGGCATGTGAAATGAGTGCCACTGTTCGATAGTTTGAACATTCTTTAGTGTTTCCCTTTTTTGGTATGGGGATATAAGTTGATTTTTTCCAGTGTGATGGCCATTCTTGTGTTTTCAAAATTTGCTGGGATATAGCATGCATTACCTTGACAGCATCATCTTGCAAGATTTTGAACAGTTCAGCTGGGATGCCGTTGTCTCCTGCTGCCTTGTTATTAGCAATGCTTCTTAAGGCCCACTCAACCTCACTCTTCAGGATGTCTGGCTCTAGCTCACTGACCACACCGTCAAAGCTATCCCCAATATTGTTATCCTTCCTATACAGGTCTTCTGTATATTCTTGCCACATTTTCTTGATCTCTTCTTCTTCTGTTAGGTCCTTGCCATCTTTGTTTTTGATCATACCCATTTTTGCCTGGAATTTACCTCTGATGTTTCTAATTTTCTGGAAGAGGTCTCTTGTCCTTCCTATTCTATTGTCTTCTTCCACTTCTGTGCATTGCTTGTTTAAAAATAATTCCTTATCTCTTCTGGCTAACCTCTGGAATTTTGCATTTAATTGGGCATATCTCCCCCTAATACTGTTGCCTTTTGCTTTCCTTCTTTCTTGGGCTACTTCTAGTGTCTCATCAGACAGCCACTTTGCCTTCTTGGTTTTCTCTTTCTCTGGGATGTATTTTGTTTCCGCCTCTTGAACAATGTTGCGGACTTCTGTCCGTAGTTCTTCCGGGACCCTATCTACTAAGTCCAGTCCCTTAAATCTATTCTTTACCTCCACTGCATATTCCTTAGGAATATTAGTGAGCTCCTATCTAGCTGTTCTGTGGGTCTTCCCTAATCTCTTTAGTCTGATCCTAAATTGTGCAAGAAGAAGTTCGTGATCGGAACTACAGTCAGCTCCAGGTCTTGTTTTTACCGACTGTATAGATGTCCTCCACCTTTGGCTGCAAAGGATGTAGTCAATCTGATTTTGGTGTTGTCCATCTGGAGAAGTCCATGTATAAAGCCGTCTCTTAGGTTGCTGGAAGACAGTGTTTGTTATGCAGAGTGAGTTGTCTTGGCAAAATTCTATCAGCCTATGTCCTGCTTCGTTTTCTTCTCCCAGGTCATGCTTACCTGTAATTCCAGGTGTCATTTGACTGCCCACCTTAGCATTCCAGTCTCCTGTGATGAAAATAACATCTCTTTTAGGTGTGTTGTCCAGTAGGTGCTGCAGATCCTCATAGAACTGCTCTACTTCAGCTTCTTCAGCATCTGTGGTTGGGGCGTATATTTGGATCACTGTGATGTTAGATGGCTTGCCCTGAATTCAAATTGAGATCATTCTATCGTTTTTTGGATTGTATCCAAGCACTGCTTTAGCCACTTGACTATTAATTATGAAGGCTACTCCATTTCTTCTGCGGTCCTCTTGTCCACAGTAGTAGATCTGGTGGTCCTTTGATGTGAAGTGGCCCATTCCAGTCCATTTCAGTTTACTGATGCCCAAAATGTCTATCTTTAATCTTGACATCTCACCAATAAGCACATCCAATTTGCCCTGGCTCATAGATCTTACATTCCAGGTTCCAATGGTGTGTTGATCCTTAGAACATCGGATTCGCCGTTCACCACCAGCACTGTCGGCCGCTAACCGTCCTTTCGGCTTTGAGCTAGCTGCGTCATCACGTCTGGGGCTAGTTGAACTCATCCTCTGTTCCTCCCCAGTAGCATTTTGACCATCTTCCGACCTGGGGGTCTCATCTTCCGATGGTATACCGACATATCACTGGTTGTACTGATTCATTTAGTTTTCACGGCAAGAATACTGGGGTGGGTTGCCATTACCTTCCCCAGAGATCGCATTTAGTTAGACTTAACTAGCATATTAAAATAGGAAAGTTTTGAGCAGAGTCCATTCAGCCTGGCATGATCCAGCTGTTAGGGCTGTGCAGCACCTAGATTTCAAGGCAAAAGGTGCTTTAGAGTGTGAAAAAATATGCATATGGCATCCGTCTGCAATTCCTTAAACCAAACATGTCTTTTCCCAGGAGTATGTAGTAGCTGCAGAGGGCAAGCCAACCTCAAGAAAAGATGCAGCTTTAGGAAGCAATTGTAGGCAAATGCTACATATGTGCCCCTGCATGCTATGAAGCAGCTTTTGGCATTTGAATCTGAACCACTGTACAGCTGTATTACCCTTACCAGGAGGAGTTATATTAAAAACCACGGTATTTAAAACCTAAACTGGGGCTGTATAGGTGTACTGGAACATCTCCCAGTTGACTGAGAATTCTAGTTATCATAGTTCCATTCCCAATTCATCTAGAAGATACCATCTGGGGGAAAGCTGCCTTAATTTATCAGCTGTCAGGCAGAACACAATAAAACCTCCATATTTGTTTGATTCTCATTATATTGTAAGAAATGTTATGATTGTGACCAGGTGGGCTTTTTGTTCCCAAAGTAGCTGTCTGGAAATATGGGGTGATAGTCTTTTCCTGTATATATCATCAATAGCCAAAGCACAAAAGCTGTCTTTGACATATAAATCATGTTTCAAATTGTACACTCTTTTGATGTATCCTTTGTGATTCATAAGCTGCTGCAGCTTTGGCTCCCTCTCTGCCCATGCCATCTAGCAAGTTATAATCATATCCACCCACATTTAATAAGTGTTTCAGACAAGGGTAGAGATTACTGAAGCTGGAAATACATATCCTTATTTCTGAAGAGCAAATGGAACAAAAACTCTCCGTAATACAATTTTGGCAGCAGCCACTATCCAGCACTAGTAACTTGATCATTGGTTAGAGGCTATAGGAGAGAGGGACCTTGCTCAAACATGATTCTTCACTATATTCACTTTCTTCAGTCCAGTATGATGGAAACCAATTTGGAATTTGTTTTTCTCCAGAAAATAAGTGGTCCTTAAAAACCCTCCCTCCCCCTTTCCTGTTATTTATAATACTGAAACATTCAGAGAAACTAGACCAGGGTTTCTCAACCAGGGTTCCATGGAACCCTAGGCTTCTGTGAGAGGTCACTAGGGATTCCCTGGGAGAACACAGTTTATTTAAAAAATCATTTCAAATTCGGGCAACTTCACATTAAAAAGATAAGTTTCATTCTTTATTTTCAGTTTAAGAACACTGTTAATGCATATATACAGGCCTACACATGAAACAAATATGATAATTTTGTAACTTCTGGTCTATATTTGAGCCTGAATGTGCAGAGGTTTCCTGAGGCCTGAAAAATATTTCAAGGGTTCCTCCAGGGTCAAAAGATTGAGAAAGGCTGAACTAGACCTTCAAAATTATTAAAATTTAAAGTTGCTGGATAAAATAATTTTTTAATTTTTTTAAACATTTATTTGATTAATTGAAAATAAAAACATTGGCTCACTAGAATGGGCAAGCAGGGCTTTTTGTGCCATTTATCCACCTGCTTGCTATAATTCATGTATTAATCACCTTTTCTCAGACAGGTGTTGGATCCCTAATAGTTTTTATCAGTGCAAATTGGTTGCCACTGGAAAGACCTCTGTGAAGAGGCACTCACGTTCATCAGATTGCAGCACAGTTCGGGTGTCTTTATGTATCTGCCATGGAATCTTCTTTGCTTTCCACTCTGGAATTACACTAAAACCACCTGCGAGCTGTTTCAGGCAAAGACTTGTCATCTTAGGAAATTGCTTCCACATAACTGGCTTTCAAGTGCACCAATCCTTATACGTTTTTGCACTCATGTGGAGTGTGTTATAACATCAAGAAGCAAAATGCAATGTAGGCATTTGTGTGCATGTGCAAAAACTGAATTTAATAAAGTTGGTTTGTTGAATAAATAATTATGATTAATTATAATTTGTACGTGTTGCAATATTAAAAAAGGATGGAAAGCTCCCAAACTCATTTTTGTTACCATACTGAGGTAGGGAGTAGCCAAAAGACTCTATTGTATAATCTAAAACCATAGTTTAATGTCACATCTGAATATGGCCATCAAATTAAATCCAAGGGTTCCCCTCCTTTGACAGAGAAGATTTTCTATCAGAGCAAGAGAATTTTAATATCTAGGCAGACAGATTATGGAATCATAATTTTGTGTTGGGACTGCAACTCCCAGAATTCTCAGCCACTGTAACTTGTAGTCACAGAGCATATGGAGGGGACCAGGTTGGGTACAAGTGTGTTAGAGTAAGTGACAGTGGCTTTTTATTTTTATAGTAAAGCCATCTATATGATTTAATGAAAGAGTAACCTTGATGGGTCTTTTACAAGAAGCTGTATTAAGATCATTATTGGCTGTTTGAAGACTGAACAGAGGCAATTGTAAACATGACATTTTTCAAAAGAACTCTACATTTGTGGATATAGCTCCTATTACTAATACAGAAAACTTAAAAATGCACTTTCAAATTTGTCCTGTCAGTAACATAGACTTGGGAGAATCTGGAATATCTTTTGGTTTGTCTCTGAATAAACATTTATACTATGCTGTTTGACATTTTTGCTAGATTTTCATTCACTGCGTTGCAACGCAGATGAATTGTGTAATTGAAATCTGCTATTATAATCAACTTTTTCTGTAGTCCTGTTCATCACCTGGCTAAACTTAGGTATTTGGATTTTGGAGGGTTGCTTTGCTCATCACAAAGTGAATGAGATTATACATTATGTTCAAATATTTCACCTTTACTGATATTCAAAGAAATCAATTTAAAACATACTTTTCTTTCTTGACAGATCGGATTTTTTTTCTAAAAATGTAAAAGAATCAAACTGTGTTCTTTCTACAAAAATAATTAAAAGTATGTTTGGTCATCTGCAATGAGGCAGAATTTTCTGACAAGTTCTTCATAGACGTAGTCTATGTTACTACAAATTAATATTGTTCCAAAATCTGTCAGCCAAAGTTTTCTTTCTTTGTATATCAAGCTTCTTTTTACAGAACCTCATTCTAAGGAGAGCTTTTGAATTTAATTTGGTGACATTTTAACTTCTTATTTTGAGGTAATGGATACTGCTGTTGTAACTGATGTGTGTGTTTATATGTGTATTATACATCTAGTGCTCAACAGTCTCCTGATTGCCCACAGTTCTTGATCTGAAAAAGTCCCACAGAAGAAATTCATTCATGGTGTCTTTCCTTGGAATTTAATTCTGGAAAGCCAGGGAGCTGGAGTGCCCACTGGTGAAATGACAGAAAGGACATTCACCCTCACCCCTCACCAAATGCTGCACCCAACCCAAGAGAATGTCACTAAAAACTTCTTTGGGAAGATATAATTCCCAAGCAGTTTATTTCCCATCAAATTAAATTAGGATTATGTAATTATATAATATCCCCCCACCCCCACTCCCCCCACATATGACAGAACTAGTAGAAATAGTAAAAAATGGTAGGAACTGCTGCTAAGCAACTTGAGTGTCATTCAGTTATTACCTTGCTGTTTAAAAAGACCACCCTTTGTTGTAGTCACTACAGGAATTACTTATCTTTAAAACTGGGACAAGATTAACTTAGATATTGAGATGGACAGATTTAAATTAAGGGGAACAAGAAGAAGGATACAAGAGAAAGGACTCCCAACACTTCTCTGGTATTTTTCCCCTCTAAGTTGACTACTAACAATAAACAAGGATCTATTTTTTTGTCCTTTTACTCAGTCTCAGTTGTTGGTAAGACTGCCAATAAATATCACATCACTGCAAGTTAGGGTTTATTATAAGACGATACTGTTTCACCATATAAGACAACTATTATACTGTTGTCATCTGACTGAACACACAGTTAAGGCCTTAGCTTGTTAGAGAAATCAATTACATTTTTATTTGTGCCTATCTTTTTTAAAGAGAAGCTCACTTTGCTACTAAGAACAGTTAGTATACAGATTTAAAAATAATTTTATGCATACACTAATAATCAGCATGTGAATTGCTGCTTACTGTTCAAGCATCCAAGCTTGAAATGATTGCCTTAAAATATCATCTAACTTTCTAAAATTAAAGAGTCAGTATGGTGTGGGGGTTAAGGTGGTGGCCTAGAAACCAAGAGACTGTGAGTTCTGGATCTCCCTTGGGCATGAAATCTGGCTGGGTGACTTTGGGCCAACTCTCAGCCCAACCCACTTCACAGAGTTGCTGTTGTGGGCAAAAATAGGAAGCAGGAGTATTAGGTATGTTCGCCACCTTGTGATAGATAGATAGACAGACAGGCAGGCATAGTGGAATAACAACAACAACAACAATATCCCCTACATGGATACTCCCTTGTCATGGGGGAGGGGCTTATGATGCTCTGATGAGGTTGAGAGCTATGCTGGCAGTAGCGTATTCTACCAGAAGGGTCACCCAAGCCATACAGGTCTCAGCAGAAGAACCAGACTAAGTGCAACCATCAACCCATTAACTATGGTGAGAAAACAGAAAAAGAATCCTATCCTGGATCGGTTGTCACCTGGGTCAACAAGGACCGCATCAGGTGTTATTGTTCCTGGGAATCTGTTGACAAGTTGGCAATGGGACTATGGCTGGGCAACCAGGTCTTAGCCCTGTAGGATTTCTGGAAGCAACAACCACAGACAACACAAAAGTATAGTGTGTTTGAAAACTGGGCCATTATAGCCTGCTATTATAAATCAGAACCAACAAAGCAGGGCTACTTAAAGTGAATGTTTGAACTGTGGAAAGGAATTTATTCAGATTCAGATATAATAACAACATTTAGTAGATCAAAGGAGATTCATTACAAGAAATAAAATAGTCAGGGATGCAGAATTGGAAGAAATTCAGAAAAATTGTGAAAATGGAAGATCCCCAAACAATAGTAGAAGAAACCCAGATAACAACGATCGGAACTATAGAGGAAACAGCTGATATGAAATACAGAAATGATAACTTAGAAGAAGTAATAACAACAGAACCAGTACAGGTAAGCACTGAAACAACCTATGAACTGACCCCCTGACAAGAAGATTAAAAAAGAAAATTATGGCATATGCAGAATTACCAGTAGAAAGACAAAGACTGCCAGCATTGAAAGTATTGCCCCCCTAAAGACCTGGCACCTATAATGAAGGATGTGAATAAAGTGCTTCCAAGGATTAAAATAATATATTTCGGACAGGCCAATGAGCTTGCTTTACAGTACAGCAGGAGTGGTTACAGAAGAACTGGATATCAAAATTAGAAAACCAACAGCAAAACCATATTCATTCCCAAAGTGGAAGATCAGACTGGAGTCAAGATAAACGAAGTAAGATCAGATGCAAGTAATTTAAATAACATGAAAGAGCAAAAATTGAAGTATGTAAGGATCAAGACAAGCCTAATAAAAAAGTATTGGCTTAGCACCAGAAAAATTGAAGAAGCTTTGGAAATCATAAAGAAATAAATAACAACAGCTGGGAAAATTGGATGTTTTGGGGCACTAATCATCCAATTAAAGCAAAATCAGCTATTTCAATCAGATCAGAGGTGATTCTACCAAAATATAAATGGCAATAGAAATTCTGAAAATGGAAAACCAAACAAAGAGGAAACAATCCGGTTTTGGAATATCTATGGGAAACACAAAAAGACTATAATAAGGACTTCCAGTGGGGACATGGCCAACTAAACAGCTGTGCCTATGGGCTCCATAGACAGAACTGACAACCCAGCAGTTTTTTGGGCTCATGTAGGTGTTTTCCTGAAGCCTAGAAGCATCTTCATGAATAAAGAAAATGCTTGTAATCATCCCATTTGCTCTCTAGAATGGTGACTTGCAGCCAGAGAATTGCAAACAGTGTTTGCGCTAATCCGGTAAGAGCCATCAGGAGACCAGGACGTCATCATTTCCAAGCCACAATGTAGCCTTAAAGAGACACTAAGTCGAGCCACCCCATTTCTAAATCACCCAATTTATATATATATATTTAAGTTTATCTAACGGCGTTCCGAGTCGTCATGCTGGCCACATGACCCGGAAGTGTCTATGACAATGCCGGCTCCAAGGCTTAGAAACGGAGATGAGCACCGCCCCCTAGAGTCGGATTCGACTGGACTTTACGTCAAGGGAAACCTTTACCTTTTTAAGTTTATGTACCCTAAGAGAGGCTTTTTACAGCAAGGAGGAGCAATCTCTCTTGGTGCGTATAGTTATTTTTGGGATTAATTTTTAAAGAATCTTAAGTTTTGGCTTGTTTCCCATTCAAATACTAAGAGGATTAAGAATAAATAATTGCCTCCATGTTATTATTTTTGTATTGAATTTGAAGAATTTAATATATTCCTACACATTGAATCTGCTGTTTTGAATCTTCAGCTTTCTGTTCCTACTTTCTCTGGGAGCTGCCTGTTAGCATACTTTCACTTGTCTCAATACTTTCGGAAATTTTACATTAACTCATTAACTCCTACTTTCGCCAGTCAAGTATCTAGGGGGTGCCATAATCTACTGCCTGAAACATGGAAGACTTCAAGCAGACTCTCTCAGAATTTTGTTGTGAGCTTAAGCAGTCTTTTAAACAGATGTTTCTGATTCCTGTCAAGCTAGTTTGCAAGATATTCTGGACATTGTAGAAAATATCAGCTTTAAAATGTGTCACCTGGCTGGGGATGTTGTGGAAGAAGTTGAGGAATCCAACAAAGATAGAAATGTGTCTGCTGATAGTGAGATTGAGGCTTTTGCTGATGACGACCAGATTGTGGAACTGAAGGAATTTAATGGACAGATTGAATTGCAAATCATGAATGGAATTGTTTTTCTGATGGAAAGTTATGGGAAAGAAGAGGTTTTTCTTTTTCTTTCCCCCCCTGTGGGAGGTTTTTTGCTGAGAAGTTGGAGTTTTTGATCTCTCTGTGAAAAATGCCTTGTGTTGATTGTGGAGATATGTGAATGCTTTGGTCTATTTTCAAGTGGGATAAGGATTTAAGCATGTTTATCTGGATTGTTTTTAAGGCTTGTTTGACTTCATACTCTTTTTTTAATGATTTGGATTAAGATTAATAAGGTATAAACAATAAATGCTGGTTTTAGGTTTAATAGAATTAATGTTATAATTGCAGTATTATTAATTATAAGAGCAGACAATTCATATGTTTTTTAGTTTGATTTTTATTATAGTGGACAGAAATGTATAGAATAGTGGTAGGAAGGAAATAATTAACATTTATTGTTTTTGTGGGGGGAGTTGATTAAGAGGCATGTGTGTGTATTCTTTTAATATAAGGGGAAGAAGCAATTGTAATTAGTGATTTTTATAATGTGCTAGTGGAATGATTTAGAGAAATAATGTAATTTTGGTCTGATATATAGGGCAAGGGATTGATTATGGAAATGGCTGTATATTCTTGTTAAAAGTCAGAAGTCACCTCTTTATGTAATCTTTAAATTTCTTTTTTTCTTGTGTTTTCACACTTTTTAGTTTTTTCTTTCTGTAGTTTTTATCTTTGCTCTAAATCTAAGAAAATTCTTATATAAAAATACTAATAAAAATGCTGGATGGATAAAAGAATTTGAAGTTGAATTTTAAAAAAAACAAATGGAAGAACTAATAATAACAGCAGAAATGGTTAAAAATCAAGTGAAAAAGATTAAAAACTGGACATCTCCTGGAAATGATCAATTTCAGCTTGAGCTTTTGGCTCAAATATCTGACTGGCTTACATTGAATTATAGCTAAACAGCTTAATTAAGTATTGCATAAAGGAGACATCAGTGGCTGGTTAATAACTGGCAATACTTATCTGATTCAAAAAGACCCAGTAAAAGGGACAACACCAGGAAACTATAGGCCAATAACATGCTTGCCTAAAATGTTTAAATTACACACAGGTATAATCGCGGACAACATCTAAGATTATTTGGAAGAAAATGAAATCCTTCCAGTAGAACAGAAAGCAAATAAAAGGAAAAGTAGAGGTACAAAAGGTCAACTTCTGATTGATAAAATGGTTCTGGAGAATTGCAAAAGCTGAAAACCAATTCACATATGGTCTGGATTGATTACAAAAAGGAATTTGATTCAATACCTCAGAGTTGGATCACCAAATGTTTGGAAACAATTGATGTCAGTAAAAACATTAAAATGCTTGTACAAAAAATAATGAAGCAGTGGAAGACAGAATTGGTGACTGAAAATAAAAAACATGGGCGTGTCAACATTATGAGAGGTATCTTCCAGGTGATTTATTATCACCCTTATTATTTGTCATTGCTATGATCCCACTTGCAGTGATCTTGAAGAAAACAAATCTTGGGTATCAAACAGCAAAAAATGATAATAAAATCTCACATTTGCTTCATATGGATAATTTGAAGCTTTATGGAAAATCAGAAATTGAAATCCAGTCATTGACAAATATTGTAAGGAATTTTAGCAGAGATATAGCAATTTGGCCTAGGAAAATGTGCTACAGTAGCAATAAATTGGGGTAAAATTATGAACAGTAACAGAATTGAAATGCTGAATGGCCAAACCATCAGGAGCAATCAGGATGAAGCCTGAACGTATCTGGGCATTTTACAATTGGATAACATCAAGCATGGACAAGTTAAAAATGTGATTAATAAAGAATGCATCCAAAGAGTGAGAAAGTTGCTAAAGACAAAATTGAGCAGGAGAACCACCATCAAAGCCATCAATACCTGGGCCATATCTGTGATACAATACACTGCTGGAATTATTAACTGGACACAAGCTGAACTGGACAGTGTGGACCGAAAAAGAAGAAAACTCATGACTATTCACTATGTGTTACATCCCTGTAGTTATATTGATAGATTATACCTGCCCCACAGAAATGGAGGCAGAGGTTTACTTCAAGTCAAACAAGCTGTCATAGAAGAAAAGCATGCACTGGCTGATTATGTAAAAGACAGCAAGAACAAGCACTGATACCAGTTAAAAACTGGAACTTACTGAATGTACAGGAAACAAAAGGTGAATATTGAAATAATGTAATAAAAACATGGACAGAATACTGGCAAGGAAAAGCATTACATGGTCAATTTCTACAAAAGATCGAGGGGAAAGTGGATAAAGATAAAACCTGGCCATGGCTTACAGATGGAACATTAAAAAAAGAAACTGAAGGCTTGATATTGGTCTGTCAAGAGCATGCTATTTGAGCTAATGAAATCAAGGCCAGAACTGAAAAAATATCAAATGATTCAAAATTTGGATTGTACAAAGAAGCAGAAGAAACAGTAGATCATATACTCAGCTCATGGAAGAAGATTGCACAAATTGACTATAAACAATGACATAACACAGTTGCCAAAATGAATCACTGGAACATCTGTAAAAATTATCATGTGCGAGTAATGAAAACTTGGTGGGAACATCTAGTTGAAAAAGTAGCTGAAAATGAGCAGGCTAAAATACTGTGGGATTTCTTAATACAAACTGATAAAGTCTTGGTGCATAACACAGCAAATTTAACTGTGGTTATAAAGAAGAAAGTGTTGATAATTGATGTGGCAATACCAGGGGATAGTAGAATAGAAGACAAAGAATTGGAGAAGATCACAAAGTATCAAGATCTGAAAATCGAAGTTGAAAGATTATGGCATAAACAAGCCATGGTGGCTCCAGTGGTTATCAGCATATTTGGTGCCATTCCAAAAAACCTTGGATGGCACTTAGAAAATCTGTGCATTGACAAAATTTCCATCTGTCAATTACAAAAGGCCACACTGCTTGGATCTGCACATATACTATGCTGATACATTATGACTTGCTAGGTTCTTGAGAAGAACTTGATGCAAATGAAGGCCAACACCAGCTGAAAAATTGGCAACTGTGATTTCACATTGTTGTGAATAATAATAATAATAATAATAATAATAATAATAATAATAATAATAATAATAGTATCAGATCATTAATACGGGAAAATTTGTAATGATGTCATGGCCCAGGAAGCAAAATTACTATCTTGCCATGTCAATCCCTTGATATTTAAATTCATCCCTCTCTGGAAACACATGGAACATCTTAAGATGAGACATGATGTCTGCCCCAATGTTTGCATTTTTGAAGTATTTGGAAATTTCAATTTATTGCTCATCAGCTATAACTGAGTCATCTTAAGACAACCTTCTCCAACTGGACACGTTCCTGATGTGGTGGGATTTTACCTCTCAGAATTCCTAGTCATCTTCTGACATGTTTCTTGGGGTATTTGGGTACTCTTCAACAAATCTAGAGGGTACAAAGTTGGAGAAGATGGCTTAGAGTTTTTGCAATAATCAAGCTGAATATTATACTACATGAGAAATCTGTATGATAAGTTGCTAGGCCTAGATGACATAAAATCTGATGCAACAATATCAAAATATCTTTAATGGTAGTTGTGCATAGATGTCATCACTAAAAGTACATTAACACTATCCTCTGTAGATATGATATCAATAGGTGTAACCATGCCAAGACTGTTGGATTGTGGGAAGTATGGAAAAATCTCAGCTACTTTAATTTGAATGATATGTAATAATAACTGACCCTGATCTCTTCCTCTTTCCTCTTTCCTCTTTTTATTTTTAATTGTTGATCCTTTGCTTCCTTTTCTTTTATTACAAAGTATGGATATCATGGGTAGGTTGGGGATTCATTGATATTTTCTGATCTTAGAAGAAAGGTAAACTCATTATTTGAATGAAATTTGATACTAGCTGTGTAACTCCCCATTAAAAATGCTATTGGAAGAAGAGTTTATACAGTTTTCTAAAATACACCTCAAACCCCTGCTGGAAAGCTTGATAATATTTACCTGGCTTTTAAAAACTGCCACTCTCTGAAGATTCTGCACAAAGACACAATTTCATACCTATCTTCTAAGGTTTATGAAGGGTATATCAGTCCTGTGGACAGTGAGGTGCTTAATTTCATCCCTCATGAAATAAGCCTACTCACAATAGATGTTAGCATGTCCCATTCTGTTAGAATAACATCAGGTTGGACAACCCACAACCTAGGGCTGCAGAGGCCCCCAGATCTAGTTTTGGGGATCCCCAGATGTACAACTTACACAAACTAGTCTCTTCAGTCTGAAAATTCCTATGTTTTACACTATATGCAAAAGTTTGACTAAGGTTGCTGTTCTGTAGGTATAGCCATTCCTACATATTTACACAACTAAAACCCCAATACCTAAGTAGAAGCACCTAAGTTCATCACAACACTAAAGAAATTAATTAAATCTTTTCAATTAATCTGACACGCATCCTATCTGAACTATAGTTCATCTACAGTATAATCTCTTAAATGTATTATCTACATTCTTGGTCCCTTCAACTTTCCATTTTCAAGTACAATTAAGTGTCCTTGTTTGCATTTTCATCTCTGGCAAGGAAGAATTTCTTTAAACCATTTTTATCACTTGATCCATATGAGAAGTCCCCATCCCCCAAAATCAAAGGGCTATTAAAATAATAACATTCATTTTTGAAGTGGAGATTGCAAAACTGAAAGCACTTTTAAGCTGTACAGTATTGTTTTTCATTTCCAGCTTTTCGTTTTGCTTTGAACTGTGAGGCAGATTCAGTAGTGTCTTTATTCTGCTATGATCCACAGTTCTGCCTTAATATTTTTGTCCCCATAGCTAAGCAGAAATTCAAAGAGAATGCCTTTGTAATCATGTTTAAGAATAAAACCACATGGTGTAACTGTTCACTAACATTTCAGATGGCAGATTTCAACGCTCACTCACACTTCCAGCCAACAACTAGGCTACTCGTTCAGCAAAATCAATGTTTTATAATTCAGTATCAATTGGTATTGCAAACACAAGTGTTCCTGCACATAATAACATCAAGAAATTAGTCAACTCTTCTATCTGATCTGTTAGTTTTATACTGATAGATTTAAGCAGAAGTTGGGAGAAACATTCAATATCATGGCTTTCCATCTCCAGGCTGCAATGGTACAATCCAGCAAGAAGTACACCATATGATTCCTGTAATACAATGGACCTTTTTGTCTATTTATTTATTTTATTTATCAAATTTATATAGCTGCCTATCTCACTCTTGTGGATCTAGGAATTCCAATTCCTAGAAAGGACTGGAAATATCACTTTGGATAATTGTAATTTCTACAACTCTATGTTAATGCTGGTGAAGCAGCATCTTTTAGCTTTAGGCAATATATAGCCTTCCTTGACAGACTCATGATGCATCTTCCATTAATCTAAATATATTTATAAGCATTTTCATAAAAGATGCCGGAACAGAATGTAGACTTCCAAGACGAAATTGTTTCGGCAAACTTTGCAACATTCTGCTGATGTAAGTAAAAGATTCTCCTGCTAATGATGATAAAGAAGAATGGGCCCACTGTATCCTTTTTGGTTTATCTTATAAATGATGGTTCAGTTATGAATGACTGCAGGTAATTGTTCAGTAACACTGTTTAAAATGATGGAAATTTTATTTAATTGCTTTTGATGGAAATAAATATTTGTTCAACTGCAAAAGAGAAATGGGAGCTTAACACCTTACAGTCATTTTCATGCTTCATTCAAAAATGCAACTCTAAAATTATTTTTTTAAAAAAATCCATTCCCTAATCAACACTGAAAAGAACGTAACAGGGAGGCTGTCAATATTCTCTGCTGTGACCCTTTATTTAGATAACCTCTTGACTCAGACTTTTGCCAAGGGAATGAAATGGCATTAGAACATATAACTCGTTCACAATTCTGGGACACTGGCAACATCCCACACATGTTGCTAGTTCTATGCCTGTGTCATTTGAACATCCCCCATAGCAGTCATGCACTCCATTAATTACCCATAAATGACAACAACTAATTGTACCTACTCACTATAGCAGGGTTTGACCTGAGAAACTCTAAAACTCTTGCTTAACTTTATTAACACTGAGCGTTTGAATAATTTCATTTTTTTAAATAAAGTTCTCCCTTGACCAGCAAGGGAATTGTCAGCAGAGCCTCAGCAGCAGCTGATAATGTCTTAGCCAAGTTCTTCAGATATTGTCCATCTGCAGTGATATGTGGCTGGCTTCTGCCCTGGCATACGCTTAATCCTCAGAACAGATTTCCTGGCTTTAGGAAAACATAATTTCTGATTCCTCTAATCCAGATGCTGGCCAAAATGTTGTTTTCAATCTGTATAGAACAGTTTGTTTTTTGTTCCTCCCTAAGAGCTGTTTTTTTTGCTGATAATTTTTTCTATAACAGTCATATTAATATGCTCAAAAATCCACTGTTGAGTTTCAGATAAAGGATCACATCTGTTCATGAAAATCTTCTTCTCTGCTGGGTTGCAATCAATGCAGCTGCCGCTCACAGGATGGAATAAAGTTTTGTCCTGTGGGAAGAAAATTAAAAAATAATTAAGAACCAAGTGCCAGATGATTAAAAATTAACATTTTTTACCAGAACACAGTTGAAAACACCCAAGTCAGGCTTCTTTATGTAGCAATTCTAGACAGAATAATTTAAGAGTGGAGAAAAATTTTCTCCCAAATTATTTTCAGTGAATTATATATTATTGTCTACAGCTGTGTTTCTCAAAGCTTGTCAACTTTAAGATTTGTGGACTTCAGCTCCCAGTTCTGGGAGTTGAAGTTCACACATCTTAAACGTTGCCAAGTTTGAGAAACACTAGTCTATAGTAAAAGAATTTTGTTTTTACATATGGCTTTCAGCAGATGGCAACACCTAGCTGACCTTGGCAGATCCAGAAAGCTAAAAGGGTCAACCTTAGTTATTGTTGGGAAATCTAGGGCTGTATGCTAGAAGTAAAACAAACACATCCCAGAAGAAGGCAAATGGCAAGCTGCTTCTTTCTCATGCCAAGAGAATTTCATATATATACTAGATGTCCATGAAATCACCAAAACTTGAGCTTTACTCAGAGAAGACTTGTGTGGGGGGGAGGGTGTGTATGTGCATCTGCATCTGCATGCAATGATGCAAAAGAAAGGCAGTGAGTGAAATAGGAAAGATTGTCTAGGATTATTTAGAGAGTCAATTTCCCTACTTTCAAGGAATTTAATAACAAGCCAACACTGTTAACCATTCCTCCCTGGGTTGATTTTACTTCTACCTTGTAGGAAATGGCTCACCAAAACTACCATGGCACATCAATAGCTTAGTAGTGGAGCACTGTCTTTGCATGACAAAGGTCCCATGTCCAGTTACTGATATCATTAGGTGCAGCTAATAATAATCCTGTCTGATGTCATGGAGAATGACTGCCAATCAATGTGGAAAATACCTAGTAAGTAAATGAACAAACAATCTGACTTTGGCTTTTGTAACACCATCCCCGATTCCACATGAGATCTGAGTGGTAAATTGTAAAATTGGAGCCAAATTGATAACTGATGAGAAAATGTTTTAATGAGATATAGCCTCAAAGACAGTGCAGTCCAAAAGAAGGAAAAACATTATGCGTATTGTAGTGGCATGGAACAGCTCTTAGAATACTCATTTTCACATTCTACAATATAATCACAATCAATTCAGTCCCTTCCTGTTTTAAGCTGTTCTTTCCCACCCATATATCTCCAAAGCCAACTGAGTGATTTGCTAGTCTTAACTGCTGATGTCTCTTAGCATGGTAAGGCAGCTTAATTTTGAAACGCCAAATCTAACTCTGATTTGATTGTTTCTGTATAGAGACTTCTTCAAGCCAGCTTGTCATGCAATAACCCAAAACGTTTTTGTATACCATGTCCTCTTCACAGTGACTGGTGTCTTGCCTTATGACAGCTTGAAAGGAGATACAGAATGATCACAGTGTAGAAATGGTAAAAAAAAAAACCCTGAAGGAGCAGCTGAAGCAGAAAGCATGCAGAGTGGCAGTGAAGAAATATCTGATTCCCAATTTACAGACTTTTTTCAGACACTTGGCTGGGCAAAGTAACTAAAAAATGTACTGTGTGAATTTTTGCCCTTGTCACAATGAGATTACAATTGTATTTACCTATCTTTTGGGGAGTATTTAAAAGATTAAGGGCTAATCCGCACACACACAAGTGTTACTTAACTCAAAATTATACTGACTTTATATAGAACTATGATGTTACAGCAATATAAGCTGGTATGTTAAATCTCTTTTTGCTATTTAATCTGTGGCAGTTTACTATTTGATGCACATCCATGTGCAAACTAGCCCTAAAATTTGTTAAATTGATCGTAAATTAAGTTATTGTTACTAATCTGTAATGTAGTGTAATGCTAGTCTGCAAATAGCAATAATCCCCTGTCTTCAACATTGGCTTTCTCTGGGCACACAGCTGTATAGTTTTAAGAAAATTCAAGTGTTTAAATCACGGGAATCAAGCAGTTCTGTATACTTTCCAGCACCAAACAACTTTTACAGAAATTCAATATCTGACTTGATTTATCTTTCTTTCAGTTAGGATATCAGTACAAAGCAAGTGGCACTAGGAGCTAACCAGGTTTGCATTGATCTATCAGTTTATGTTTGGATTAGTTTGGAATAGATTATAATGACAGAAGGACAGAAAGATAAAAATTTTCACAGCTGTCAAGTAGAGGAATAAAATGTTACACTCTACCCTATGAGTGATCAGAATAGTGTTCTGAATGCTCTTGGGGTTTTACTGTCTGATTCATTGGTGACACTGTGAAAGCTGGGGCTAACTGTGGAGCATGGATAACCTGGACAGCGGTTATTTTTGCTCAGAGTTCTTTGACCACCAGCAGCCCATCAATCATCTTAAACAGGAGTTATGGATGATAATACAGTAAGGATGACAACCAAGACAGTGATGGAGAAAACACAGGAAGAATCAGTCTCCATCAAGCCTAGAGATCAGTTGGAGATAAACTTTATAGGAGTGCGGACAGTGGAGACAGCTGATTTCTGTACCAACATTACTTCTATAGAATACACAAACAATGCTTTTCCTTTTGGAGGTCCAAATCAAATGGCATAGACTCTTCAGCACCTCATGACTCACTGACCATGGGGGTGGGGCATTAGAATATAGATAGTTAACAATTTACTGTAGTCTCCTCTTTATTTAATTCTCCTTGCTCTTTGTCTAACAGAGTGTTAATTTGAAGTCACTTCATTCTTCCTTTCTTCCCAGGCACACATGTATGGTGCACATAATCTTTTAACTCTTTTCCTGGTAAGATATAGTTAGCTAGGTCCTAGGCTTTTTAAATCCTATAAATATTCCCTGTAACTATACTCCCTTTTAATTACAGTGATAAAACCTGCTTCACTAAGTATTGCTTAGGTTAGATTTCTGCTCTCAGGAATACTCACATGCATACACAGAACAGCTCAAGCTCCAAAATTTCTGTACTGTGTAAATAAAAATACTAGAGAGAAGGAACCCAAACAATTGGGTTTTCTTGACTCCTTCAATCCAATTACTTCATTTGTTGCAGGTAAAATAACTCAGACGTGCCTGGAACTCCAGTACAAAGACAGATCAGGTGGATGCATTTCATTCAGTCATCTTTGATGAGTTGGGATAGGAGAAGATGCTCCTGCCAGAAATCTGTGTGCTGCAACAGCAAGGGTGGTGGTGGCATGGCAATAATTTTCTAGGATATCCATGAGGTGACAAGATGTCTTGTTCAATTGGTAACTGGGTATGGGTATGATAAATGGGTAACTTGTTCAATTGGCAACTGCTCATGTAAAGGAGGACTCATTAGGATAGTCCAACATTGGGCCCTTATGGGTCTTATCAATTTCCAATGAGTGCTTAGGGAGTTTCCCAACAATCAGGCAAGCAGTTCTGCCACCTTTGACATCAAGCTCTGGATTATATAGTTGACTATGGCATTGGATAAAAATACTCCTGATTGGCCTCTCCCTTTGCACAGATCCAGGGGTGCCTCATGGTTCGTGGAAGAATTCCAGGAGAGTAAGCAGCAAAAGAGATGCTTTATTATATCTGCAGAGTACCATTCAGCAGCCTTATTTAATCTGACACAGTCTCTTTTGGAGAATGATGGTTGAGAAGATCTTACTCAAGGCCACTGTGATTTATTTGTAAGACACTTTGTGGAAAAATTGGTTGTATTTGCTTGGGATTCTCATTCATGAACAGAATGAGATGACTGTGGCACCATTGTGTGATACCATCTGGGGTTATTCTGAGCCTGTGAAGTCTAAGGAAGTCAGCCTTTCCTGGCCTGTTCAATCATCTTTAAGGGAGCTGTAGTCTCCCTTCTGAAGAAGCCCTGCCTCAATCCAGAGGTTGTGAATAATCTACACTCAGTCTCCAACCTCCCCTTTTTTGGAATACGTTTTTGAGAAAATGGTTGAGATTCACATACAGAAGTTCTTGGAAGAAATAGATGGTCTAGATACCTTCCAATCAAGTTTCAAATGTGGGCATGGGATGGAAACAAAATGGGTCACCCTTGCAGATGATCCCTCAACAGTGTTTAATACCTTTGATCCATAGTATCCTTCTGGATGGCCTGCAGTAGTTGAGGATTAAAGGTATCATAGTTGTACCCCTTTCTGAAAGAATGGGACCAATTGGTGCTAGTGAGAGATGAGTGGTTGATCCTTTGGTCACTACAGTGTGGGATGTCCCAGGGGTCAGGCTTCTCCTCCATTTTATTTAACAATCTATGCAAAATGACCGGGATAGATCACCCATTGATTTTGTGTGAGGTATCATCAATATTTTAATAAAACCAAATTGTGCATGTTCCCCGGCAAAGTAGGAGATGCCTTGGAGATCCTCCCATGGTGTCTGAAGGCCATTGGGGTTTGTATGTGATAAAAATGGACTCAGATTAAGTCACAGCAAGACGTAGCTGTTTATCCAGATATATGATACCATCCTTGATTCTTGATAGGTTTGTACTCTCTTGAAAGGAGCTAGTATGATATATGGGGTTCAGGAAAGCTTTTGCTGAGTTGTGGCTAGTGCACCAAATGCAGCCATTGCTGGGAACAGCAGGCTGTAGTGACTATCACTCAGATCCTCATCACCTCTTGTTTGGATTATTGTAATACAGAGGCCATCTTTGAATGGCACTCAGAAACAGAAGTTGTTCCAAAATGCAGCTGCTTGATTTCTGACAGGCCAGTCCCATTTCAGCAGAATCATGAGTACTTCATTAGATACCACTAGATTTCTGGTACATATCAAAGCTGATTATTTCTTATAAAGTTGAATATGGCTCAGGTTCTTAGTTCTTATGGGACTTAATTCTCCAGATAGAATCTTCCCATACTCTGCATACTAAGTGGGAAGGATTTTTGATTATTTACTCTCGCCAGATGGCTTGGGGAGGGGGATGGGAGGATGGCAGCACAGAGACAAATTTTCTCAGTAGCATTGCCAATACCCTGGAATGAACCATCCCTGATGTTAGAAAGGTCCTCTCTCTAATGGCATTCCAGAAGCCACTGAAGATCCTTCTCTTTCTTCTAGCCTTTTGAGGACAATATACTGGCGCAGGCTTTCACAGCTGGTGTCTGTTAGACAGGGTTGGGCTTCAGGGTTTAGTGATCATGGTCTAGACTACAGATTTCCTGATGTTTGCTGGCAAGCTGGCATCTTCAGAGGCAAGGTAGTCTGCATTCAGGAAATCTATTGTGTAGACTATGGTCACTAAACCCTGATGATAGCCAAATCCAAGTATCACGATGATACATGTGTGCAGTGGGAATATCTCACAAGCGGAGAAATATAGGCAGTAATAGGTTTTTACTGGAGAGATAGTATTATTTGTTACATAAAAACTTAGCAGATGCCAATGTGGGTAGAACTCAATAAGCCTCTAAATTTAGAACATTAATTTCAATTGGACTTAAGTATGATTAACTTCTCATGAAATGACAAGTATGACATTTGTCACATATTTATAGACCCTGTTTTTCTATAGTATATTCTTAGGCCTAGTGTAAAGACTGCTTGGCTGATTCATATTTCTTACCATACTACATTATATATGAGATAAATAAAGAAAAGATCAGTCCAGGGTCAACAAAAGCTATCAAATGCCTCAATGCAGCTCAGTTCTGATACTATTTTGGTTATATAAAGTCACTTTGAAAATGACAATGAAGTTGCTGCCAGAAAAAGAAATGGTAAGGTCCAAGAGAAACAGACAAACTTTTTTATTAGAAAAACATTCCACCCCAGTCCATTGATCCCTTTAGACTTAAAGTAACTATTAATTTGGAAGCCTGGCACATCCCAGAAAATGCTTTACATCACATAATGAAGGCCTAGTGAACAACTAATGAAGTCACCAGCATTGGCTTCTTTCTTTTGATGGCAGATAATTGCGATCAGGTCTTTCTATTCCCTATTAAAAGGAAGTGTATTGGGTGTAGGTGGAAGGGTCATGCAACTTTACATGGGTGACCTCTATTCCTGAGAATCAGAATGCAACTACAGTACACACCTGAGCAATCAAGATGATAAAATACCTGGAAGAAAAAGCTTAGAAGGTGTTGCGATATTTAACTTGGAGAAGAAAAGACTCCTGGGAGTTGTGAAAACTGCCTTCAGATATCTGATAGTCTGTCATGTAGAAGATGGGGCAGAATTGTTCAGAGGTGTTCCAAAAGACAGGACAAGAAGGAATGAGTTTAAATTTGATTGAACAACAGGAAAAATTTCCTGACAGTAAGAGCTGTTGGAAGGTGGTGGACTCTCTTTGTCACAGGTGTTTAAAAGAGGCCAGATGGCCACCAGTTGGGGATGCTGCATTGGGCGGTATGTTGGGCTAGATGTTCTCTAAGGTCCTTTCCAAATCTGACATCTGTGATTCTATGGGTTCAAATGAATGACTACACAGTTGGAACATATGTGTTCCACTACTTGTGTAACTTGGAACTTTAAGACACAATATTCCTGGCTACACTGGGGAAAATAATATTCTGAGCTCTTTGGAGGACAAAAATGAAATAAATGAATGAGCGAATAAAGAAAATCCACATACACAAGCATTTATAACGCACAAATTAGATAATCCCAACTAATCTGTCATCTGAGTCACAGTATCTTCAGTTTTCTGCACATTTGAACCTGCATATATGGGAAGGAATCAATATATCATTTTCTCCTTCTAACTGCATGCTGCTGGGTTTGGCATGTATGCGTAATGTGCAGCTGCCTATGCATGACCAGCTCATATTTCAGCCCAGCCACAAACTCACTATCCAGCCATTACCTTGCAATCTCAGTATCCTGCTTGTAACATGGGATAATGATGGCCTACCTTAAAGGGATGTTGCATGAGTTACCAAGAATTCTATGGATATTCAAAAAGTTCTGTATAAAAGAAATATTATTATTACCTTCCAGAAATAATATTATTACCTTCCAGAAAAAAATAAATTCCAACTAGAAACAAATAAGGACATGTTAGCAGTAACAAAAACCAGGGAAAAGTTTTAATAATCATCTAATATGTGCTGAGACAATAGATCAAATACCATCATTGATTCAGCATTATTTTTTTCAATGGTTGTGGCTCCTACATGAACAATTTATAGCTACCCATAAGTGTCTGTCTAATGATGTGAAGTGACAGGATGGACTGCTATCAGATTAGCATTATATATCTCCAAAGACATCAACACTTCATTTATACCAACAGGTCTGAGGAATTCCTCAGAAATATATATTTTTGCCTTGAAACAAGAAACTTTATGTACTGTCACAACCCCATATAATAAAAATAAATCAGCAATGCTTTTCCTATTGGTTGCTGGCATACACTGTGAGGGACTCATTTCACTGGTATCTACTGAGCTCCAAATTAAAAATACAATGGGCTCAGATCAAAGGAAAACACTCTGATATGTGTTCTCTTTCACTCTCACACCCGGAGCATTAGATACTAATGAGGACTTCCATGTCATCAAGCTTTTTCCAGCAGCTTGAGAAAGCAAGAAAGAGATTGACTGTCTTTCTGAAGAAGAAACTGCAGTTGCAGTACAAAGTAGATCCCTCTCTGACATAAATGGAGCTTTTTCCCCTGACTTCAAAGAAATGGTGCTAGCTTGCATAATTTGAGCATCCAGCATATTTCTTTTAGCTGCTTAGCTGCCTTACAGATGACACTTCAGCACGGATGAGAAAATCAGTTCACCTATGATGATTGATCCTTCTTTGACTGCATGTAAACTATAAACAGGTTGAATAACTGAGCACACACGAATGTCAATAGAATCCCCATCACAACATTTTAACAAGGTTATATTTTCAGACAAAAACCTCAAGAAAAAATTTCAGGTGATATGAACTCTGAAAAAGCTTCCATCTGCTGTTTCTTTTCTTCCTGGAATATATCCCATCTCTTCACTGATTATAAATTCCATATGCTGTCCTCCAGTGACTAAGTCCTCATTCCCAAATTACTTAATCTGCTTTCTCCATCCATCAGAATAGTAGGAGATTTTCTATCACTTTGCCATGGCTTCCCCCAAAGAATCTTGGGATTTCTAATGCCATGAATTGCTGAGGATTCTATTCAAAAACCTATCCCAAGATTACAGTGAATCATATTGAAGATTATAATTGTGAGGTGCCTCCACTTTGGTCATGGTTAGGGGTTAGAATACTGATGCATAAAGGGTTTGTACAACAGAGTCCTTTTCCAGAGCAAAAAATGTAAACCATTACCCCAAGTTCCATTGGGTGATGATAAAAAAGAGGAAGAGACTGTACTGTGTAATAACCCAGGGATATAAATGTTTTTGTGCCTCTTACACATACAAGGAGTATGGGGAAGAATTAAAATTACATGGTGCCTGGAAGAATCTATTAAGAAGTTTGACAAACCTTCACATTCAGGAGTACGATTAAATCACACCTATGTTGTGTAATCATTACTTGAAAGTATAGGTCCACTCTGTCCAATACACTTAGTTCTGTAAGTGTGAATAGGACTGTACTGTAGCTTTAATAATTTGAAGAAGATAGATGTTAAAGAAAAGTGTAATGGGATGGTGAACAGTGAGAATGGAGCACTAGAACATCCACCCACTGCTATTCACTGAGATTTGCAGTGAAAATGTAATCAAGGTCACTTGCTAGATGCCTATTTCTAATGCAATCAGCATAGTTCTCCATAGCTTCGTTATGGTTAAGTAGTACAGGTGAACAAGAAAAGATCATACACAATTTCAGCCACACCCCCATCTATTTGTGGGGCTATATAAAAGAGTTTAAATGCAGATGGCATCTGGGACCTCTGAATTGTGAAGCATTTTGTTTCATTAGGTACAGGGCTTAGAGTTGCAGTATTTGATATATTTGCAAATTATAACCCTAGAGCATGAAAAGATGATCTATACTTAATTCATAGATGTTCTTCATGTTTGTAACATAGAATAAAAATATTTTCAGAGCTTCAGCCTGAAGAGAATTGTAATTTTTTGCCTTATATGTTACTGAAACATAGAATTTCACATGCAGGATGAGTGTAAAACCACAATTAACTGGAAAATTCATATGGAATCTGAAACATGGAATTTATGGCAGATCTCAAGGAAGATGAAAAAGTACTGTATATTTATTCTGTAGGGAAATTTTATCTTGAGTGTTACCGAAGTAGGTAATTCCTAATTCAAAGGAATAACCATCTACCACTAAGCATAAAAACCACAGTAACAGTAATTCTTAAGATCAAATTATTGATAGACCTGGAGGAAGTCAAATGCTAACCCAATCTTCATCACGATGGTCATAAGAATATTTTACTCAACCTTTTATCCAAACATAGAATCACCACTAAATCTAACCTTCAAACTAAATGTAGCACTAGATCTCAGTGAATCAGTCCAGAACTCTAAATTTGCCCTATTTATAACAGGCTTCTTTTATTATTGAAGCAGATAACCTCTTTATAGCATAATTATAAGACTATCACTAAATTTAAAATGATTCAATTAAGCTGTTTCACTGAATATCTCAAGGAAATGTATGCCTATCCCTAACCAAATGCCAATAGGACTTTTTAATGCAAAGGATGGAATATTTAGTATACCAGAAACCTTGTTTAGTATACCAGAAACGTTTAATATACCAGAAATAATCCTTACCCCATAAAAGCCTCTCCCTAAAGCTAACCCTGATACTATACAGCTCAATAAATCTAAGTCTAAGCCTAACCTCAACTTCTTCTTGTTACCCAGCAGAGCAAGCAAATCATATATAAAGGAACTCTAACACTACTGCAAAATATGAAATTTCTTTAAACAATTATGATAAAATTAATTATAGCCCTAGTGAAGCCTGTGCCTAACCCTAACTTCACTGTAATTGCAAAATAATTTTTTTTACCATGAATTTTCCCAAGCACTCAGTCCTCACTATAATACAAACTAGCACCTACTGTAAAACCTAACAGTCACCCTTAGATTAACCATACCCTTCGAAGAAGCCAACGCCAAAGTTCATCCTATGGATAATATAACTTTTTTACCTGAAACATTAACCAAGCACACAGTCCATACTTTAGTGAAATTGTTAGCCTACCACTGGTCATAAAAATTCACAGTAAAGCTACTGCTAACACTCAGTTGAGAAATAGATCTGAAAGAAACCTAAGGCTATGCATCACTTCACTCTCACAGCCATAGAATTTTCATTTTCTAAGTGTTACAAGAAAAGACAATTGCACTATAATATAAGCCTAAGATTTTCACTAATTATACAAACTCAATTTCCCATAAAGCCCAGGGAAATCTAACCCTAACCCCAACTTTACCCTATTGCCGAAAGGATTTTTTTACCCTAAATGTTACCGCCAAAACTATCCCCACCTAAGCAGAAATCTAAGATTACCATTAAACATGAAAGTTCACCATAAAGTAATAATTATAAGAAAATTAACCACTGAATTCAAGCAAACATAACTGTAACCCTAACTTCATCCTGATTACAATAAGAAATGTTTACTAAAAACTTTACCTAAGCATGCAATCCCTCACAGTAAATTTATTCATATATCTGTGTAAGTTGTGTTGATGTGTATTATAATCTATGATTTCTATAGTTGGATCTAATGTATTTATATGTATTTATTGTCTGCATTGGCTTGTTACTATTGCTCTTTATACAACAACTGCCGTATTTTGAAACTGAGACTGTTAAAAATGTCAAAATAAAATAAAGTATCTCACTACTGACTCTGCTAACATGAACTCTGGAACTTTTACATTATCATCTGGATCATTACATGATTTTAAGTATCACAAAGCAAGACCAACCTTCCTATAGCTCCAGTGCTGGTTGCCTTTCATACCATGACAGTCATAAAGTGTGACAGGACTACTGTGTGAAATCGCATCAAAGCAGAATTTTCTGGTGTGAAGAGGTTCTCCTGGACGGATGTCTTCTCTCCAACCAAAGGTGAACAGCTAAGAAAAACAGTGAAGGAAAACAGTGATAGAATGTCATCTAGGATGTCATCCTAGCAGTAGGATGTCATTCCATTCATATTTAAAACAAATTAGCAGCCAAGGAGACAGATTTTTGTATAAATTGTCTTATTTCCACTTGAAGTGTTACACTCAGGCATCACATCAGACTACAAAATTCAGCAAGCATTAGGCATCAGTTTGTTTAAGAATCTAAACATCAGATATAAGCACTTCCAAACACCAATTTTCTCTACCTTTTGGGTTGCAAACATCACTTTATACCACTTTGCAAAATAGTTCAAGTGCTATACAAATTTCCAAAACTTCCAATATGTTATCAGTAATGAACATATTCTTTCCCTCATTTAAGATAGGGATGGAGATCATATTCCAAAAAGTTCATCTTGTGCTTGTGGGTATTATTTTGCTCATTGGGGAGACAGCTTGCTATGTCTCCAGCTTTCCAGTTCTTAGTGTTTAATTCAATCCATCTAGAGGAAAAGCCCTTGAACATAATTTTGTTGGGATACCACTGACAGAGTTTGCTGTTATATAACACTTTCAGGATTTTCTGGGATAGCACACATCACAGTGTTTATTCTGTAATGCTGACTTGGCACCATGGAGAACAGAAGGCTTTTGAGATTTCTGACTGAATTTGTTAGTAGTTTAAAAAAAATTACTTGAAACTGCTCCCATAGTGTCCTAACAAGGTTTTTCAAACCACCAGGCAAAGGTACACAAATACATGTGGATAAATTCATGGGCTGTGTGAGTGTAATGCTAGACATGTACTTGTTTTTGTGAATGAAAGAGGAAGGCCTGTCAGTTAATTCACAAAGGATTAAAATGTCTGGGGACAATACATCTAGCATTTGGCTAATCTGAAACAGAAAGCAAATGCAGATGTGCTGGCATTCTGTGCACTCAATTAATGGTTAGCTTGGGTTGAACAATACTTAACTAAAGGTCCTTCCTGCATGCTCCAGACTTGCAAGCATATAGACAATGCCATCTTGAAAGTGTTCAGTGTAGATGGTGAGTACAATTTGGTGAAATTGCAGCTTGGTTTTAAACTTCAGTGGGAAATTTAGCAACTGGAAAGGCTGGTGATATGGCAGATCTTAATGTGTCCTTTCTAAAACGCCAGTATTGAAAATGAGCTCCCTGCTACATAACAACATGTACAGTCATAACACGGAATGTGATTATCATGAACTAACGAAAACTTGACATACTAAAAGCAGAAACGAAGGTTCTACATTAGATATCCTGGGAATAAGGAAATTAGATGAAGTAGAATGGTCAACTGATATACAGTATATTATTACATTATACTGTATATCAGTTCATATGAAGGAATAGGGTGGCAATGAAAGGATATTGCTAAATACATGCCTGGTTTTAACCAATAAATAACAGGATGATAGCTTCTGAATTAGCAGGCATTCAGTAAACATCAGTGCTATGTAAGTGTATGCACTTCCTACAGATGCAATTAAGGAATTCTATGGCAATTTATAGGAGGTGATAGGTGCAGCTTCGAGAAGCAATGTAAAACTAGAGAATTTTTTTGGGTTGAGTGATTGAAATCCAAAAATTAGAGAATTAAAAAAAAAATATGGAAACACACAATGATTTGGACTGGGAACTGCAAGAATGTAAGAGATAGATTAAGAAAGTTTTGCAAAGATAATTTTCTTTTCATTGATTAATTACTAACACAGGCTTCAAGCAACATAAATGGACACACTGGATAAATAACACTAGAATCAAACATACTTCATCATAGATAACAAAAGATGCAGAAGTACCAACAAGTCAGCCAGGACACTTTCAGGTACATTTCGTGGAAGAGTCTGAATTATTGATGCCACATATACAGGTAAATTTATAAAATTAAAGAGTGCAGGTGTATCAGCATGGTAAGACTTGGAGAAAATACAGTCAAAATATAAAACGGATGTAAAGCACATTTTCAGGCATGAGATATGAAACAAAGAAGTGGAAAAATATTTCCTAAATTTCATAGTAAACTGTTTTTCAGAACAAGCTATCAAAATAGCAGGGAAAGATTGAAGATGAGACACTTGAGCAACAAAGAAGGTCACCCTACAACTAAATGTGGTCTATCAATGCCAGGCAAGGAAGGGCAAGAAAAGATACCTCAATATGAATATTATTAACATAACAACAACAAGAAAATGAGAAATTTTAACTTCAAAAATATCACAGAAAACGTACAGCTAAGAAAATATCCACCAAAGAGTCTAATAGAGGCACATGAGATAAAAAAAAAAGATGGAGAGATTATACTGGAACCCTTTATAAATGACAGAATAACAGAAATTTTACAGAGAGAAAATATATTTAGCTACAAGCTCCACTAAAAAGGGAGTTATGACAGGCAATAAATGGTCAGATAGGAAAGGACCATATGCAGATGAAATACCCATTAGTCTACTCATTAGACTACTTTAAAGTACAGGAGAAAAGGCAGTTAAAATGCTAATAGCTGTACATCAGCAAATATGGGACAAGATTGTGTGGGCTAGAAAGTGTAAAAAATTAATTATGAATACACCCATAATGAAGAAGATTCAAGAGAATATGCAAATTACCAAACCACTGCAGTAATTCCTCACACACAAGAAAAAAAAATTCCTTCAGATCTCAATAAGAAGAAAACAGCATAGAAGAAAGAAATGCTAAATAAATAGGCAAGTTTCAGAAAAAAGAAATATACAAGATCCAATAGCTAACATCAGATGGATAATGGATAAATTCACATGACTATTAGATGCAGAATTAAAAAAAAAATCTAATTATAGTGATTGTCTGGATTTTTGTGTTTAAGGTACACAGTAAGAGAATACAGGAAAGAGGCTTATCTTTGCTTTATTGATTTGACTGTGTTTCTGAAGGAAACTGACTATATGAGTCTATTTCAATCCATGTTCAGTCTGTTTCATAGTAGAGATATAGCTTTGGTCACTTTGATGGACAATTTATTGAAGCCATGTGACAGGGTAACTTAATCTTCTCAGTGCTCCTGAATATCTTTGCAGTTTCTGATACCACTGATCATTGTATTCTTGGACCAGCTGTATAAGTTGGAGTTCAAAGCAAAGCTTTGCCATTGTTTTGTTTCTACCTTGAGAGTAGATACAGAGGGTAGTATTAGGAAATTACTGTTCCACTCTGGCCTTTATACCGTATGGCCTCATATGTGTCCTGTTCAGACTATGAGGCGGCCAGACAGAATGATTATCAAACCCTTTATTTAAAACAACTATTTACAACAGTAAAAGTTCTGGTGATTAAATAAGCAAAGCAATATCAATCAAGACCACCCAGGCAATGACAGATGAACAGACAAGGCTGCAGGATCAGGCTGTGGCAAAACAGCAAGGCGGAATTCAGCTAATTCTTTGTTCGAAGCTGTCAGACTTGGTAAAGCTAGGGTGCGTGGCAAGGCAGAAGCTGGAGGCAAGGTTCTGTGGCACACAGATAGAACTGGACTGTGGTGTGGAGGCTAGGCAGGACTGGACTGGAACCTCTAGGCAAGGCTTGGCTCTGGAGGCTAAGCTGGGCTGGACTGGAAAGTCTAGGCAAGGCTGAGATCTTGAAGTAAGGCTGGACTGGACTGGAGACTCTAGGCGAGGCTTGAATCTGGGAGCACACCTGGAATGTGCTGGAACGCTACAACGAGGCTTGGAGCTGGACGCCAGACTGTGCTCCACGGGAACAGCAGGGAGAGGCTCAACTGGAGCAGTATGTGCAGAAGGCAGGTCCACAGTGGCAGAAGACGCTGGTGCTGGTTCTACACTGGCTACAGGCAAGGCTTCTGATGCTGGTAAGGACTCTTCTGCAATTGCTGTGAGCTCAAAGGATCGGTTGTCTCTGGCAGCTTGCTCCTCACATGCCTGCCTTTTAACACGATCCTTTCCACACCTTTTCTCTCCTGCAGCCAATCAGGATGCCTTCTGATTTGCACGCTTCTCTGCTCTCCTGTCTCAAGCGCTTATTGGAGGATTCAAATCCCCCTCTGGAGTTTGTCCAATCTCTGTCTGCAAATTGTCCCACTCTGCTGAGTCACTTCCTGGTTCAGCTTCTCCAAGTCCCTCCTGATAAGTTTTGTTTTCAGAGTCAGAAGAGGGCTGAAACCTCACAATATGGTTCCATTCTGCTCCCCATGCTATGTGAACCTATTGGGAATGAACAGCAAAGGTGATGAGGCTGAGTATTACCTTTATGTGGATGATGTCCAGGTCACCTTTTCATCTTCATCAGGTCTGCTGAGCTCCATGATTAGTTCCTGTTTGGCAGGATTGTAGATTGGATGAGGTGAAGATTGCTTCCAGAAAAGCCTAGCCTCTATACATGTGTGTGATATCAATACATGTTCAAAAGGGGTGGGGTTTGGATTGTAGTGCCATGACTGCCATCTTGCCTTGTTTGACTTCTCATGCAAACACCTCTTGAATACACTCTGAAAAAGCATGATTTAATTGCTGCAGACAAACCTAGGTCCTGCATGTTTTATCTTTGCCTCATTCTAGGCATCTATCACCCCAAATGATGTCTGTAATTCCTGGATATTACATTAAGTCTTGTGTTCATAAAATAATGGCAAAACTCCATGGAAAATTTAGGGATATTTTTTTTAAAAAGTTTGCTGATATTTTTTCTCTCTCTCCCCTCCCTCTCTCCTGGCTGAAGTTGCAGTTGAGGAATCCATAAGGAAACAGCACTGATTATTAAAAGACAAGCTTCAAAATGGAAAGTCAGCACAGGAATCTCACCTTCATAGAAGATTTGTAGAAAAAGAGTTTGTTAACTTGGATGTCACTGTGGAGGTGTGCTTGCAAGTCCTTGCCTTATTTATTTATTTATTTATTTATTTGATTTATATACTGTAGCTGCCTATCTCAAATACGTGACTCTGGCAGCTTATAACTGCAGTTAAGGTAAAGGTAAAGGTTTCCCTTGATGTAAAGTCCAGTCGTGTCCGACTCTAGGGGGCGGTGCTCATCTCCGTTTCAAAGCCTTGGAGCCGGCGTTGTCCATAGGACACTTCCGGGTCATGTGGCCAGCATGACTCACGGAACGCCGTTACCTTCCCGCCGAAGCAGTACCAATTAATCTACTCACATTTGCATGTTTTCGAACTGCTTGGTGTGCAGAAGCTGGGACGAGCAACGGGAGCTCACCCCGCCGCGCGGTTTCGAATCGCCGACCTTCCGATCGACAGCTCAGCGGTTTAACCCGCAGCGCCACTGCGTCCCTTATAACTGCAGTTAAAAAACTACAAAAACGACTATCTTAAAACATATAATTAGCACATGAAACCATATAAAAACTAAATAACAGAATCCACAGCCAAAGTCTAAAAAACTATCAACAATCAACGCAGCCACTTTAGAAGCTCTACTGCATATCCAGATGCCCAAGCCCAGGGGCACAGCCACATCCTCAAGGCCTTACAAAAGGCCAGTAGGATTGGAGCCAATCTGATCTCCAGGGGGATGGTATTTCATAGAGTAGGCACCATGACAGAAAAGGCTGTTTTCTGGCCTTCTCCCCCCGCCCCAATGATATTCTTTAGTGGATGGGACCTAAAGCATGCCTCTCCTGCTGGACCTGAGACTGGTAGATGTAACTGGGGAGAGGTGGTCCCTCAAATAACCCAGTCCCATGCCATGAAGGGACTTTATACATCATCACTAGCAGAGTGAATTGAACCCGGAAGCAGACTGACAACCAATGCAACTCATGGAGCTGAGATGTAATGTGCACCCATCAAGGGGCACCCATAACTACCCACACAGCACATTCTGCACCAGTTATAGATTCCAGATGCTCTTCAAGGGCAGCTTGATATACAGCATGTTGCAGTAGTCCATTTGGGTGGTGACCAAGGCCTGAGTGACCGTGAGGGCATTTAGTAATGCCCCAACTAGTGTATTTAATCTCCAGTCTTCTCCAATTTAGTACTCTCCAGGTAGATTGGATTTTGGCTCTCATAATCCACACACACGAGGCTATGAGAGTTTCCAGTACATTTGGAAGACTACAGGGCAAGGAAATCTGTTTTTAAATATTATTTGGAAATGTGTTTTTAAAAAAGCCATCTAAACTCTCTGGATTCAACTGATGTAGAATGGGTGACTGGAAAGGAGTAATGTGTTTTATGAACTAATTAGTCCCTTCAAGTAGTATGCTAATTGCTTCCCCTTTCTGCACTGTCTTCTGTTCCCATTAAAGAGATAAGTTTTACTATGTAACCTACAATTATCTTGATTCAGAAGGTGCTGCACTTTGCTAAGTCTCATCCAACCTTTTCTTTTAAATTAAGCTAGAAGCTCTCAAAGCTATGAATTGCCAGTTTAATTTCTCTCTTTTGTCACTTCTCTCTCCAAACCATGGCTATAAAACTCACTTAGTATACCCTCTTCTGTAGCTCTTGAGTCCATTACAGCTGATTAGAACCTTTCATGTGATAGTCTGAGTGATCCACTGGACTTTGTTGGGGAAAGTGCAGCATCCTGTTTTATCAGACAGTTTATTATTTATTTGCTTCACCAATTTCATGGTTTTTTTTAAAGGAGGTGAAGGCCTAGAGATGCTTTAAAAAAACCTCACCAAACTAGAGCCCTTTATTTTGATTGTTATGTCCTATATTTAGACCAATAAGCATTATGGTTGTCAACTTTCAGTACAACATTATGGATGTTTCCAGACTATCATTTATAACATGGCAAATACACAGATAGTATTTGGCCATTTCACTGTTTTGGATAGTGCTTCTATTGGTGGGATATCACATTGTTGTAGCTTTAGGGTTGCAAAATGCAATTCTTACCTGATTTTAGTACAGCTACATACAACACAAACAATGTCTGTATATGGTAATATATTTTTCCTCCCTTCTATCTTCATTATGTCACTAACATAGATAAATTAAAATGGTGGGTATTCCTCCTCCTGGCAAAGTATTGCTCTACAATAAACGTGAAAAGTAAGTTTTATTTTTAGTTTGAACTAATTGATTCTCTGATCTTTGCAAATTCTGTGGCTATTTTCTCTTCTTCCCACACTGGCATTTGAGAAGCCAGCTCACCACATCTTTCTGGGATTGTTTGTCATGTCTATAGCAAGGAAAACAACAGCATATAATCCTGAATACAGCAACCAGGCTCTTTCACTTCTCATTCAGTTCTTGCATGATCGATTTAGTTCTAAGGGTAAAATAAAGCTGCAATTTGCTGGCAGCTTTCCTCTCTGGGAAGAACAAAAGCCTAAGGAGGTTTCACTGGCAGTGTAAGACTGAAACAATGATGACTGCCATCAAAGGGATTCCTGGTGCTCCCACATAGCTGAAGAATGGCATGAATACTCAAAATGGGCTGGAACTTTATATGCCAAGATGCAACATGTATATGAATAGCTTGCTTCCTGCAGCTACAGTAAATTGGGAGTGTAAACCAGAGCCACACGTGGTCTACAACCTTCTTTTTTTTTATGATGATGATCAAAAATTGGCAGAAATTTCCCTTTATGAAGAAGCAACATATACACAAAACCGAAGTGTATATTATAACACAGCATTGGCATTTTTTTTTTAGAATAGAGAAATCCTCCTAACCCCCATTTGAATATGCACATAAGCAATATGTTCTACCCTAACATGTATCAGTATTCTGCCTGGATGTAGCTCTCAGTGTTGCGAAAAATGTTATCCAAGCCCTGGCCACCATATATTGCCCATCCCTAACTTAAAAGTGAAGGTGTTTTGAGTAGGCTTGGATTGGGAGGTAGAGAAGGAGGAGGAGATTTTGTATAATTTGTACTTGATAAATATGCAATAATTGAAGAAAGGGAAATTGCTAACTCACAAGAAGGTATTCAAGAAATAAATGAAGCCATCAAAGGTCTAGCATAAACATTTGGGAATCTTGGAAACATTAGATACTTTGCACAACCAAATAAAAAGAAAATAAACCCAGAACATTGCAAACAGTTAAAGAAAATCCTGAAGTCTAGCCTACATGGTGGAAATAAAATTGCAGCCATCAACGCATGGACCATACCAATAATTCAATATACTGCAACAACAGTCAACTGGACTCAGATGCATCTTGATAACCTTGACTGGCAAACCAGAAAATTAATGACTAAATAATGCCGTATACCATTGTAGTGATGTCAATAGATTGTATCTTCCAAGGTCTTTTACAAGTAAAACAAACTGTAGAGTAGTAAAAAGAAGGACTTAATGATTAGATCACATAACACCAGAACATGACAGTGGCTTAAGAATGGTACATTTAAAAAGGAAGCAGAAGGAATGCTTTTTGCTGTCTGAGACAGGAGCGGTGGAGCTACCAGCCTATTAACACATTTTTTTTTAGCTCCTGCTCGTCTAATGATATTAACAGATTTTTAGCAATTTTTATTGGATTTTTTCTTGAATTCAACTTATACTGTTTGGGGTGAGACAAATGTGAAGGCAAAAGCACAGATAAAGAACTGTGTGTGGATTTTAATGACATGGGAAACAGAAAGAAATGGCATGACACCAGCCCAGGGTTTCTCCCATTACTGAAGTCAGCTGTCTGAAAACATGCACTACTTACAAATATCATGAAGGCAAAAGTAGAAAAGATCAGTTTGGCTAGTATATGCTGAGAAAGTTGATCATATAATACCTAGATGCAGCAAAATCATAGAGACTGATTGATTGCCAAAAAGAGAGAGAGAGAGAGAGACATGATTGAATTGAGAAGATATTGTCCTATTATTTATGTAAAAAAAAAAAAAATCAGATTCCCAGTAAAAAAAATTACTGGACACATAAAATCACAGATAAAGTCACTGAAAATGAACATATATATATATATATATATATATATATATATATATATATAATTTATTTGTCGAATTTCAAGGCCACTTGACTCCTAGATGACTCTGGGTAGATTAGAATTAAAAAACCAACATATAAAAGAACATACTGACCAGAAAGTAAAACATCAGTCATAAAGCTACTGAAATAAAACCCAAACCAAAACAAATGGAGGGCCTCTACAATCACCCTCTCCCCAAGGCCTGGGAGAACAACAGGTCTTTAATGATTTCCTATACAACATAAAGGTGAGAGCCATGAAAATCTCTGGGGAGAAATAATTCCAGAGGACAGGCACTGCAACAGATTAGGCATGCTTCCTGGGTCCTGCAAGATGTCATTGTTTAATCAACAAGACCCAAAGTGCACCTATCCTGCTGAGTGGAACCAGATGGGAAGAGATGGCTGAAGATAAACAGTCCCTTGGATAGCCAGGCCTCATGCCATCAAGGGCTTTAAAGTCATAACCAGGACCTGGAATTTCACCCAGAAGCCAACAAGTAACCCGAGTAGCTCATGAAGCAATAGGGTCACATGTACATAATGTGGCACCCCCATCATTGCCTACACTGCTGCATTCTGGACTGGCTGTAGCTTCCAAATGGTCTTGAAGGGCAACCCTATGTACAGTGCATTATAATAATCCAATCATAATATGACTACGGCATGAGTGACTTTCTAAAGGGGCTCCTGGTCCAGGAAAGGGCACAACTGATATACTGATGTATTTTGAAAGGCCTCCTGGCTGCTGCTTCTACTTGAACTTAAAGCAGGAACTGAGAATCCAAAGAGACCCCTAGATTGGGCATAAGTCTCAGATGGGGAAGTACAACCCCATTGAGAGTCAACAATCGATCACCTCCAGATCTAGGGGCCCTAATAGACACAGCCACTTGGTCTCATCAGGACGGAGCCTTCTTATCCAGATCCACATGGTATCCAGGCACTGGATTAGGACTTTGATTGTATCACTTAACTGGTGTCCAGATACTGGGTATCATTAGAATATTGATTACCCCAAACTGGCTGATGACCTCACCCAGTGGTTTCATTTGATGTTAAACACAAAGGGAGAGAGCTATCCCTGGCAAGGTGAGGCAGCACCAGCAAGCCAAAAAGCAATCAGAAAGTGGTCTGTGTAATGGATTAAAGAGTTGCAGACTGTTGACTATGTCCTCCAAAATCAAATCATGAAGAAAAAAACAGGTATGTATCAGGCTTTTGATGATTTGGAACAGGTCCATGTTGGCAGATTGCTAGGAAAGCCTTTGGCCCAGGAAAGATCAGAAAAGTCACACACACCAGGCATTTCTATAAAAATAGTTTATTTACAGAAAGCAAAACGAAAGCAAAACATATTTAAAGGACTTGGCTCACAGTGAGAGCAGCCTGACTCTCTCTACATGCCTGCACGAAAGGAAAAAAGGAACTAAAACAAGTCTGGGCAGGTTCCTCCCCCCAGGCGATGCAGCCATCAAGCACATGAAAAGGAGACAATCAAATTCAACCTCTTCACCCGGCCAAAATGATTAGTTACTATAGCAACCTTAATCTGCAGTAGGAAACATTAACACTCCCCTTTTTATACTACAGATTAAGATGCAAACCAATTTGCTTTCTCAACTCTGTATGTCTTTCCATTCACATTATTTTAACATTATCTCCCCTTTGGTTTAACAGAAAGCTACCATCCATCTTCCTGTGTATTTCCAAACCTAGGTAATTTGTTACAGTTCCAAGGCTTTTTAATGTGAAATGGCTTTTCAGGCAGGCTTCAAAATCAAGCCTTTGTTTTTCTGTTGATGTGAACAGCAGCAAATCATCAACATAAATGCACAGATACATACAGCCTTGTTTGTCCTTCTTCATATATACACATGGATCTGCTTTTCCTTTCTCAAAACCAAAATTCTGCAGTTTTTCATCTACTTTTTGGTTCCAGGATCTAGCAGCTTGTTTTAACCCATAGATTGACTTCTGCAGTTCACAGACTAGATTCTCCCCTTTTTCATAGCCAGTGGGTTGCTGCATGTATAATTTGTGGTCTAAATCACCATAGAGAAATGCAGTTTGAATGTCATAGTGGTGAACTGACATCCCTTTGAGTGCAGCAATTTTTAACAGTAATCTAATTGATTCACCTTTAGTAACTGGTGCAAAAGTCTTGTCAAAGTCTAAGTCTTTCCTCTGAGTGAACCCTTTTGTGACCAACCTTGCTTTATATTTTTGGATTTTTCCATCAGCATCCCTTTTTAGTTTGAAAACCCACTTACAACCCAGACAGCATTCATTGGGAGGTAGATTTACCAGTTTCCATGTTTTATTTTCTTTCAAGGATGCTAATTCCTGTTGCATGGCAGAATGCCAATTTTGTGCAATCTCCGGTGGTAAAGCATTCACTTGTTCTAAAGACTCAGGTTCTGTGAATATGTGAAAAGCCTTTACTGTTTCAGCCTGAAAACGTGATGGAGGAACGCCTTTATTACTTCTCTGAGATCTGCGAGGTAATACAGGGCTTAAATTTTTGACTCCTATCACTTTCCTGAGAAGCATCTGTTTCATCAGACAGATCTTCAGTTTGCTTTTCTGGTTTAATGTCCTCATCAGGCAAAATATCACCATCAGCAAGTCCTTGCTGTTCTCTTGTGGTGGTCAGATCAACTGGAGAGCTAGAATTTAATCTCCCCCAGTTTTGTTCACCAAAAGAAGCGCTTTTGCTAATTATTAATTTCTCTCCCATTATGAACCTGTAGGTCCTTTGGCTTTGTTCATAGCCAACAAAGATGGCTTTCTTGTTGTGGGGCCTCCTTTCCTTCTCTGCTGTTTTGGAATGTGAACCCATGCAGTGCTACCAAACACTCTAAGATGGTTTACCTTTGGTTTCACACCATACAACAAATGGAATGGAGTGTCCTGAATCACAGAGTTATACAATCTGTTTTGTACATAACAAGCAGTAGATATGGCCTCTCCCCAATACTTAAAAGATAAATGTGAATCTTTTAGCATGCATTCCATAGCATTTTGCAAGGTTCTGCCCTTTCTTTCAGCAACACCATTTTGCTGAGGGGTTTAAGGGTTAGAAAGAATTTGTTCTATCCCCTTTTCCATTAGGAACCTTCTGAATTTGTGAGAAAGGTACTCTCCTCCTCTATCACATTGGAGTGCAGATACAGGCCTAGGGAATTTTCCATTTGCCCATGTCACAAAACTTTTAAATTTCTCAAATGCCTCATCTTTATGTTTTAAGATGTAGATAAATGTGTATCTTGAGAAATCATCAATGATGGTCATTGCATACCTTGCTTGTCCAAGACTTGGAGCAAAAGGAACCAATAATGTCAGAGTGTACAATTTCCAAAGGTCTAGTTGTAACTCTGTCACTGTGCTTACTCACAGGAGCTTTTAGTGTTTTGCATTCTTTGCAAACTACACAGTCTAAGTATTTATCACAGGGTTTTATCTTTAGGTCAGCACACAGCTGGGGCATTTGTGCTATATATTTGAAATTAGCATGACCAAATCTCCTGTGCATCAAGTGTACACATTGGTCATGATATGGCTTGTTGCCAACTGCAGCCTTGCAGCTTGGCTTCCTTGCATTTTGCACCATGTACAAGGAGTCTTTTAACATACCAGTAGCACACAATTTTCCATTTTTTCGTATCTCACAACCATTTTTCTTAAATGTTATGACATACCCTGTTGCAGCCAATTGTGTCACAGATAAAAGGTTTGATTGTAAATTTGGCACATACAACACACCTTTTACAGTTTCTCCCAAGCAGGATAAATACAAGTCACCTTGTTCCATAATTTTGGTCACAGACCCATCAGCCAAAGATACACTTTGTCTTTCAGTTTTAGACAGTGACACAAAAGAGCTTTTACAATTACATAAATGACAGTTGGCCCCAGAATCTAACACCCATACATCAGAATTACCCTTCTCAGCAACCTGTGCAATTTGGGTTGTCTGAAGAGCCTTCTTCTGTGTTGCCCTTGTGTTCTTCTTCTCTGTCTTTCTACTCTTGGGTCTCAAGGCACAGTCTTTCTGCAAATGTCCAGCTGAACTACAGGTGAAGCATCACTGGCTGGCTAGCACTGTGGCCTCAGCTTCCTTTCCCTTCCTTTCCCTTGTTTTCTGGTATTGCAGCTTTCCAGAAGAGATGGGGGTGGGATCTTTCCTCTCTCTTCTCCCATTCAGCAAGTAAGCGCTGTGTAACATACGATGGGGTGAGGTCTGTTTCAGGCATAGCCTCCAGGGTACAAATCAGTGTGTCTCACGTTTCATTTAGTGAGGACAGGAGGATATAGGATTTTGTGAGAGGTGTAAATTCCATTCCTCTCTCCTGCAACTCAACAAACAGCTGCTGAATATAATGCAGGTGCCCAGGAAGGCTATCTCCTTCTGCAAGGTGGGCTTTGTACAGCCTTTTTGTCAGGGTAACTTTACTCCCTGCTGTTGCCTTTACATATAAGTCTCTCAAAGTTGCTTTGCAGACTGCATACCTCACACGTGGACTAGCTGATTGTCCTCAACTCCCAGGATAATGGTGGCTCTAGCCCACTCATCCTGTCTCTCCCATTCAGCACTGGGATTTTGGGGGGTTTGCTCACCAATTGGCAGCCAAAGATTCTCTCTGCGAAGATACATCTCCATCTTCAGGGCCCAATTCAAATAGTTGGTCTCTGATAGGCGCTCCAGAGGCATTGCTGAGGGCTGGGAGGTAGCCATGGCTTCTTCCTTCTTTTGCAAGTCACCTCAGCTGGCTTCTTTGTCCTGTAGACCGGCAGTTGCTGGAAAATCTCCAGGTGGCTCCAAAGAAAATCTTCACAGGTCTTTGCTACCTGCCTTTAAATTGTGCATGAGGTGTGGAGCTGATCTCTCTTTTCTCTCTGGGTTTACTGGGCTGTTTACTGGGCACATAACCTGTTGGCAGATTGCTGGGAAAGCCTTTGGCCCAGGAGAGATCAGAAAAGTCACACACACCAGGCATTTCTATAAAAATAATTTATTTACAGAAAGCAAAACGAAAGCAAAACATATTTAAAGGACTTGGCTCTCAGTGAGGGCAGCCTGACTCTCTCTACATGCCTGCACGAAAGGAAAAAAGGAACTAAAACAAGTCTGGGCAGGTTCCTCCCCCCAGGCGATGCAGCCATCAAGCCCGTGAAAAGGAGACAATCAAATTCAATCTCTTCACCCGGCCAAAATGATTAGTTACTATAGTAACCTTAATCTGCAGTAGGAAACATTAATAGTCCATAGTTGCTGTCCCAGACTTAATGTCACTGGGTAGTAAATTGAAATCCCTAAGAACCACAAGCCTCAGGATCTCAACTATCAGTCCAGCAACAGAATCCAGCAGCTCAAGTAGAGTAGTACAGTAGAGCAGTTGTATGGGTTTTAAAATTCAGACTGATCAATACCTGGAACACACCAGATAAAACTGTCATTGAAAAGATCTATAGTTGGTTTGCTGATATAGCCATTCAAAGAGACCATAATGTTGAAGACAAGGAATTTGAAAAAAAAATACAGAAAACAAAATCTGTAAATAAGGATTGCAAAAATTTGGAAAACAAAGTCCTCAATGCTATCTATTGTTACTGAGGCATTGTAATAGGTGCAATATCTCAAGGACTTAGAAGGGATTTGGACTGCCTAAATTTGGAACAATTTACAACAGCCCAGTATTCATGGGCTTTTTGTACTACATAATTAGATGCTACCTTTATGATTCCCATGCCTGATGCTTGATCCATTCAGGATCAGTCACGCTGAGCACAGCATAGGTCCCAAACAGCTTCACGGTTGGTCTGCTTCCAAGAAAAACTGGTTTCAACTTTTAAAATTCCATAAGAATTTTAAACAGTTATTTTTAAGACAACTGGCCAAAATGACACTATCATCTTCTAACACCATTTCTGGGTAACTCATTGCCAAAAGATATCTACCACAAATGGAGAATACCATGTCTCTTCAGCCTAACTGTCCCTCTGCTGATGATCACTTGACCCTGACATTGATGCAGTGTCAATGTTTGGTAAATTTTTATATGTCCCACTTCCTGGGCAACTGTTATAAACTATTCTGTTTTCCTTCTTTTTGTCCCCTTGACATTTGAACAGAATACATACTTATGCATGTATTGCCACACTTCTTTTTTCTTAAGGGGCTCACTTTCTGCCATGCCTCTATCCTTCCACCCCAAGAGTTGTAAAGTGCAGCAATTGAGAATTAGGTTCATGAACTTAGGTTTAAGCTCTGTTAGGGACAATAAGACCACCCAGTGGGATAGAGAGTGGCAGAGCTCATAGTGAAATGTTTAGTAGCCAGGGCAAGAATCTTTTCAGTCCTAGTTTCCAATTATCGAACTCTCCCGGAAGATACCCTGATATACAACCCTTTGTCCTTGTGGCTCTAAAACTGCGACAGAATTTATTTTTATTAACTTAGGTCTTTAAATATCTTTAAAGTGTCTTTAGTATATTAGTGTAGTGTTGTTATTCTATTGCTTTCTTGCAAGCTGCCATAAGAAATTGAATTTGAATCAAAGCAGTAAACATGTACATTGTCTTTGGAAATATATCAAGCTGGGGAATCTACACAGTAGAGCTGTCCAAGGTGGATATACTCCATCCAGATGCAGCAAGCTGAACAGAAAAGAGGCTATGCTTTACTTCAAGGAAGCACTTCACAGCAAGAACAAGATCCATTCAGCCTCAGCCCTTTAATCAGTATTGCTGATTTCCCTTGAGTGGAAATTGGCTTACCTTGTGGAAAGTGACTTTAGTGCCTGCACTGCAGAGGTGCAGAAATTGCTTCTGATGGGTGAAGTAAAGTACTATGTTGTTCCTCTTTACTTCAACTGAGGCTTCAACTGAAGTGAAGCAGCTCCCTGAAGTTTTTGCATTTTTCAAAAAATATGTCTACAGTTCACCTGAAGGATTTGCATCGAATGTGGAGAGCCTCTGACAGTTATAATTTGACTGGCAATCTGAAATACAGGCCATGGAAGTTAATTGCATTTCTGTACACATGGATAAACAACATTTGTCTGACTGACCCTTTATGACAAATATATGAATATTATTTCATACTCATATCCATTTTTGTCGGGGTTAAAATGCTAGCTACTAGAATGCTTTTCTATTATTTCATCTGAGCTTAAGATCCTGAATGCACTACTTTACTTGAACTGAAAGAGGTCAGCCAAATCTGATTTACTGTATTTTATTATGCCATGATGTTACCCAATTCTATATTTACTCCTAGACTGCCTCAAATTATTCAGTTTAGGACGAATCGGTTACCATGTCAATTGACCTGGTTTATTCTCAATTAAGATGTAGAGTTACTTAATCTGGCTGGCATTCTGATACCATCACGTTCTAGGGACAGGCTCAGAAAAGGTTAATATCTTTACAGAAGCTACCTCAGAAATATTTTACACAAACAAAATCATTGAACAATCTCTGCAACCTTCAAATGTTAGGGCTGGCAATTTTAAATTCCCCTCAGCTTGGGAATTCATAGCTGTCATGACAACTATGGGCTGTCTTCAATGGCCTGGCCCACATAGCTGGTCATCCATTGGGTCTGCTCTACCTCAGAGCAGCTGAAATGTAATCTGGTATTTTGGGGGTATGAATCACTTCCTTGTGATCAGCTGCTCTATGAGGAAAAAAGCCCCACCCCAGGCATCCGATGGACCTGAAAGGTTTCCATATGGTGGGAATTTCACAGTGGTTAGGTGGGTAATTCTTCTGAATGTCTTGTTAACCTCTGAAATATGGTGGTGACCATGGCACTAAATTGGGTTGTTACTGAGAGGACTCTAATGGCTTGCTGATCTCAGATGGCTGCTTAGTTCTGTGAGAAGGTTCAGGAAATGAAGCAAGTGAAGAGGTGCCTGGAGCAATGCTAGCCGAAAATGAGAGTGAATACATTCACACATGAGTATTGGTTCAAATTTGAGCCTACTCCATGACAATTAAGGGCAGAAAAGGGGGATTATTTTTTGACCCTTTTTGCATCTGTGAAATATCAAACATCTGTACTGTTCTGAGTATTCCAAATATTTTTAGAAGATTCTGTTAATGCAATGCTGGGTGAAGATTTCATGGATTAAAATCACTTGGAAGCTAGAGTGGATGGAAATTGAAGAGATGATGACTTGCAATGTAATGTTAAAGATTTTTTGACCTTGTGGATTTCAACAAATAAGACAGAGTTCTTAATGAGGTCAGATCTGCGTTAGTGGATTGGTCCCCTCATCCAACTGACTGATTAAGATGGCTAAGGAGGTTGTCAACACCTTTTTGAGAGAAGGGATAGTTCCAGCTGCTTTGGAACACTGGACTTCTTTCTGCTCAAGAAACCAGTATTGGATCCACTTTCAATGGGCATATACCAGCCCAACTTCATATATCAGCCCTTTTTTGTTTTTGAAGAAGGTTGTTGAGAAAATGATGATATGGCAATTACAGAGAATTTTGGAGTATAATCTGGATCTATAGCAATCTGGATTCAAACCTGACATGGGATGGAAATTGTATTGGTTGCTCTCAGGTGGCTGGTGGTAGGATTTGGATAGGGAGTATAACTATTCTTGTCCTGCTGGATCTGTCAGCGGCCTTTGATATTGTCAGCCATGGCATCCTTCTAGAATGCCTATGAGATTTGGTAATGGGAAACACTGTTTTATGGTTTTGCTCCTGAGTGTAACAGTATGTGGAAATGACTTTGAGGGATGAGTGGAAGAGATGCTGCCTAGGGAACGATCAGATAAAAGGAGGAGGAGTTCTTAGCTGCATAATGGGAAAAGAATGAAACTTAAAAAGGATCCACCCTAATGTATCACGCTGTTAAAATGATGATGGGAGATTTGTATTTTCAGACTTGCAAGATACTGTTAATGTAGCTTTACAATAAAGTAGAATTAGCTTATCTGGTCATGTTTTCTGTCTGTTTTACCTGGGAGAGCTGACATCAGTCTTGGTCATTCCACATACTATTACACTGAGTGCGTAGATTCAGCTGGTAGAGATAAGGTGAGAGAAGTCAGAACGTGAGTCACCATTAAAGGGTGCCATAGAGTTCAGTTCTTTCTCCAATCTTGTTTAACATCTACATTAAGTCATTAGGGGAGGTCATCCATTGGTTTGGAGTTAAGTATCATCAACATGCAGATGATATTAGATTTATATGTCTACCTGTGTCAAATGGTGGATTCAGAAGTCTTGACCTAGTGCCTGGAGGCTGTCAAGGCCTGGATGGGAAAAAAATAGGCTAGAATTAACACAAACAAGATGGAATGGATGTTAATTCAGAAACATACTGCTTCCAGGATAATAGCACTTTGACTCTCAATTGTGTTGTTTTCCCCTAGGGAGGGTAGGCTGCAACTTGGGGTCCTTCTGGGCTCACAGCTCCTTCTGCAGGAGTAGGGGGCCAAGAAGGTCTGTCCAGTTTTGGTTAGTTGCACCAACTGCACTCCTGCCTGGAACAGGATGAACTGAGGATAGTCACTTATGCCCTTGTTATCTTACAAGAGGATTACTATTATTAGTTGTAAATAGGGCTCCCTTGAAGGTCACCTGGAAAATTCAGCTGGTCTAAAAATTTAATGGCCTATGTACATACTAGGGAATCTTAATATTGCCATGTTATACAGATGCTATGAGGGCTGCCCTGGTTACTGTTGAGCTTCCAGTGAAATTCAGGGTGTTAGTAACTATGTATAAAGCCCTATATATTTCAGGGCCTGGTATTTAAGATACTGCCTTTCCCAGGAAGATTTTTCCTACCCAGTTTAGACACCAAAGGGCATCTGTTGAAGGTCCATTCCTATTATGAGGTGTGATGGGAGGATGTTTGACAATGGCCATTATCTGTGTGGACTCCCATCTTACAGAACAAGTAGGAGGAAAGGGTGGCTCCTACTCTTGTGGTCTTCCATGAGAATTTGGCTTTTTTGGAAGACCTTTCAAGACTGACTGTGTAGCATTGTCAACACCAGAATGATTTTGCTGCGTTGTATTACTGTTATTAGATAATTAAGTTATTTATTCTGTTTTATATTTGTATACTGCCAAGAGCTCTTGGTGGACTGAGGTAGTCAATACATTTTAAACAAACAAACAAACAAACAAAGCTATATCTTTAATCTAGATCTCTTTAACCTTTTGAACAAGGACAGAATTGTTATATTTATTATACATTACTTTAAATCAGAAATATAAATCAACATTGTTTCTGACCAACTTTGGAACAACATTATACTGCATATAGCTGCAGAATTCCTTCGCTGAAAAATAAAAAAAACGAATGACATAACTGGATAACCATTTGATATGAATTTGAATGTAAACTGCATTGTAAAATGAAAAATGATTTTATCTACATCATTCTTTCTCAGTTTACTTTTTGATAAGGTCTCTGTCTCACTGCTTTTGGAATCTCAAAATCTCCAGTTGTTAAAAAAAAAAAAGATTATTTTTCTTTCCTGCATTGGTCCAACATGGAACTCTACTTGTCTAGCACTGCTCTCTGCTGTTATCTTGGGGAATTACAGATTTCAAATTAAAAATGTAGGCCTATTAGGAAAAAAAGTTACTGGTCTGGGAATATCTTTTTTCAGGATGAATTACAAGAGTTAATTTCCTGAGCTTTAATCTATATATTGAGTAAATCAAAATTAATCTGCAGGAAAAGCAAAAAAAAAAAAAAGGAATTGAGCTAGTATATACCATACTTCTAATCTATCTCCCAATAAAAACCCTGTGACACACATTGGCTGAATGTGACTGCTGAAAGTCAGCCAATGAATGTCCATGTTTCAATATCACCTTGAACCTGGATCTTCCCACTCCTATTCAACACCCTTACCGCACCATACTGGATCCCCTTCTGTTTTTGGTTACTGAACAGTTAGCTGAAATAGCATGAATATGTTCCTTGCAGAAGTCAAAAACTTGCTTGAATGTACTATATACTGTAAGTGCCTCTGTGTATGCTCCCTGATATTTAAGTGGGTCTTGTTAACCAAAATATATTACACTAATGTTGCTGTAGGCCATTTCCTCACTAGAGATTTATAGTATTTTATATAATTACCCAATAATCTTTGTGGTAATATAAGTTGGGTCTTTCTTCATTACATTGGCAAACAGAATGGTTGTTTAACCCTACAAGGTGGTACAAATCACTAGTGAAGAGACAGTCTTAGTAAAATAGTTATTATCAAAAGGAATCTGCCTTAGTGAACCAATAATGCAATACAATTCAAAAAGTTATGCTGATCTAAAATACCTGCAATTTGCAAAACTAATATTTCATTTTCATGAAGCAAAAAAGGGAAGGATTTGTCCAATGTTTGCCAAATGTTTGTCTATAGTTAAAAAGACACAAACCTTTTATTTCAGTTTCATTTTTATCTCTATTTTCATTAATATGTCTCCTACAGAGAACTTAGTATGTTACACACATTTTATATCAATTCACAAATGGCATTTTAGCTATAGAGCAACTACAGACGAACTGCACAAGTGTGTCTTCTTCAAACCTGAAGGACTACCAACCAACTTCATACATTTTGCTCTTCCAGACCATTTTCATAACAAAACACAACTTTTCAATATATAATACTACCAGAGAGGATGTACATGTTTTATCTAGGACAAAGGTGTCTCATTAACACTTTTAAGAGGACATATCCTCATGATGCTGTCTTTGTTTCTTCTCAGGCTTACTGCAGAGGCAGTTTAAATTTGTCTTTAGCTCTCCAATTATAAATTAGTGTTTTCGTCTTCCTTCTGACAGAAGACTTGGTGTATGAACACCAGTGATGTCTCACTGACAGTGATGGCAATGACATGATCATGGCCTGGGTTCCACTCAGCTTGCACCAGCCTCTTGAGGCTACTGTAGGCATACCCCAATCCCTTTGGTCATTGAGCATTGCCCTCCATCACCATTTTGGCTTGAGCTTCCAACAAGACTGAACATCGAACTCCCACAGATGCATCTCCGTCCATAATGCCAGACACCCTATGTACACACAGGTTTAGCACTCTTCTGGAAAAGAGTTAGGCCTGTTTTTAAAAATATGTTTAATGGACTTGTAAAGTGGTCTACAGTGACCTTAAAAATAGTACTGGTACTACAGTAATTTTAAACTGGGAAAGAGAGCCAGATTCTGCTAGCTGTTTGTTGCTGGTTTGTTGTTGTGCCTGGTTCCATCCCAAATTTATTTATTTATTTCTCAAATTTATACTACTGCCCATCTCCCCCCACAGAGGGACTCTGAGTGGTTTACAATAAATTAGTCTGTTAAAAATTGAAAACCATAATCATAATAAAACATCATATAATACAATATAAAAATGAAAAGAAAAAAGAAAAAAACCAGATGGCTACAAATGATCGTAAATACAGGGGGAGCACTCTAAGGTGACAGCCATCCCCATAAATGACTACCCCCCTCCCCACCCAAGGCATGGCAGCAGAGCCAGGTCTTCAGGGACTTCCTGAAGGTCAAAAGGGATGGGGCTAGCCTGATCTCCGGTGGCAGAATGTTCCAAAGGGCGGATGCCACTGCAGAGAAGGCCCACTTCCTGGACCCTGCCAACCAGAGTTCTTTAGCTGATGGGGTCCGTAACATGCCCTCTCTGCATGATCAGATGGGACGGGTTGATGTAATGGGGATGAAATGGTCCCTTAGGTAAAGGACTCATGCCATGTAGGGCTTTAAAGGTGATAGCCAACATCTTGAATTGGACCCAGAAGCAAACTGGTACCCAAAGCAGCTTGCGCAGCAAGGGTGTTACATGCTCTGATCTTGGGGCGCCAAGAATTGCCTGCGTGGCCGCATTCTGGACCAGCTGTAGCTTCCAGATACTCTTCAAAGGTAGCCCCATGTAGAGGGCATTGCAATAGTCTATGTGGGAGATGACCAGGGCATGAGTGACTGTTTGAAGGGCCTCCCGATCCAGGAAAGGGTGTAACTGGTGCACAACATGAAGTTGTGCAAGGGCCCTCCTGGCCACGACTGCCACCTGCTCTTTAAGCAGGAGTTGTGAGTCCAGAAGGACCCCCAAGTTACGCACCAGGTCTGTCTGGGGCAGTGCAACCCCATCCAGAACTAAAGATGACAATTTCCTGGATACAGAAGAGCTGTTAACCCACAGCCAGGGATCTTACCAGGGTTCAGCTGAAGCCTGTTGTTCTCCATCCAGACCCCCGCAGCCCCCAGGCACCAAGAGAGGACAGTCACAGCATCACTTACCTCACCTGGGATGGAGATATACAACTGAGTATCATCAGTGTACTGATGATACCTCATCCTGTGATGACGGATGATCTCACCCTGTGGTTTCATATAGATATTAAATAGGAGAGGGGAGAGAACCGAACCCTGCGGAACCCCACACAGGAGGGGTTGAGAGTCGGATCTCTCATCTCCTATCACCACTGATTAGGACCAGCCCTGGAGGAAGGAGGTGAACCAGTGCAAAACCACACTGCCCACCCCCAGCTCCCTGAGCCAACCCAAAAGGATACCATGGTCGATGGTATTAAAAGCCACTGAGAGGTCAAGAAAAGCGAGGATGGATGCACTGTCACCATCCCACTCCCACCAAAGATGATCCATAAGTGCGACCAATGCTGTTTCTGTCCCATATCTGGGCCTGAAACCTGACTGAAAAGGGTCTAGATAATCTGTTTCTTCCAGCATCCTCTGGAGCTGCAACACCACCACTTTCTCAACCACCTTCCCCAAAAAGAGGGGGTGGGAGACAGGATGAAAATTGTCCAGAACAGTAGGGTCCAGGGAAGATTTCTTGTGGAGGGGGTGCACCACCGCCTCCTTAAAGGCAGCCAGGAACACTCCCTCTCCCAAGGATGTATTAACCATCACCTGGGCCCAACCACATGTCACCTTCCAGCTGCCTTCAGCAGCTAGGAGGGGCATGGGCCTAGATGACAAGTGGTGGCATTGACAGCCCGGAGGATCCTGTCCACTTAGTCGAGTCCAACAGGATCAAACTGTTCCCAGATAACTGGGTCAATATGTTTCCTTGGCATCTCCTCAGACTGTGCCTCATGCTTGGAGTCCAACTTGGATTGGATCTGAGCAATTTTATCTTGCAGATGCTCAGAAAACTCCTTCGCATGTCCCTGTAGGTGGGACACTGGGCCCATCTTCCCCAACAGGGAATGAGTGATCTTAAACAGGGCCATCGGGTGGCATTCTGCAGATGCAGTAAGAGCGGAGAAAAAATGACCTTTCGCCACTCTTACAGCCACAAGGTAGGCCTTAATAGTGACTCTTGCTTGTGTTTGGTCAGATTTGATCTTTGTCTTCCTCCAGTGGCACTCTAGACATCTCTTAACCCTCTTCAAAACCCTCAACTCCTCTGTAAACCATGGGGAGTGTCGGGTTGGATGTGGCAAGAGAGGTCGCACAGGTGTGATCCTGTCCAAGGCCCCAGCCACTTCCCTATTGCAAGCTGTGGCCAGGACCTCCACTGGACCATGCAGTAGATCCTTGGGTATAACTCTCAGCTCCTTCTGAAAACCCACTGGGTCCATCAGTTGCTGGGGGCAGACCAGTCAAATGGGTCCTGCCTCCCTGTGAAGTGGGTCAGCATAAGAGAATCTCAGGGCCACCAGGGCGTGATCTGACCATGACAATGGGGACAGAGGTAACTCTCCCCTCAGATCACATTGCAGTTTTTTTTGCTACTTCTGCAAAATCCCAACAATGTTTTTACATGGGTATATTTTCTACTGGCATTATTGCTTATTTCATTTTTCCTACTCTAACACCGTTTTACATACTCCATGGCCTGTTTCTGGGTGTTGCTAGCTGTGGTGATCAACAGCCCAGCACTGCCACTCCCCTGCAGCATTGATATAGACATTGGGGTGAAATTGATAGGAGTTCTGCCTGTTTACCTTGTAAGCCTGAGTGACAGGTCAGAAAAGTACTAGAGGAATATAGAATATATTGGGTGTTTCTGGCTATAGCCATTTCATGTCAACACTGCTAGTGCCTTGCAGCACTTGTTGATAGTTCCCTTCAACTTCAGTCTGTGCTTGACTGATGGGTCACATGCAAGACATGGGGCATTGACTGGAATGAAATGAAGTTTTCCAAGGCTCTCCTTAACCCTTCTCCTGCATATTTAATAATATCTACATACTGGGCTAATTTTCTAGATATGGGTTTGCCTATCCTCCAAAAAGCACTAAATATGTAGTTAAACAAAGAGGTCCAGCACTGTTTCTGAAGAATGCTAGACCAATGCTCAGAAATATTCTGCACTGCTGAACTGCCAGTCTCCACATTGGTAATTTACCCCTTGAGCAATTTGAAAGATGGCTAAAATTGCCATCCCCAGCAACCACTCTCACCCAAGTGTGCCTCAACAGGTACATTAAAAATAGCAATCAATAATTGTTTTTCCCACTGGCATGTGGTACTGACTGGGAGGGGAATGCAGCAAGGGAAATCCTCCAATTGCTGGCCTTAAATTGTCCCACATTAAAATTGCAGTTGGACAGCACCAATTACCAGCCTTGTCACTGAGGCTATTGGAGCAGTGCAAGTTATGCTGGCTTACTTTTCTCCCAACTCAAGGCCTGGAATAATGTTTTTTTTTAAAAATTTAACCACAAAGAAGAGCCTCTAGTGTGATCAATGCATGAAAAAATAAAACAACCCTAAAACATACTTGCTGACCCAGCATACCTGCTCATGTGACCATGTCCGTTCAGAACCATCCTTCACACATATATCCAGTCTGAGTTCAGTGCCTGTTCCACCGTGCTTACTGTCCATACAGAGATTGGCGACCACATTTCGAATCTGTAAAATTAACAAGCAAATTTAAAGCATTGCAATACAGCTTGGAAAATGCTGATTTGGCTGAAAAGGAAGAGAAGAAGGCATTTGGCTTTGTCAATTCAATTCAGTACAAAATTGATTGTATTAACTACAGTATATGCTAGTATTATTACTGACTGTGCATATGTTGAATTTATACTTTAGGGGATTTTGCACATTGCATAGAGAATATGGATAATTGCCAGCAAGGAACATAAGTGAATCAAACATTATTTGTGGAGTGGAGAAGTTGTAAGAGTTAAACTTCCATTGCAATTATGTTTAAAACAAAATACATTTAGGCAGAGGAACCTAATGAAGGAAAATATACATATCCTCTTGGGATTAAATAAGGTAGATATAACCAAGATTATGGCAACCAGCTTGATTGATAACTGGCAAATAGAGGGAGATAATGTAGAGGCAGTGAAAGACTTCGTATTTCTAGCTGCAAAGATTACTGCAGATGCTGACTGCAGTCAGGAAATCAGAAGACGTTTAATCCTTGGGACAAATCTCGATAAAATAGTTAAGAGCAGAGACATCACACTGACAACAAAGGTCCACATAGTTAAAGCAATGGTATTCCCAGTAGTAACATATGGCTGCGAGAGCTGGACCATAAGGAAGGCTGAGAGAAGGAAGATCGATGCTTTTGAACTGTGGTGTTGGAGGAAAATTCTGAGAGTGCCTTGGACTGCAAGAACATCAAACCAGGAAATAAAGCCAGACTGCTCACTTGAGGGAATGATATTAAAGGCAAAACTGAAATACTTTGGCCACATCATGAGAAGACAGGACACCCTGGAGAAGATGCTGATGCTAGGGAGAGTGGAAGGCAAAAGGAAGAGGGGCCGACCAAGGGCAAGGTGGATGGATGATATTCTAGAGGTGACAGACTCGTCCCTGGGGGAGCTGGGGGTGTTGACGACTGACAGGAAGCTCTGGCGTGGGCTGGTCCATGAAGTCACGAAGAGTCGGAAGCGACTGAACAAATAAACAACAAGCACCTTATACACAGGCCATTCCCATGGTACCCCTACGTTTGATTATCAATCATGGAACAAATTATTACTTATTATATATTTGGTTTATATCTTCCTTTCTTGCCTAAGGATACTTAAAACTACTCTGTTACTACAAATAATAGCATAAAAACCCCAAGGTCATAATCTAGCACAGAAATCCCCAGCCTGTTGGGACTTTTGTGGGCATAGCTGACATTTTAAGAGTTATCTCATGGCTGATAAAAGAAAGTGGTTGCCACAGTGGTTGTGGCTGGTCACTAAATATCAATTTACCCAAAGGCAAGCTAATGAATTTTCCCTGTTATCTTCTCTAGGTTCGGGGATATATGTTTTCAATCCACATCTTTCATTGGTCTTTTTTCCCCAGTGAATGCAGACATTTAGAAACCAAGCACAGGGCTGCATTCACCATTGTTATTTTTTTAAAATGCCTACAGTGCTTTCCATATTTTAAGAAACAGTATTTATAACAGAGGAAATGGTTTGACAAGATTCCCAAATACTGGGAGCATACACAGAGGAACTTATATACATACAGGTACATACATGTACTTATTAACTAAAAAAGTTTTGAGTGCTTTGTTGATTTAAGAATAAATAGCCCTAGATGACTGCAGAATATGGTTGTCAGGGTCTAAGTGGAGCTTATATTACCTCCCATATCTGTAAGGCTCTTAGTGCCAGTTGCTGGTGAATATGGCAGGATGGTATTCCTGCCCTCATGGCCTTGTTGGTCATTTTCCTGCTGGTACCTGGCTAGGCACTATGGGAACAGGTTGGCTCCATGGCCTTTGGTATGATCCTGTGCAGTTCTTATTCCCAGGAAATTCAAGGAGTGTTTTATTTTTGGGTAAGGAATTAAAAATCAGCTGCATTTTGCTTGGTTTTTCAGCCTGTATTATTTGTTACTGAATGTGAGGTAATTTGTGGGGAAAAATGTCCACTGACTGAATGTGAAGACAGTAAAGGAGAAGCACCTAGAAAATCAAAGTTTATGTTGTCTGTTTGGCTTTACAGTAACTATAAAGAATACTGTTGTAAAATTATTTTTAATTATTTGTTATTATTATTGGCCTGTAAGCTAGGATGCAATACCCATTCTTTTAATATTATTATAGTTTCTTCAGATGTGGTTAAGTACTGCCATTTGATTTGAGTAAGCTTCTATCTTTTGTCATTGTAAATGGCACAGAAACTGATTAATTAAATAACAGAAAAATGGTTTTATTATGACTTGAAAAAAAAACAGACTTGCCAAATCCTGAGAATAGACCATTCTTTATCATGCTGAAACCTGAAAGATAGGAAGAAAGTCTGCTCAAGAAGGATGTAATATGCTCTACCCTACATTTGGGATGTATTTGTTTAGTCTTCAGTGGTTTTGCACAAGAGATAGCACAGTGACATTTCAAGTCCCAGATTTTATGTATCCCAGTGAATGTATTTAATCCACATTCATTCCCATCATATACTGATGTACAGTTACAGTAAGCGTCAAGTTAAAATGCAGTATGATTAAGAAATAAACAGGCACAATATGAGAGAGAGAGAAAGAGAGAGAAAGAGAGGGAGAGAGAGGCCTTAATGAAATAACCTTGAGAGATTCATACTAGGTGTGAAAAGTGAGTCCTCTTCAACAAGCCTCATAAAACTACCTTTTTTTTGCAAGGTAGCTTTTTTTTTGAATACCCCAACAAATGTCCATATTTAGGCTCATATCTGAAATATGATATGTTCTGAAATATCTTTATATGAGTTGAATCAAAACATCAAAGTTTCTTGGGAGAAATTCTGGCAATTGATCTCAATTATTATTATCTTGTGTTGATATCAACTATATGTTGGCCGGGAACTGGACATGACAGATATATTTTGAGGTTCACACAGCTCCTTAACTCATTCACCCTAGTGTGTGGATATTCTGGACCAATGTTTCTGTTGGCCACTCCCTCAAAAGCAGTTGGTTTGGTGATCTGCAAAAATCTTCACAATTGCTGACCTTGCAGTTGAGTGCTCCCTAAGAAAATTATTATGCCCTTCGTATCAAAATTAATTTTGTGTGCATTTGGATATGATTTGCAAAACAAAGCCAATGTTGAATGGTTTCTAAGAGGAGAAAATTTACAGAAAATTTCCCTCAGCTGGATTTAGAAGACTCATGAAATAGTATTGTCCCAATAGAAGGGAATATCTGTAGCTCAATACTCTAATCAAGGAACCATCAAGGAGGACTATACCCACACTAAAACTGGCAGGGCAAGCATATAAACAGGCAGCAAACCCCACACTCACTGACTCTGATGATGTTACCTAATTGGGTAATGAAATGTCTGCAAGCAAACAACCAAGCTCAGAGAGCACCAAGAACTCCACAATATTGTCTCAGCATGATCCTTTGGTAGCTGAACTATGAGAGGCAAGGAAAATTATATTCACCATAAGCTTCACAGAACTTCAGCATTTCATATGGAAACATCTCCTCTGATAGGCACTGCTGCTAAACCAAAAGGACAACTGTGAACATAGATCAGACCTCCAAGTAGCTCCAAGAGCAAAACCTGTTTGGAGGTATCCTCGCTAAAATGATATCTGTACCAGTTTGCTAAGGGATTAAAGCAAATTTGTTTCTAGCCATGTGATAAGAATCACCACATAACAGACTAGAATTGGCCTCTGACTGGTATGTATCATGTACATTTGTCCTGGCAAATCTTATGTAATATAAGTTTTCCTTTTAAAAAATGGGGGAAAAAAGAGGGCCGTTGTAAGTGATTTAGTAGTAGTAGCTTTATGTGAAGTGAATTTTGACCCTGGCACTACAGTGTATGTGTGTGTTTTTTAAAGTTCTCTCTTTTCCTGGAAGTTCTTTATTTGTATTTTTTGCTGGTATTAATGTTGTTAGATGTCTAGAATATCTTGTGGGTAGGCAGCCATATAAATTGAAATAGATTGCTAGAGAACTAGACAGGCAGACTGCTTGCTTTCAGGTGAGCCATGTAAGGTTACAGAAGGTATTCTTACAGGAGGAACTGTTTAAAAATATCAGTGTATGGAGTGCTAATGGCAAGAAGAGCTGGTGCTAAGTTTATGTTCAGGATTTCCTTTGATTTATGTAAATTTTTTGTTGAAAATAAGTTATAACATCAACCTGAGGAAATGACAGTTTGTCTATTTTCCAGACCAGCCCAAAGTCAAAATAGCACAACTTATAATAGCATCATTCAGGAACATGCATAGAACATGCACACAACCCTTGAGATACTTTTTCACCAGGAAAGCAGATGATGGGTTATAGTTCTATACAGTAATTCTGTTTTTGTCAGCCAGCATTAAAAATATGTGTATGTGTGTATGTATATACACATCCACACTTAAATTAAAAATATTGCATGAGAGATAAAGCAAAAAAGGAAGGGCAGAAGGAATGATGGAAGGAACCCCCCTCACTATTTTCTGAAGAAAATTTCAAGGAAGTACACATATTAATTATATGTGAAAACAGATATTATTGATTTGTCATAACCTTAGAATCTGTGAGGTGGTTGGATCCTTAACTATGTTTTAGTAGGGTGAGGAAAATAAGTTTTCAAATGAATGAGACCAGTTAAACCAAATTGAAACATAAGGAATTTGCTTTGAGCCTTGCAGCTGGCTTTTCACACCAACTTGTTGCAAACCTTATCTGGACATTCCCATGGCAACCCATGAATCTGTCTCCAGATGCCAAGGAAGAATGTATCCTCCTTCCTGCCATTTGGCATCCCCCACCTGTTTCTTTTCAGTAAAACAATTGTTCTCTTTGAAGTTAGCAGATAGCAGAAGAACAGGGGGTTTCTGCTTACTTATGAATATGTATGTATGCCTGCATTATCATATGAATATGTATGCTTACATCATTTCCCTTCTGTAATGTATAAATATTAGTGCATTTCTTTTGTCTGCAGGAGTATCTCGCACTATCCTTTGGCGGGATCCCTTCCAGTATGTACTGTTTAATAAATACAGCAATTAGCCTTGATTATTTGCTTTCCGTCCTGCGTTTTGATTCCACAGAAATTGGTGTCAGCCGTGGGATTCACAAATTTTGAGCTGTGACTGGAGACGACAGCAGAGCACCCTTCAGGGTGAGTGTTGTGGTGAGCTTGATCCCATGTCCCTTCCCACTGCCATATAAGGGCACTATTTAGGAAAGTCCAAACAGTGCTCAAGGCAGACTGTGAAAGGTGCCTGTATATTTCCCCTTTAAGTTTTCTTCACAGTAGCAAAGGACACCAGTGAACTTTATCAGGCTCCTTTTTTCTGGTTGACTCTGTGAAGATGTCTGCCTTGGTGGAAAAGTGAGGAGCAAACCATCTATAGTATCCCACCAATCCCAGGATTGATCTTACTTCCTTTTTGGTGGTTGGAGGCTGCATCTGCTGAATAACTTGACATTTCTTTCCTTCTAGATAAACTCCTTCCTGGCTCTCTATATAATCTAGATAATGCAGTTCAGAAGATCCCAGGTAATCTTTGGTTAGATAGACAGTTAAGTCTGGTGTTTAAGACTGGAAATAAATTCTTCAACTGCTGCAGATATTCTTCCAAACAGAGTTGTAAATAAAGATATTGTCCAGATATTTTATTTATTTATTTATCATATTTTTATGACTGCCCATCTCCCCCGCACGGGGGACCCTGAATGGTTTACAATAAAAACAATTTAAGATTCAATAAAATCATAAATAATACCAGTAATCAATAAATACATAAAAGGTACTGTGAAGCATATTGTCCAGATATGCTTCACAGTACCTCTTCCAGCATGAAGGAATTTTGTCCATGAATCTCTGAAAAGTTGCAGGAGCTCTATTACTACCAAAAGGTATATTTGAAGCTAGAACAGCCCCTGAATTGTAGTAAAAGTGGCTTTCTCTTTGGGGGGTGCCTTGGATGAAATTTGCCAATAGACCTTACTAAGTCTGGCTTAAGTAAATATTTTACCCTTCTCAACTGAACTAGTAGGTTATCTACTATAGACAGAGGGTAACTACAAACTTGGTTTCTTAGTTGTGATATCTTAAGTCTATATGAAATCTGATTTAGGTTGAGGCTTAAAAACCAATTTTAACAATTTTAAGACTTAACTGTCTTAGCTGTAGAATGTCTTCTACTTATTTCTACATTGTGTCTCTAACTCTTTCTGGAACATGATAATATTTTTGGCTTTAATGGCAACTTCTCCTTCCTGTGAGAATATAGTTAACTAGGGGTTTTTTTGGTCCTGGAATTTTAGTGGTCCAGGCTAGTATAGGCACAGGTATGGGGCTTCTCCTTCTGTTGCAGGTGGTACAAATCACTGGAAACCAACAAGGCATACAGACTGCACTATCAAGTAGGATCTTGCAAGTTGCCACCACGTTATCAAAAAGTAAGCTCATGGGTTTGAGGGATATACTTAAAAAAATCAGGACCACACAGATTTCCTGTCCCCAACCCCATTTTATTAACTTAAAAAGGCATTAAAAGCATTTTCAAACATGCCTTGTCAGAACAGTTTTACTTTCCAGGGTCTAAGCCTCACTAAATTATTTTGTATCCTTTTGAGAACAGTTCTCCCCCCGACTGATAGCCTAACCCAGCCTGATGCAAAAGTACCAGCCTAGCATTTTAGTCAAGCTTTCACTTTCAGACTCATAACAACTTGAAACATATCTTAGCCAATTATGATATGTGCTTAACATATGTATGTACCTAGCATGTACTGTATGTAGCTCTCTATGTTGCTAAGTACTAGAACTACTCCAAGTTTTAAGAAAATGTTTTACAGAATTTAGTGGCAAACTTACCATCTTCCTCACTTAGATGAATTATCAGCTGGCCTGGATCTAGCTGATGACCCTTTGACAGGTAACCTTTGATTTTCTTTCTTCCATATGTCTTCCATCTTTATTCTGGCACATCATACCATCTGTACTGGTATGTTAGGTCTCACAGTGATTTTCTTCTTTGGTGAATCTTCCTTTAGATCTCATCCTCAAAAGCTTCATAGATTTCATGCAGCTGAGGAACAGTCCATCTTCAACAGCCATTTAAATTGTCAGCCTTTGCCTCATTTCCAAGCTTTTTAGTCCCAGAATTTTCTATTATGTTAATGTGTCATCCCAGATGTTATAAACTTCCCCCCTTTTGCCAAACCTGTATCTGCTGCATCTTTCTTCTCCTATGAGCATTATGGTAAGAACCTGAATTATCTTCTATTCTCAGCTCCTTATTAGCAAAACATAGCATAGAGAGTTAGTACAAAACTGTTTGCATTCTACATGGATTCAGAGATATGTGAAAAGCCAGTGAGATGTGATAGTGTAGATCAGGCTCATCACAAGGCACATTCGTCAAAAAGTGAAAATCCCTACGTGTGTCTCACATGCAGTTCTCATCTAAATCTCTCAACTCTTCAGGAACAAAATAGATGTGATGAATATAGGTGAGTACTCTGTATTTAAAACTAATAATCCCCAACATCAACTAGCTAATCATATAGTAAGATTTCATTTGTTTTTGAAAACCAGTATGACACCTCAGCTACCATCCTAATTAAGCAATTTTAATTTAAAATTAAAATGATTTTGCTGTGAAAGAAAAACAGAACTGTCAAATCAGTAGTGATAACAACATAAAAGCTTTAACTTTTGAAACCTTCCCAAAGGAAAAATCAGTATGCTTTCCAGATAAATACTAAAATATTGGACCTCCAGAACTCTTGAACTGCAATCTATCACAAAAAAGACTTTTGAGACACAACCTGAACGATATTTCTTGATTTTTTTTTTTTGTCATTTTTTGTCATTTATTGTCTACAATGACATTGGATGGGGTGGTGGTGTGTGGATCTATTGCCAGGTCAGGGAGTTCCAGACCGAAATAATCTGTCTACTGAAATTCATGCATTGGTAAAACTCCCCATTGGTCTATTTTAATTCTCTTTAATTAGGGCTGTCATTTCAGATTTTGAAGACCAAAACTGAAGCTGGTGCTGTTTTTCCCCCAGGTAGGTAGAACCTATTAGATCCATCTAGCCCAGGTGACTACTGGACCTGTTGGGTTCCGGATAGATCTTGAAGTTTTTATCAAGGATCTGATGAGTGATTTGACTGAGACCTTAGGCACAACCTGAAATAGGTATGTGGCAAAGACTGGATTGTAGACTCTTGATGTGCACCAAATCTCAGATGCTTCTTGATTTTTTGAGCAAATTAGGAGATAAAATGCTAGGAGAGGCACCTTGAGCACCGTTGGAAGAAAATGAGGAATAGAGCTGACGAAACACAAGTAAGAGCTCTTATTCGGGATTACATCATGGCAATATGAGCAGCAAAATATATCTATTTTCCCACTTTTAATGCATCCACAGTTAACCACCGAGAGGCCCTTTTTAAAGTGACTCATTCCTTGATGGGCAGGGATGAACCACAGGACCATCTTTAGGGCCACTGTGAGGAATAAAGTCACTTGGATTCACTTCGAGTTGGATTCTTATCAAGAGGACTAAAGAAAGATCTTGTGTGATTACCTGGGGCAAGTTTGAACCTGTAACTCTTGAGGAAGTGGGCAGGGTTCTTGGAACTGCTAATCTGGCCATCTGTTTATTATATCTACATCCCTCCTGGGTGGTGAAACCTAGGACTTCTATCTCCCTAGTGATGGGGGGCTGGGGTGGACAGATTAGATATCAGGCTAGTAAAGGAGAAGGTCCAGCTCCTGTTGTTGAAAAGAAAGAGGTGTTATACTTACATGATTTAAAGACTCAGCATAGTAGGAGTTATCAGAAAAAAGATATTGCAGGCAAGATGAGGTTCTGTGCATCATAGATTTTGAAGCTGCTGCAATTCCTGAACTTAGCATAGAATACCAAGAGAAATGAGATCAAAAGAAGTTATTCAGCTCCCACACAAATTCAAAGCGAGCAATTAGCTGGGCCATCTGTATGTTCTTTGGCCTGTGGATTCTGCAATGTGGTAATGAAAACTTCTGATTTGTAAAGTGAATGTAATGTTTGTGTTGTAATTTTAATTGTTGTTTTGAGACTTTTACCAAAGTGGGAGAATGTGGGTTATGGCATTATGCCTTTAAGTGGGGCTGACTTAGCAACTGCCTGTTATACAGCTGCCTGTAATAATTGGATTTTATTGGTATATAGGACTCTGGCCTTGTCTGGGTTGGGAGGCTTGCTTGTGGGTATTTGATGTGACTTGGTTGCTGTGTCTATCTCTTTCCTGTGAATAAACTGACTTGTTGAAGCTAGTATCATCTCGGCTTTACATTTTGAGCCAGCATACAAGTGGCCTGGAGTTTCCCTCAATAAATTTTTTTTATTTATTTATTTATTTATTTATTTATTTATTTATTTATCCAATTTGTCCCCACCCATCTCCTCCCATTGGGGGACTCTGGGCGGTTTACAACAATCAATTAAAACAATCATAAAATATACAGTATAAAATTACAATAATAAATAATATAAATAAGAGTAAAGATAAAAAGTCCAAGTGGCAAAAGAATCTGAAAACAGTCCAAGTGTGGGAGGAATGGTCTATAGCAGCCATCTCCATGTAGATCTAGTCCCCTCTCCACCCCAAGCAAGGTGGCAGAACCAAGTCTTCACACTCCTCTGAAAGGCCAGGAGCGATGGGGCCAATCTCACCTCTGGGGGCAGCATGTTCCACAGGGTGGGAGCTACTGCAGAGAAGGCCCGCTTCCTGGACCCCGCCAGATGAAATTCTTTTACAGACGGGGTCCGCAGCATGCCCTCTCTGCATGATTGGGTGGGACGGGTTGATGTAATGGGGAAGAGGCGGTCCCTCAGGTAACCTGGGCCCACGCCATGTAGGGCTTTAAAGGTAATAACCAACACCTTGAATTGGACCTGGAAGCAAACTGGTACCCAATGCAGCTCGCGCAGCAGCAGTGTTACATGTGCCGTTCTGCAGGCACCAAAAACAGCTCGCTCGGCTACATTCTGGACCAGCTGAAGCTTCCGGATACTTTTCAAGGGTAGCCCCATGTAGAGCCCCATGTTACATGGATAGTAGTTGACTAAAATAATCCAAGGATAATCTCTTGAGGATGGGGTGCACCACTGCCTCCTTCAAGGCAGAAGGCACCAGTCCCTCTCTTAAAAAGGCCAACACTACCACATGGACCCAACTACATATCATACCCACCCCCCGCTACCTTAACAATCCAGGAGGGTCCTGGGTCTAACAAAAGGTGGCCAAACTGACAGTGCAGAGATACCTGTCTACTCCTTTAACAGTCATCAACTTTTCAAGTTCAACTCCCCCCATGCACACCTCCATGATACCATGAGGCTTCCAGATCTCTTAGAAAGTGAGACAAAATAACTTGGTGGGGTGGGGAGAGAGACATCCTGTTCTAGACTGTTTCACAGCACTTTCACTGGAATTGCACCACGGGCCACCTTCATATTGGTAGGAACTTCTGTCTTGTCATACCTCCTATTTTCTTTCCCATTGAAAAGAACAAAACAGAATCCTTTATCATTTTTATTGCACTTCTTTGCACCTAATACTAAGTTATTCCTACTCAACATGGGATCTGACAAATGAAGAGTAGAATTATTGCTTCCCACAATTTGTAAACTATTATTCTATAGGTGCTGTCTAAAGTTGCATTTGCTTTTTTTGTAGCCATATTTCACTGCTGACTCTTCACTTGTGATCAGTTATAAAACAATTGACCAGTTTTGACTAGCACTCTGTTTTATACTAATCATTTTCAGTGTATTAGTATACACTCCTGGACTATGATGAGGAATGAGAAAAGAGATGGAAAACATGTACATTAATCAGCAGTACTATATATAAATGTAATAAAAGCAATCTAGCAACAGTTATTTGGATGACTAACTGCAGTCTACCCAGGTTCCATTTTCCAGCAGTGATCAGACTTCGGATTTGTCAGAGTGATGACTCCATGAATTTCATCTGCCTGTTGAAAACTTGGCTTGCAAGCATTAGAAAAATACCAAGTGACACTCTAGCAGCATTTTAAAATAAGAAACACTGGAGGTGGCAAAGGACTAGAGCTTCTACATAAAGCAGGCTGCAGAGTCTGGAATATAAGGCAAATGAAGTCAGAAATGCTGCTCAATTGAATAAACTGTTCAGATAATGTATTGTCCTTGACTATCACAGTCAGTGCCTTCACATTCTTGCCAGGTCACTGCCATGCAACCTTACAACATAAAAGCTTTCAAATCCCACAGATTTACAGAAGATTTCTCATATTAAAAAAAATGTCCCCGGGTGTAAGGAGAGTGCCAGAAAAAAAAAATCAAGGGTGCAAAATTAAAAAAGAGAGATGCCTATTGCTCCTTCACTTCATTTAAATTTAAATCAGTGCTATACAGTATCTGGCTTAGCCACATAATTAGTATGGGAGAAAGAGCAGTGCAGATTTCAGACATCAGATTCTCTAGGCTGAATGCCTAACCAATATAGCATCTTTTACACTAGCTGATATCTAGTAACATTTTTAAACACATGCTCACAGCAGACATCACTTAAAATATTTTCTGCAAACAAGGAAAGGAGAGGAGAAGAGAGGAGAGGAGAGGAGGAAAAGGAAAGGAAAGGGAAAAAAACTAAATGCTTAAGTTCAGATAACATAGAAAGCTCTGCAATTTAGAGGACATTAAGTTTGATGAAGGGAACTGAGTGGCGCCAAGGTGGTGCTCTATTCCAGATGAGATGCGTTCTAAACTATTATCTTTATAGTGCATAAATGTGGCAAGCAGATAGAATGACTTTGAGTTATTAAAGGTGAGGAACTGATGCTGAAACAAGTCATAATAATAAAGACTTCAAACAGTCTGGTGCTTGATTCTTTCTCAACTTTGTTAGCTGTTGCAAATTCTGAGCTCTCCTTTCTGAACCTTCATGTCATTGTGGTATAATATACACATGCATATGTTTGTACATTGTATGCCTGATTATGTGTGCATGTGTGTCTTTCTCTTTGTAAGTATATGTAGAGAGAATTGATTATGTGCTATCAAGTTGGTGTTGACTCTCAGTGACCACATAGATAGCTTTTCTCCAGGAACATATATATGTGTGCACACACACAGTTAAAATGAAATGCTTAAGTTCCTCGCAAAGATTAGTTTTATGTGGCTGAACTTCCTTTCACTGAGACCTAGGCAAGAAGTGCTGTCTTTTACACACCCAGGGGTAGAATTTTTGCTCTAACACGTCTTGACATTGGGGAGCAGAAACAGTTGAGTTAAAGAAAGAATCCCAGCACAGTTCTAGCTGCATTTTGTTCCATGCGGTGATTAGCTCTGGATGGAAATATTATCTGTCTGTCTGTCTGTCTGTCTGTCTACTTTGTCACCACCCATCTCCTCCCACCAGAGGATATCCACTATCCTCCATCCTAGATGCAGCTGTTAGGTTCCTTGGAAGATGAATGAACATTGCAGTGACCATCTCTATCCATATAGGCAGAAATGCATCTCTCCAAGAAAAAGAAGAGGAAGGTTGAAGGAGCAATTGAAAGAAATCTGTCTGCACAAATACTACCATTCTGCAGTACAGCTGAAGGATTCTATGAAACTCTGCTGAGGGATGCACAAGTCATGCCGTCCATATTTTATCTGTCCATTAATTAGTATATTAATTGTTCATACATTAATTAATTCACAATTATGTAGTTAAGTATGTAATTTTGATAAGTGTGCTTTACATCTGAGTATGCATATCTCTATGTATTTTATTTCAAACTAAATGTTTAAAATCATGTCAATACTTTTCTGAACCACAAACTACATCACACAATTCAGAGAAGATGAAATCCCAAGGATAGCTCCTTAAGGTGTCCTTGAGATTTGTCTTAATCTGAATCAGACTGAGGAGTTTCAAACTGATTCTGTGGCTTTTTGAGGTGAACTAGGATTTGTATGAAGCAGCTTGAATTGGATGCCTGCTTTGGCATTTCTCAGTATTATAGAAATGACACATAGTATATACAAAAAAAGAAATATTGAACTGTCATTTTTCTATAAAACGTTCAGATGGGAGAAATAAAGAATTGCAGACTGAGAGATTTACCATGGAAAATGTTAAAGATCATCTCCAAATCAAAACAGTTAGACTTACTTGTACATCCATACAACTCTAGTTGAAAATGCAAGATGCTTACTCAGTGAAACTTCTGCATTTTCTTGTCATATGTTGTTTATTGTTATTGTATGTATATCCTTCATTTTATACAATTCAAGTTAGTGACTCAAGGCAGTGTGCATAATGCTCACATCTCATATTTTCCACACAACAACCTGTTGTGCTGAGAGAAAGTGATTGGCCCCAAGTCACCTAACTGGATTTCATGCCTAAGGGAAAACTAGAACTCAGAGTCTCCTGGTTTCTAGTCCAGCACCTTAATCACTACACCAAACTGTTTCTGTTTTGTACTACCATGTTATTGTATACTACCATGACTTAACCATGATATCTGGGTAAACAGAACAATTACAGAGCAGCAACAATTCAAAGTTATCTGCAACTTTCTAGACGTGTTGTACTTTGCTTATAAAAATAGTTTCTTTATTGACAGAGAGAGAAAAGAAATTAGCTGATTTCAGCATAACAGGATAGGAAATAATTTTAAATTGCAGACCGTTTTTCACTTTAGGTCTCAGTTATTTAATAAATGGAATATAACTCCTCCCAAAAAAGACAAAATTAAAAAGGATGATTCCAAATGGAACAGCTAAAGGCCAAACCAGAAATGCTATTTAAGGTATTATTGCCTTTTCAAATGCAAACAAAAACCACTGGAAAGGAAACTAATAATATTCAGATTATAGCAAGAGAAGAAGTTAAATTAAACCCTTTACTCTTCTCCAATATTCTGATGAAAATTGTCAGTGGAAATTCTTCATGCAAATACAAGCTCTGTCCCAAGATTCCAACACCATAATTAGTTTTGCCACTTGCAACACTAACAAGTTTGTCTTGGCATTCAAACTCTAAAGAATTGAAATTCTGACCCTTCTACTATATGGGACACAGCTTTACACCTATAAATGCATAAGGAACTTAGAAGCAACACACTCAAAATTCTGAAGAATCATGTTTTCTGTTCCTCATTGTATGCCAATGCATTTCTTTATAACCTGGCTTTGCTTTGGTAGAGATTTATATGAGAAACTTCCATCTAAAATACTGGTCAAAACTATTTTGGATACATTTCTATCCCAATCAATCCTTGTTGATAATTATGCCTCCTCCTGGGAAAAAAGGTATACCTATGGATTTGGCTTATTGTTATCTCTCAGTCCAATAATTGACAATACTGCCCCCCCGCCCCAGACAAACAAACAAGCTCCAGGAAAGGTCAAACAAAGAATCATTGATTTATACTTGCAGAGAGATAGATCCAATGCTTTGAACTATTATAATGGAGACCTGTGGAATAGCCCTCTGATAATTTTTTAAATGTTCTGTCTGTTCCACACAGGAGAATATCCATAATACTTAAGTTTAACACCCTACCTTCAAGAGTTCTAGAAATGACATATAGTAATATATCTGGAGGGCCTTTGGCCATGCCGGGATAAGGCAGTCAAGACAATTTTCCATGCCTTGCTGTACTATCCCCTATACACATGTTATCTTAATACAATGCACAGGCTGGTCAATACCAGAGGCTGTGCATTTTCTATTAGTTCAGAAGAGCAATATCCACTTTTTAAAGTCACAAAATTCTGTTCAATTGCAATTGTGGTTAGAAAGTATTAGGCTTAATTTTGGCCATAAGTTTATCTAGGTATATTTTTGAGAAAGCATGTAAATAAAAGCTATAGCAAAAAACACACAAATAAACTTCCTGTTAACAATGTAATTGAAACTACTCCAGTTATTGACTGAAACCTAACAGTAACTTATCAACAAAGCACAGCAGCAAATACACCAAGCTGACCAAATATTTCAAAACATCACTTGTAATTTGTTCAGACTAATGCAAACAATTGTATTTTTGTCTCAGTATGAACAAATGTAGGAACAGGAAAGCTCTCTATCAAGTTTACTATGCACACACAAGTATTATATTTACCCCAAAAGAAGACAAATCTGAAATTATGATTATCCTTAATCTCCAAAAGAGAAAATTAGACTGACACATGTACACATCACTCCCATTTCCATTACTGTACTATATTCTAAAGAAAAGCTGAATACAATTTACTCATTTTAAAGATGAATTATTTTGTAAAAACCTAGTATTTTTTTTAAAGATATTTTTCCTAAAATGTCAATGGGGGCAAAAAATTGATGATGCAGTACATTTTGGTGTATGCACAGGTAAATTAAGATGAACCAGATGCAACAGTTTCACAGTTCAACAATTGATTCTTAGGTAGTTCCAGTGGCTTAGTCACTGACCATGAAAGTCAAAGCTAATTTTGTGAAATCTGTATCATAATAGCAGTAGCTTTGCTGGAAATGCACAGTTGCACCTGACTATTTTGAATAAAGATGGGATTAGGTTGAATCCTGGAATGAAGTATATTCCTCACCTCTCCCCAGGAAGCAGGTGATGGCTCCACTGGTGGAAAATATTTGGGGACATCCCAAGCCACTGCAGCCATGTACCACTTGAAGTCCTTGCACCTGAGGTGCTTGCGAAGCTCCTTCTGGGCTGAAATATCACCAGTGGAGAGATGCCTGTATTCGGGCCGCCTCTGGTAAACATATTCAGCGAACTCATCCATCCATGTTTCTGCCACACGCTTCAGGTTCTGAGCAACAAAAAGCAAGAGGCAATCATTTCTTCAAACTCGAGGCTGGCTGTTGTTATCTTTGATATACACTTAAAGTTATAGAACATCATTCTCTTACCAAGATATAGATGGTTATGCATTAGCAAATAGCTTTTAAGCAAAGAGTGATAGCTTCTTAAACAACAGCAGCAACAACACTCCTACTGTTATTGCAATTACTGAAAGGGATTTAATTAACTAAATAACAGTAAAATCTCAATTAACGGTTTCAATAGAATTCTACTACAATCCCTCTTTCACTTGTTACTTAGTAAAAGAAAAAATTTAGTTGATTGTTTGCAGTCAGAAAAAAATATTAAACTAGATTTATTTTTAGAATTCCAACTGAATCACAATACTTTTCCTTTAAAGCCCCACCTACCTGGCCTTTCAAAAAAAATCTTCTGAATCTAGGGTTTTTTTTTTTTGGTGCCTTTCCAGAGTCTCAATTAATTATGCTCTATCACTTCCATCCTTCTTGCTTTCCTTGGTTTTATTTTTATCCAGCAGATACTGTACATTCTGTGACTACTGAATATGCTTACGGGAGACCTTGGTGGTTTATTTTATGCAAATCTCTGAGTTCCACTAAACAAGCTGGTATTTGAAACATCCCTGTTCCTGCAAACTTGGGTTGCAGTTAGCGTTTCAAAGTAATTAATAGAATTAAAAATATTGATGCAAAGGGTCTGTAACAAGAACTTGCCAGATGGTTGCATTTATTACAGAAACTGGCTGAATAGGACCTCCAGGGATGAGTCAAAGTAAACAGATGATAGAGATTAAGGAACAAAACAGAGAGGAGGTAAGGATTTATTTATTTATATATGCATGCATAGGTTTTGTATAGATAATGCAAGATACATTAGCAGTGTGCTTCAGATGAAGCTAATATAGGTGGAACTACCTGAGCATCTTGTCTGGGTTCAGAAGCTAAGCAGGATCAGACCTGCTTAGACCATCAGGGAATTCCAGAGTAGTAGGCAAGACTGGGAGACAGAAAAACATCCCAGAAAAGACAAGAGCAAACTAATTCTGCACTGTTGCGAAGAAAACTCCTGGTGACTGCCTGGATTAGTCCCTGCAGTTTTCTTGACAAGATATTTAGAAGTGGTTGGCCATTGCCTTCTTCCTATGGCTAAGGATGACATTACAGTTAGAGATCTTTTAAGCAATGCAGGTCGTGTCAGTGTGCTGTGCTGTGCTGTGCTCTGTGTGTGTGTGTGTGTGTGTGTGTATGTATGTATGTATGTGTATGTATGTACGTACGTATATTTGCATCTGTATGTGTGTGTGTATGTGTGTGTATATATGTATGTGTGTGTGTGTGTGTTTATGTGTGTGTTCGTTTATGTGTGTGTGTGTGTGTGTGTGTGTGTATAGTATCTGAGAGCTTTAGATTGGGAAAGGCTAATTAAGGCATTAAAGTAAATAGTCTTTGGTTGAGCTTGACTTCTGGTGGTTACATGGACACAGTCATGCAGTTTTCTTTGCAACAGTACAGAATTAGTTTGCTCTTGTCTTTTCTGGGATGTTTTTCTGTTTCCCAGTCTCACCTGCTACTTTGGAATTCCCTGATGGTCTAAGCAGGCCTGATCCTGCTTAGCTTCTGAACCCAGACAAGATGCTCAGGTAGTTCTACCTATATTAGCTTCACCTAAAGCATACTGCTAATGTATTTTGAATAAAAGAATGATATACTTAACTTATACATATAAAGGTATCTGCACATGGAAAAAGGGTTAGAAATACCAATTGTGAAAGGTTTGACATTCCAATTTATTTTAGCTTTAGTTATACTCTAGAAATTTATATACACAAGGATCTCTCATTCTTTGTGGTGTGCATGTATGTATATCAGCCTTACTTCCGTGGCATCCTCTAGAATTCTGTACCTCCCAGAATTCCCTTCCAGCATGGGGGAGATGAGGAAAGGGAGAAGCTGCACTGTAAGAATTGTGTCTCAAATGCACTCAGATGAATCCCAGGCTTTCTGTTTCATAGCCAGCAGCTCACGCTAAGTAGCTTTGTGTTAGGCTTCTATTGCTACAAGAGACAACTCATTATATTGGAGCTCTTTTGCCCAATATCTGAGATCATCATCTCATTCTGTCAAATGAGGAAGGACTGGCCATGGCTAAATAATTTATCCAATGTAGAGTTCAACTGTAATCTGAAGGAACCAATGCTAAAAACGGAAGGTGCTCAATGTAACAGCTGCCAGGGATTTTCCCCCTTTCCCTGTCTTATCTCCTATTAAATAAGCTTCACTTTCATAGCTGCCACTATTTCTTCACTAGATTTATATTAAAGGATTTTTTTTCCTGAGGACATTTGGAAAGTGAATGAATTATCCAACCCCACTTCAAAACTACAGCTAGCAGTCTTTGTACTGTTAGTTCTTCAGTAGAAAAGCCAAGCATCAAATACAGTGAAATAAGTTCTGAAGGAAATAGAAGGACAATAAAAATCTAATGTGGCTTAGATAACGCTTCTGGTTAGAACTCCTACATCTCCTACTGTACTTGGGTTGGTTCCTGTGTTTGTTTAGAAGCAGCTGCCTTGGATTTTATTAATCTGCTCTGCTTCAAATATATAAATAAAGCTAGAAGTCTCCAAACCAGTAAGATTGATCTGAATAGAAAAAGAGGGAGAGAGAGAACAAATAGAGAACATTTCAGCTGTTAAAGCACGATAGGTTATCAATTGCTTTGTCTCAACAATAGAAAAACATTATCACATTCTGGAATTGCTCAAGGGCACATACAGTAAAGCAGTTTAAGAAATGATCTTCTGGGAATGCTGTTTCCTAAATGACTTATCTCCTCACATCCAGCTGCCTTTTGTGACTATTTTATGAGAAACAAAGCAACTTGATTGGAGACATTTCTATGCCACTAGACTTCAGTATTGAGGGCACAGGAAGCTCGGGGGACAAAAGCTAGGAACACACATGACATCAATCTGCCCATCTGTTCTACCTCAGGGTAATGCAGACCTCTTCAAACTATGCAATAATTCCACTGGGCCTTGCTTGAAGCAGTAGATTTACAACAGTTGGACTATTGAGACCATTCAGAAAGACTATCAGAACCCACAATCAAACAACTAGTATGATCATTTGATCATGTTCTCTGCATCAGAGTCAATGTGTGTCAAGAATTGGTTGGGAGGCAGAGACTGGCTGAGAGTGGGAAAAAGAACTGTTCCATCTAAAGATGGTGTTCAAGGTTGTATCAGTTGGAGATGTTGGACTTGGAATGCTGGACTGATGGTGGAATGGGGGAAGGAACGTGGAGGAGGGTTCTGGCTTGCTTGGGTACTTTTAATTAGCTGGTTTGCGCGGGAATTTTTAGTCTTGGTTTTTTGCTTCCATTCTGTACACATCTACAATAAATCTGAAATCTGCATTTTAGATGAATGCATGAGTCAGGTCATTATTGAATCAATTGTGTCAGAACCTTACAAAGACAGACTGAAAATGGGATAGAACATGCTGTATTGTAAGCATTTGCTATAGAAGTGATTCTATGCACAGCCTAGGAACCAAGTTGTTTCTGCCTACAGAGTCTATCTTAGATTTGAAAAAGAGAGGGCAAAGGACAGGTTGGGTACCAGCAGCAACTAGCAAAAAGAGGGAAATTGATTGCAGTGAAAGTGGAAGCAAGTACAGGTAAGGGAAGGTTTAGGAAGTTTGAAAGTCATTGTTCTGAGAAAATGGAACATGAAAGAAGTGTATTGACTGAGTCAAAGGTTAGTACTATTAAGAGTGTTACATAGTATCTAATTTTTGTACTGGAGGTTCTAATGTACGCTTTGGAGAACTATATGCAAACAGAGCTCTCGGCAGGAAGAGCAGTAAAACCAATGAACTACTCTTAAGTGCTTCCTGGTTCGAAATGCAAGGTTAAGGAAGCAAAGTACCTCATATTTTAATTTCGATCAAATTGCACCTGTTGCTTTCATACATACTCAGTATGATTTTTCAAGTCAAGGGCATTTTAAAACATATAATCAAAATCCAACACCTTTATTAGGAGCAACCAAAACAGCACAATTCTGCAAGTTTTAGAGTTCTCAACAGTTCTTCCCCAAGCAAGGAATGAAGAAGGAGAGGAAACAAAAGGTCCAGAAATTAGTCCAGGAATTTAAGCCATGAGATCTGCAGTTCAAAGTGAGTCTCAAAATGGAAACTGTGAAATGAATTCAGAATCAGTATCTATCAGGGTGTGAAATTATGTGGTGGGTATACTCAGAACAGGCTGCAATGGGAAACCAGTCACCAAGCTGAAATACAGTAGTCATTAACTTTGGTCTAACAACTTATTACAAAAACCAGTAAAGCCTTCAAGGGAAATGTAAATAGTTTAAAAAATGTATTATATAATAGATACTCTGCAATGATACCACTGTTGCTTCTGTGTCAAATGGTGGAAGCTATGCAATGACTGCTGAAACCAGGAATTAACTATGGCATTCAGGAGAGGGCATGGACAGGTGGGGAGTGATGATTCATACTTGATGACATCATAATACAACTGCTGCAACTTATGTAATTGTGTCAGACACTGTGATGCAAATACATAATTGTAGCATTTGCAAGACGTCATTTCCATGTGATCACAGTCTGTTGTGGATATTGCTGGTATCAACTGCCAGCATTAAATTCCAAATGATAACAAAGGGGCATGTTTTCTGAAACCTTACTGTAAAATCCCATTTTTCCTTTTGGACACGCATGCTTGAAAAATGTATTGATTGGTCAGTTTATATTTCATTGCTTTGATAAAGCGACCTTATGAGATTGCTTCATGTAACTGAGCTTCTGTTTTCTGTTCAGCAACTGGAAAATAGTCAGGAAATGGGCCATGTGGAAACTGATTGGACAGTCAGTGAAATTTTAGGTGCTTGAACTGAAACAAAACAATTGAATTGTAGCAAAATGCCATCAGTCTGAACTTGCTGATTTAACATACTTTGCGCAGATTGAAACAAACTATGTTAAGCTTATTTTCTACCAGGGATTACCTGCCAATTCATTCCCATCACTTATCATTGTACTGTTGAAAGCAACTCTAAATGCACAGTAGAATTACTTTTTAATTTCAAAACATGGTCTATTTCAAGGACCATATCTGCTGTAATTTTTCTCCTGACAGCGCTTCGATAGACTCATTTTGTGGGTCTGAAGCTTAAAGTAAAATATGTTCTTAATTACACTGAATGGCTTTTAGGCACTAAATATATTGGACTGCTTTACAGAAAAGTAGGCTAAAATGCTATAAATACATGCATACATACATACATACATTTCCTATCCTGTTAAACACTTATGGCAGGTTTAACCCATCTTAACAGAAGTCATATGGACAGGAGGGCAAGTGACATCATTTTGGTCATGATGTTATCATGCAAAAGGTCACCAATTATGTAACTGAATGTAACTGCAAAATTTGCATCATTTGTATGATGATGTTATATGCATGTGACATCCTTCTGGCTTGTACCAGATACTAATGGCAGTCAGGCATTTCTGTCCTCTACAAAATCCTTTCTTGAAGCATTGAATATTCAGAATTTGGAGGCTCTTCTAATATGTAGACACCTTATTCCAAAACCTCTTAAAGCAGAGGTGGTCATGCTATAGCCTGTTAATTTTTATTTTTGATACTTCAATGGTATTTCCTTCTGTTTTCATTAAAACTTTTAATTAATTGATTAACTTATTAATTAAAGTTTCTAGCATTTCCCATCAGAGCCCTGCCCTCTGCTAGACTGCAGCCATCAGCAAGAAAGAAAAAGAAAGAAAGAAAGAAAGAAAGAAAGAAAGAGGGAGGGAAGGATCTTTAGCCAATAAAATGTTACACACCTCTTGTCTAAATATGAGGAATGAGCACCAACTTCATCCTCTTTTGCATGTGATATAATAGAAGCCTTCCTCATTTCCTTTAGCCACAGGTTATCAGGAAGCAGCTGGTAGATCCTGCACTTAAAATATTCCAGGGCAAGGTGATAACCCATATGCTGTATCAGGCTGAGATCTGAGGAGGGGATGAGAAGGTTCTTGCCCAATTGGAAGTAGATCAAAATAAATTCATAAAGAAGATCTTTGGGAGTCCCTCAGGGCACCCCTGCTTCTTATCTAAGGATGGAGGTAAGGATACCTTCCATTGCAGGTGGGGTAAATCTTGCATTGTTGCCACTATAAGAAACTAGAAAGCCTTCAAAAACCCCACCTTGCCAAAGTTTGTTTTCATTGCACAGTTAGGAAGCAATGGACCAAACTTTTTTTGCCTATCCTACAAATGTATTCCCTACCACCTTTGTGGAACTTTGTTCTTGTAATAGAGAAAATATTATGTACAGGGTTTTTGAAAGGGATGCCAGTAAAGATACTATTGTGGTACAGTCATCCATATTTTCATCTTGGTTTCATCATTATAAAAAACACCTCATTATAAAAAAAGAATCTTCTCCCAGTATCTAATTAATATTACCAGTGTCCCACTGAGAATGCTATTACTTCTCTACACTCACAGGCCATGCCTGTGGCAAATCTCAAAGGGAGATTTTGTAAGCATCCTGTTCAACAGCATCTTTGGCCTTGTGGTGTTGGTCAAGTGGCGGGCATTATTCATTATGTCCCACATTGCCCCATTTATGATGAAATCAGGGCCAAATTATTTATGGTAGGCAAATTTAGGGGCTTAGACCTTGAACAATTGAATTATCTTCTTGCATGTATGTTTCCAAATGTAAGTAGTCAGGTTGCTACTTTTGCTTTGTTATTATTTAAACTTAGAAATAAATATTTAAGTTCTTAATCATAGCCCTGGCATTATTTCATTTCAACCTCTTTGCATCTAGCACTCTTTTTACTGCTTTGCTTTGCTTTGCTTTTTATTATTTTTTATCATTTCATTTCATTTCATTTCATTTCATTTCATTTCATGCTGAGAAGTTCTGACTGAAAGATACATTTTCAATGGATGCCTCAAAGTAGGGCTACCAGATCTGATCTTCAGAACTCTGGCTGGCCACTAGATGACATCAGTTAAATTCAGCGAATTCATTGCTGCCATCCAGATCTAGCAGCTGTAATAATAAGCAGTTCACAAATTTCTGAAAGAGGGAGGATGAGCAAGCATAGTGTAATATAATTTCAGCACACAATCTGTCAGATACCTTGACAGAAAGTTGTTGAAAGCCTTAGGTGCCAAAATCAAAATCTTGGACATGGCTTGGTAATCAATACAACAGCTGCAGTTGTTTCAGTAGGGTACTAGGCACCCCATTCACTAACCTGGCTGACTCATTCTGTACTAGGGGCAGTTTCTGGGCCACATGCATGGGCAGTCTCATGTGGAGTGTGTTACAGAATCTAAACATGAGGTATCCGGTGAGATTATTATATGCACAAAGATGGAAAAATTCTGAAATATCCCCAACAGAGAAGTGGATTGTAAAGATTATGGAACTGGTGGAAATGACAGAATTGACCTGCGTGATGGAATGTGGGGGTGACTTGGAAGACGGGGGGAAGAGATGCTGCCTAGGAAATGATCAGATAAAAGAGAAAGGAGCCTGCAACAGAGTAACGGCCAGGGAAAGAAACTTGGGAAGGACCCGCCCTAACTATTCAGGTGGTAAATACGGAGGGCGGGAGGTTTGTACTTTCAGACTTGCTAGATTCCGTTAATGTAGCCTTAGAATAAAGTAGAATTAGCTCATCTCATCGTGTTTCCTGTCTGGTTTACCTGGGAGGGATGACATTGATCTTGCAAATCTGAAAGTACAAATCTGCTGCCCTCCCTATTTATCTCCTGAGTAATTAGGGTGGGCCTTTCCTAAGTTTCTTTCTGTGGCCATTACTCTGTTGCAGGCTCCTTTCTCTTTCATCTGATCGTTCCCCAGGCAGCATCTCTTCTCCCCATCTTCCAAGGTGACCTTCACATTCCATCACAACCTGTTTAATCAGGGATAAGACAAGTACTTTTATCAGAGACTGGAAATCTCTTACGGACTTTTGCTAAAAATGGGGGAAAAATGAACTGATGATTTATGGATTAGTTGATTGAAAAGTGTTGAATATAGGAAGAAGAGAATTAGGATGTAATTTTAATGAAGGAGAAATGAGGATAAGATTGTTTGTAACTGCTGTAAAGAAGATTGGAAGTCGCTTCTTTATATATATATATATATATATATATATATTATTTTTATTTTCTATTTTGTATCTCTTTCTATACTTTATTTTCTTACTTCACATTTTTCTTTTTCTTTTCTTTACTCTTACTTTATATTATTTCATGTTTATCTTTTATTCCTGTGAAAAATTTTCAATAAAAATTAAATATAAATATGAGGTATCAGTATATGTTTTATTGGGGCTAGACAGTCCTGATCAATTCAAGGGCATTGTTGATATTCAAATCAAACAAGTGCTCCTAGGCAGAGAACTGCTCCCACCTGCCCAGAAAACAAAATAAAGGTAAACTGATATGATAGAAGCCATATCTGAAGGCTGGGCAGGAACAGTAAGGAGCAATCTTACCAGCTTCCTTCTAGTAAATGGGAGTTTTGTGACTGGCCATACCTAATATGGCAGCTATTTTGTGATGCGCCCATAACCTCATATTTTAAAATGATTCCTTAAGTTCCAGAAGGTTAGGTATTCTTGCTCTCTATGCAAGATGAGACTTGAGGAAAGGTGATTTCTTATTCCTAATTCTCCAAGATAAGATCTGGAAGTTGGGATTGTGATATTTGAATATAGCTTCAAATAAAGCAAATAAGTAATGTAGCCAAGATTTAACAGTCAAGGGGTTTATTAAAGCCCAGTAACTTACCCTTGCTAAACTGGTGCCAGATGGGACTTTATAGGGAACGTATTTCCTGTAGATGTGCCCAACTCTAGAACATGGAACATCAAACATGTCACCTCCACACATCCAGACCTATGAGAGAGACAGAGGTCCAAATGTGATCACGAGAGGTAAACAACCAATGAGAATACAAACAGTTACAATATTCAAAGCCTTTGAGATTTATTCTGGATATAATTGTTTCTTTGAAAATACAAAAACAGTACTGTATGTAGCTCAAGTTGAACTAGACCCTATATGTATATTATAAAATCTCTATTGAGTTGACTTCTAATGACTTTTTGGCTATATCCATGCAATATTCCTGCCAACTATACAGAAATGGTTTGCCATTGCCCTCTTTTGGGATTTTTTTTTCAGCTTCCCTATTTAGCCTTTAATCTTCGACTTCCTGGCTTACTATCTAAATAATATCCAGGCCTGACTCTGCCTAGCTTCCAGATCCAAACAAGATCAGCCTGGTGCTGTCATCTGATTGATTATCTATCTATCTACTCACTTTTTAAAAATAAATAGCCCTTCATAGATCATTACCTTGTAGTGATAGGGGTTTTTGCACATGTCAGAGGCATTATTAGTTATTTTGGAGTTAAACTGGGGCAGTTTGTAGAAGAGGTATTAGGCTAAATATACATCCCCAAATATACACCCCCAAATGGCAACCTACATCAGTATTCTGCCAAGAAAGTCAAACTGACATTCATAATTAAGACAATGACAATATAATATGGGAAGATGAATCCCTGAGAAAGCAGAGGTAAATACAAGTAGCACTGGTGCTTATGATATAACTGAATTAAAGCTGAAAGAATGTCCAGCTGCTGACATGGCCTGAGACAAAAGGAAAGTTTGATGCTACAAAGCTGTTCCAAGCACCTGAAGTCAATTTTTTGTTATGTTGGGAGATTAATCTATTATCTTAGATTTTTTTATACAGAACACTTCCTTCCCTCCCTCCCTCCCTCCCTCCTCATTTTTCTCAAGACGTATCCTTGAAACTATGAAAAAAGTGGTCTAACTCATACACACACACACACATACTTTCAATCCTTTGCCAAACATACATATGAATACACTCATGGCTAAACCATATCATCAAAAGCTTGATGTTTACTATTTGCTTAGGAAAACTGACCTTTTCCTAAGCAAACAGTAATCATTTCAATCAGTCTTGGATCTACAAGACTGAATCATTTCAATCAAGCAGTCTTGGATCTACAAATGGCCCAATAACTTCTTGTTTATTTTCTTGTTCTCACTGATTTATGTCATCTAGCAGCATATTCTTTCCCCCCTCAATTCCCCAGATCATATTCATTCAGAATGTTGCACATATTTTCATTTTTCCCACTCATATCTGATTCTTCCATTATCACTACTTTCTAGATCATAACATGGATCTATTACCAGCTATGGATTCCTATTTTCATGTGCACCTATAACAATCTACAGTAGATTACACCAAGTCATCCTTTTGAATGCTTTAGCCCTAATTCATAATTAAACCTACCCTTGTTTGTTCCTCCATGTATTAATTCCATTTAGACTACCTTCATTTATATCTCATTCCTCTTAGATCATATGTCCTCAACATATCTACATATTTTCCCTTTTCTTGAATTAATTAGTTAATGATTTTTATCATTTACATTCCATGTTAGAAACTTCCCTAGGCAAGGTTATCACCAGATAGGCTCATAGCAGTTAACATCAGCTGAGGTGTTCACATAACACTTTGTGAACAGAGCATAATAAATATTCACAAGACAGAACATACTGTATGTATATTTAATTGTGCCAGCCTTCGTGATATTTGTGCCAGTTACAGATTCTAAAAGAGCCAATAATGACATGGTTCTAAGCAAATAAACTGATGCAAAATTGGCCTGTTATCAAAACAAAAGACGGGTGAAAACTGTCATCCCCACTTAAAACAGAGTACCCACAAACCTCTTACATGCTGCAGGCAGGAGAAAGAGGCACAAGAATTTAAACCTTAAGTTCACTGTAAATACTTCTTGCATTTGATGCATAGCAGTCACTGGATTCTTTCATTAATGAGTTCATTAGCTTTTCTACACTAAATCTACTTATCAAAGTTTTTGTGTCCTTGAAAATATATCCTTATAGTTTCTTGTCTAACGGCTCAAGAGAAATATGACACATTCTTTCCTAACAGAAAGAAGGATACTGATCAGTTTGGTAATTTTGGTCATTATTCCACAACACAACCAGACCCCAGATTCTGTAGTGACAGATGAAAGAAATATTGTAAAGAACTTATTTTTAAAAGTTCTGAGTACAGTGTGTATGTGTATGAGTGTATTTATGTCTATGTACTCCCCCAGCATATCTAGATCTAGATCTATCTACATCAGATCTTGTGAGATTTCCTGAAGCCAATATTAGAATAGAATAAAGAATAGGTCCCTGGTGATCAGGATGCATCTATGTCATTTGATTCTCCACTACTTGAATTTTCATAACTTAACAGCTCTCAGATGACTTTGTTAAAAAACAAACAGAATTCTATATTTGAGATTACATCAGAAGGTATTAAATTCTGCCTGAACAATGCTATCTCAGCTATGCACATAAGTCACTTCTTGATACTGCCATTACTTTAAACAGTGAAATGAATTTTTAATTCATTAATTCTAGATGTTTTGCAAGATTAAAAAAGTAGGTGGAACTTTCCCCATCAACATTAATGCAGAGTGATCCACTTACATGCAGTATCTAATCTGCATTTAATAAATCTGCACTCTCCTTTTCTATGTATTTTTATATACAACTGCTTTCTTCAATGGATTATTCCTTTGTATATATCTAGTAATATGTAGACAACAAAGCAGTGACACCTGAAAGAATTTTGTGTCTACATAGAGTCTGGAAGAAACAGTTAAATATCTTAACTGTCTTCTTAGACTTAATTCTTTATTTGTGAATGATAGGGGAACTAGAAGCTCAGTTGATTCCTTCCCATCTCCCCCCTCATCATCTTTCTTTTACTATTCAACTAAAATTCTTTATTATATAATTTGGCAAAATAAACAAAAACATCCATAAAAACTAAAGTAGAAGACAAAGAGTCATTAGTCGTCTAGTGTGGCTCATAGCAATGTGATTTGCATTAAAAAAAGTACAATTGTGTAAGGTTCAGTTTTGCTTTTCAAACATGCTGTAGGATTTCCTAAGTTGCAGACTAAATGTAGGTTCCAATCATCATCAGCCATCACCATCACCACCACCACCATCTCTCTCTTGCTCTCTCATATATTTAAGGTTTTTCTCCACAATTATTATGTATCATATTTTACTGAATGTCATGAGTGCCGTTGAGCTGAAGTCATCAGCGCAATGGCACACATGACAATAGCAAGGAAATAGGAGAAGGGGCTCAAGATAAGTAGCCATCAACTCACAACGACTAACGGCCAACAAACAATAACTAAACGGATCACGGAGCACACCCAAGCCATCAGCGCCAATACAACGGAGATCGCCCAGCTGACAGCAATCACCGGATGAATAGAAAACCCGATGATGGGCGATCCCGGAACGCCAGCGGGGCCTCACAACCCCTCACCCACCGGCAGGGCAACGTATTGGACAAAGGGGGGTGACGTGACCGCGAGTGAGGGGGCGCTGACCGGCGCGGGGTATTTAAACCCCGCACCGGCGCGCTCCTGTCACTCTCAGCTTTTTTCTTCCGACGCTGTAACTGCGCTGTGAATAAACCAGAGCCTGATCCATCGAACCAGTGTCTGAGCATTATTCAGAGGCAGGCAGCGCATGACACTGAACCAGTTGCCACCTCATTTTGTCTTTTAACAGCTTTAAACATAATTTAGGAGCCAAATTAAAGACTACAGATATGTATAATAAAATCTACCTACTTTTTATATTTAGTCTTGCAATGTTGTTTTTTTTTTAAAAAATCCCAAACCAAAATTTGACAGGATCCTGCATTCCTATTTGGAATTCTTGCTTACTCAAGAAGGGCAAAAACTAAGCCTTTCCAAATCAACATAGAGGCCTAGCTTTCCTTTGATCCTGATGCCCTTAAATTAAGTGCAAATTTTCAACTTTTAAATAAACTATCAGAAACTAAGAATTTTGTTTAAATGTATTACTTGAACAGTTGCTTTTAGTTGCTACAGTGTTCAATATCAGCTTCTTTGAAAAAAGTAAGCTACTGGAGATGAAATCCCCAGAAATTTAACATAGCATAAATTCATTTTACCAAATGCTAATAGATGACTTCGTTTTATACTCTGAAAAAAATACTGCTGTTTCTAAAGCAATGACAAAATTACAAAACAATGCTGCTTTTTAAAAAAAAAGTTCCCCAAAACACTGAAAGTGATTTTTTGTATCTTATATCCATTTTGAACACATTTGATATAGTATTTTAACACAATACTTACGCTTTATCACTCTGTCTCTTTTTAACAATTAAATATAGAAATATATATTCCATTTCAGTCCTATTCAGGCACTTACCTGAACATACAAGAGCAAAAAATGCATAGTAGCAGCACTGATGAAAAAAAAAATTCCATCCCAGTATACCTAAACCAGAGGGCTTATCTTCAGACTTTACTGATGAAGGTTCCTGATTCTACAAAAACTTTAAGTGCTTAGAATGCATGAAAGTCTGAAGGTAGGGGGATACACAATATAGATTGAGACATCCATCCATCTATCCACACACATGAATAATGCAATGATAGTACCAGAAAGGCAAATGAAGGTGTCTGGCCTGGCCCTTTTAAGGGGCTTTTTGTGGGATTGAGAAGGCGGTTTGTCTTCACAACAAACATGTGGGAAAGATTGGCTGAAGTTGCCCAAAGTCACTAATTGAGCTCTGAGCCTAGATGGATATTTCAACGTTGGTTTCTCTGGTCCAGCGTCTTTAGCACGATTGGTTCTCAGTGACATAATATTTGGGGTTTTAGAAGGGTGAACCCTGGGGCTGAGGATCATTAAAGGCAAGTAAAGACTGAGCAACCTGTCTGAGGAGGCCTAAGGTAGGTCTTAATGCTGGAGGTGGCCCGCTGTAGCACTGATGGTAACTCTAGATTCCAGAAACAGATACTGAATTTCTGATTACCTGGCCAATGGACCTTAGAACTAAACATAAATGCTAGACATTGCTACTTTTACCTTAGCAAAAGGCTCTGTTCACTACTCTTCTTTTCTGACTCACTCAATACTTTACACAAAAAATCATCATCTTACTTCTACACCTTAACAGTTTGCCTCCTAGTTCAGTTCAAAGGAAACAATGCATTCTACATACTGTTTCTTCCTATTTCCAGCTGAGCTTTGAGGGAGGCAGAGAATAGCTTCAACATGAATAGTACAAAATGCTGTTGAAAGCCATTTAAAATTATATCCATGGGGAAGGTCATGTACCCTTAGGGTCAACTCACAGTAATGAGATGAATGAGCAGATATGGCTAAAAAGAGCCCTGGTGTAACTTACTGTTCTCCAAAGAATACACCACTGCACAAAACAGGCTGAGACAATTTAGTATCTGAGCTTCCAGGATGGTTACCATGGTTGCTGTAGTGAGGAATAGGCTGCCTTGCAATTATATTCCTTCCAATGACAAATGAAAAGGGACATAGGAACTAGAATAATACAATCTTTATGTCTTCTGCCAGAATTTTGAGATGCAAGAGGCAATGTCTGTTTAGCTATGAAACACCTTAACAACAGAGAGTACAAACTGATGTACTCTAAACAAATTGTCCATTGATTTGGGTTAGGCACTTCTTCTGTCTTTTGTCTTTGTTTTTGTTTAGAATGGAATCAATTCAAAGTTACATCCCAATGAACTCAATTCACCCAGGTCATTTTGATTCTGCTGAAATTGCCCTCATATACAGGTTGGTTTGGAGTTCAGACATCCCATGTCACCATTTCTGAGTTCATTCTGTGAGTCTTTTCTAGTATATTATTAATACAGATGGCCTTGTTTCATGCTCCATTCATGTTTGGAGAAGTAACAAGAGTTGCACAAATGTTAGTGTCTGACATCCTAAATTTGACATAAAATGCAAAATAGGCATTATGGTAGATTAAATTGGACTGGGAAGCTAGGAACTTGGAGCTATATAGGAACTTTTGTTTAAGATTAAGTTGTGGCCAAAATGCATCATAGGGAATAACATAGGAAAGTCCAAATGGGAACCATTACCTCTACATTTTTAAATATATATATATACATTATCAAATTATCATATAATTGTCAAATTATAGATTATCAAAGAAGCATCTGGTCTTGCATGTGACACTGGCTCATAGAGGCCAAAATCTGCAAGATGGTGGATGCAGCATTGCTATAGATATCCCACCCCTTTTGTTTCTGCATTTTGTGCACATACCAAAGGGGGAGGCTTCTACTGCAATGCTGCACCCACCATATTGCAGATTTTGAGACCACCCCAGAATGCTACTTCTGCAGTTGTTGTTTTTAAGATTCTGGCATGTGTAGTCTTGCTAGTTTCCAGAGCTCATTGCCTCCTACTATTTCCCTGAGCCAATGCAAGAAATCTGGAATCTAACTAATAAGAACAAACTGACTTTGTGGTGTGCAACTCCCTGTGGGATATCCAAAGCACTGCTGTTTATGGCTGTTATGAGATGTTGTAGATTATATTGCTCAGAAGAAATTGAGAGAAGGAGTATGCTCAGGCATGGATAAGGATATCCGAACCTGTTGGATCAGACCAAAAATCTATTTAGTCTGTTATCCAATGACCCACTAAATCTATAGGAAGAACAGAAAGCAGGAAAAAAATGCTGAGAAGGGAAAGGGATAAATAGGTTTCTTCATGATATCCCATTTAAACTCATATCTTCCTGTGACCACTTTAGATTTTTTAAAAGAAGTAGAAAAAATGGGTAGCAAAATATATTATATTTCATTTTTAGTTAGTCCTTCAGCATGCATGCCATTATCATAGAAAAGGAAAGTGTACCGTAAGAAACATTTTGATGGCTTTATGCTGGTCTTTGACTGTAATAAAGATTTGATTTGATGTGATGGCTTACCTTGAAGGATATTTCATATTGTTCACCTCCCCAGATTTCTAATCCAGGGTCATAGCCACCAAGATCCCAAAACCACTTTCTGTTAACAGCAAACAGGCCTCCAGCCATAACAGGAGATCTGAGGAAGGAACATAAGAGACTATCATTGACAGGTATTATCATGGCATGCTAGAAAACTCTGTCAGTCCATAACAGATGCTGTTTGGCATTTTTCCAATATCACATATGTATATGGCAGTTTTTATCCCACCCTGGTGGTGATTTTCAGATGGGTTGGATTTCATCTAGTATAATTCCCAGTCAGCTACTAGCTAGGAATCCTGACAATTATAGTCTCAACACATCTGGAAGGTACCAGACTAGAGAAAGCCAGTGAAGATTATATGTATTCTAGAAACTTTTAAATAAAATAATTCACTACTTAAACAACATGCTTGCTACTAAGTGATAAGGTATTTAGATAGTAGATCTCAGTTGCCACCAGGAGAACTCATAACTGATGAGATAATGGTTCAGCTTGAGGAAGGCTGCCATACAAACATGATGATGAAAACATCAGTATCTGTAACAGAGTAACACAGTTTAGCTTCTGAAAACATTATATTATTATGATCAGATATAGCTAGTTCATAAAGCTAGGTACAGTTTTCAAAAAGGTACACTGAGGATATTGCACAATTGTTTTTCATTTATCCCTTCTACATAGATCTTCTGCAATAAAGAAAAATCTACAAGAACTGCTAGAAAAGGATAGTGGTGAAAAAGAAATAGGAGATATATCAATGAAAGACAGCAATGTCTGGTCGCACTTAATCCAATAAATTTCTTGGAATAAGAAAGGGTGATTGCACTATAAAGGAGAGCTGTTTCATATAGTGGTTTGGGTGATGGTGAGAATTGGGAGGACTTGACCTACTTCACAGATTTGTTCTGGTAAAAATTGGAGGAAAAAATGTTATATATGCCACCTTGAACTCTAGAAGAAAACCCAGGATATAAAACTAAACTACAACTACAACTACTTCATGGTAAGCAGTCTTAAACTCTAATCCCAAAGTGGATTAGCATTATGCATATTAACATATGTACTGTACTCCTTTTCCTTATTTCCTAGTCTCACTGTGCACATGCTGAGAATTTTTTTTGATCAGGTATTTTAGTGAATGCCCTTAACTTCAAAAGCAGAAACAGCTATATCTTATAACTTTCAGCTCACCAAAATAAATGCTATATCTAACCTTAAAACACTTATAGCTTTCACTTATCTCTACTATGCATAGGCTGTAATACTAACATTTATTGACTTTTGTACAGACTTAAACATTTTAGAATGAAATCTGCCTATAAATAATTTTATTTTAAGATTTCCTACTTTGGTAAATTTCAGAATGTTGTGTTCAGTGTGGAGTAAAGACAAGGCTATAGGCATGACTTTACAGTGTGATTTTGGGCCATTCACTATCTATTAGCCAACATGCCTCACTAGTTTGTGATTGCAAGGAAAAAATCATGAAGGGACTTCTACCTATGCTACCTTGAGCTCCTGGAGGGAAGGTGGGATATAAAACTAGCTACCTAACTATCTAACTACCAACTAAACGTAGTGAAGCTATCAACTAGGGGCACAAAGAAATACTGCAAAGACATGTTTGCCAAAATTGAGCCCATTGGTCTATGATTCAATGATCATGTAAGATTGATCTCAAAATATTTCTTGGTTCAAAAACTGCATACAATTTTTTGTTTTATTCAAGCATAGTACTGGAATACAGTACTTGAATGCCAAAAAAAGTGTAGGTTTGATACAGTTGTATAGAATATGGAAAATTGGTCTTGATTTTCAGTGCCTGCCCTCCCCTTTTTAATTTTACATTACATATGCCATGACAGATTCAATTTTTTGTGATTCATTAAAATAATTCATAGATGAAATATATAAATAGTTGAACATATGACATATCAACATCAATTAAGTTTAGACTAATCTGCAAAAATATCTATCAGCTGAATCAAAGAATAGAGAATATGATTTATCACATTTTTCCTATTTCAGAACTGACATTTGCTTAGTGCTTTATGTATACTTTTACTCCCAGAATGGCATTTATATAGCTCAGAAAGGTTTGATAAAAAAAAAATTCTAAGAAAAGACAGCAACTTTACTTTCGAACAGAGCAACCAGAAAGGTGTGGTAAAAGTAGCTTCTTTGTCTGCATTTCACCGTGGATTGCAGCATGGTGTCTAAGGGTATCTTTGCATAGTTTCAATAAACTAGATACTGATGGAACAGCTTATCTTCATCTCATCACTTATGAGCTGAATCTACAAGGAGTCAGTTGCAGGTGACTATATATTGAAGAAAATGATGAAATAGAAGGAATAGTTTGAAATAGGCTCTCTGAAAAAGTTGTTGATAGAATAGATCCATTGCATATATGTTAAACAAATGAGGACTTGGCCAAATATCTGCTGGCAACAGACCACAGTGTGAATGGTATTTCTTTCTGCTAAAAAAAAAGGTCCTTTCATTGCAAGCAATGGCAACTGGATATGCTCAAGATGTAATTCAATTTTCACTGCATTAAGAGGCAGGGTTCCATGCCCCAGTTCATGATTTTAATGATTTTTGGAACAGAAAACTCAACAGGCACATTTAAAATTTTTAAAATAGCAATTGACATGCACATAAAACTTACAAATACCATCTAGAAACTCTTCCCATGGGAGAAATAAGCTGAATAACTGACCCACCCTTTCCCACTGATATCATGCCACTGTTCTGTATACTGTGGCTGAAAAATAGTGCATGTATGTGTATGCACATATGTCTATATCAGAATAGTACTGCTCAGACTTTCCTCAGTTCATTCCAAACAAGTTCATAAGCAGACAGTAAACACATCTCATTAATCCAGAGTTTAAACTCAGTATGGCAGTCTTTCCATAAAATAATAAAAAAAAATCTTTTTTTATTTTAGAGGATGAGTTCAACTAGCCCCAGACATGATGATGCAGCTAGCTCAAAGCCGAAAGGATGGCTAGCAGCCAACGGTGCTGATGGTGAACGGGGAATCTGATGTTCTAAGGATCAACACACCATTGGAACCTGGAATGTAAGTTCTATGAGCCAGGGCAAATTGGATGTGGTTATTGGTGAGATGTCAAGATTAAAGATAGACATTTTGGGCATCAGCGAACTGAAATGGACTGGAATGGGCCACTTCACATCAAATGACCACCAGATCTACTACTGTGGACAAGAGGACCACAGAAGAAATGGAGTAGCCTTCATAATTAATAGTCAAGTGGCTAAAGTGGTGCTTGGATACAATCCAAAAAATGATAGAATGATCTCAGTTCGAATTCAGGGCAAGCCATCTAACATCACAGTGATACAAATATACGCCCCAACCACAGATGCTGAAGAAGCTGAAGTAGAGCAGTTCTATGAGGATCTGCAGCACCTACTGGACAACACGCCTAAAAGAGATGTTATTTTCATCACAGGAGACTGGAAAGCTAAGGTGGGCAGTCAAATGACACCTGGAATTACAGGTAAGCATGGCCTGGGAGAACAAAACGAAGCAGGACATAGGCTGATAGAATTTTGCCAAGACAACTCACTCTGCATAACAAACACTCTCTTCAAACAACCTAAGAGACGGCTTTCTACATGGACTTCACCAGATGGACAACACCGAAATCAGATTGACTTCATCCTTTGCAGCCAAAGGTGGCAGACATCTGTACAGTTGGTAAAAAGAAGACCTGGAGCTGACTGTAGTTCAGATCATGAACTTCTTCTTGCACAATTTAGGATCAGACTAAAGAGATTAGGGAAGACCCACAGAACAGCTAGATAGGAGCTCACTAATATTCCTAAGGCATATGCAGTGGAGGTGAAGGATAGATTTAAGGGACTGGACTTAGTAGATAGGGTCCCGGAAGAACTCTGGACAGAAGTTTGCAACATTGTTCAGGAGGCGGCAACAAAATACATCCCAAAGAAAGAGAAAACCAAGAAGGCAAAGTGGCTGTCTGATGAGACACTAGAAGTAGCCCAAGAAAGAAGGAAAGCAAAAGGCAACAGTGATAGGGGGAGATATGCCCAATTAAATGCAAAATTCAAGAGGTTAGCCAGAAGAGATAAGGAATTATTTTTAAACAAGCAATGCGTGGAAGTGGAAGAAGACAATAGAATAGGAAGGACAAGAGACCTCTTCCAGAAAATTAGAAACATTGGAGGTAAATTCCAGGCCAAAATGGGTATGATCAAAAACAAATATGGCAAGGACCTAACAGAAGAAGAAGAGATCAAGAAAAGGTGGCAAGAATATACGGAAGACCTGTATAGGAAGGATAGCAATATCGGGGATAGCTCTGACGGTGTGGTCAGTGAGCTAGAGCCAGACATCTTGAAGAGTGAGGTTGAATGGGCCTTAAGAAGCATTTCTAATAACAAGGCAGCAGGAGATGACGGCATCCCAGCTGAACTGTTCAAAATCTTGCAAGATGATGCTGTCAAGGTAATGCATGCTATATGCCAGCAAATTTGGAAAACACAAGAATGGCCATCAGATCGGAAAAAATCAACTTATATCCCCATACCAAAAAAGGGAAAGACGAAAGAATGTTTAAACTATCGAACAGTGGCACTCATTTCACATGCCAGGAAGGTAATGCTCAAGATCCTGCAGGGTAGACTTCAGCAATTCATGGAGCGAGAATTGCCAGATGCACAAGCTGGGTTTAGAAAAAGCAGAGGAACTAGGGTCCAAATTGCCAATATCCGCTGGATAATGGAAAAAGCCAGGGAGTTTCAGAAAAGCATCTATTTCTGTTTTATTGACTATTCTAAAGCCTTTGACTGTGTGGACCATAACAAACTGTGGCAAGTTCTTAGCGGTATGGGGATACCAAGTCATCTTGTATGCCTCCTGAAGAATCTGTATAATGACCAAGTAGCAACAGTAAGAACAGACCACGGAACAACGGACTGGTTTAAGATTGGGAAAGGAGTATGGCAGGGCTATATACTCTCACCCTACCTATTCAACTTGTATGCAGAACACATCCTGCAACATGCTGGGCTTGAGGAATCCAAGGCTGGAGTTAAAATCACTGGAAGAAACATTAACAATCTCAGATATGCAGATGATACCACTTTGATGGCTGAAAGCGAAGAGGAACTGAGGAGCCTTATGATGAAAGTGAAAGAAGAAAGTGCAAAATCTGGCTTGCAGCTAAACCTCAAAAAAACCAAGATTATGGCAACCAGCTTGATTGATAACTGGCAAATAGAGGGAGAAAATGTAGAGGCAGTGAAAGACTTTATATTTCTAGGTGCGAAGATTACTGCAGATGCTGACTGCAGTCAGGAAATCAGAAGACATTTAATCCTTGGAAGAAGAGCAATGGCCAATCTCGATAAAATAGTTAAGAGCAGAGACATCACACTGACAACAAAGGTCTGCATAGTTAAAGCAATGGTATTCCCAGTAGCAACATATGGCTGCGAGAGCTGGACCATAAGGAAGGCTGAGGGAAGGAAGATAGATGCTTTTGAACTGTGATGTTGGAGGAAAATTCTGAGAGTGCCTTGGACTGCAAGAAGATCAAGCCAGTCCATCCTCCAGGAAATAAAGCCAGACTGCTCACTTGAGGGAATGATATTAAAGGCAAAACTGAAATACTTTGGCCACATCATGAGAAGACAGGACACCCTGGAGAAGATGCTGATGCTAGGGAGAGTGGAGGGCAAAAGGAAGAGGGACTGACCAAGGGCAAGATGGATGGATGATATTCTAGAGGCGATGGACTCATCCCTGGGGGAGCTGGGGGTGTTGACGACTGACAGGAAGCTCTGGCATGGGCTTGTCCATGAAGTCACGAAGAGTCGGAAGCAACTGAACAAATAAACAACAACAGGATATAGTTCAATATCACATTAACAGCTTCAGTTATTATTTCTCTGAACAACACAATATTGGCAAATGTATTTAAGCCAGAATGGAATTATAGAATAAGCCCAAAGCATATGTTTAAATACCCATTCTGCCATGTTAAACTTCAAATAAACTAAAGTTCACATTCAGGCCTTACATCCTCTGGGGTATCAAATACACTTGAAAAAGAACTTGTTGTTGAATTAATTGCATCTTGAGGTCAAAGACACATATTTAATATTCTTTAAAACACCAGCCTGTTAATTTGTTAAAACAAGATATTCCAAATTCTTGTAAGTTATCAATATCTATCTTTATAATATTCTTTAAATAATATATACAGTATATTTGAGCTAAAGGATAGAGTATTTGGCTGCAATATGTCCCAGGTTCAGTCCCTGGGACCTTCCAGAATGGAGTGGCAATCTTTTCAGACCTGGGGAAATATCACTATGCTTCCTGCCTCAAAATAGAAGGAAACTATAATTCACATTGTAATTAAATGTTGCTACAGGATGTTCAAAAATTCAGTTCAGTGATCATATTACAGTCCTAAGGATGAAGGTTGTTCATTCAAAATAGTGACAGATTTTCTTCTTAGACTTGGAAAGCCACAGCCAGCCAGAGTAAAAGTAGTAAGTTAAATAGATTAGATTGGCTACTTTTCTAGTCTATGTGAAGGGCTGTCTAGTCCAAGTCTGATTTAAGCATTAAATAACCATAAGAAATAAGAGCAAGGCCTTTGAAATAGCCATAAATAGTTGGTACTAGACAATAGCCAAAGCACACTGGGACACATTCTACCATGTTTGCCAGGATGATTAGTTATTCTTAATGTAGCATTTATGCATATAAATCAGCATGTGCAGATTTCATGCAATTCTGCTTCCTCCTTTTGCCCTTTTTTGGGTGATATATTCCCTTATGCTTCCTTTTTTTTTCCTGCAGAAAGAGGAAGGGTATGTAAGTGGCCATCCTAGACATGGTAGCTTTTAAAAAAATACTTTATAGTATTTATAATATTTGCAGCATTTGGTCATTCTGCCATGTTCTACTTTATTAATAGCTAGAATGAATAGTATCAAATTAGAATGAAAAATGCTTTAGAGCTAACTGAAGAAGTTTGTTTTTGCAGTAAGTATCTAAATACCCCATAGAACCTGATGGATCATAGATTGGTGGTGATGGTGGTGATGGTGGTGATGATGATTTTTATAGCAGAAGACATAGTCAACCATACCAAGTTTCCCAAGCTGAGTTTAATGCTCAGGTAAAGTGCACAGCTCAGCCTTTACCTAGGATGGATAAATTATCTGGTATTATCTGCATGACTTATCATCTAAAAGAGATGATGACCTTATAAATCTGGTATAAAGTTTTAGATTCATATCCCATGGTGAAGTTCATAGAATACATGGCCCTGAGCTCTTCTCACACTCTTTTAGATGATGTCATGCAATATGCTATGAAATTTTCTTTGAAGTCATCTGAGCTTCATGGAATCTATTGGAAATATCAGTCACAAATATCAGATGAATATATTCCACAAATGCTTATGTACATAGAAAGCATATTAGACCAGGATTGGTGAGGTCCGGTTTCAAATTGTCACTCAGCCACAAAGTTCACTGGGTGATTTGGGCCAATCAAAATCTCTAAACCTAACATACCTTGCAGAGATGTTCTTGTGAAGATAAAACAGCAGGGGAAATGGGATAATTGTGCATACCTATGCAGATCCTCAGAGGGATGATGAAATAAATTGCCAATTTTACAAACAGACTGTGTTGTTGTAGGCTTTCAGAAGCACAGCCTTACTCTTCTTCTGTACTAAAAATCCAGTTAGAACATGGGAAAGGTCAGATCATCATTACTATTGCTTTTGAGCAAACTGAAAAAGCAGGCAAGAATTATAATTCAGCATTAGAAGTGTAACAGTCAGTGAATTTGAGTTTTAAAAAGGAACGAGCAATGAAACATTCAAGCTAACAAGCAAGCCTGCGAGTAACTTTGTTTTCATCACACCAATGCAAAGTCTCACTGACACAAATAAAAGCGAAGCCAACCATTTTCCAGCCAGATGATCCATTTTAGTTAGAGTAGAATAACTCCCCCTCTTAGCTTGCAAACCTAAAAAAGATTATCATAGCACAGTAAATCCCATTGTTTTTAAAACAATGAACTTACAACACAGAGAGAGAAAGACTGCATTTCAGAAGGATTAATATCCAATTACAACAATATCTATCACTCATTGCAGACAGGAAGCGAATATATCAAAAGTCTATCTCGCTGGCCCAGGGGTTTTGTCTCACTTTGTTTAGGATTACAAGTGGATGATTAGAATTTCATGAGCAAAGCTTCAACATGCCAGAGCCTCTGCTGAGAATGCTGTGCTGCAAGTAAATCAATACACAGCTATCTTTTCCACCCATAGGAATTATTTTTAAAGGTAGTAGAAACAAACCTACAATCTTAGACGTACATACTCACACACACCAAACTGAGCCATGTATATTTGGCCTTCTGTCTGTGAAAATCTTTTTTTAAATTCTATTCAATTACAATAAGGAAGTCATTCAGAATCAAACACAAAATAAAAATGTGTCCCTTTCTTAATGAAAGATCTCGGAACAGGAAAAAAAGCCTGTTCCTCCCCCTGCCCCCAATATGTGTGTTTTGTATGTGTGTGTGTATGTGTGTGTTTGTGTGTGTATTTTCTAAGATTTCTAAGATTATACCTAGGAAGAAACGTTGTGGTTTCAATGAATATCTTTGATTCCCAAAATCACTTTTAAACTCTACACAGGGTACAAATGCCAGGGATAACAAGTTGTATAATATAGACCATACAATAAAATTATGAAACTAAAAAATGTGATAAATTCTTTTTTAAAAAAGGAAAAGGTTACTATTAATATACAAAAGAAGAAAAAAATAAAAATGCATGAAAAATACAAGAGTTAAAACCACTAGAACATTATTAAAACCTAAGGTAAAGGTAAAGGTTTCCCTTGACATTAAGTCCAGTCGTGTCCGACTCTAGGGGGCGGTGCTCATCTCTGTTTCAAAGCCGAAGAGCCGGCGTTTGTCTGTAGACAGTTCCGTGGTCATGTGGCCGGCATGACTACATGGAACGCCGTTACCTGCCCGCCGAAATGGTACCTATTAATCTACTCACATTTGCATGTTTTCGAACTGCTAGGTTGGCAGGAGCTGGGACTAGCAACGGGAGCTCACCCTGTCACGCGGATTCGAACCGCTAAAGAATAAAACATTTAATCATATGTGATGGTTATGGGAAAAAAACACCATCAAAAGTACTGGGAATAGATATATAATATACAAAAGTTCTAAAAATAAAACTTGAATTGAAACCTCAAATATTATTCTACTCTTCCTTCCCATCATAACCTGGCTGTTGATTGCAGCCAATATCTCAGGAAATATTTCTGATTTCTATTTGAATCCTTCCATTTATTTCAATTTTTCTTTTCCCTTAAACCATATTCTAAAGGTCTAAGTTTGCCTTCTTGTGCAATATACTGTATCATATGTAAATGAGTCTTTCTTGCAATAATTTATGACTGTTAGCTGCCCAGAGTCACTGGTTTGAGATGGGCAGCTATATAAATTGAATGAATGAATGAATGAATGAATGAATGAATGAATGAGTGAGTGAGTGAATGAATGAATGAATGAATGAATGAATGAATGAATAAATAAATAAATAAATAAATAAATAAATATAGTGAAACTTCCATTGTGGATATATAGTACACCATTAATTTCACCTTCGTGCATATTCTCCAGGTTTGATTTCCCAGCCTAGAACAAATTCTAATAAAAATATTTGAGGTTTCAATTCAAGTTTTATTTTTAGAACTTTTGTATAATATTATATATCTATTCCCAATACTTTCGATGGGTTTTTTTCCCATAACCATCACATATGATTAAATGTTTTATTCTTTATCATATTTCCAACATTTTATTATATGATTTATCTATTTTTGAAACTATTGACTGATTTATGAATCATCTGTAAAATATTTTGTACTAATTTTTCCTTAGGTTATGACTTGGGGTGCCTTTTATTGATTTTAGTAGTCTCTGAGATGGTTTGTTAGGACTAATAGATGTGAAGGGGCTTTTTTCCTTTATAATTGGCAGACGGAAACTACTAAACAGATACTGTCATGAGTAAGGATGGCGAGCAGGGGGCTCCCATCCAGGCTGTAAAGTGCATGCGTAGTACTGAGGAATTAGGTAGCCATTCAAAGAGACACAGATCAGGCCCGCCTTAGCCTTTGGGGTTTATATGCCTGGGTTTTTCCCATGCTTCTTCAGTTTGTTAGGATTTTCTGTTATGTAGCAGTAATAAAACACTAGAGACCTATTCCTTGTCTCAGCGTGGTTCCTGGCTGTTAGGACATCAATCCTAACAAACTCCTACTCCCATCGAAAGAGGGAGGAACAAAGAATTTAAAGGGGAGACATTTGGAAATGTCTTCAGAAAACCAAGAAATTTGGCTCTCCATCCAACAATTGGCAGCAGCCCTGCAACAACACCAACAACAACAGGTAAATCTACATTGCTGATTTCAAGTTGTTAGCAGGAGATCTGGACTAGAATGAGAGTGCATTAAAAGACCAATTGAAACAGGGGCTGGATGAAGAAATTAAGAATGAATTAGTGCGCCAGGGAACACCAGCTAACCTAGAAGCCTTATATCAGTTGTCTGTGGTCATAGATGCCAGGCTAGAAGAGCTCAGACAGATGCAGCCGGGGAGAAACAGGGCCCGCAGAGCGCTTCCAGGATTTCCAGCTCTCTCCATAGCATCCACTCACTCAGGACCAGAGGAGCCGATGCAGATCAGGGCAAGCAGGAGGCTTATTTCCGAGGCTGAGAGGCAGAGAAGGAGAGAGAGAGCCCTCTGTTTTTACTGCGGAGCCCAGGGGCACATGGTGAGAGCTTGCCCAGCGAGAAGCCAAGCAACTTCAGTAAGACCCCCAGGGCAAGCAGCTGAAACAAGAGCCACCTCCGCCTCTGCTTCCAACCAGGGAAACTCCGTCGGTCTCCCTCCACAGAGCTCAGCAGGGAGACCATCAATCAATTAAGGAGGGCTCATTCCGAGGATTCCAGGCAATCCTTTTACTACTTACCAGTAATAATGCACATCAACCCAGAGCACCAGGTCAAACTAGAGGCCATCGTGGATTCCGGAGCTTCAACCAATTTTATTGATGTGCAGACCGTACAAGACTTCAACATCCCGACCATAGAATTGCCATGTCCCATAGAAGTGGAGACCATTGATGGCCAGCCCCTCAAGGCAGGGCCGATTAGAAGGTTCACAGAACCAGTGCAACTGACAATGGGAGACCACACTGAGTGGATCCAGCTTTATGTTACTGCATCGCTTAATGTGCCTGTAATCCTAGGCATGCCTTGGCTGAGGATCCACAACCCATTGCTGAACTGGACTACGGGAGCAATCTCCTTCCCAGCTAAGGAATGCCAGCACCACAAGATTCAAGCCGCTCTCCGCTTTCCAGCAACCAATGCAGTCACGGAAGCAGGGGGGGTCCAGCTGCCAGCCAAGTATGCAGATTTTGCAGACGTTTTCAGCAAACAAGAGGCCACAGCACTACCCCCCCCGCCCATAGGGACTGTGATTGCACCATTGAGTTGATACCAGGAGCCAGGATTCCAGCAAGGAAACAATATCCCATGTCTCCCAAGGAACTAGCCACCTTAAAGGATTACTTGGACTCTAATCTCCAAAAGGGGTTCATCCAACCATCTACTTCCCCAGCGCCTGCTCCTACCTTCTTCGTACCAAAGAAGCTTGACCCGTTGGCGCCGGCAAACCAGGAGACACCCATGAGAGTGGTCCACGATTTCAGTTTTTTAAATAAACTCACAAAAAAAGAAACTTATCCCCTCCCGCTAATATCTGATCTGCTGTATCGCTTACAGAAAGCACGCATTTTTACCAGGTTGGATCTCAGGAATGCGTACAATCTGATCCGGATGAAAGAGGGGCACGAATATCTGACTGCCTTCGACACCAGGTTTGGTAAATTTGAGTACCTTGTTTTGCCCTTTGGCTTGTCTAATGCAGGAGCCATATTTTCCCAATTTATGAATCAAATTTTCTCTGATTTACTAGATAAGTATCTGGTCATTTATCTAGATGACATATTAATTTTCTCTGAGGATGCTACAACTTATGTAACCCATGTACGTAATGTCTTACAAAGACTGAGAGAGAACAAGCTGTTTGCCAAGCTAGAGAAGTGTGCCTTTGATTTAACTGAATTACATTTCCTGGGCTATAAGGTATCAACAGAAGGCATATCCATGGATCCTTCTAAGGTCCAGGCAATTCTCTCTTGGCCACCTCCCTGAAATGTTAAAGAAGTACAAAGATATCTAGGATTTTGCAATTTCTACAGGCAGTTCATAAAAAACTTTAGTGACAGGGCTAGACCCCTCACACAGCTTTTGAAGAAAGGATCAAAATTCATTTGGGGGGAGAGAGAGCAAGCAGCCTTCCAAGAATTTAAGCAACGCTTTGCATCCCAGCTGCTGTTAAGACACCCTGATCCCACAAAACAATTCATAATGCATTCAGATGCTTCCGATATTGCCATTGGGGCAGTGTTATTGCAATATACAAACAAAACCGAGAATACATTGCTTCCGTGTACCTTTTTTTCACGCATGCTCTCACCAGCAGAGAGAAACTATGATGTCTTTAACAAGGAGTTGCTGGCATTTAAAGCAGCATTCCAAGAGCGGAGGCACTGGCTAGAAGGTGCAACCTTTCCTGTGAAAGTTTGCACTGATCACAAGAATTTACAGCTTCTACAAAACACCAGATCCCTCACCCCACACCAAATCAGATGGAGCCAGTTTTTCTCCTGTTTCAATTTTGTTATTTCTTATGTGCCCAGGGCACAAAACTGCTTGGCAGATGCCCTGTCTCGATCCTTTCAGGCAACCCCCGCCACTCACCAGGAGGTACAGGCTACTATATTACAACCTCACAACTTTGATCAGTCTATGAGGGGGAACCAAACAGATTTTAGCAGCAGGCAGACAAGCAGAGGACCTATTTACAAGAGTCAGAGCTCAGCAGCAACAGGACTCGTATGCCAGGGCCAGAATGGATGACCTCCAGAGGGGCCTGCAAGACACTGCCCCCCCATTCAATGTGGAGGCAGGAATCCTCTGGCATAGTGGGCAATTATATATTCCCCCTTCATTGAGGGAAGAAGTACTGAGACTTTGCCATGACCATCAAATGGCAGGCCACGGAGGTGTTTTCAAAACTCTCCATAGAGCTCTGAGAGACTACTGGTGGCCTAAGATGACTGCAGACATAAAGGGTTACATTGCTTCTTGTCACACCTGCAGATGAGCCAAGCCTCTCCCAGGGAAGCCCACAGGACTCTTGCAACACCTACCCACCCCCAGTAGGCCTTGGGATACAATCTCCATGGATTTCATCACTGATTTACCCCCGGTCCAGGGGCTGACTTCCATACTAGTGGTGGTGGACCTTTTCACAAAAATGGTGCATTTTATTCCTTGCAAGGGCCTCCCATCTGCACAAGCCACAGCGCAGTTGTTCATGGACCATGTTTTTAGGTATAGAGGCATGGTGAATCACTTGGTGAGTGACAGAGGCCCTGTCCTAACAGCCAGGAACCACTCTGAGACAAGGAAGTGGTCTCTAATGTTTTATTGCTTGTACATAACAAGAATCCTAACAAACTGAAGAAGCGTGGGAAAAACCCAGACATATAAACCCCAAAGGTTAAGGCGGTTCCGATCTGTGTCTCTTTGAATGGCTGCCCAATTCCTCAGTGCTACGCATGCGCTTAACAGTCTGGATGGGAACCCCCTGCTCGCCATCCTTACTCATGACAGGCCCACAGTTCACTTCCAGGTTCTGGAGGGCCCTTTTCCAGTCATTAGGGGTCCAGATCCACCTGTCTTCATCGCATCATCCTGCTAGTAACGGGCAAGCTGAGAAAATTAACCAATGGTTACAGCAGTATCTCAGGTGTTACACCACTTATCAGCAAGACAATTGGCCAGCCCTGCTCCCCATGGCAGAATTTACTTATAACAACTCTGTCCAATCCTCTACCAAGATGTCCCCTTTCCAGGCACTCTACGAGGTTAACCCTTGGGTGTTGCCCACCTCCTCCCAGCAGGGAGCTGTTCCAGCCGTGGCTGATTTTCTTCAAGAGCAACAAGCCGCACAGGAGTTGTTAAAGGAGCAGCTGAACAGGGCAAAGAGTGCTTACAAGAGAGCTGCAGATGCTCACAGACAAGAGGGGCCAGCGATTGCAGTAGGAGACAAAGTGTGCTCTCTACCAAGTTTTTGAACTCTACCAGACCCTCCAAGAAATTGGACTCTAAGTTTGTGGGCCTTTCACTGTGGTACAGCAGATAAATCCAGTGGCTTATCGTTTACAGCTACCAGCATCCATGAAAGTCCATCCAGTGTTTCACAGATCATTACTAGCCAAAGACCCTCCCCCAAGTGCCTTATGATCGCAACTGCCCCCCCCACCTCCAGTAATTGTGGAGGGGGAGGAGGAATACGAAGTTGAGGAAATTCTGGACTCTAGGAGGAGGGGAAGGGGCATCCAATATTTCATACACCGGAAAGGGTACCCTGAGGAAGAGCGCACGTGGGAGAATGCCAGAGATGTACATGCTCCAGCACTGGTTCATCGATTCCATCAGCTTTTCCCTCACAAACCCAAGCCTCGCACTCTACCAGAGATTCCTCACTTGGATGAGCAGGCAGAGGAATTTGTAAGTTTGCACCTTCCACCCCCGCCTGAAGCCTTGACTCCAGTTACAGAGGAGGGGGGGCCCCACAGCCCTCCACATCAGGTGTGCATTTCCCAGGGGGGAGGGGGGATGACTCTTCTAATTATCTAGCTATTTTCCAGCAGCGGCCACCTGGGCCAGAAGCGTTATCAGACCTGGAGAGCAGCCCTGATTCGTCCTTGGAGGAGTTTTCCTTTGAAGACTTTCCATTGTTGCCCAGTTCCCATGGGACCTTAGAAGGAGACGTCAACTTTTATCAAGCCTCTGGAAGGGAGGGGGCTGAAATGGAATGTGAATCTGGAGGGGAGGGTGATGTCATGAGTAAGGATGGCGAGCAGGGGGCTCCCATCCAGGCTGTAAAGCACATGCGTAGTACTGAGGAATTAGGTAGCCATTCAAAGAGACACAGATTGGGCCCGCCTTAGCCTTTGGGGTTTATATGTCTGGGTTTTTCCCATGCTTCTTCAGTTTGTTAGGATTTTCTGTTATGTAGCAGTAATAAAACACTAGAGACCTATTCCTTGTCTCAGCGTGGTTCCTGGCTGTTAGGACAGATACAGTATTTTGTGACTTAAGAACATAAGCAGTGCCCTGGCCCATCAAGTGCATCAGTCTGTTGTCACAGTGGCCAATCACCTGCACAAGGAAGCTACTTGTCTCCCAGCAGATGGTCTTAAGAGGCAGTCATACTTCCATTAAGGCTAATAGCCATTGATCCCCATGATTTCCTGGTTTCTGGCAAAAGTCTCTGGGGCAGCTGTTTTGCAAGAAGGCCTGGGATAAATCTTAAATTCCAAATACAACCTCAAGCCCAAAATAATTGTCTGTTCTGGTGAAATTCTCTTTGTTTTATCATCTGCCTCTGGGAGGTTGATTCTTGCGGGGTGATGGTAGTGGTCTTAATAGTAGAGGATAAAGTGTTTTGAATAAATGAATAACTAGGCCTAACCTAGGGGCGTGGTGGCTCAGTGGTTAAGATGCTGGGCTTGTTGATTGGAAGGTTGCAAGTTCGGCAGTTTGAGATCTGAGCACCACATGATGAAGTGAGCTCCTGCCCTCACCCCAGCTCTTGCCAACCTAGCAATTTGAAAGCTTGCAAAGGCAAGTAGATAAATAGGTACCACTTTGGTGGGAAGGTAACAGCAGTTCTGTGACTGTCGTGCTGGCCACATGACTGCGGAAGTGTCTTTGGACACCGCTGGCTCTTTGGCCATGAAACGAGATGAGCACTGCCGCCTAGCGTTGGACACGACTAAACAGGAACCTTTACCTTTAGGCCTAACCTATCTGGCTACAAAAATGTAAGCAATTGCTATATTGCAGCAAAGAGTTAGGAGAGAGTAGTCCTAGAAAAATAAAGCAGTCCTTAGTCAGGAGGAGATTTTATTCTTTCTTTCTCCCAGATGCATCTGATTACAATAGACACAAAGTTGGAACACCTTTTCTTTTCTTTTTTTCTCCATGAGAGATTGAATCAGTTGTAGGGCACACATCCTTAGCGAGCCAGAATTTTTGGCCTTTTCTGTAGGCTCTCTCGAACCTGCACACACTGGCATTGATTCAAGCTGACAAGGACCTCACACTTTGCTAAGTGGACGAGACATACCATTAACGATACAGCCTGTGATCTGCCACGGAGCAGAGAGAGCAGGTGAATATTGTTCTTTTGATCAGGGATGCAATCAGGTCACTCCTTTCCCACTTGTTGCACCAGCTCAGCTGGGGGTGGGCAGGAAGACTAGTGAATAAAAGATAAATACTCATATTTAATTTAGGCTGAAGCCTCTAGGGATTAATACGACTGTCAGAAGCAATTATGGGGCAGTAGGGAGGAAGTACAAAGCTCCTGCTGTTCTGTGTCACAGTGACACAAAGGCAGGACAGCCAGTTATCATTGGGCTGCAAGTCCATGGAAATATTGCAATTAGGCTGTAGGAAAGGCAGCAGTCAGGGTGAAATGAAAAGGCAGCTAGTGGCCCAAAGTAATTTGGCTTCCTGAAATGTGCTTCAACCTCCATTCTTCCTCTTTTATTAACATTCCATAATACACCCTGCTGACTTTCACAGAAGGTAAGCACTTAGCTGTAATGAAATTCGATTCCTCCTCCTCTGCACCAGAGGAACAACATTTTCTTGTAAAAGCCATGAAAGCAGTTTTTAAAAATGCAACTGACAGAACAACATTGGAATCTACTTCTCAGCAGAGGATGAAGGAACTGAAAGGTGATGAAGTTGAGCACTTTATTGTCCCAAAGAATGTTTGCTTTTCATTTGAAGATGGGTAGGCATGCTCTTGACACCAAAGGAAATGAGCCTTCCAGTTTTATCACCCTACAAAGAGAGATTGTTTTCCCATTTATACTAAATCAAAAATAAAAAGGGTCTCAATCTGATAATAAAAATGAAATGAAAGCCCATCTCTCCACATTTACACAGGTTCATTTGGCTGGATGTAGAAATATATGGAAATGAGCCTACTAATATTATGTGCTATAAGAGAGAAAGGGAGAGTGATAGAAGATGTGTTTGGAATAGTAGCAAGTTGACATCACTAAATAATGACATCAGGATTTTGAGACACCAGTAAAACATCCTATTTCATATCACTACTGTACACAACAAACTTTATCTGAATATTTACTATGCAATGGAGCAACCGCTCAGGTATAGGACTCTTCGGACTGCCATAACAACACACTTCATTATGTTCTTTGGAAGCTGGCATTTCCAGGGTACAGGATGGTACCATCAATATGGCTGTTTCCTCAAAACACCAAAGTAAGCCACTATTTACTGTTTTTCCATTGATGGACACATTGGAATTAAAAAAAAAAGTGTGGTGGGGGCTCTTGAAAATTGCTTGTTGTGACACCTTGCCCATTCACAAAATGGATGCCATGGGTACATAACTAGGTATAAAGCACCATAAGTTTACCTGTTGCAGGATGCCTTCTATTATCCTTGCTTACTTTTGTCCTTTGTCTAGTTCCTGGTCATACTTCCAAATAAGGCAGCTATTTATCATTAGCTGGAAGTATTGGAAGTAGCTATCATTTTTATTTTCAAAAAATGCTTTAAGGGGTCCATAGGTGTTTTTGAAATGAAGATTATGTTGGAAGCTGGCTTTTGGCTTTGCAGCAATTTAGTGACCCCCCACATTACAAGATTTAGGAAAATCTGTGCAAGCAGGTTTCATTCAGAGATGATTAGATAGCAGTATGCAGGCAGTTAAGTCAGGACCATACATGGACATCCAGAACCCTGGATCCCTTTAAAAATATTTTAAGTATCTTAAACCCTGGATCCCCCTTTATAAGTAAAAGAATTTCCACCTTTCAGCCTAATTGCTAAAAATTATAGTTATAGCCAGTATAGTTTCCTATCACAAGAACTTTAGTGCATGGTGTAAAGTATGCTTAAAACAGCTTAAAACAAAAACACAGGCAAACCTAATGTCCCAAACATCGGGATTCATTCATGGGTGTTACATAGCCTCACCTACTTTGTATCCTTGCTGTACTCATAATTACTCTTGAGCCAGCAAATACGTTATATGTGGCCCCTGGCTACCAAAAAAAAAACCACCCTTCTTATCCTTGAGGTAGGTTATATTATGGTAATATTGTTGTCAAGAAGTTTATATGGGCATGTCACAAAATCAGCAGCTTGAACTGAGGCAGACTTTACATTTAGTCTCCACTGAATTGAATTCAGCATCTTGTTACCACATGGACACATCCATGTTATTTCCTTGGCAATAATATATAAATAGTTTGCCATTGCCTTCTTCCAGGATCTCTTTGACATCCCAATCTAGTTTACAGTTCTGGAATTTTCTTGTGATCTCTGATGCCACATTTACTTGCTGAGCTTTTTCAAAACCAGCCAAGTTGGCTAGATGCTACCACTGGTTATGACTATCACATTGTACCAGATCTCAATCTCAGTGCAAATACAGAAAAAAATATTTCATAAGTTACTTGTTCACAGATATTCCAACAGTCAGCTGGTAGAGTTCAATAACTAGGATTAAGATAGTAAATCAGAATACACACAGAGGTTTGATATGACTTTGGTGTAGTTGCCTTTCCCCAAGTTCCCAGTTTATTTGCCACTGAATTCTGCCAGTGCTAAATTTCTATAAGATAGACATAGACATATTGCTTTAAATACACACATATATGTTGTATGTGAGTATTCTGTTTATTTGTTTCGTGCGTTTGAATCAGGTTTTAGTCTTGATAAGTCCATGTAATTTTCTTAGCAACATTTCTGGAAGAGAATGACTGGCCCAAAGTCTCTAGGTGGCTTTTGTGTCTAAGGTAGCAATTCCCCACTCCTTTAAACCAGTAGGTCAAATTGGTGTCTGTCTGTCTGTCTGTCTGTCTGTCTATCATCTATCTATCTTCCATCCATCATCCATCCATCCATCCATCCATCCATCCATCCATCCATCCATCCTGTTGAGCTTATAGAGAACAATTTTGTTACTTAAAGAAGTAATGTGCTGGGAGCAATCATTTTGTGGAAGTGCCTAAATGTGCCTCTCAACCAGCCAAGCCCAAGGTGGTACAGCAATTATTACTTTCACCTATTGAAGCATTTTAGCAGGTTACAATTCCCCAAAACAAAAATTGGCATTAAAAAGTCTGTTTAAAATAGTATTCTAGTTACTAGAAAAACACAGCAGCAAAGGAAACATCCATTTTAAGGTTAGGGCTTATCCACATACCTTCATGGAGGTACTTTCTTCCCATCCCAGAGATGGGAGGAAAGTATGTTGCTTTCAAAACTGTTGTTCCAATAGTATGGTTACACCTCTTCAACATGGCTGGTAAAGTTGCTACTGACACAGATAGTGATGCATATTACTTTCTGTGCAGGGATATTTACTTTTCCTGCTCCTTTCCCCTTCGCTTTTTAATTAGCTACTAAGTGTATGCGTGTGTGTGTGTGTGTGTTTGTTTATTTCCCAAATTTCTAACACCGCCCATCTCCCCCTGAAAGGGGGACTCTGAGCAGTTTACAATAAAATCCACAATTAAAACCATAAAAATATAAATTACAGTACAAACAGCCAATAAATAATAATAAATAAATACAAAATCCAAGGAGCAAGGATCTCATTTATTAGGGAGGGATCTATGGTACCAGCCACACCCAGGAAGAACTATTGCTCCTCCCACCCCAGGCGAGGTGGCAGAACCAGGTCTTCAAATTCTTCGAGAAGTCCGGGAGCGAAGCGGCCTGCCTCACCTTTGGGGGCAGAATGTTCCAGAAGGTGGGTGCCACTGCAGAGAAGGCTCGCCTCCTGGACCCTGCCAAGTGGTATTCCCTTACTGGCAGGGTTCATAGCATGGCCTCTCTGCATGATCGGGTGGGACGGGTCAATGATATGGAGATGAGAAAGTCCCTCAGGTAACCTGGCCCCATGCCATGTCAGGCTTTAAAGGTGATAACCAACATTGGACCTGGAAGCAAACTGGCACCCAGTGCAGCTCATGCAGCAGTGGTGTCACATGTGCCAATCTTGGGGCACCTATAACTGCCCACATGGCCGCATTCTGGACCAGCTGAAGCTTCCAGATACTCTTCAAGGGTAGCCCCATGTAGAGCTCATTGCAGTAGTCTATATGGGAGATGGCCAGGGCATGAGTGACTGTTCGGAGGGCTCTTCGATCCAGGAAAGGGCATAACTGGTGCACAACACGAAGTTGTGCAAAGGCCTTTTTGGCTATGACTGCCACCTGCTCTTCGAGCAGGAGTCGTGAGTCCAGAAGGACCCCCGGTCTGAATGGGGCAGTGCAACCCCATCCAGAACTAAGGATGATAACTTCCCGGATATGGAGGAGCCGTCATCCCACAGCCACTCCATCTTACCAGGGTTCAGTTGAAGCCTGTTGTTCCCCATCCAGACCCCACAGCCCCCAGGCACTGAGATAGGGCAGCCACCGCATCACTTACCTCACCCAGGATGGAGATATATAACTGAGTATCATCAGCATATTGATGATACCTCATCCCGTGGTGACGGATGATCTCACCCAGTAGTTTCATGTAGATATTAAATAGGAGAGGGGAGAGAATCAAACCCTGTGGAACCTCACAAAGAAGGAGTCAAGGGTTGAATCTCTCATCTCCTATCACTACTGATGTGGACCAGCCCTGGAGGAAGGAGGTAAACCAGCATAAAACTATGCCGCCCACCCCCAACTCCCTGAGCTGACCCAAAAGGATACCATGGTTGATGGTATCGAAAGTCGCTGAGAGGTCAAGAAGAGCCAGGATGGATGCACTCCCTCCATCCCGTTCCTGCCAGAGATCATCCATAAGTGCGACCAATGCAGTCTCTATCCCATATCCTGGCCTGAAACCTGACTGGAAGGGGTCTAGATAATCTGTTTCGTCCAGAATCCTCTGGAGTTGTAATGCCACCACTTTCTCAACCACCTTCCCCAAAAAGGGGAGGTAGGAGACAGGACGGAAATTGCCCAGAACAGTAGGGTCCAGGGATGGTTTCTTGAGGAGGGGGTGTACTAGTGCCTCCTTGAAGGCAGCCGGAAACACCCCCTCTCTCAAGGATCTATTAACCACCTCCTGGACCCAACCACATGTCACCTCCCAGGCTGCCTTCACCAGCCTGGAAGGGCATGGGTCTAGATGACATGTGATGGCATTTATAGTCCAGAGGATCCTGTCTGCTTCCTTAGGTCCAACAGGATCAAACTGTTCCCAGATAACAGGGTAAGTATGTTCCCTCGGCACCTCTCCAAACTGTGCCTCATGCTTAGAGTCCAACCTAGAATGGATCTGAGTGATTTTATCCTCCAGATGCTCAGAAAACTCCTCTGCATGGCGCTGTATGTGGATCACCGAATCCACCTTGCCCAAAAGAGATCGAGTAATCTTAAACAGGGCCGTTGGGCGGCATTCTGCGGACGCAATAAGAGGGGAGAAATATTGGCATTTTGCCGCTCTTACCACCACAAGGTAGGCCTTATATATTAATAGCCTTAATATATATATACAGTATAGCTGTTAGATCAACTGATTGACCCAAGGAGTGGTCGCTGCCATGAGCAGATAACCCCCATGCCTATGCTGTTGGGTGCAGGGTGGGTAATGGGGAGAAAAGGATGAAATAGACCAGGTAGATAAATTGCTCTGGGAAAGAAGGTCTGGCAACTGAAAGTTGCTCTGCATCTCTGGCTTTCTACAAACTGAACCAACAGGTTACTGCAATAGCTGGGTTATGTTTCCCTAGCTGACCTGGCTTCCTGGGCTGGAAAGGAGAACCTAATGAGACTGACTTACTCCATAGTTCCTCTACCAGTCTTCTCCTCAGTTATGGCTTGCTTGTGCCACAACTAGGCTTCATAAAGTGGTGGGAGAAGTGGTTGCTGATGCTACCTAGAGCTTCTCATCCCTCCTTTTTTTTCTGGTGACAAAGAAAAAAAGATTTATCAGTCCCTGGCAAGTGTGATGGTAGTAGCCACAAATATCCTTTTGTTTTTCTTCTTAAAACTCTTATGTCATGTCAAATGATGTTGAAAGCAGTGATGTTGGAGAATGACTTCCCTGTACAAATAAAAAAAATCTAAACAGTGATAAAAATAAAGGGTTGAAGGAATAGAGTGATGATTAAAAAAAGCTGCTCCAAATTTTGTTGCTGACCCTGGGATCAGTTTAACAGTGTGATTGGCCAAGTTGTGGAGAGAGGATACTAAAGAACAAGGGTACAGGAGCAGGTGCTTGGGTCTCCATTGCACCCAGAGAGGGACTAAAATCAGACACAGAGTTAATGGGATGGACCAAAAGGGGTGGACCTGTGGCACACAGACAAAACCAGAAGTAGCCACTAGAGTGAATGTGTCATCTCAAGTTGCCTCCCTTACATGCATCAACATGCTCTACATTGCCTACATGTGGCAACTTGAGCCTGGATAAGGGTAAAAACATCACTTCTAGAGAAGAACATCAGAAGCCATCTTCAAGCTTCCCTGGCTATAGGCTGCCCTTGAGATACCGATGCAGACATGAGGACATGTGGATGGTGTGGTATGTTCACCATGGGGCAAGGAATATGGATGTGGCCTTAGAGAAAAAGCATTAGAATTCAAAGAGCAATTATAAACAAAGAAACTATCTCTGTCCTTCTCTCTCTTAGAGGGGCACATACAAAGACACAGATAGATAGGAGGAAGGAAACTAGCAGAGAGAGAGACTCAGGAAACTATAGAAAAAGAGAAAAGATACACACCTACTCACCCATGCACACCCAGAGCCACACTCATGCAGAAAAAGAGGGACAGGCACACAGATACAGACCAACAGACAGACAAGAGGGAAATGTGTTTATCTTGTGCTTGAGTGTTTACTAAGACAAAAACAGCTGGATATTCACTTAGCAGGAGGGAAATCAACACAAGGGGGAGGACTGATAGATTAGAAAGAAGGGGAAAATTGGGATAGGTAGAATGAAGAATGGACTAACAAACATTCAGAGATGGGTCAAAGAGGGGAAAGAGATAGACATTTTTGGATAGTGAAGCCTTCCACAAAAGCAAATCAGTTAATAAAAATCTTTCAATTTACTTGCTTTGGAGAAAACCTTCATCCCTGCCAGAAAAAAGTCTTGAAGGGGAAGAAAACAAGCCGTTCAAGAACCTCTGTAATAATTGGATCTTCTGGAGTAGGTTTTTATCCCTTTTCAGCTAAACTTTATCAGGGAAGAGTTGCATAGGAGTGTTTCAATATACTGTAATACTTTGACAAGTACAGTAGAACTACAGATGCTGTATCAGTGGTTCCCACTCTGCTTGTTATGATTACAGTTAAGGAAATGAAATTGACTAATGAAAAATACATCAAATGATGTACATTTAAGATTTATAATAAATTTAAACTAAAATTAGTTCCAGAAAAGTTAACTTTTAAATAATATATTTAAATATATTTTCAATAATATATTTAACTTTCCTTTAAATAGTTCATTTGATGACAGAATGCTCCAAAAATGTTTGCACTTTTGTTTTCAAACAACCCCCCCCCCCAAAAAAATACAATATGCATGAGCCTGTGCTATCTTACTCCCTTTTATAGACTTGGAAGTGTTTAGGTGGCCATTACCCAACATGCAATATTAATTAATTTATCTTTGATATACTAATTTACACTTTTTGAACTTCCCCCCAATTTTTGAGCACAGCTCTTGGCACACCTAATAGAACTGAATGTGAATATTGTCCTAAGAAAGGTTTCCTAGTGCTTTTGCACGTCAAGATAATATTCTACAGTGGAACAAAGATTTGATGGAGAAAAGTGGAAATGCAGAAAGAACTATATCATGGATTTATTTGGAATGATCAGCAATTCAGAAAGAAATATGTCAAATAAGAGGTTCATTATCAGGCATGCGGAGGAATGGGTTTCAGAAAGGGGAAAATATGATGGCTGGGGCCAGCAGCATGGTCTTATACTGCAACTAGACAATTGGTATTCTGGAAACCAGTCTCAACAGAATTTCAGTGGTTTCAAATATATATAAGGCAAAGCAGGATATCAAGATACCAGAATGAGGCTAAGTATCTTATTCATCCTCATGTAAGATGGAAATTAAACAATTTTAAAGGATAACACTGTGTAACCAAAGACTGCCTTACTCTACTATGTTCCTGTAGCAGTAACAATTGAAATTTTCAGTGTTCTGGCTCCCAACTAGGCCTACCATATCTGGACTGCACAAATCCATACCACTAGATGGCAGCATCTATTGGTTTTCTGGATTTTTGCAGCTCAGATACCATAAGCCTACTGAAGCTAACATATCATATAATCACTGTCCATACTACAACATGGATTACAAATAAAAATTAAAAGGATAATTTAACCAACTATGTCATATACCCACTGATTGTTTGAGTGAATCCAGTAAATATCAATTCACATTTTAGTCCTTTACTAATGCTGGTGATAGAAAACAAAGACACAGTTACTAGCTGTGTCCTGGTTTCTCAGTAAATGGAATGTAACACATTCTTGATAGATGCGTTGACAAATATTCCCCTCATAAGTGAACAAAGCTTCTGTATCCTAGCAACAAGTGCTGAAAACTGAAATTATTTGCTGGTATAAATATTTGCAATACATTAAAGAAAATGAAATGTTGAAAATTACAGATGAAGGTTGAGAATGGCCCTATTTGATGCATTATCTAGGATGACTGCATAAACATGATAGAAGACGATTTAGGTGAAATGTCTGAATGTCATGTTCTCTTTCTCATGAGTAACCCTACTATTCCAGTGTTGATGATCACAGAGAGTTTGATATATGTAAATACTAATGTACAAACATGCAGGTCACTTCCACATGTCTTCAATCCTGTGTTAGGTAAAAGCAGTGAAGAAAAAAGAATTTGTAGAGATCACAATATCCAATGGCTGGATCTAGGGCTTCAAAAATAACCTTTGAAGTCCCAAGAAACTCCAGATAGTATTTGATTTTGATTTTGCTCCAAATCAAGAGCATGATTTTGGAAAAACAGAGCTATGTTCTTTTTGAGGAAATGCATATATTATTAAAAAAAACTACCCTATCGTAAGAATTGTTCTCTCTAGTTCCTTTAGCTGAGAAAATGTTTACAGCTCAATTTTTAAAACTTCCACCTTGAAGGTATTAAAAAAAAACTCTGTACGGAGGCTTAAGCCCAACTACAAGCCATCTTCATCACATAACTATGCATCAGACATCTCTCGTAGCAATGTGGATGGAAATGGTGAATCCTTGGAACAAGTCTCTCAGTGCTCTAATTGGTAAGATTAATTAGAAAGAAGGTTAATGTTTCAACACAAGAATTCCAGCAAGTACTGTATTTTTGCTATGTATGTATGTATGTATGTATGTGTATGTATGTATGTGTGTATGTATACATACACATACACAGAAAGAGAGAGAGAAAGAAAGAAGCAAATTAAAGCAACAAGAATCTGATTCTTTTTATTGCACTTTTTTGGTGTAAAGGGGAGGAGGCTTACCTCTTTTGTGAAGGTGGAACAGCTTTGGAAATAACTACTAGGCACCCTAACAATGTGAGAACCAGTTCTCACACTATAAAGGTCCTGCTAAAAATCTCTAGAAGCAAACTGTTAATTTGTGAGGGAAGGATTGGCATTCCCAAGCTTCCTCTTGATCATGACCATGCCATCCTTTCTAGCTGTTACTCTGGGGCCAAGCTGGAGACCCTTTTGTTTGACTTCTACCAGCCATATGACGCCTATCTTCATTACTGTCATTTTGGCAAATAACAGTAATGTGCTATAGTAGTTTGCTAACATATTTTTTCTATACTTTATTTTTCAATTTATAATGAACAAATATTATCTCAAAACTGTATATGTGATTCCAGTGGTTGAAGTCTGAAAGGGGAGTTCTTAAGCCAACTTATTTTCAAGTTAGTTTGTGCATGGAAGCCAAGCTGCTTAGGGCTGCAGTGCAGAAATTTCCAAACACTTTAATTATTGTTTCTCACGATATCATACATCCTTTTTACACTGAACTGTTGGCAATTTCTTGGACCTATCCATGTAGGTTTCCTAGCAGCAATACAGAAGTAGTTTGCCACTGCTTTCTTCTAGGTTGTTTGACTTCCCAGTCTAGTTCATTGCCCTGATATTGTCTGGAAGTCTGATGATGAGCCTCATTTCAGTCATGGCTTTTCAGTGGCTCTTTAAGTATCCATGCAAACACCCAAACAGAACAGTTTGTACTCATTTTGCATATAAGGGATTTGAGTAAGTATTGGTTTAGATTCAGACAGCAGGTAGTTCTCATAGAAGAAAGAGAGGTGGCAGATAAATGGTAGAGAAATGATAACAAAAATACCAGATAAATAGTAGCAGATAAATGGTAGCAAAAAAGGAAGTCTCCTGGGATGTCTCTGGGAAGAAGCAGCTTGAAAATGGAAGCAGCCTGAAAACTGAAGGAAGCTAAAATGACTAATGAGGACTTCTATCTAGTGGCTGTTACAGAGGGACTGCTGGCTTCAGTTCAAAGAAAGGCTGGTTCATGATCTTAAAATGGATTAAACAGTATTTACACTGCTGAGGGTGCATTAGTTTGTGAGTAGCCTGAAGACCACTAAATTTTTGAGGGTGTGATCAATTGGAAGGGTACTGAAGATGAAGACAACTAGTTTGGGATCTTATCTACTTATTGCAGAGGATGCTCCGTGGGGTTGAAAATGATGGAAGAAAAAGGATCCTGACCATGGAAAGCTCTCAGAAGGATTGTACTGGGGCTGGACCACAGTGTGGTAGTGTGAGCTGGATTATAAACCTTCATAGACTGTTGCAAGGGCTTCAATCCAGAGGAAAGTTTAGATCAATAGCTTAAGCTATACTTATGATTGCTTTGTCCTTTAACTAAGAAACATCACAGCAGATATAATAGTATGTACTATACATATAGTACAATATTGTTCTGGCTGCCTTGTGTATTTCATGCTGCCTCATAAATTATACAGTCTTTGCTTATCTATAATTTTCATGCTTTCACTGGATTCTTGGGGGGGCTTTGTGAACCCCCATGTAACTGAATGTAGCATTACAGCTGTGAAAATCAAGCTATCAAATTGTTCAAAGAGATAAGAAATAAATAACATCGCAGGTGCTTTTCACAAAATGATGTTCTACTTTGGTCTCTTATCATAGCAATATAATTTGCAGTGTCTCCATGTATTGCTGTAAATGCAGGCACAGTTATTAATATTTTTTCCTAATAAAATGCAAATAGAAAACCCAAAACAAACATTGAGGAGAGGAAAATTAACATTTCTCCATAAGACATTAAACATTCTAATTCATAAGGTCCATCAGCATCAGTCTTTCACCAGAGACAGAAAAGCAATACAGTCAAGCTGAACTTGTCTTTTGGGGTCAATTAAAGTGGACTCCTGACAAGGTCTTTCCATCTTTAATGGGTACAGTGGGCCTGGAAGGACAAGACCTTTATTCATTAGAAGACTTGGTACCTTGACAATGAATAATAGAAGGAAAGAGATGAAGTATGTTCCTTGGAGAAAAATGAGCTTTGCAGAAGTCAGCATTCTATCTCTGTCTCTTCTGTTCCCAAGAAAGAGTCAACAACTGCAAGCACCTTTGATACAGCATGCTCAGTTTTAGTGGGTTTTCTTCCCTCATACATCACCCTGTCAGTAGCAATACCTTTTGGGTACCCTGGTGGTATATTCTGGGAGTGGCAAATAGACTCACATTTCCCAAGGTGACAACTCAACAGTCAGGAGCTCCCTGTGTAGAATATAAAATGAAAGTGCCTTTGCTTCTCCCTCTGCCTCTGCCAAGAAATTCATCTTCAGGCTGGATTTTAAAGTCCTGCTGCACTGGTAGGATTAGCAAGCAATAAACGATGGAAATTCAGTCCTGTTATTCAGTTTAGGTTCCATTTAGGATTTGGATGAGAATACCCAGGGATAATATTCTGTTAAATGTGATCAAGTTTTCTCAAGGAAGAGGGAAAAGATGAAAAAGGAAAACTCAATCAGTGCTATCTTTTGTAACCTGCATCCACACTTCAAGCGGGATTTAAAAGCTCCTTGACAGCTTGTTGTGCATTAAAAAAAAGAGCAATACGCAGATCTTTTTCTGTGAAGTTATGAGCATTAATAATGCAGTAGCCTTATATCTTAAAAAAAAACTTCAAGTGTGACTGAAATAAAAAGTTCTTAGTTCAGAAAACTAAAAGTAACACCGAAGTGTGTTTCCTACTCTATACGGAATGCAGTAAAGACAGTGATCTATGTCTGGGCTGGAAGCAAATGGAAAGCCTAATAAAGAGCATACCTGAATAGTTCAAGGATCTAGCCAAAAAAAAAAAAAGTTTTGAGTAGAACAACTTTCCTTTCCACACTCTCCTTATGTGTGGGCTTCCGCCAAATAGCATGGCCATTTTGAAGATTCTGGGGAAGGTAGAAGTAGAATTACCAAGCAAATCTGCAGTCAGGATCAGTACGTGGATCAAGCCAGATCAGAAGGTAAGCCCAATCCAATAAACAGATACACGTGTTGTGAAGAAAACAAAATAGGAGTAGGTTTAAAAAGATACAGATGACCCTCATGCCAGATGCAGCAGATTAGTAACACTGGTGAGCCAACAAGCTTTCTAACTTCACATGGCCTCTTACAGTTGTTTCCTATAAGAAACATATAATCTTTTGTGTCCTACAAAAGGGTATGACTGGAAAAGTGCAACTTCTGTAGGAAAACATGATAGTGAAAGCAAAAATCCAGATTTCAAAAACGTATTTCAGTCCATTCCTTTTGTCTCTAGTGTGTGAATTCTAGGGACATTCAATTCTCTGGGCTAAGGGTTGTAGAATCTTTTACAAGGAGTTAAAATGTCGTGTGAATGTGTGTGTGTGTATGAGGACATACAATGAAAAGGATAAGCTATCATGATACATCCATATCTTTCAAAAAACAGGTTTTGAAAAAAAAAATGCATTCCAAATATGTGATTATCCCAGGGATGAGCAACTTTGTTTTAACTCTTTGAGAACATTATGTGGCTGTTCTTGCCAAATGGCTGTAATGGGTGCCCGTGTATTCATAAAATGGCTAACATATGGTGTGTGATAGTCACAAAACACTAATTTAACAGAAGGCAGCTGGTGAGGTAATTCTTGCAACCATTTGGATCCTCTGAGGATATTTTCTGCTACCTCAAGCTTTCTGTGCATCCTTTCGGCAAAGCTCTGGGCAGCAACTGCCCACTATTTTTATTTTCTAAGAAGACCTATAAAGTCTGTATGATGTCCAGGGATACTTTTTAAAATAAAAGTGATACTAGAGGTTGGCAGTTTGCAGTATGCCGGCTTCCACTTAATTATTTAATATTTTTCTAATTAAAAGGCACTCAAATAGGCTAACAAGAGAATAAAAACAGAATTAATAATACAACAAACATTTAAAACCATAATTAAAAAACTACAATTATACTAGGAATGTGCAATACATTCCATCTTTGGAGATGGAATCTTCTGGGGAACTTCAGAATATTCCATGTTTCCTTCAGACCATATACTGATTGGCTGTTCCACAGAGTAGCCTGGCAAATTTTCCTGAAGTAACTCTTCCAGAACATGTGCGAACAGGCAGGTTATCTTGGGTTTTAAAAGTCACAACAGTATTTTGAATTTTTGTTACCATGCAAATTGGGTAACAAAGGCACCTGGGGTACTTTTTCTTTTTTAACATTCTAAGGTTCTTAGGATAATAAAGGCACTGAGAATGATGACCATGGACTTCACAGCATTAACACCAGCATTGTGAAGTCCATGGTTAGTACTCTTAATGCCTCTCTCTCTCAACTATCTCTGCCTCTCTGTCCCCCCTCACCTCCCACCCAGCATTTATAAGCATTATTTTTACCAAGAGAACAGAAGTTCTAGCAACAGAGCAGTTGCCAAATATCAATCACCTAGGAGATTGTTTGATCAGGTTTCTCCTGGAAGAAGATACTTACACTTTCTCTCTTCCTTCCCCATATCTTTCTCTTCTGTGTCATGCTATTTTGATACTTTTTCTTCCCTGATTGTATGTGAATGCTCTAACAGCCTTTTTGGCTGAGAGGTAGGATAAAAAGGCTTTAAATGGACAAATAAACAAGCAAAGAACAATTCAAGATTCTATTTGTTTCACTGGATAAATAAATTCTCTTTCAAGGAACTTCTCTGTTCTGCTGAGGTAGCTCATCTTTGATTTTCTTATAGTGCTGAAATGTGCATCTGAATGATACAGCATGACTATCATTGAATATCAATATTTTTTAATTTTTCTCTTGATTAAAATATCACCACACTGCCAAATAACAGCACTAATTAGGCAAATATAGTAAAGAAATAATAAAGTTCTGGAGGCCTACTGACAGGCAGGGCAGAAGAAAAATGTCATCTTCCACAGCTGCTGATTTTACCCTTTGTGATATTTTATTTGGCACATCAGATTGATATTTCAGTTCTTAATATTAAAGACACTTTATGAAATAAAAGCTTTCACTTGAACAGCCAGTTTGCAGAATGGCTCCACTTCAAACTGTATAATTGGTATTCTGGGCTATCTCACCCTAGGAGACATTCAACTTTAATAAACTACTTCAGGAATTTCTGAAAGCCCCATTAATAGAAATCTAGACTACATTTTATTTCTTAACAGTATTAAACAGCTTAAAAGTCACTACAACTGTTCTTTATTATGGGAAAAGGTAACTCTTTTAAAGAAAGGCATGGAAACCTGTATGCATTAATTACATTGCCAATATCATTCCTGTGGAGGAACATCCCCCCCTCCAAATACTATGTACATCAAGTCAAAACTGATGTTTTCAATATACAAACTATTCTATTCCCTCTATATCCTAACTGTATGGCTTATAGCCCACAGTGTCCCTTCTCAGCCCCTCAAAGTATCAGTTTTGCCTAGGCTTTTCAGGGTAATTTACAGACAAACATATATCCCAATTGCACTACATAAACCCTAGGCAACCCCAATATCTATGAGAATTTTCTCATTTGGGGGGATGTTTAAGGGACTCTGTTAACTCCAATGACATGGTAATAGCATTGCCATTTCTCTTACAAACACAGAGTACAAAAACCCTTTTAAAAAGAGAGGTTCAGGAAGAAAAAAAAGGTTTCTGGTAACAGCAAAGAGTGACAAAATGCAAGCAAAAGAAAGAAATCAGTACATTCTTGGAGAGCAGCTGATTTGTCTGGCTTTACATGCTATTCTTTGGCAGAACAGAAGGGTAGAAATTCAGCCAATAAATAAAAGATGCCATAATCTCCTTATAAAATGAAAACACTATGCCAGATAATCAGAAACTATAATGACTGTTAGACCTAAGTGATCTGAAAGCATAAAAATGGTGCAAATAGTGGAAGAAGGTAACCCACATTAGGATAGTCCTAATAAATCCCTTGATGTCTTTTTGCTTTTTCACACTAAATGGCTAGCTCCAGAAGCTACACCCAAACCAGTGCTTCTTTTTTTTTGAACTTGATATCTTTAAGATGTGTGGACTTCAACTTCCAGAATTCTGCATGCTGGCTGGGGAATTCTGGGAGCTGAAGTCCACATATCTTAAAGTTGCCAAGTTTTAAAAAACACTGACCTAAACAGATTCCTTCAGGCTATCTTTAAGTTCCTACTTCAGGGGAATATTTGTGAATCAGTATAGTTGCATTCGCTCACTTCAAAAGGAGGTTGTGGCTGTGTTCAGTTACTGTCAGGGCCACAAAAATTGTGGAAAAATTGAGTAAGGGCATCCTGGAAGTTTTTTTCCAAGAGGTCAAAGAGACATACATACACGTGTGGTTAATAAAGGAAAGGCTTCCCTTACAAGTTTGGCTTCCTTTGAAATTGCAGGAAGAAAAGTACATCAGGGGCAGAGCCCTGAAAACCATGTAACAGTTTCCTTAAAAAATGCCAGACAACTCTCTGAGGGACAGTATCTTTCTTGACTGGCTTCACATCCTGCGCTGCAAGCCAGAATTTTAAGAGATGGGAATTAGTAAAGCATGGAACTGTGCCAAGAAAGTCAGAAGGAGAATTTAGAGCCTGGATATTCCATTCCAAAGCTTGTTAACAGAACTGCAGAGCCAGTTCAGGGATTCAAATGGAACTCTCAATCTAAGTGTCTTATGGCAGTTGTCCATACTGTACTCTTAGCAACCCTGGATCAATGGGGGCTAAATCGTACCACCACAAAAGCTTAAATCGAGCAATGATTGCTTATCTCAAAAGAGAATTGACAATATCCCTTTTACCTGCTTATAATTACCATGGGAGTTTCTTTGTACTGTACTATAATCAGCAGTCCTGATTAATTTTAAAGCTGAGGACAAGTAGAAAGTGGAAAGGAAAGATGTCATCCATTAGATATTGCCTGAGACTACAAAAGGTTTTGGGGTCTCTGGGCAGGTTTGGAATTTTCTAAGCATGTCAAGGAAATCAGAGTTTGTGCATTACACAATGCTGTCATGATGAGCATGTCCTGTCATAAAACATCCAATTATCGGAAGACAAACTGGTGAAGATGCTCCCTGCTGTAACTTTAATCTTCCATATCATCACTGCTTTTCCTTTTGTCTTTTTTTTTAATGGCTAGTTGGACAGAGTTTCAAACAATGCACTAGCTATTGCTACCTACTGTATATATATTTTTTAAAAAAATATTCTAAGAATGTTTATGAGACTGACATGGAATCTAGAGGCATTTTTGGAAATAAAAAATATAGTGGAGTCGTGCACTTTGCTTGTAGCATGCCAGCCTACAAGCCTGGAAGCACTAGGCTAGGGGGGTTTCATTGACATCATGATGCTTATCCCTAGATTAAATGTTAGTTTTGTCCTCTGATGGTCAGCTGTTCTGCATTTGCTGAATTAATATGACTCAAAATCACTGGAAAATATCTTCTAGCATTGCCAATCCTGTGTTGAACTCCTAAAATACTGATTCAGAGAAAGAAAAAATAATTCTTGAAAGCAAAGGAGCAGATCTGACCTTTTATTTATTTATTTATTTATTTATGTATGTATGTGTTTATGTGTTTATGTGTTTGTATATTTATATTTCAAATTTCTGTCACTGCCCATCTCCCCCAAAGGGGGACTCTTTAAACATGGTGTTTGATTTAAGGCATTGAAATTGTACAAAGAGTTTCATTTTCAAAATGACTCTCATCTAATACATATCTCCCTAACACATTTCCAATTGGCAAGATAAGATCTGCACTGAGCCACTGACATAACGTGTTGAAGTTTTTACTACCTTCAGAGACTTCAGTAAGATGAACTGCTCTTTCCTCAAATAACTATACAATATTAATGTGAGATAGTTATAAAATATGTATTCTAAAAATACAGCCTTCTGTCTTACTCCCTGGCAATCTTAATGGGGCACTGTCAAGGTATAAGTGTAAGAGTATTTGGAACCACTGAAAATGCTTGTGATTAATATGCACAGTGAGCTAAATGCAGTTCCTTCAACCCTGAAAACATTTAACAACCTATTGCAAAGAAAAAAATAGGCAAAACAATGTTTATTTTAAACTGGAAGGGGAATTCACATTCCTCTAATGTCACTGAAAAAAAAAATCCTATTGACTTAAATGTTTATATGTTATACTCTGTTCCTGCCATTCAGGAATTTCCATATACTCAGCTAGGTCATGTTTACTCAGAAACCATTATTGAGAGTCTTCTTGTGAGCGCCATGGTGAGCTGATGTCCTCATTACTGGGACAGTGTTTGCAAGGGAAGCGTGGCTGGATGCTGGATCTGGACTGGCAAAATTTCTCTGGAAGAAGGAGAAATCGTTGAGATTATCCACATGACTCTGGACAGCTGCTACTTGTAAGTAGACCATGGAAACTGTTGTTTTGCAGTTGGCTTATGAGTGGAGTGGATAGGAATCTGGATTACATCAAACTCACACTCACAAAGCAGCCTTTATGGACACTAAGCTTGACCAAGCCTCATTTCTTGATCACATTTTTTCCCCTGTTTACTGGAGAGATTAAGACCCTTTGGACTAGCAAAGCTTTACTATATTCATCAGGTGAGTTTCCTCCTCCTTAGAGGACGATGGTGTAAATTTGATTTTAAAAGTTTTGAAAATCTATGATTGTTTAGACTGTGCAGCAAAAGGGTGCTTAGTATATGGATTTTGGAAAGTTAACAACAGAGTAAGGGGCCAGAGTGATTTGGAATTATAACTTTGAATTAATTAGAAGATATTTTCTCATGAGAAAATGGTGATTGTTTTGAATTTTATGATAAGGAGACCTTGAAGGTTGGATGCTAGAGGGAGCTAGATGATAAAGAATACGAAGCAGAAATCTATATTGCAAACTTTTGAATATCTATAAGGTTTCTTAATAGAATGGATCAATTGCTTGACAAGATAGATAGAATGTGTTGTAATGAAGATATAGAACAAGAACAAATTGCAATGGATGTCTATGAAACTACTTGGAAGGGGGACTTAAATGTAACACAAATGTTGCTGATGGATGACTTATTCCCTAAAGGACATGTACAAATATTAAATCAAGAAACTGATTTGGATAATTTTTTCTTACTGAATATACAAAAGAGCTCTGTTAAGGTTCTGAAGGACTTTATTACAAGTGACAAGCAAAAGGATAAACTTTACTTATTGGATATACAAAAGAAACCTGTTGAAATTCTGAAAGATTTTTACCTGGAAACACAGATGACCAGCAAACTACCTCTGGGACTCTTTTAAAAGGGGTTAAAGAATATCTTTAAAAATTCTGGGAAGGAATACAGGGTCGGTTTGTCTGATCAGGGTTAAAAGAGGAAAATAGTTATATCTGCTTGCCCTTACTGGACTTTTGCTGATAAAGAATGATTGATGAAACATTTGGATTTTGTTTTTTTACTTAAAGAGATGAGCTGATGGAGAGCAGAGAGATTATGCTGTATTTAGAGATAGTGATAAGTTATTAAAATTGTCTTTACTTGCTGTCATAAAGGGAGAAGTTTCCTCCTCCTCCTCCTCTCTTTCTTTTTTATTTTCCATACTCCTCTTATTTTTCTTTCTTTTGTATCTTTTCTGTTTACAGTACATTTTTTTAATTTTGTAGTGGCTTTTATTCCTTTCATTTATAATTCTTAATAAAATTATTTAAAAAAAAGAAATAATTATTGAGATACAAAGTGGGTAGTGAATGCATTTTCATAAGCGTAATTCATTACAGAAGTGATTGGGTATTTTCCCGTATGTCAATCTTGTGTCTCCAGTTCAAGTGGTCTATGAATAGAACACTAGTTCACACCTTGTAGTTGTTGGTAGGTTTTGCTTTTGAAGATGAAATTAATGCAGTTATAGAAGGAAAAAATGTGCTTAGTGTCTAAAACTTGAGGCAATTAGAAGTATTCAGTCAGATGAATTATGAATTTATGGAATGGAATACCATGTTCCAAGTATTGTATTTCTTTCTGAAACTGAAATACATATAGTCAACTATCATTAACAATTCTGTTTTCAAAGGCCCTGTAGCTCTTGAATATATGGAATGGAATACCACATTCAAAGTACTATATTTCTTTCTGAAACTGTAATACACATAGTCAACTATCAATAACAGTTCTGTTTTCAAAGGCCCTGTAGCTCTTGATATTAAAACCCGAATGGCTTGGAAAGCTAGATCAGTTTTCCTAAACTAAAGTTAGCTGTTGGGAATCATAGCCCCAACATATCTGGAAGGCAGCAGTGTAGAAAAGATTAAAAATTGTATCAGCTCCAGCTCAGTTTTTTTCATTGGTCTGAAAGGGACCTACTCATGTCTAGGCATAGATGCATTGGGGGATTCATCTCCCTGTGGAGAACAACTTAATCATAGGTCCTATTTGTACTAGCATCATCTATTCCTCATCTGGGACAAATGACTAGTATGTAGATTAGGTAATGGTTCCATTTTAGGGACCATCCAGTTTTGCTGTGCTTTTTTCCTATCATGGAGCTGGGAAGGACTTGTGTCACCATGAAGTTTGCTGTCCCCCCAGCACACTGTAAAGGCACTGATTGGTGGTTTTTCCTGGCTGAAATTCAAACGTCACCAACCCAAAGAAAAGCCACCACTACTGGCTGTACAGAATGTGTACCATCATGATGCTTTTATCGTCTGAGCACCCCATCCAATTAATTACATATTTTTTTCTCCCAAAGGCATGTTGACATATCATCTTAACAAGATCACATCAAAGGTTTCTCTCTTCTATCTGCAGTATAGTTGCAGTTCTGATTTGTACTGTCCAGATGTGGCTGTTGTGCAAATATTTGGGGGTTTAGATGTGTCTGGGTTATACATTAAGTTATACATTGAGTACAGGTAGTCCTCACTTAACTGACTGCTTGTTTAGCAACCATTCAAAGTTATAATGGTGTTTTTTAAAAAAGCTTTGCAACCAATTCTCACATTTATGACCGTCACAGCATTCTGCGGTCATGTGATTGCCATTCGGGTACTTTGCAACCAGCATGCATTTATGACCATTGCAAATCCCACAGTCACATGATCACCATTTTTGTGTTTCCCAACTGGCTTGCAACAAGCAGAGTTAATGGAGAACACAGAAGTAAAATTGCAACTCATGGTTGTGATGTTTTGCTTAACAACAAAAGGGAAGTGATGTAAGTCTGTTGCGGTCAAATGATATTCCATTTAATGACCACGGAGCTTAGTGATGGAGTTGCTGGTCCCAATTGTGGTCGCTAAGCAAGGACTACCTGTATATCCACATATTTTTTTTTTCAAAACTACTATTGACTACTAGATGGCAGCAAAGAATTAAGGGTTTTTGTATCTCTTGGCTGATAACTAGTGGTTATCTGGAGCTGTGCAGACAATACAGTATGTAACCACTAGATATGTACTGTTGAAGTACTTTTGGGGATATGGTGACAGAGCAAAACAAGAGGTTTTTTTGCTTTCACGAAAGATTTAACTATAAAAATATACTCAAAAAAAGACTTCTCTGTCAAAAAAGAGGATTAGTTTTGATTTCTTATCGCTAGGAATTATTCCTATGTTTATTCTGTGTTGCTCTATTTTACTTTTTTATCTAATTCTACTTTATTTACAATGCTATAGTTCTATCTGCTTAAACTTTATGGTTCATCTATTTTCTAAATGCAGAATTAGCATTTGTCTCTCTCACTCACTCTCAACCATCCTCAACTATTTTCTTACCTGGGCTACTGCTTTCTAAGCATTTATGTATCTATTTAGCAAATTTATATAGCTGCCCCTCTCACAAAAAATGTTTCTGGGCAGCTTACAAGCAGAATAACAATTAAAACCATATCACAATATTAAAAAATCAGACATAAATAACAACAAAAGTAAAAGAATAGAAACATAAAACGAACAACAACAACAAAAGGAATCAAAACATAAAAGAACCCCAAGATAGCAGGAGAGCAACCATCATTTAGCCTCATGCAACCAGTGTGCACGCTCGCTTTTCGACTTTCTCCAGTCCTTCCCCACCTATTCTGCCACACAGTCACTTGCTTGGCTGGGTACTGGTTGGAGACTGGTTGCCATTGTCTGCTTCTTCGCTTTAGCTGCTGTTAGGTATTTCACTCCCCTGACCACTGATAATCATTCTGTATTCCCACTTGTAGAAATCTTTGCCTTATCAGCACCTGGACTCTGGAAATTTAGGCTCCCTGAATCTTCTTACTTTCTACTTCCACTACTGTGTTGTATGGTTGCTGGTATTATTGTAACTGTTGGTGTTGCTGCACCTAGTAGTTGCTCTCACCCTGCTGGTACTTGTTTGTCGGCTCCTCTTACTGGGAACTGCTGTTGCAGTAAGGGAAGAAAGAGGAATGTGGGTGACTTCTTCGCTGTACATCCTTCTTCTCACAGTAACCCTTTAAAAATAGAGAATAAAATGGGTGCAGCAACTGAGGTTCCAATATCTCTTGCAGCCAGAGCAATGCTAAATGCAGAGGAAGAAGATGTGCCCATCTTCTACTCCTGGCTCATATAGAAAGCTCTCCTCCCCTTGACCCATAGCAAGGGGTATTGAAGGCCATTGGTATTGAAGAGAAGGAGTGATGTGTGTAGTGTCCACCTGTTGAGTGCTTTGGGTTGCACAGGCTCTTGGTTGAGGTAGCACCCCTCTAAGGTGGGGTTCCTCACAGCTAAAACAATATTGCAGAGCTGGTGTAGAACCCAGTGCTTGATGAAGGGGGTGACGGTGGTGGCCTTATAGCAAACTTGCTGGACTAGTTATAGCTGAGCAGATCACCCACCTGGCCTGGGTCATCTCAAACTGCCTCTTCCAGGCACTCCAGATCGTAAGCATGGAATGTCTTGTAATGGCACAACACAAAAAGCACCACTTCCACACCAAAACACCTAAAGCTGTGCTCAGGCTAACAAGATAGAAGTGACTTAGCGAGGACATGTCCTTGGCAAACATTCAGTTTGTAACTGATTATTCTTTCTGAATAAAAATGTCACTAATATCACTGTAAATCTGTTTTTTGTAATACTAAAACAAGGATCACTTTCCCCAGTTCTTATATTAAAGCCACTTTTCTTGCCAGTAGGTGGGGATATAACCTCAGCAATTTGCTGTTGAACCATATTTAAATAGCTGTGACTTTATGCCTGCAATTGGCCATCTGAAGTTAATTAAACCTAAACTTTCTTTACAGCAATTAGGTGAGAGAGGTAAGTCTGCCTACAATCTCAGTCATTTGAAACAAATATTCTGACACAGCATATAGCCTTATTTTTTTCATTTGGAGTAATTCTACTAATTCACATGAAATATAACACTAAGTATTCTAACACTTAACAACGTTAATATGTTGTTAGCACCTGTTCATGCTTTATGTTATTCGGTGACCTTATAAGTGGCAAGATAAGGTTAATCTTATCTTGAAAATGAATTACTAACATTAATAGGAGTAACACTACATGCATAAATAGCTACAATAAGATGGAGGGTGGGAGTGGACAAGGGGTGACTTTGCCTCCTTCTCCTTTATGAAAGAGAGAAGGATGGAGCCAAAGGGCTGTCTTAACTATTGAGCTGAATCTGGGAGCAAGATCTCTCCTGCAGCTTCACCCAGCTAGCAATGGAGAGCACAGGGATAGAGAGGTCAGAGAATTCTGTACAAATAATGCTGAAATAAGTTATTATAATCCTCAGTCTGTTGCATATAATAGGATATTTTAATACGGAAAGCACCTCTTTGAACGTTGTCTAATTTGTTCAACTTCCTGCTAATCCTGAATCTATCAGTTTCATAAAGTTTCTTAGAATCTAACTATCTAGATTGGGGTGGGCATCCTATGCCCTCAAGGCCACCACAGTTCCCAAGTCCATTCAGACCATAATTGCTAAAATGCTGGAATAGTTTCTTATCATTTTGAGGTGGGAAACAAATGGAAATTGCAGCATGAGTCATAAAATAGACATAATACATGTAAAAATGAAAAAAAGAAAGCACTCAAATCCCAGCTCTACTCCCAGGGAAAGACATACAGTGGACCTTGTGCACACATTTACATAGGCACACTCTCTGTGCTTATCAACATTTTACTGTCTCCACATAGAAAAGGGTCAACAACTTTTTTGGTAACTAAGGATTATCCATGCAAAGACCCTCCTACTAATACTATAAACCAAAGACAAAAGAGATTTTAGACATTAGCCATAATATTCTCTATTGTGTCCAGAAATAATATAGGAACTAATTAAAATCATATAAAACTAGCAATGGTAAGTCTTTAATGTACATTTCTAATCTTAACCCACATAACTTTTTTCTAGGTAGCAAAATACATCCTCTGGTCAGCCATGTGCTGCCACTTGCTTAAGTACCATGGGAAATGATTAATTTCTCATATGAACAGGTACTAGCATATGCACTGCAATTATTTAGTTATGAATACAAAAGACTTAGGTCAGAATGTGCAGCACCTTTCAACAGAAAACATATTTTTTGCTTTCAGGACAGTTCCAATCTTGAGCTGGAGGCATGGTTGCTGATAAGAATACAAAGTATGTGCATTCCGTTGTTTATGTACAGTGGTTCACCTCACCATTTGATTCAATTATACTAATAAAATACCAAAACATCTTCTGGGGGATTTAACTTGTATACAGTAGATGAAATTGCCCAAGGGTCACACTTAACCATTTTCATTATAATTAACATCATTTGCCCATGTGATTTGCTTTTTCTGTTGCATCAAAGTACTGTTAAGTAGCAGATCTTTCTCACTGAGCAACATGGAGTTTTATATGTATATTGTTGGTGAAATGTATATTAAGATACAAAGAAACTGGGAATTTATTGTAATGGCTGGGGTGCATAGAGTATTTAGGGAGGTTTCCTCTTCCCTACAGGTTTTGTAATCACCTGCATCTCCTGAAATGCATTTCCAGTGTATTGGAATTCATCCTGAACAACATCAAATAATTCTTACTTGTAGCTGGGATATATAAACTTCACTGCATTGTTAATGTCAGTATGCAAACCAAATTTTGAACACTTTTCTATTTCTCTCCCATCTTTTCCATAAAGGACTTAATCTTTCTCCAAAAAAAAAAAGGGGGGGGGGTAACTGCTATGGAAAGCAGAGAATGGGAAAACTTCTTTCCATATACTTTTTTATTGTAAACCAATTTATCTCAGGATCCAAGCCAGAGCAATTAAGTAAGTAAATGCATATAAATCATACCATTTTGAAAATATTTTTATTTCTCACTTATATTTGGCAAAAAAGAAAAAAAGGAAGGAATTCTTGGCAGGGTTATTTAAAACCTTTTAAAGAAAGCAATTTACCATTCTTTAAAAGAGGAGTACAAATTATATTTTTTCCATTGGGATCTGTTCATTTTTTCTTTTTCAAATTTTGAAGCCAAGGCACTTAAATCAGTATTCTGTTGACATATGGAACTGGTTGCCCAAGGCAACAGGCAACCTGACCTTCTGTTACTGATTTCATTTCCCTTATATTTTAGCATAAAATGTTTTATCTCAAGTAACAGTCTGTGGTTTTTTTCAATTTTAAAGTAAAAGTAACTAAAGTGATTCATAAAAGCTTAGTTAACCCTATCATAAATGTATCATAAAATATATACTGTATGTATGTCACCAAGTTACTTTTAATAAGTATGCATTTATTTATTTAATGTCTAAACCACCTAAATCTTAAAAAGACTCTAAGCAGTAGACAAAGAGTGAGGGCATTGAGCCCCTGCAGGAGTAGGAGCCACCTTGGCCTGAAAGGGCAGGCTGTTCCATAGGAAGGGAGCTGCCCTGGGGAATGCCCACTTTCAGGTCCCCTCTTGCTGTACTTCTCATTAAGTGGGGACTTTCAGCAGTGCAGTTGAGACAGGGAGAAAGAGTTGGAGAAAGGAAGTCTCATAGATGCCCATCCCTGAATCATATAGGGCTGGATAGGTAGTAGTAATCAGCACTTCGAAGTGCACTTGGAAATAAACCAGTAGCTGGTGCAGCTTCTCCAGCAAAGGTATTACATGACACTAACAAGACTTTCCTGTAGACATATGGACCACTGCACTTTGCACCAGCTGAAGTTTCAGGTGTTCTCCAAGCCAGTGCCTTGTAGAGCAAATTAGAGTAATCCACATGGGATATGACAAGGGCATGAGAGTGACTACCTTTAGTGTATCTTTTTCTACGTAGAGTTGCAGTTGACATGCCAGCTGAAGCTGAGCAAAGCGCTACTCATCCATAGCTTCTACTTGCTTTTCCAGCAGGAGCCCTGAGTCCTGGAAAACTCCCAAGTCATGAGACAGCTCTGTTTGGGGGAGCAGAACCCTACTAGGATCCAAAAATGGTATAATCCTAGAATCAGAAGGCAAACTTCTAATAAGGCAGCTTGGTATGGAAGGGCCCAACACTGACTGCAATTTATTCCGCAATAACAGAGTTCCAAAATTCAGTGGAGCTGCTAATCAATGCTGTCAGTATATTAGCCTCTCCAAACTGTTTTCTTCAATTGTGCTGGAGAACAATTTTCCATCAGTACCAACTGAAGGCCACTGGCTAGGTAGGTATTTTGGCTGAATGTGAAATAAACTGAAAACAGTACTCAGGTATCAGTAATTTCTAGCTTTCCTATTTAGCTATGCAGTACAGGGCAATGAAGTTATGCAAGTAATGGTTAGTTAAATAGACCTAATATTTATCACATACAGTGTACTACCACATAAGTGAACTGCTTTGACATACACAAAATTGGCCATTGAGTACATGCAGTGACCTGATTTGATACCAACTGTATGACAGATGAAAGTATACTCAAATATGCTTTCAAGTTAATGGAATGGAGCCCAAAATTGACAGCTCTGGAAAGAAGCAATTTATTTTTATTTAGAAAAGAGGAAAGCAGAGGCATGGAACCATGGAGAGAGCAGAAACTACAGAGGCTTCTATGTTTTTCCTAACCCATCAGCCTTTTCTCCAAAGGTCATGCTTACATTGTAGAGATTTGGATACCTTTGCTTCTGCTGAAACCTTTTCCCTACCATCTAGAATTTTTTTTTAAAATACTGTTCAAATAAACACATACACAAACACATACACAGATACATACAAAAATACATACACACAAAAAAAAATCCCTTCTCACAAATACACACACACACACACACAAACACACAGTATAATCTGACCTGTCCCTGAAAAGTAATCCCAATGTATGTAATTATCAGACTCATCAAATTTACCAAATGGCAAGACATTTTGATTGTTTGATAGTGCAGTCCAGTGCACATCTATTCCTCAATTAGTCCTGTTGATTTCCAGAATCAGAACAGCAGCCCAACTTTTTACAAAGATGCCAGATACACAAAATAGTTAATATTCGCTATCAAAATAACTCTAGTTTCACTTACAACACTTGAATGAACTAGCAGTATGTAATACAGGCTGCATCCAGATGAAGCTTTTATTATGCAATTATTTACCCATTCATAGAATTTTGTTAGGGGTGGGGTGGGAAAAGGAAATATTCCACCACTATCATGCGATGGTTAATACATCCTTGGGAGAGGGAGTGTTCCCGGCTACCTTTAAAGAGGCATTGGTGCACCCCCTCCTCAATAAGCCATCGCTGGACCCTACTGTTCTGGACAATTTTCGTCCAGTCTCCCACCTTCCCTTTTTGGGGAAGGTCGTTGAGAAAGTGGTGGCTTTGCAGATCCAGAGGGTCCTAGAGGAAATGGATTATCTAGACCCCTTTCAGTCAGGTTTCAGGCCAGGATATGGGACAGAAATGGCATTGGTCACACTTATGGATAATCTCTGGTGGGAGCAGGATGGTGGCAGTGCATCCATCCTCACTGTCCTTGATCTCTCAGCGGCTTTCAATACCATTGACCATGGTATCCTTTTGGGGAGGCTCAGGGAGTTGCGGCATGGTCTTGCGCTGGTTCACCTCCTTCCTCCAGGGCTGGTCCCAGTCGGTGGTGATAGGGAGCGAGAGATCCGACCCTCGGCCCCTTCTTTGTGGGGTGCCACAGGGTTTGGTACTCTCTCCGCTCCTTTTCAACATCTACATGAAACTGCTGGGTGAGATCATCCATCACCACGGGGTGAAGTATCATCAGTACGCTGATGATACTCAGTTATACATCTCCATCCCGGGTAAGGTAAGTGATGCTGTGTCTGCCCTCTCACAGTGTCTGGGGGCTGTGGGGATCTGGATGGGGAACAACAGGCTTACAGGCTGAACCCTGGTAAGATGGAGTGGCTGTGGGTTAATGGTTCTTCTGTATCTGGGACATTATCATCTCTGGTTCTGGATGGGGTTGCACTGCCCCAGACAGACCCAGTGCGTAATCTGGGGGTCCTCCTGGACTCATGGCTCCTGCTCAAAGAGCAGGTAGCAGCCGTGGCCAGGAGACCCTTCGCACAGCTACATGCTGTGCACCAGTTATGCCCTTTCCTGGATCGGGAGGCCCTTCGAACAGTCACTCATACCCTTGTTATCTCCCATATTGACTACTGTAATGCACTCTACATGGGGCTACCCTTGGAAAGTATCCAGAAGCTTCAGGTGGTCCAGAATGTGGCCACACAAGCTGTTTTTGGTGCTCCTAGAAGGGCACATGTAACACCACTGCTGCATGAGCTGCATTGGGTATCAGTCTGCTTCTGGGTCCAATTCTGGGTCCAAGTTGGTTATCATCTTTAAAGCCCTACATGGCATGAGGCCAGTTTATGTGAGGGACCGCCTCTTCCCCATTACATCAGCCCGTCCCACCCAATCGTGCAGAGAGGGCGTGCTGTGGACCCTGTCTCTCTCTAAGACAACTTTGTTTGGCAGGGTCCACGAAGTGGGCCTTCTCTGCAGTGGCGCCCGCCCTGTGGAACATGCTGCCCCCAGAGGTGAGATTGGCCACATCACTCCTGGCCTTTCAGAAGAGTCTGAAGATCTGGTTCTGCCGCATTGCTTGGGGTGGAAAGGGGAATAGATCTACATGGGGATGGCTGCTATAGACCACTCTTCTCACACTTGGACTGTTTTAGATTCTTTTGACACTTGGACTTTTTATTTTTTACTCTTATTTATATTATTTATTGCTGTAATTTTATATTGTATATTTTATTCATTGTATTATTGTTGTTTTAATTGATTACTGTAAACTGCCCAGAGTCACCCATGGGAGGAGACTGGCAGGGACAAATTGAATAAATAAATAAATAAATAAATAAATCATTCTACATTTACAATGCCTATTTTCCCTACAGTTTCATCTATTTTTCCTTTAGAAAAATTTTTAAAGAAGGAAAGAGCATAACTTTTAAGAGGCAGTGCCAGCAATGGAAGCTCCGATAGGGAGAGAGAAAGCTACCATCATGCATAAAAAGATCTAGTAGGGCAGCTTGATCTATAGAATATTGCCTAGTCTTCAAGAAAATGGTCACAAAATTGGGTAAGAAATTTTCCAGAATTGATGACCTGAATTACTTTATCATGCATACAAAAAGAGAAAAATGAAGAGAAAACAGTTAATTCTGAAAACATTAATGGCTTCTGAGTCTACCTTAAAGATATGACCAACTGACTCTTGATCAGTCTTGAAAAACTATGGCCTCATTGGTTCAGGATTTAGAAAGGTAGAACTATAAGACTATGCTGCATAAAGAAGCTGCCAGGATGCAAAAAGGGATGACACAGTTCTTTAAGAGGTGATTTTTTCTACATGTCTGAATATTTTTGCATTCTAGAATGGGACAGAATGTAGCCTGGAAACAAATCTTCAAATGTAATGATTCAAATGGATCATGCATTTGAATTAATTAAAAAACAAGAGAATTGTTCAAACAGTTAAGATTTCATCTAAAACTATTTCTTTTGAGCAGTCTATAAGAAAAGGAAAAAACCAATTCACTGTCTCTGTGGTTGGGTTCCTGTTTGTGAGGTAATCAGGAAATAGTCTGCAATTTGAGTGACAATGTGGATGGAGGTACCATACTAAGTAGCAATCATTATTTAAGGATAAGAAAAATGTCCCAATTCTCAATAATCAAGTGTTTTGACAAAGCAATATAGTGTCCAGTAGGAAACTGCTCTCCCATTGGCCATCAACTGCAAAATAAAATGAAAGTAAAAAGAAGTTGTTTCATTCTAAATATCCCCTGGTCAGCTCCTTGTAGTTTTCAACAAACTGGCCAAAGTTATGTGGTAAAATAGTTCTGATTGCTTTGTACTGACACAGATATGTTCTTACATTTTTTCCTGCTTCCTTCCTATACAGTAAAAGTTGGTCAAACAGAAAGCTTTAAAAAATCCCAAATCTTGAATACACGTTCCTGTCTCTTTTTATATTCATGTCACATCATAACTTGATGATGTGTCTTTGTTCTTGTTTTCAGAATCCACTGATATTTAGTTTTAAAACAAATTAAAATCAGAATTATCCCTCTCCCAAGATCAGGGATTTATCAGACTCTTTAAAATGAGTCTGAAGAAGGGTGGTTGCTTTCATGTAAATTTTGCTGCATGGCAATGGAAAACTCTTCCGGATTCCAGCTGTTGCTGTGTTCACTTAGAAACATTGCTGGTGAATGGGGAGCTTCAAGAGTCAGAATAATTCCATTCCTCTCATGGTCTATTCCTAAATAAACAGCTGTACAGGATTCAGTTTTGACCCTCAGTAAAGTAACAATTGCAGGACTGGGAAATGAGGCTGAAGCATGCAACTCTCAATCCGATTTCTATAGCAGCATCAAACTTCCCAGGATTATGCTGATGAAATTCAATGATAAAATGATAATATTTGGTGGTGCAATTTCTCTCTTTTCACAATTTAAAAGTTAAGGAATCTAAAAAGTTTAATGCAAAGGCACATCCCCACTAACCCCAATTAGAAAACAAAACCTTGTCCACTCCACTGATACCATCAGCCTTACTTCATGTAGCCCTTGGAGACACTGTCTTTTTTAAAAAAAGGAATGTATATCCTCTAGGTGCAAAAACAGTGTTACCTATTCATGTTCTCAGGAATTTTTCTCTAACATAAAAATTAGCAAACAACGTTGTTAATGTGGGATGGATGGAAGAAGATTTGGCACAATAATGAGTGCATCTGTTAGTAGGTCTCTGATACTAGAAACTCTGAGAGCACATTTTTAAAAAGTCACATTAACTTCCAGTCTCTTTCACAAAATGGAATTTTTCCCCACCTTTTGTTTCAATCTCCAGGTAGAGAGCAACCCTCTGTAGTAGGGATGCCTCTTCTACAGGCCAAACCTAAATCAGGAAGAGGAGAATGGGACTAATGTGATCATCCCCAGTCTTCCTGAACACAAGTGAATGTTGATGGTTTCCTGAATGTTCAAAAAGGGCTTTAGTAGGATTGACTTAGAAAACAGTCACAAAATTATGATGCATTGATACCATACATGAGGCGTTATGAAGACTAATGTGGGCAAAATAGGAGAAGGGAGCACTATGTGTATCACCTTGAGATGCACAAAATAAAGGCAGAATATAAATCTAATCCTCCTTGTCCTCCTCCTCCTCATCTTACCCCCCAGTTATATTAGAGTCAACCCCAATGGATTTATTTCTGAGTAGACACGAATAGTACTACACTGTCTATATATGAGTTAATAGTTTTTCTTCCTTCACCACTGATATGTCTTCAATATTCTTTCTGAATAAAGTTCTAGAGAACTAAAAAGCTTCCTTGATACTTCGTGACACTTCACTAGTCTTAATTATTTGGCATTCCATTATTTTTGTGTTATTATGTTTGATTGTCAAAAAGATCAGCAACCACAATGGTAACTGTTCTGCATTTGGCTAGTAATGCCTCTCTGTACAGATATCTGGGAATGAGCCAGGTCAGGTTATATATTTTTCTTGTGTTTGAGCAGTTATGTCTTTCTCTAAGTAAATAGCAAATCACACAAATGATCAGCAGCAATTCCAAAAATCAAGAGTTAGAAAAATTGCCCAAAATTTGTCTCAGAGACTATTACTGACCATAGCTAGGATCCATCCATTTACACATTACTATTTTTGCACAAAGATATAGCTGTTAAGACTAAGCCAGCTTCCACCAGGGAAAACCAAGTATTGGATAAAATATCCCTGACTTGAATCAGAAACTGCTTGGCAATCTCAAGTCTGTAAACTAGATAGCTAATCTCAAACTAATAGTTGAAAAGACATCCCAGAAGATGAAAGTGGCAAACCATTCTATAACAACATGGCTACAATCCTCAGGAATCAAACTTGATCTAAGAATATCTTTCCCTTTTAAAATATATCCTAACTTGGATACGGTTATTTAGTATAAATATTTACATTATATTCCAATCAGAGGATCTAACAATTAAACTTCCCAAAGGCAAACAAAGAAAAAGTTACATAATAAAAACAGGCAGACAAGCAGGCAAGATTTACATTTGCTGTGGCACAAATGCATTTTAAATAAGAAAGTCTTCACCAGCTATCAAAAGGGAATTATTTCTAATATATATAAAAATCATTATGTTTTGGCAATAAGATGTTCTCTACCTAGAATAATATCTTCTTCAGCCTCTAACAAAATTGCTTACCAACAGTCCAGGGTGGGAAAAAAAAGTCTTTGATTCTGATGAGCAAGAATGTACAAGTGCTAAAACAAATTAGGCTATAACCAAACCAAATCAAACCAAACCAAATTATGGATATTGGGGAAAATGAGTACATGTTCATGTTATGTGGCAAGCATCCATTTTTGTATCAATTCTTAATTAATTCATTAATTGAGTGGGGAAATATCCCTCTTCCTACAAGGAACTACTATCAAAGACACATACACCCAGTATTTCACAGGGCAGGCTTCCTCAAACTAGCCTTCTCCAGATGAATTGAGTTACAGTGACTTGGAATGAGAGGAGTTATACTTGGAAGGTACCAAGTTAGAAATGGTGGCTCTTGGCAACATTGTAGAAATAACTAAGTCAGAACAGATTCCTAATTAGAATCTCTTTGGAATACATACATGTCATGGGCTTATTCTGACTGCTTTGACCTTTTGAAAGGTCACTGCTCTATCCCAGACGTAGGTTAACCCATACCAAACAAAAGACTAATTGTAGAACTGATGTGGTGGTAGGAGTAATTTCAATTTCCAGAAGGGAAGGGAATGGTTTTCATGCTGAATAGGTAGGATTTTCATACTGTGCTCAAAATGAAAATCCCACTTAGCTAGGATTATATTTTTTAAAAAAAATTCAACCGTGGCAATTTTAAGATGTGTGGACATGTACCGGCTGGGGAATTCTGGGAGTTGAAGTCCACGCATCTTAAAGTTGTGAAGGTTGAGAAACAGTGCTCTAAATTATCATATTTTTGAGAAGAAGACACCTTGTCTTAATGTGCCATATTTCTAGACTTTAAGAGACTTCTCAGTCCAACTAAAGTAGAATTCCTATTTCTCCAGAAACTACTCAGAAGATTGATAATTAGAAAGGGCAGCTTATGAAAAGAAGGAAACTATGATGTAAACTTAGAGAGAGAGGGTAAAATATAACTGCATTTATAACTGCTGTCAAGATCAGAAGCCGCTTCCTTATAATCTTCTGTTTCTGTTTCTGTTTCTGTTTCTGTTTCTGTTTCTCTTTCTGTTTCTCTTTCTCTTTTTTCTATTTTATTTTCTCACTATGCACTTTTTAAAAATCTACTCTATTTCTTTTCAATATATGGATGGTTTTTATCTTGTTAAAATTTCTTTAAGTTTTATATTGTCCAGACCACTAGTACCGTATCCTGGATTTTGTTGCATTTTATCAATGGGTTCTGACCTGAAGTAAGGAATTCCTTGCCTTACTGCAGCCTCACTCTTTTTGCTGTGGATATTTCAGGAATGCAAATCTAAAGTTAAAGAGGATTAGCCACAACAAACAGACATCACCCTCTTGTTCATAGTTAAAATACAACTTTATGAGAAGAAAACAGGAAGGAACTTGGAAGACTGGCAGTTATAATCTGTCAACTCTAGTTAGTGTATCAGTAACAATGACTACAAAAGTCAACAATTACATTGTTGTAATTATTCAATTAAGTTACATAAATGCAGTGTAGAAAGGATCTTAATTTAACTGGGTTGTGGCTTTAAGTACTAACCAAAACTTCACTTCCTTTCCTCCAGTGCCATTGATTTTCATTTTGTTGGCACATGAGGATAAATTCTCTTTTACAAGATAAACCAAAAAAATTCAATAAAATAAAAAAGGAGTTGACTTTGTGAAGACCAGGAAGAGAATTATTGTGAAATAGCAGATTGATACAATATCAGGGATAAGATGCTGGCTTATTTGAACTTATTCACAATCAGCTGGGTACCACTGTGTTTAAATTATAACAAGATGTATATGATAGCAACACAATCAATCATACTGCCTTAGCTAGTTCAGAGCAGATGTTTGATTTGTCTGTTGTATCAGCCTCTAGCAAAGAAATAATCAACTAATATCTCTTCAAAGGCTACTCTGTGGAATAAGAATCAACACAGATACATTTATTTCCTATTTTGTCTACCATTTTTTTTTCCTGCTAATGACAAATAACAAGAGTCTTTGGCTGGCTAAATTCCTCCCTACTCAATTTACAGTACTAGGGGCAGTACTGCAGTATGGATCCATTCACCCACACCTTGATTTTTCTCACCATGGCCCTGTATGTTACTAGTTTTATTAAAACTTTAATCTGAGCCTAATTTGCTCCAAAGGTGTCATTATCTATTGTGTTTCATTCCCATGCTCAGTGCAACTGCTACTTACTCAAAAGGGTCACTGGGATCAGGCCTCTGGAGCTCGGCTGGAATTGGTATTCTTTTGTAGTACATCTCCCAGTCAAAGGCTCCACGCATGGCATCCCCTGCTTGTGCCTCATACCCAAAGTGATTGTGGTCAATGACATCGATCATGGGACACACAATAGTTTTATGGTTCAGTGCAATCTGGTCTGAAATATGAAAACAGAAAATACAAAAACAGCAGGACGAGTCAAGCCATTTATCACCTTAACAATAAAAAGCCCTTGGGCTTCTTCTCTCTTCCTCTCTTTTTCTGTTTTTCAATCAGAAGATTGCCTAGGCAAGTCCCCATAGCCCTAGAAGCATTTCAGTTTTCATATCTGCATCCAGCCTCTGTCTTTACCAGGCCTGATGCACTTGCACAATGATTAGAAGCAATTACAGTTCTTCAAAGAGAGAAGCATCCCAGTGAGACCATCAAAGTCAAGTCATGTATATCTTTGTCATTGTGCTGCTCTAAGCTGTCTCCAATCTGTCACCTAAGGAGCCAACTAGGAAGCCCAGAAAGAAAAATGAAAGAAAAATGCTCATTTGCGCTTTGTGTGCAATATTCACAAAGAAAATTCTGCTTCTTGTTCTTGAAATATATTTGGCTTTGCTGTAACCCAGTTTTTACTTTTATAGTAGTTGAAAGGCAGAGATCTTCCAGTCCATTACACTTTTACATACTCCATAATGCTATTTTATGTCTGAATTAATCTACAAAAATTAATCTCCAAAAAAGAAACTCCAAAATTTTAGGATATTTATTTCATCTCACAATATTAGTGGCATAGAGGGATTCAGATGAATCCCAAGTGATATCGGATTCTTTAGGCTGATTTTGTCAGACTGATAGAGTGACTATCTCTGATGACATATTCCCATCTAGTAAGTTCTGACATAGTCAGCATGCTTTGGGTCACCTTGTTTAGGCAATGTCAGCTTATGGAGCCCAAGAAACATGCCTTCTCTGTTGGTGCTCCTGCCCTTTGGAACAGCATTCTTCTTGAGATTTGGTCAGCCCTGACCCTGTGTGCCTTTAGAAAGGCATTAAAGACCTGTTCTGCCTACCACCACCATCTCAGGCATTGGGTCTGGGAGTCATATGACTCACAGAATAAAGGTTTCCCCCCCCCCGGCATTTATGTATTTGTATGTATACTGTTGCTTTGGTTCATGAATACATGGAACTGTCAGGAGACTTGGCTTTGATTAAGCATGAGTCAGTATTTCTGAGTATTACAGAAAAACAGATACTTTCAGCCTTTCCTTAGTGGCAAGAATATAATGAAAGCAGGGTAGGCAGCTACAGAGGGTATAGGTGCAAGTGGCCTACTGGGCTCCCCTTGCTATCCATTTCTTGCTCCACACCCCACGTTCCACAAATCTGATTGGGTGAGGTACAGCTACACTAACTGGATTGTCAGACTCTGGACAACCACTAGATGGTAGCAAAGTGATTCTGAAAACTCTAACTTGTTTGGTAGCCCTGATATGGCAAATCTGAGAGAAGGCTTTCAGGGTCCAAATGGAATATTCAGGGAAGGGGGGGCAATAGGTACAGGAAGTTGAACAGGAAGGAAAAAATATATTTTGGGTCACTGAGGAGATTAGGAGAAATCTTTGTGGAGCTCAGGTTTGCTGCTGCTGCAGTGACAGTGTTGAAGAAGCAGCCACAAGATACTCTGCTTCCCTTTCTCCCGCTCACCATCAATTGCTGGTCTGGGATGAGCGCTTGACACCTGAACTTTTGCCTTTGGGGGCTCAAACTGGTAGGTCTCAGAGAGCTTTACTTATGCCCCTGTCTTTCCCCATTATTGTGGGGAAATGCTTTCCTCTCATCCTTGACCCTGTAGAAAACTACCTTGAAGTTGGCTGCCTCTATTGGCAATCCCTATCCTGCTTCAGCTGTCTCTGATTCACATCACTGACTTCCCTCCAAGGAAGGAAGTGAAAAAACCTAATCACATCCTGTGGGAAATTTTGGACAGTATCAGAATAAGAAGGAAAACGCTACTCTAATACAAGTAGAGCTAAGGGCCACTAAAGCCTATCTTTGGACTGAAGATGAGATAATGGTAATGTCATGGGGGTACAACAGGAAAATGATATTCCAGGACATGGTTGTGCTGTGGTTAGGTGCAAGTGGAGAAAGCACTGTATTTGTAAAATATGTTCCATTCAGATATTGTTTCTTCACAAGATAGAATAGGAAGGGACCACCATCAGCTAAGGACCACCACCAAATCAAAATACTTACTTTAGGTAAATACCATTTTTAAGAATCACACTGAAATCAAAACATTTGATTGCACAATCAACCTTTTTGTACCCATCTATCTGTCATTTGAGAGGGGAAGAAAGAAGCATAGGCAAAAGTTTATTTATTTATTTTATTTATTTACCATATTTTTATCACTGCCCATCTCCCTCATATGGGGGACTCTAAATAAAACAGTTTAAAATTCAATAAAATCATAAATAATATCATTAATCCATAAATATCAATATCAATAAATAAACATAAAATGTAATGAGATCTAAGTAATGGCAGATCTAATACCACCCAAAGGGGAACAAGACCGGCCTCAGCAGGACTAGGGAGCCAACCAACCCCAAGAGTGGCTCTTCCTCTCCCCACTCCAGGCATGGTGACAAAGCCAGGTCTTCAATTGTTTCCTGAAGTCCAAAAGAGAGGACGCTAACCTCACTTCTGGAGGAAGGGTGTTCCAAAGGGCGGGAGCTGCTGCAGAGAAGGCCTGCCTCCTGGACCCTGCCAGATGAAGTCCCGTGCAGACAGGGTCTGCAGCATGCCCTCTCTGCATGAGCAGGTGGGACAGGTTGATGTAATGGGGATGAGACGGTCCCTTAGGTAACCTGGACCCATGCCATGTAGGGCTTTAAAGGTGATAACCAACACCTTGAATTAGACTCAGAAGCAAACTGGCACCCAATGCAGCTCGTGCAGCAATGGGGTAATATGTGCTGATCTTGAAGCACCCACATTCGCCTGCGCAGTGGCATTTTGGACCAGCTGTAGCTTCCAGATACTCTTCAAAGGTAGCCCCATGTAGAGTGCATTACAGTAGTCAATATGGGAGATGACCAGGGCATGAGTGACCGTTTGAAGAACCTCTCACTCCACGAAGGGGCGTAACTGGTGCACAACATGAAGTTGCGCAAAGGTCCTTCTGGCCACGACTGCCACCTGCTCTTCGAGCAGGAGTCGTGAGTCCAGAAGGACCCCCAGATTATGCACCAGGTCTGAATGGGGCAGTGCAACCCCATCCAGAACTAAGGATGGCAAATTCCTAGGAGCAGAGGGGCTGTTAACCCACAACCACTCCATCTTACCAGGGTTCAGCTGAAGCCTGTTGTTCCCCATCCAGGCCCCCACAGACCCCAGGCACCTGGAGAGGGCAGTCACAGCATCACTTACTTACGGGATGGAGATGTATAACAGTATCATCAGCATATTGATGATACCTCATCCCGTGGAGATGGATGATCTCACCCAGTGGTTTCATGTAGATGTTAAAAAGGAGAGGAGAGAGTACTGACCCCTGTGGCATCCCACAAAGGAGGGGCCATGAGCCCAACTCCCCTATTAACACCGACTGGGACCGGCCCTGGAGGAAGGAGGTGAACCAGTGTAAGACTAGGCCGCCCACCCCCAACTCTCTGAGCTGCCCCAAACGGATACTATGGTCGATGGTATCAATAGCCGCTGAGAGGTCGAGGAAAGCAAGGATGGATGCACTGCCACCATCCCGCTCCCACCAGAGATCATCCATAAGTGTGACCAATGCTGTTTCTGTCCCATATCCGGGCCTGAAACCTGACTGAAAGGGGTTTCGATAATCTGCTTCCTCCAGGATCCTCTGGAGCTGCAGTGCCACCACCTTCTCAAGCACCTTCCCCATAGAGGGGAGGTGGGAGACTGGACGAAAATGATCCAGCACAGTAGGGTCCAGCAATGGTTTCTTGAGGAGGAGGTGTACCAACACCTCCTTAAAGGCCGCCGGAAACACCCCCTCCCGCAAGGATGTATTTACCATTGATGGGGCCCAACCACACGTCACCTCCCGAGCTGCCTTCACCAGGCAGGAGGGACATGGGTCTAAATGACAGGTGGTGGCATTTACAGTCTGGAGGATCTTGTCCACTTCCTCAGGTTCTGTTCTATAATGTTACAATTCCTGGAATGCAAAAAGTGGAGCAGTCTGGGAAGCTACATTGGAGAAGCTTGTACTGATGTGAAAGAAAAAGGCAAACACTTATTCAACCATGTTATAAGTAAGCATCAGGGCTAAGTAGGATGAAATGGGATATTTGGAAAAGATGCTGGGTCTTAAAAAAGCTTTGTAAGTCTGATTTGGCCAGTGGGCCAGTGGCTCTTCACCTGAAACTTCAGATATACAATTTTTGACCAGTAGAATAATGTCAAAAGTATTTTGACTCAAGAGTCCTCATGACTGCCACTGAAAATAATGGAGCTTAGATTTGTCCCCTGCAGTTTTGCCTGTCACTAGTAGGGTTTTGCTGTTTGTGGCTGTAATCTGGTCTAAGGGTTCACAGGGAGTCATTCATTTTCAATTTGGTATTGTGAATTGTAATTAATACTGGATTTCTGGATTTCTCTGCAAAGCCTAGGATATATTTACTACCAAGCAATTCAGCAACATGGAGAAGACCAAAAAGAACAATACCTGCACATAAACAATTGTATATTTTGAAATGTATCAGTGTTTCATTTAGAAATATATAACTGAAATTAAATAAAAACACTTCTGCATTATCTTTCAGGCAAATGAACTAGAATACCATAATTGCACTGTTGTCCTGAATTTATTTTGTTGACATTTTACATTGTGATGGCTCATCTCACACCCTATCTTTTGGCTACTAGTAACTCCTATTTTGCTCACTATAATTAATTCTAGCTAGGGCTGATGAAGTTCAACACTACATGGAGAGTCACACATCATCCCTTTCTGTAACCCTCAAATCAGTAATAAGTTAATCCTAAATATCTTTACTTGAGTGAAATTCCCAATTACTTGCTCACTGGTAATTTTTCTTAGCATGCATGCATGCATACACATACACATACACACACACACATACACATACATACACACATACACACATATGCACACACACACACACACATATATTTATTTCAGTCAAGGTCAAAAATGAAAGTTAAAGGCCTTATTGCACCCCATTTCTTCTTGTGACAGTATCTGTGAAATTTCCTTGATAGCATTATGAAAATGATTGGTCACTGTCTTCTTTCAGAATGTTCTTTAGTATTTCAGACTAAAAGTCAGGGTACCATGTTATATCTAATATTCTAGATTATGTTACTTTATACTTTATGCTACTTACTTAGTAAAGGAGGTAGCCAGTTCACATTAACTTCACAGTGTGAGTCTAGAAAGGTCAATACTTCTCCTTTAGCTATTGAAGCTCCAAGTAGTCTGGTGCGAATAAGTCCTTCCCGCTTCTTGGTGCGCACAATTCTCACTTTGTCAAAATGAGCCATGTATTCCTCCAGTTTCTCTTTTAAATGTTCTACAAAAAAACATGGATAGGAACATGGATACATAATCTGGGAAGGGATAACTCAAGGATGTATGATCCTATTCATCACACATATACCAATAACAGCATTCACATTGTTTTTTTTTCCCCAGAGCTCCTCATTATTTGCCAAACTGTTGGAGATGCTTCATAAATTGCAAATGTATAAACACACAAAAGAAGCCACTGACATTTTAGACGTTTTCATGGCACATTCACTGTTGGCAAACTTCCATCCTGCTTAATCATAGTCATAATGACCACAAGATGCTCATCAACCCTCCAGAACCTGCTGCCCAAGGTCAAATGAACATTCTGGCATATTTGTAAATGATGCCCTTTCCAAATGAGCTTGCTAGTCCCATTAATTATGTAAAAATATGCATAGGGTGTGTGTGTATGTTTGTGCCCATGCGTGTATTACCATTTATATGGTAAGTCAGCATAAATGAAGGGCTAGACAAGTAGGTGCAAGATGGAATCAACTTTAGAGCAACTTCAACAATTAGATACCAATTTGCAGGAAATAAACAGTTGTTAAGGCTTTGTTAATAGAAGTTAGCCATATGCCCCTTTCCCCTTTAAATTCCTTTGGTTGATGTTGGGAAGAATGACTTTCAGAACATTTTTTTTGTCTTTTGGTATCACAGCCTGCAGTTCTGCCTTTTTCTAAAGCCAATGTATTGTATCTTTGGTATATGTAGAAAAACAAACATAACATTGCTTTCATAAAGTATTTCACTCTGCCAAAATAACTCTTTCTCTGAATGCTTTTAATATCGATCTATGTGTATCCCCAGCAATTTTGAATACAACTAGTGGATTTATTTTTATGTTCCACAGGCAGTTGTAGTCAGGTGGCATCAAAATTTTAATAATAATAATAATAATAATAATAATAATAATAATAATAATAATATGAACATAATCAGCATCTTGTGTTTTGTCATTACCTACCACTTGGATGCTTGAGCAGTCTCAGGATCATATAATATAGGGAACAAAATTATTTTTTTTTCCCGCCATAGTTCTAAGGAATATTGTTTGGGTGCCAGTATAGGCTTCTCTTGAAATCTATATAGAATACTGCATGGAATACCAGTAAATGGAAAACGGAATACCAGAGAATTATTTTGTGGAGTTCATGACCAGGAGTTTATGAATTAAAGTTTTGCTCCTCATCTACCATGATCTGAATAATACTCAGATTTTCTTGCAGCTGCTATTTTCCTAATAAAAATGTGCACATTAATTAGGCATACTATATCAGGATGGCAAAAATCCACACAATCATTATACTTTCCTCTGCCTTTTTGCTGTCCTCTAGAGGTATGGATTTTTGCAGCCTTGATATGGTAGCCCTAATATTAATTGCATTAATATAATTAACTTAATTAATCTGACATTCAGTGTTACCCAAAGAAAATGAATTTACATACAACCAGAAGGATGCTCAGTTTTGACCCTAGGAGAAAAATTAGATGTGGCACTAAGATAGGCTACCTTACCTAGAATCCAGATAAACATCTGATGACAGCAAACACATGCCAAAAAATAAATAAAAAAATCTAATTATTTGCTAGAATTTAGTGATCATTTGGATTTTTCCAATCCAGATTTGACAGCCCTAATTTTGAGAAGCAAAATTTCTTACTCCAATCCTGTAACTAAAAGTAAATACAATTAAGCCCAAGTTCAGATCTGGTAAGGATGGTGGAATGTCAATAATTTTATGCCTCTATGCTATATGCAGAAATTAACCAGTGGAACTGTTAAAGGTTACCTACATCTGAATCATAAGAACTATCTTTAGGTGCAGTTTTGTGAGTTTTGAAGACAAAATCATTCATATTTGTCAACTGGCCAGAGATCAATGAGTTGGCAGGGTTGAAACCTTGCAAGGTCATCTGGGAATCTGTGGACTGAGAAAGTGGACAAGGTTCTCTATTGGATAAGTGTTATCCCTTTCGACTCACTTGAGCTGCCAAAGAAGAGACAAAGAGCTATATCAAGAAGTAATAAATACCCCTTTGAGAGAGGAGGTATTTATCCTTCTCAGTATGTGCTCATGGGCATGGGACAGAAACTGCACAGGTCAATTCTATGTTAGGGATCATCAACATATGATAAAAATACATCTGTACCTCAGGTTGAGCAAGGGATGTGATGGAACTCCTGATCATGTATGCTATTGTCTCTTATGCCTGTTCTTTAGTTGGATGATAATACTGTTTTTATTATAAATTGTTTTCTTTTACTGTGGGCTTATGATTTATATAATTATGATGTGGACTTTGGATTTATATAATTATGAGCTGCCCAGTGTCTTTGATTGGGGAGACATATAAAATTTTAGTCAATAAATAATTAACTCAAATAATCCCAGGACTTGCACTTTTTTATTGTTAGATCTTGAATTTGTCCTCCTTATCAAATCCTATGCAGGTTTACAATTACAAAGTTGTCTGCCATGATAACCTGTTGCATGCAAATGAACTAATCAGTATCATTGGGTGTACATTTCAAACTAGAAATTTTGAATAAGTGTCTATGTCAAAGCACATAGAAAATGTGATATAAATAATTATTTTTCTATAAAACTGACTCTGTTATGTAAGAACAAAAAATGAAATAGCTATTATATCTTTGGGAGACAATGGATCCTGGTAATTTATTATCAGTGGATTCTGTTCTGGAAAACTTGCTGTGACAGTGGAGCATTCATCTCAGATAGTTTTTTTATATGCTATTGCATAAATTTCACTTTTAGACAGGATAGAATGGACTGAGTGGAGGGGGGAAGGAAAATATTTGGCTATGTTTATATTTTTTCTTGTGCAATAAATGGCACACATCAAATGCAGAAGCCAGTACATTTTTTGGTAAAAATGGGGAGTTGGTTCTTAATGTTATTATTTTTTTAAAATCGTTCTTTTCATCATGCCATTTACTAAACAAGGTAATAAATCATAGAGCAGATATATGCCAGGCATCTGCCAGGGTAGGAATTGGCAGAGAAACAGACAAATAAAATGTTATGCAGGAACAAGAGCTTTATAGGTTGTCAGTGGCTTGACAAGCAATGATAAAGGACAGTATTATGGTTCCTCTAGTGATAGTCTATAAACAAATCCTCCATTGTAATTATTTTCTGTGTGTCTTCTTTATCTTCATTTAAAGTAGAGATAAATTTGCAGAAAGAATAGCAAACAGGTAATTCCTTCCCTTCTCCTGATAATTAAGAGCACCCTGGCAGAATGCTCAAAGATGTGCTTCAGTCAAGGCTGCCAACCTTCTTGCCCATTTTTTAGAGTTGCCAACTTTTCCGAGAACTTTCACAGAGCATGCCAGAAGACTTTAAACAGGCCCAGTAATGCTGTGATGATGAGAACTGCACCTGCTGATTTTCTGTCACTCACAGAGGTAGTGGGGTCATTAGGAAAGGGATGGGAAATAAAACTGTCAACATTATAATACCCTTATGCATATCATGATGAACCTGTATTTGGAGTATTGTGCCCAGTTTTGGTTTCCAACATCTGAAAAAGAATATAATAGAACTGGAAACAGTGCAGAAGAGGGCAACCAAAATGATCAGGGGCTCAAAATTCTTCCCTAGGAAAAAATATTAGAATTGTTAATCTGGAAAAAGATGATTGGAAAGGGATCATGATTGATCATAAAATCATGACTGATACAGAGAAAGTGGTCAGATTAGAGAGAGGTTTTTCTCCCTCTCTCTGTAAGCATAATGACCAGTAGCAATAAGATGAAGCTGACTGGAAGGAGATTTAAAGCAGAAAAAAGAAAGCACTTCTTCACACAATGCCCAATTAAGCTGTGGAATTCATTACTAAAGGGCACAATGATGGTCACTAACTTGGATGGCATTAAAAGAGAATTGGGAGTGATACCTCTCCAAAACCATTGCTGGGAAACAATGGTGGAAGGAGTATGTCATCTTCTGCTTGCAAGCACTTCAGGGGCATCTGGATGGCCACAATGGGAAACAAAATGCAGAACTATTAGAATAGCAGGGTTATTCCTAAATTTAAAGTCACAGGGCCACTGACACAAGACTGGATGACAATTGCATCTGAACACACATTTTGGTGTGTCATCATCTGCACAAAGCAGGATAAAAAGCAGACAATATAAATATTGGTTGATGCCTTTGCAATACAGTTCAAAATGAAAAGGGAACATTTAAATGATATAAAGGAAATGAAATTCATTGTATCCTCAACAAAGACGAAGGTTTACAGAAGTCTAAGATCAAATGTGCTTTAAAATTAACTGGAGACAGCTTTCCTATAAGTGGAGAGTTAACAAAAACTCCTTTTACATCCTTGTTCCTTATGCTTTTCATTTCCGTCTTAGGAAGCTAGAAATCATGGATGCAAAAGGCATTCTCTTATTTGCTTTTCTTACTAATACTAAGTAGTATTAGTAATTTTCTGGAATTACTAATACTACTTAGTTTCAATCGAAGAGAATATTTGTAGCTCAGGGCTGAACTGTGGAGTCCTTGGTGCTCTCTGAACTTTGTCGTTTTCTTGCAGACATTTCATTGCCAGACTAGGGAACATCTTCAGTGTGAAAAGGGAGTGGGACTTGCTCTCTGTTTAGATATCATGGTCTGTCCTGATTGTGTTGGTGGAAGTTGGTCCTTGGGAGAGAACACAAACCAACCAAAACCCTTCAAAACATCTTAAGTAATCCAAAAGGCCAAGTAGCCCGAGAAGAAAAAACAGGAGTTATTTACAACATACAGTCTAAGGACTGTAACAGCCACTATGTAGGACAGACAGGCAGAAGACGAGCAGAGAGCATCCACAAACACCAACTAGCAGTCAAAAGACACAGTGAGAATTCCCTAAGCTCACAACACATGGACAGACTCAACCATACTTTCAAATGAGAAACTGTGAACATCTTAAACCAAGCCAAACCCAAAAACACCAGAGAATTCCTGGAAGCCTGGCACTCAGACAAAGCAGCCATCAACAGACACATAGAGGTAAACAACATTTACATACCATTCAAAAGAGACAGTAGAAAAGCCAGCAGACCAGAACCTCCTCACCAGCAATCAACACCCAGATATGCAAAGATAAATACCAGGATTAACACCAGATGAACAATCAAATGGTACATTATACCTTAATCAAGGAACTATTAACTCAGTCAATCAACCAAGCAGCAAACAGCAGCCCAATCAAGGAACTCCCAAGGAGAGAACAACACCTCCACCAACACAAGCAGGACAAACCACAATATATAAACAGAGAGCAAGGCCCATTCCCTCTTCGCACTGAAGATGTTGCCTAGTCTGGCAATGAAATGTCTGCAAGCAAACAACAAGGCTCAGAGAGCACCAAGGACTCTATACTACTTGGTTTCTTTATCTGAAAGAGACACTGAGAGGTCACAATGGTCTTGGCATTTAAATAGTCTGGAACCAGACTGTTCAAGGACTATATTCAGCCCATATAAAACTTTCAAAAAAAGAAAAAGAATCATTCTTTCATTTGTGTTGGTCATGTGATAAAGCTATTCCCTTTTGGTGTAAAATTTCAGGGACGTAAGCACCATCAATAAACAAAGAACTGAATGCTCCCCAGAGTTAGGCTTACTGCATTTATTTAAAGGACCAAACCTCAAGCTTAAAAATAAGGAATTTATTATCTATCCAGTTTTAGCAGCTAAAATAATAATTGCCCAACATTGGAAAACTTTAGATAACCTAACAATTGAGATGTGGATTAACAAGGCCTCTTTAATTGCTACAATAGAAAAAAATTACAGACAAAGTTAAAATAATGAGACATCAGAGGCAGGAGCCACAATTTTATCAAATTTGGATGAATTTTATGGCTTACCTCAATAGCAATAGACTATTATATGGTAATATTTTATATATACGGTAAATTTGTACATGTACAGTACCTGTCTATTTACATTTTAATAGATTTGTTTGTATTTTCTATATCTTTTTTTCTCTATGCATCTTGGATTTATTTTAATTTAGTTACCTGATAATGTTTGTTAATTATAGTTCAGTTAAAAAAGTGAGATCTAAAAGTAGGTCTGAAGCTTAATTAGCTGAAAGAGCAATTTAGCCTAGCAGCTTTTTTTGGTAGTGACCCCATATTAATACAATTTTCCTAATTATGCTACCATCAATAAGGGACCTTCAAATAAGGTTGAACATTTTGTAGTGCTGCTGGTCTAAAATTGTTTTAAAGCTCTGTGATTCAGTTTAAACTGTTATTTAAAATGGTTGCTTTAATTAAAATGTAATTGATTATTTCAGGAACATTTTACATAAGCTGCCCTTTCAGATCTTGCCTTAAAAAGATGTCTAGGACTAGCTTAATTAATTGAGCAAAATGAATATATGTAAGCTTGTTCTTGTCTGATGTTATTTTACTGGCTTTTCCTTCTTTAACAAAAGAGCAATACAAAATGGAAATTTTATAAAACTGCATATTGTGAAGCATTTGGAAATGTTATACTGATAGTCCTCGCTTACTGACCACTCATTCAGCAACCATTCGAAGTTACGACAGTGCTGAAAAAATAACTTTATGGCCAATTTACAACCATTTAAATTTCTCTGTGTGCAAGAAAATGCACACACAGAGACACAGACATACACACATTAAGCTAACTTTAAATAAAGTAAAAGTAAAATCCACAAACTTTCCCCTTAGAAAGATAAATGCTGAGAAAGTATAAATCTAAACTGAACAAAATTATTTTTACACATATAAAAGCATGTTGCAAAAAGAGCTTAGCATATAAAATTCATACCTAATGAAAATTATCTGGAGCGTAGACAGATACAGTTTGCTTTCATGAACAAAGAGCTGTCAGAATATACTTTGCCTTCTGAATTAGATATCTATTTATTTGAGATACTGAAAAAAAATAGGTGGCTAACATCAAATAATTGTTAAAAATAGAAAGTACAAATATCTAAAACAAGTAATATGACATAAAAACGTCAGTTTATCCTCCCTCTCCAGTTTATTCCACATCATTGACTAATTAGATATTTACTGGATAAGTCAGTATGTCCTACTGATATGGTCAAGGACCACATTTGAGGATACCATGGAAGGTCAAGACTGTAAACCAATAGATCACTGAATATATCAATCCAGAGTTCTCACTTGAGGCACAAATGACCAGGCTCAAATTATCTTTCTTTGGACACATTATGCAAAGACCTAGCTCTCTGGAGAAGACTTTAATGCTAGGAAAGGTGGAAGGAAAGAGAAGAGGATGACCAGCAGCAAGGTGGATGGACTCAGTTACAGTGGTAATGGATGCACTGTTGGAAGACCCGAAGGACTAAGTTAGGGACACATCATCATGGAGAAAATCTGTGTGGTTACTAAGAGTGGATACTGACTTTATGGCACATGAACAATCAATCTTGACAATAACATGTCAACTAAACCAAGGTTTACTTATGATACTGTGAAAAGTCCCTCATATTTTGCAACCTATAATTATACTTACATTTTCTTTGCTAATGCATAAATCCTTCTCTGGCATACTCCTAGGTTCTTTTTAAAAGCATACCATTTCCTTATAAGTCATTTAGTAGAAAAAAAATCTAAAAAAGCAATCTACAAATCTGCACCAAGTTTTAAATATGGAGAAGAATGCCCTATTTCCAATTAAATGTGTATGGAAACAACCCACCCACCTCTACTTCTAGCACAATCCTGATAAATATTGGCCATTTTATTGAAATTTTTAAAATTTCCCACAAAAATTGGGTTAAGACTTATCCAAATTTGACTTGAATTATCCTTTGGTCAGCTTACACAGATTTTCAGTTATGCCGTTACATTACTCAGTTTTATTAGATAATCCTGAGTTTTAAATTTTTTAAAAAATCCTTGGCTTAGATAATCCTATTATCTTAGCCAAGACTAGGCTTTCCTGATAAATTGTAGTGAATATAAATCCTATCTGCAAATATAATTTTTGACCTCTTTGAAGAAAGGTTGAGGCAAATTGTAATAGCTAATTCTCTTTAGCCACTCTTTACAGGTGATATGCTTAAAAGTTTTGATCCTTTTACTGTAGCTTCGGGGACTCTTAAGATAGCACAGCTTGTTCCCTGTCAGCGATTCGAAACATTCTGCGACCCACAAGAAAGACACAGGATAGGATTAACAGGAAGGTTTCACAGGAAAAACAACAACAACTATATTTTAACACGGACACTGTAAAATCTATAAATATATTTTAATTGCATAACAAAGTTCACTTTTAACAGAAATTTTTAATAAGACTCTTATGCTTATTGGCATCAGTTAATTACTTTATGTTGGGTTGAGTCAAAGAAATACTCAGGAGCAGGTGTTCTTCACAGACAGTTTGTTTTATTGCTTTATTTTTATTACAAGTACCAAAGAGAATCCCAATTCACACAAGTGTGACACAGGAAATGGGATTAAAACATTCAGAGCTTCATCATTCTGATGTATCTGTGCACCATCCAAGACATACACCAGTCTTCTAAAGAAAATTAGTATTCTAGAATATGGATGAAGAAATGAGTCAATATTTCATTTTCCTATTTTATTTTGGTTCATATATATTTTAGTTTGTAAATTTAGTAAAAACAAAAACCCCGTCTACCTGAAATGTGTGTACATTTTTCATCTACATTTTTCATATACCCTTTGCTTATATTTTTCCTAGTGTGTACCTTTGACAATCAATTTTCTCTAACATAAAATATTTTTGCCCAGCTTTTTCTAATTTAACAGTTTTATGTGCTCACCCTCCTGTGATAGATAGACAGACAAACAGACAGACAGACAGACAGACAGATATTTGCTGTTGATCTGGGCCTTGAGGATCACATAAAAAAGAAATTATGGGAATTATGGATTTCAGGGTGCATGTATGCAGTGGCAACTCTTTCTTTCTTGGTGTATGCTCTGCCAAAAGAAATATGGCAGAAACAGCATTGCAATACAAGTCCAGCTCTTTGTATATGCAATGGCATTGCACACAAAAAGAGGCATGGCACCTCTTTTGCCTTTTTTTTGACATCCTCCCCCCCATCCCCCCGTGGATGCCCCTGCATGGGTATTGCCATTTTCTACTATTGTTTGTCATTTGAATGTAAAGAAAAAAACAACATTGTAACAGTTTTGTTGATTTTTTTTGTTCTTTCCTTTATTATTTGGTCAAGACTTTTCAAAAGAAATTTATTTGTATCTTATCTCATTTAACTGTTCTGTTTAATCTTTCCCACTACCTCTTGGTATGATTTTAAATCCTTATTATTGTGTTTTTAATAACCTCCCAAGCTACTTAGCAGTTCTGGCTCTCCCAGATGCATATTTTAGCTCACAAAACAGATATTTCAGAGCACAACCCAAATCTTAAGGCAAGAAGCTTAAGAATATGATATAAAAGTGTCCCAAGTATGTTTGTAATGATTTTATGTCTATTTTGAATCTGGGCACCATTCTTTTTAGAAATAATTAATACATTTTAATAATATGCCAACCTGAAAATTAAACAGGATGGCTATATACATGAACAAATGAAATCAGGAGGGCAAGAAACCTGATATAATAATTAGTATTATGTATTTTAAATCAAGTTAAAAACAAATTTACTGCTTTTTTGTTTTTTTATGGATTATAGCCCACTATGAAAGCTCTGAATAGTGAGTTGGCTATCAATATTTTAGTGAGTTGGCCAAATAAACTACCCACAACAGCTGACATGGATTAGCACCCATTCCTACAATAATTCTGTTTATTGTATGACTTAAAAGGACTCTCACATGCTTTTTGATATTTGCATGTTTTTTATTTTATTTTTTATTTTATTTTGGCATGATCTACTTGAAAATGACTCTAGACATGCAAAATGGACTGTATATGTTATGGAGACCCAAAAGTTATATTCAAGGATGATAACAGCTTTACTAGTAGAATTTTTTCTTCTCCTGAAAACAGTTGGACTTTACATTTCTGTTCTCAGTGGTTATATTCAAAACTTAACAGGACAATATCACAACGGGATTTAGGTTTGTCATCTTTAAGCAACAGCACAGAAAGAAGTTATAAATGTTACATATCAAGATATAATGTTGTGCTTATGGAATTCATTCATTTAAGTTAGCTTGCTAAACAGGAATGCTTTTTTTTTTTTCTTTTGGAGATATCAGATTCTTCATACAGAATTACTATTGTGCAACTGCTTTTGGAGAACCTTGGAATCTTTGGGAAAGCTCTAGACAACTTTTCTTTTCCAGTTGTCTTTGAATGAGGAGATTTTAAGTTTTCAGAACTACTTATTGGAGTAACCCCATTCTGGGGCTTTACAGATTCTCTGGTTTGTAACAAAGCTCTGTAGAATATTATGAAAACACCTAAATCACCAAGACTTTATTTCATCTGTTTTATCAATTCCAATATTATATTATTTTCTGTTCAGTTCTGTAGTCTTAGAATAGCAAGGCACTTAGTTTTATCAAACAGTAATCCACCTGGGGTATTGGATTCATTCATTTATTCATTCATTCACCTTCATTTTCAGATAAAAGCTTCTCTGTCTGGTTCAATGAGGCAGATAAGCCTCTTCAAAAGTGACATTGTATTCAAATAATTCTTCAAATTATCAGGAACACTCCTGCTATATCTTTTCAGTAAAGTAAATCATTTAGCAATGATTGTGGGATGTAAACTTTTGCATTCCTTCTTCATCTGGCTTCAGGCTTGGTCATAAGATATCAGAAGACTATCTTAACAGTTTTGATATGGTTGATAATTGAAGATACGGTTAATCATATAGTGTAGTATATGAAGGAGAAGAAGGAAATAAGATTTGTGTCTTGAAATCTGCCAGGAGTCTAATTTAATCAATGTCCTTTCAAATAGTGGTAGTACTTCCCTGCTTAGGTTTTTATTGTTCAAATAGTTTTATTTTAAAAAATGCACTAATTTTAGTTGTGCAGTGTACATTCTAGTTTTATTACCAATGATTGTTGGACACACATATTTACAGTAAAAGTACATTTTAAATTAGCATTAGAAAGCAATTAAAGGACACTTTTTGAAATCAGTAAAGCTGCTGTAAGTCTGGTTCAGATTTATATGTGTTATTAAGGATCTGAAACTATATCCTGGGAACTTATCTACTCAACTGACTTCCATGCTACTTACAGAAATTATTTCATCTCCTTAAGAAGATATGTAGCTAATGGAGAAAGCAAAAATGAAAAATGAGCCACATTTACTGCATAAGGCTTCAAATATTCTTTTAGTGATACATTTACTGATTATAGCAGCTATTCTAAAAGAGATAAGAGATCCTCAGTATGAAATAGTGTGCAAAATCCTCATTAGACTGAATGGTCTGATCTGCCTTTAACTAGCTGTAGTATCTGTGATAGCCTTCTAAATATTTCACCAAAAGCGTTTTGAAGACTGCAGAGTTAAAAATTTGCAACATTTTCTTTTTGATTAATCTCACATTCTATTAGCTTTTTATATCATCAGGTAATGCAGCAAAAGGCAACTTGTTCAGAAGCAAGAAACACTGGGAATTAATCATGAGCTGGGAAACAGTAGGAGAAAGGCAGCTGGATTGCATGTTCCAGCCTTTTTAATGTTCAAGGAGAATGCCAAGCTACCCCAATGGGTATATTCCATCTAATATATAACTCTTAATTATTTGATGGATAAAAGTGGGAAAATCTTAAATTTATCTAATTTCATAAAGAAGATTTAATCAGATCCATTCAGCCCTTGAAATCACATTATGGATTCAATGCATTCTATCTCAAGATTCATCAGGGAGAAGGCAATCCTCCTCCACTAGCTATTTTGCAGTAACTGGCCTCTGTACATGCATTGGAGATATGCAGGAGACTGAAAAGCCACAGAAACAAGCAAATAAAATGGTGTAAAGAGAAGTGGAATGGGCACATCACAGCAAAATACTGGTGAATCTCTGAAAATATGGGTTTCTTTATGCCTTAACATTTATTGTTCTTCCCATCTGAAAAAAATATTAGGATACCCATATGATAAACAAATAAAGAAGGATGGCTGTTTCCCTCTATTCTCTAAAGTGCACTGAACAATAACAACAAAAAGAGTGTCATAGTTATCTCAACACATAGACAAAAATTATCTTAGCCTCCATGAAGACCCATCACATAATCCCATGGCATCAATGGATTGGTTTATAGTGATACTAACAGTCATGTACTCTGGAAACATAACACATCACTAGCTATCACAATTTGTGTGATTTTAGCCAGTATCTCTCATATATGCAACTGTCAGTTCTCACAAATAGGTTCCTTTATGCATGTGCTGTCTAATGCATTTTCAACAGTCTTGTTTGGGCAACCTTGGATGTGACTTTCTAATACTTTACAATGGTGAACCTTCAAAGAAAGGGCATCTGTTCACTTCAAAGCAATTACACACACTACACAATAATTGACAAATAAACATCAGCATTCTCTGATTTGTGGTCAAGCCACAGACTAACATTTTTTGCCACTCAATGGAGTTAATAACCTTTTTTTGTTTCCATAGGATGCTGAGGTGTTGTTTATCATAGGGGTTGTTGTTTATTCGTTTAGTCGCTTCCGACTCTTCGTGACTTCATGGACCAGCCCACGCCAGAGCTTCCTGTCGGTCGTCAACACCCCCAGCTCCCCCAGGGATGAGTCCGTCACCTCTAGAATATCATCCATCCATCTTGCCCTTGGTCGGCCCCTCTTCCTTTTGCCTTTCACTCTCCCCAGCATCAGCATCTTCTCCAGGGTGTCCTGTCTTCTCATTATGTGGCCAAAGTATTTCAGTTTTGCCTTTAATATCATTCCCTCAAGTGAGCAGTCTGGCTTTATTTCCTGGAGGATGGACTGGTTTGATCTTCTTGCAGTCCAAGGCACTCTCAGAATTTTCCTCCAACACCACAGTTCAAAAGCATCGATCTTCCTTCGCTCAGCCTTCCTTATGGTCCAGCTCTCACAGCCATATGTTACTACAGGGAACACCATTGCTTTAACTATGCGGGCCTTTGTTGTCAGTGTGATGTCTCTGCTCTTAACTATTTTATCGAGATTTGTCATTGCTCTTCTCCCAAGGATTAAGCGTCTTCTGATTTCCTGACTGCAGTCAGCATCTGCAGTAATCTTTGCACCTAGGAATACAAAGTCTTTCACTGCTTCTACATTTTCTCCCTCTATTTGCCAGTTATCAATCAAGCTGGTTGCCATAATCTTGGTTTTTTTGAGGTTTAGCTGCAAGCCAGCTTTTGCACTTTCTTCTTTCACCTTCATCATAAGGCTCCTCAGTTCCAGCCATCAAAGTGGTATCATCTGCATATCTGAGATTGTTAATGTTTCTTCCAGAGATTTTAACTCCAGCCTTGGATTCCTCAAGCCCAGCTTGTCGCATGATGTGTTCTGCATACAAGTTGAATAGGTAGGGTGAGAGGATACAGCCCTGCCGTACTCCTTTCCCAATCTTAAACCAGTCCGTTGTTCCGTGGTCTGTTCTTACTGTTGCTACTTGGTCGTTATACAGATTCTTCAGGAGGCATACAAGATGACTTGGTATCCCCATACCGCTAAGAACTTGCCACAATTTGTTATGGTCCACACAGTCAAAGGCTTTAGAATAGTCAATAAAACAGAAATAGATGTTTTTCTGAAACTCCCTGGCTTTTTCCATTATCCAGCGGATATTGGCAATTTGGTCTCTAGTTCCTCTGCCTTTTCTAAACCCAGATTGTACATCTGGCAATTCTCGCTCCATGAATTGCTGAAGTCTACCTTGCAGGATCTTGAGCATTACCTTACTGGCATGTGAAATGAGTGCCACTGTTCGATAGTTTGAACATTCTTTAGTGTTTCCCTTTTTTGGTATGGGGATATAAATTGATTTTTTCCAATCTGATGGCCATTCTTGTGTTTTTCAAATTTGCTGGCATATAGCATGCATTACCTTGACAGCATCATCTTGCAAGATTTTGAACAGTTCAGCTGGGATGTCGTCGTCTCCTGCTGCCTTGTTATTAGCAATGCTTCTTAAGGCCCACTCAACCTCACTCTTCAGGATGTCTGGCTCTAGCTCACTGACTACACCGTCAAAGCTATCCCCGATATTGTTATCCTTCCTATACAGGTCTTCTGTATATTCTTGCCACCTTTTCTTGATCTCTTCTTCTTCTGTTAGGTCCTTGCCATCTTTGTTTTTGATCATACCCATTTTGGCCTGGAATTTACCTCCAATGTTTCTAATTTTCTGGAAGAGGTCTCTGGTCCTTCCTATTCTATTGTCTTCTTCCACTTCCGCGCATTGCTTGTTTAAAAATAATTCCTTATCTCTTCTGGCTAATCTCTGGAATTTTGCATTTAATTGGGCATATCTCCCCCTATCACTGTTGCCTTTTGCTTTCCTTCTTTCTTGGGCTACTTCTAGTGTCTCAGCAGACAGCCATTTTGCCTTCTTGGTTTTCTCTTTCTTTGGGATGTATTTTGTTGCCGCCTCCTGAACAATGCTGCCAACTTCTGTCCAGAGTTCTTCTGGGACCCTATCTACTAAGTCCAGTCCCTTAAATCGATTCCTCACCTCCACTGCATATTCGTTAGGAATATTAGTGAGCTCATATCTAGCTGATCTGTGGGTCTTCCGTAATCTCTTTAGTCTGATCCTAAATTGTGCAAGAAGAGTTCGTGATCTGAACTACAGTCAGCTCCAGGCCTTGTTTTTACCGACTGTACAGATGTCCGCCACCTTTGGCTGCAAAGGATGTAATCAATCTGATTTCGGTGTTGTCCATCTGGTGAAGTCCATGTATAAAGCCGTCTCTTAGGTTGTTGGAAGAGAGTGTTTGTTATGCAGAGTGAGTTGTCTTGGCAAAATTCTATCAGCCTATGTCCTGCTTCATTTTGTTCTCCCAGGCCATACTTACCTGTAATTCGAGGTGTCATTTGACTGCCCACCTTAGCATTCCAGTCTCCTGTGATGAAAATAACATCTCTTTTAGGCGTGTTGTCCAGTAGGTGCTGCAGATCCTCATAGAACTGCTCTACTTCAGCTTCTTCAGCATTTGTGGTTGGGGCGTATATTTGGATCACTGTGATGTTAGATGGCTTGCCCTGAATTCGAATTGAGATCATTCTGTCATTTTTTGGCTTGTATCCAAGCACTGCTTTAGCCACTTGACTATTAATTATGAAGGCTACTCCATTTCTTCTGTGATCCTCTTGTCCACAGTAGTAGATCTGGTGGTCATTTGATGTGAAGTGGCCCATTCCAGTCCATTTCAGTTCACTGACACCCAGGATGTCTATCTTTAATCTTGACATCTCACCAATAACCACATCCAATTTGCCCTGGCTCATAGATCTTACATTCCAGGTTCCAATGGTGTGTTGATCCTTAGAACATCGGATTCGCCATTCACCACCAGCACCGTCGGCCGCTAGCCGTCCTTTCGGCTTTGAGCTAGCTGTGTCATCACGTCTGGGGCTAGTTGAACTCATCCTCTGTTCCTCCCCAGTAGCATTTTGACCATATTCCGATCTGGGGGTCTCATCTTCCGATGGTATACCGACATATCTCTGGTTGTACTGATCCATTTAGTTTTCATGGCAAGAATACTGGGGTGGGTTGCCACTACCTTCCCCAGGGATCGCATTTAGTCTGACCTCTCTGTCATGACCTTCCCGTCTTGGGTGGCCCTTCACGGTTTAGCTCATGGCATCATTGAGGTGCTCAAGCTCCAGCACCACGACAAGGTAACGATCCTTTGCCGAAGATCATAGGGGTAATCAACAGCTAATAGATAATCATACTTAGAAGTTTTTGTTTAGGTTTCAAGCATATATTATCCAATGATATAACTTTTAAATTCTATAAAATAAATAAATAAATAAAAAATAAATACAGCAAGGAAAATTGGCAGATTATTTTCTGGAGATTGTCCCATGGCACAGATTTTTTCCCCATGTTAATTGGCAGGAGAAGAACAGAAAATATTCCAGTATTCTATTACAGAATTTAGTAAGCCACAGCTGACAGGGTATGAGGGTGATATCCTTTACTGCACAGTGTCAAACTACCATATTTAAAACCATAAACACAGTTTAAAGCCAGATTCCTAAATTTAAAGCCATGAAGCAAAGCAAAAATGACATTTATATACTGCAACATGTTATTAGAATTTTACTATTTTTTTCATACACACACACACACACACACAAACACACACACATACACACATTGTGTGTGTGTGTGTATACATATACATATAAATATATATATATAAAGATTTAACAACAATAGTAAGAACTAATACAAACTAAAGTAGAATGAAAAACAAGAAAGAGAAAGGAAGAAATTAAAAAAGCTAAAAGTGCAAAAAGAAAAAAGTAGAAGAAAAGTAGAAAAAAGAAAAAAAAGATATAAAGAAAGATATAAAGAAGTGGCTTCCAATCTTCTTCACAGCAGTTATAAGTACAATTATATTTTAATCTCTCTAAAGTTACATCATGAGTCTTTTCTTTCTATCCTAATCATCAAAACCATAAATCACAAGTTCATTTTTTCTTCTTAATGCAAAAGACCCTTTTTTCTTCTTTTTTACCACTTTGCATATGTATCAGGTAGTTAATACAGATATTCTATTTCTGGGTCTCTACTCATACACCTGCCTATCATGGAACTGAAAAACAGTTCTGGGGCATTGAAATTTTGATACTGGTAATATTACAGTTTTCCTTTTCCTTTAGTTCAAAACATAAACACTTTGAGCTAAAGAAATGTAATTAATCTTTATTTTAAAGCTGATAATTACACTTTTATATATATATATATATTACATGCTCTACCTCTGTCATTATGGGTAAGGATCAAATGAAATACATTTAAAGCAATTTGATCAGGAAAGAGGATTTAAGACAATATTTAATAAATACTAGAATTTCAGAGAAGAGTCACACACAGGAGAATATTTTAGAAACTACTTAGGAATCAGAGGCAAACAATGATTATAACTATTAGTATGATATCTAATAATAGTAATATCATAAACACTCTGTCAAAGATATGGATGATATCATTTGGTGTATGACTTAGCCTAGTTTTTTGAAACTACACCCTGAAAAATACAGTTCTTGCTTTCATCGCTGTGATGAGATATACCAAATATTTCTGAAAGCCCACTCAATCAGCTTCCTTCAATTATATAATTGCTTAACACTTGTGTACAGCATGTCTTCTACAGAAACTTTAAATTAGAAAATTCTAAGCATGAGCAATAGCAATGTAATCTGTAATGGAAATTAGTATGTTAGCTAAGTGATTTTAAAAATTATTTAAGAGTAGTTAAGTTTTCCTTTAATTTCAGGTTATAAAGCACTGATAAAGCCTGTCCAATGAGGTAAAGTCTCTAAAAAACCTTACAAAAGAAAAAAATGAAAAAAAAATATTGTGGAAGAAGTATCTTTTAGATTCCATTGTCTTAGGATATTAAAAGTAGTTTGGGTTCTTTTTGTGAAATAGCTATGATAATAGAAGTAAGTGAAATGCATAGAATGACAGCATACATCTTAAAAGGAGATTAGCTAAGATCTCTGAAAGAAAACTCAAGAATAATTTTTACATTAAGATTAAATTATTCCTAATGGGTAGCCGGTAGCCATTAACGATTCCCTTCTCTATAGTATTACCTACATAGGATAAGATGGTGCTCTTGAGATTCAAATTTGCTTGTGTATTAGATTGTGTTATCAAGGAGCTGTCCTGTGCATTCTCATAATCTGTCATGTTCACGTTCCGATGTTTATGGTTCCTTGTAACGTTTCACATGTCACACTCATTTTATTGGAATAGGCAATCATTACATAATCCTTTCATTTTACAGTAAAAAAAATTGAGATTGTAGGCTTGCAGAATAAATAAACCATACTAACCACACACAGAACCATGGATGTAAACTGGAGCTTTATTCATGTAAAATATGATACAAAGAAGGCCCAAACAATCAAGATTTAATTATATCAGGCATGCAAATAATCTCTTTTTCACCACTCCATATTCTCAAGAAGAAACAAGTAGATTTATTGAACAGGTTGAGAGAGCCATATAAACAATGAAGTTCTTTATGTCTCAGCATGCCAAAACTGTGCTCTTTGTATATGTTATGTACTGTACATGTTTAAACCTTGAGCCTCTTTCTCCTATCTTTTCTAGTCAAGGGCCATACAGCTTCTTGTTCCCAGCCTTGTTCCTTATTTAGCAACCAGTTGTTGCTGACAATCAGAGAATTATTTATTTTTATTTTTTATTTTCTATCCCACTTTTATTATTATTTTTATAAATAACTCAAGGCAGGGAACATACCTAATATTCCTTCCTCCTCCTATTTTCCCCACAACAACAACCCTGTGAGGTGAGTTGGGCTGAGAGAGAGTCACCTATCTGGCTTTTATGCCTAAAGCGGGACTAGAACTCTCAGTCTCCTGATTTCTAGCCCAGCACCTTAACCACTAGACCAAACTAGCTCTCACAATGTAGCAAATTACAGTCCATAACCTTCAATGAAGAGGCCTTCATCCTATTGTGGATTAAATTGGACTAGCAATAAAATCCTGCCTTACCAGCTTCAAGTCTTAGGAAGTAGCACATAGATCATGTGGAGCATATTCTGATAAGACTTCATGCAAGTGGTTTCTGGTTCACATTTAAGATTGTATTTATGATGCAGGAAAGATGCATTCGCTTCTTCTAGAAGTGACCAATTGCAGGGAAAGAAAGAAAGAAAAGTTCTATATATTGATCTGAGTTTTTTTTAAAAAGAACTAAATGTTTAAAGCTTCTAAACCTTTCTATATAATTGTGATCCGACTACACAATTATACATAACTCTCTGTCTTGGATCATGGATATGTTCAAGAGGAAAGAAGGGCAGGGTAAATGATGACATGGGGATGTAACATCATACTACAAATGCTATGTCTTCATACTGCAACAGATCCTTTGTCAAAATTGCTCCCATTTCCACAATAACAACACAGGTCATTATTTTGCCAAGTTTCCATTGTTCTGGATTCTTTCTTTAAAAAGGAATAACTGTTACAGCCATTGAGAAAAAAAAATCAATGAAAAATATACAGAATCGAATTTTAAAATAACTTTTTCTTTTTGGTATATATAGAATCTTTCTCCCAACTTTTTCCATTTGGAAAAAAAGTATTAAGTGCAATAGCAGATAGGAAAGTTAAAAAAAATTCCAAAGAAAATGTTACTAGCTTTTTTTTTTTTTTAAAACACAATTGTTGTTACTGATGTTTTAATATGGTCCAAAGTGCCCTGAGCATTCTTTTTTCAACTTATGAAAATATTTTAATTATAACTACAGACAGATGATTTCAGTCAAAGGGTACCCTACAACATTTAATGTTATCCCCTGCAATTTTGGCAGCAGCTTCCAATAGCCTCAGAGAAGGAAAACGTGTGCACATAACACATTTTAGAGGTGACAATAATTTTTCTTGCTCTTGGGCTATTGCAGAATCATTAAAAAAAATTAAAAATGCAAATGAGAACTCATTTAATAATTATGCTTAAAAAAACCCACACAGAATTGTGTGCATTAAAGCCTGGATGACCACGTAGGAAAAAAAGCACTACCAAACCAAATCAGGCCATTTCACTACACACTACAGTACACTACACATGTCTACTGAAAGGAAACAAAACAAAACAAAACAAACAAGTCCAACTGGGTATGCCTTGGACTGCATCCATAATAAATGACAATAATGGCTTTACAAATACTATGGTGTAAAAAAATTCAACTTAAGAGATAATAAAAGTAAAATAAGCCCAGGTGTTACACTTTTAGCAGTTGCATCCATTCCTGGACTGGAAGGTTCTACTCACTGTCACTCATGCCTTCGTGACCTCCCAGTTGGACTACTGCGGTGTGCTCTACATAGGGCTGCCCTTGAAGAGGATTCGGAAGCTTCAGCTGGCACACAATGCAGCTGCACAGGTTGTAAATAGTGTTGGCTACTTGGCATATGTAACATCACTGCTTTGGGGGCTGCATTAGTTGCCAGTGTGTTTCTGGGTGCAATTCAAGGTGCTGGTTTTCATCTTTAAAGCCCTTCATGGCTTGGGACCAGAGTACCTGAGGAACTGTCTTTTCCCAGTTGTTTCTACCTGTCCAATCTAGTCTGGCAGGATGGGCATGCTCCGGGTCCCATCAGCCAAGGAATGTCAGCTGGTAGGGGCCAGGAGATGTGCCTTTTCTGCCGTAGCACCTGCCCTCTGGAATATCCTCCCTCATGAGATTAGGATGGCCCCGACACTACTGGCTTTAGGAAGGCCTTGAATATATGGCAAAAGGAAAAAACCCTGGGTGCCAGTATGTGTGAAGGGCATGTTTCCTGGTTGTGATAATACAGATGGATTTTAATATCTTTTGGCTGCTATTTGTATTTAATTTGTATTTAATTTTTTTTGCATTGTATTAATTGTTTTAACAGTTTTTATGATTGTTACCTGCCCAGAATCACTGGTTTGAGATGGACAGCTATATACATTGAATGAATGAATGAATGAATGAATGATGCTTTATTTAAAAAAAATTTAAAAAAATTATTATACAAAAGAATCTGTCTTACTCAGGTCAATGCTCCCCCCAGCTCTGTTGCCTATACTAACTGGCACTGGCTCCTCAGGGTTTCAGAAATCTTTCACCAGTTTACCTAGAGATACTAGGGACTCAGCTGGAGCTTTCAGCATGAAAAGGATGTAGCTACATTATTTTTATTTATTTATAAATTTATTCACTGCCCATCTCTGCCTCATGGGGGACTCTGGGAGGTTTACAATAAAAATGAAATAAAGATTTAAAACCATTCCAATACAACAATACAATAAAATAAAAATATAATAAAATCTAAGTGGCAAAAGATTTTAATCAGTCCGTGAGTGTAATAGGCCCCACAAAATCACTTAGAGCACTAGCCATCCCCAGGTATAACTATTCCCCCTCCCATTCCAAGCCTGCTGACAAAACCAGGTCTTTAATCTTTTTTGGAAGTCCAGGAGCGAGGGGGCCTGTCTCACCTCTGTGGGGAGGATGTTCCAAAGGGCGGGAGCTACAGCAGAGAAAGCACGCTTCCGAGACCCTGCTAGATGAATTTATTTTATAGATGGGGTCCATAACATACCCTTCATGACCACCAGGTCGATGTAATAGGGATGAGAAGGTCCCTCAGATATCCTGGTCCCATGCCATGTAGGGATTTAAAGGTAATGACCAACACCTTGAATTGGATCCGGAAGCAAACTGGAACCCAGTGCAGCTCACGCAACACAGGTGTTACGTGTGCAAATGTTGGAATGCCCAAGATTGTCCGCGTGGCTGTTTTCTGGACCAGCTGAAGCTTTTGGATATTCTTCAAGGGTAGCCCCATGTAGAGTGCATTACAGTAGTCTATATGGGAGATGACCAGGACATGATGTTCGAAGGGCCTGTCAGTCCAGGAAAGGGCGTAACTGGTGCACAACCCGAAGTTGCACAAAGGCCTTCCTGGCCACGACTGCCACATGCACTTCGAGCAGGAGTTGTGAGTCCAAGAGGACCCCCAAGTTATGCACCACGTCTGTCTGGGGCAGTGCAACCCCATCCAGCACTAAAGATGACAAGTTCCTGGCACCTGAGGTGCTGTTAATCCATAGCCACTCCATCTTACTAGGGTTCAGTCGAAGCCTGTTGTTCCCCATCCAGGCCCCCACAGCCCCCAGGCACTCAGAAAGGGTGGTCACAGCATCACTTACTTCACCTGGGATGGTGATATATAACTGAGTATCATCAGCATACTGATGATACCTCATGCCATGGTGACAGATGGTCTCGTTCAGTGGTTTCATGTAGATGTTAAAAAGGAGAGGGGAGAGTACTGATTCCTGTGGCACCCACAAAGAAGGGGCCGTGGGGCTGATCTCTCCTCTCCTATCAACACTGATTGGGACTGGCCCTGGAGGAAGGAGGTGTACCAGCACAAAACTACGCTGCCCACCCCCAACTCCCTGAGCTGACCCAAAAGGATACCATGGTCGATGGTATTGAAAGTCACTGAGAGGTCAAGAAGAGCCAGAATGAATGCACTGCCTCCATCCCACTCCCGCCAGAGATCATCCATAAGTGCGACCAATGCCATTTCTGTCCCATAACTAGGCCTGAAACCTGACTGAAAAGGGTCTAGATAATCTGTTTCATCCAGGATCCTCTGGAGCTGCAGCGCCACCACTTTCTCAACCACTTTTCCCAAAAAGGGGAGTTGGGAAAGTTGTCCAGTACGCTGGGGTCCAGTGATGGTTTCTTGAGGAGGGGGCACACCAGTGCCTCTTTGAAGGCTGCCAGGAATACCCCCTCTCTCAAGGAAGTATTTACCATTGCTTTGACCCAACCACACATCCTTTCCTGAGCTGCCTTCACCAGCCAGGAGGGGCATGGGTCTAGTTGACAAGTGGTGGCATTTACAGTCTGGAGGATCCTGTCCACTTCCTCAGGCTCAACAGGCTCAAACTGTTCCCAGTTAACAGAATAAGAACATCCCCTGGGCATCTCCCCAGACACTGCCTCATGCTCAGAGTCCAACTTGGAACAGATCTGAGTGATTTTATCCTGCAGATGCCCAGAAAACTCCTCAGCTCGGCCCTGTAGATGGATCTCTGGATCCCATTTCCCCAGAAGGGAACGGGTAATCTTAAACAGGGCTGCCGGGTGACATTCTGCGGATGCAGTAAGAGTGGAGAAATACTGACATTTCGCCACTCTTACCACCACAAGGTAGGCCTTAATAGAGACTCTAGCTTGTGTTCGGTCAGGTTTAGTTTTTGTCTTCCTCCAGTGGCACTCTAGGCATCTCTTAATCCTCTTCAGAACGCTCAGCTCCTCCGTAAACCACCGGGAGTATTGGGTTCAATGGGATACATTATGTCTATCTTATGAAAAGAAGGTGCCTCAGTGACTGAAAATCATGTCTGTCACCACACATTAACATTTTTCAACTGTCCATCACAAAATCACCATCTTGCATAGGCTGTTTTAGAGAATGATGCTTCATTTGCTCTACAGTAACTGGAATATTGGGCTTTTAATGTAATCTGAGCAGATTGTTTAAGTAAGCAAGATTATCAGACATAGGATATGGTTTAATTGATGAATTAATTAATTGATGAAATTGTGTAGGTCTTAGGAGAGAAAAATGCCTTAATTATTATTCTCTGGCTTATTAACTTTTGATTAATATAGAAAGGGTATGTTTATTAGATTTCTATTCTGTGGTTCCTCAAGGCTTAAACAATTTACATGGAGATTGCCTTTCATTTTATCCCAACAGCAATACTGTGAGATGGATGGTTGGTCTAAGAGACAATGACTGGCCCAAAGTCACCCAGTGAGTTTCCATACCTAAGAGTGCATTTGAACCTGGGTCTCCTTAGCCTTAGCCTAACACTTCAACCCCTACACCACACAGACTCATTTTAATGCATATTAAAAAGAGGGTATTTTAATCAGGAAAGAGTATCTTAGATGTTTCTCTCTCCTGAGTTTTTTGTTTTTTTTGCTATGCTACAGTTTTATTCTTAACCTTATTTTGAGAAAGCTTATTGCAGCAAACCCCTCTCTTACTTCATGATGTAAGAAAGCTGTCAGCTGATATACTTACAGCAAAAACAAGGCATTAAACCAAAGCTTAAGCTGCTTTGGTTTTTGAAACTTTGCTAGAATTATGCTATACATTGCATGATGGGTTGTGTACTTCATTATAAAGGGAAAGACCACTGCATTCAAAAATGAAAATATCACAGATAACTTCCAGTGACTGGGGAAGGAAGGCAGGAAAAATAAGCCACACACTGCATTACTTATTCAAAAACCAATTATTGTGTAAAATACCACAAATCGTTTCTGAAACTTTGTTCCATATTTAGGGTAGACAACTCTAAAAGATGCTGTCCATTATCTAGATATATCTGATTCCCTTTTCTTAACTTGTATTTTCTCCAGACACAAATGTGAGAAAACCATACAATATCAGAGATCTTTACCTCTGTGGCTCCTTCGTGTTAAGAAAAAAAATGTATAAGCTGTGCTAGTTTGCAGAGAGGAATGTGAAATATGGATCTGGGGTTTTATCCCTTTGCCATAAATTCATACTAAGACTGGACTGTTGAATTGTGATAAGTGATACTGTGATTGGTTTGGTTTATCTATATATCATTTGCAACAGTGGATTGTTGCTTTGCATTCTCTCTCAACTTTTCTGTATTAGAACAATTTTGTCAAACTACCTCAAGTTGCTATGAATATTTTTATATTTCCTTTCTTTCTTATATCTACTGTTAATTTAAACAGGACTGGTTGGTAATATTACAACTATTACTATTGCTTAATAATAATTTATTTTTCTTTTTTGTACTTAATAAAGCAAAAAAAAAGTATAATTTATTTAGTTTTGGTTTAGTATAATGCGTTAATTTAGCCACTGTGGTTAGTAAGCCATGATTTATTTATGTGGAATGATGGAAAAATTAAGTTATTGGATTTATTGCATTAAATCATATTAAACCAAGCCATAGTTTAGCATACTGTTTGAACCCAACTGCCTTTTGGCATTATTAGAAACATACAGTAGTTGAGACTTCAGACTTGCTGTATGAGTTTCATCTTTAAAAAAACAAAAAAACAGAACTTAAGATTCATAGAATTAAAAGACAGAATGGTTCCTTTCAGCACATTTTCATTGCAGGAATATATGTTCAGAACTGAAGTGTGTTCACAGTCATTCTTACAACATCCTGTTACTGTTTATCTTACCTGTTCTTCATTTCAACAGACTTAAGGAGGAAAAGTCATTTTGTTGTTATTGTTGATAAACAACAAGAAAAGAATCAGAACTTATCTATTGCAAATTACCCAGAGAACTACCTAAGTGGCTGGATCTGACCTAATGCCAGAAATTTCTAATACCGCCAATTAGAAACATATTGCTGAAACTAGAGTGTCTGTCAAGCATATTTATCTTGTCAAAGCTGACTTTACTTTAAACAAAGCTGACTTTAGCAGATGATGCTTTTTTCTGAAGAAAGATGATTCTTCTTGCAGAAGCCAAACAGACAAAAGCAAGCAAACAAACAAACAAAAAGACCTTTGTCATGTACTGATCAAAGACATACTGTATTTGGGAATTGTTTATTTTTCCTGACATCTTAATTCCATTAGTAATTAGTGCTTCAAGCTGCAGAAAATCATTGCAGTTCTGTTCTGTGATGACTGGAATTAAAAGTGAACCAGACTGATTCTTCAACTGAGCACTATCACAAACAGCTTATGGCCATCCCTAAATCTCCCCAGCATCCACTGGACCTGTAAATGACATGACCACCTTACTTTGCCTAAGGTCACAATAGGAGCTATTAAACGAAGCAGAAATGATAGTTTAGACTGAACAGGCATTTGTCCAATGTTTGATAATATTCATGGATATTTTTATTATGATTTGCATTACTAAAAGTTATTACAAATGTGGTATCATTTATATTTTAACAGTCTAAGGAATGAAGTCACTGTGTCTCTAAAGAAGACACATACCATGTTCTTAATAAAGATCTCAGCACTATGTCTTACTTATCTTTTCTGTATCTCGGTTTTGAAAATGGCACAAAACTTAATGTTATTTCTATAGTATCCTTTTCCCTTAAATGCATATTTTCATAAGTTTTTTAAATTTGTTATAAACCAACAATTTTAAATACTTTGTTTCTGCTAGTAACTTTGCAAATATTGTATTCAACCTTTTTCATATTGTTAATAATATATTTAATATCCAGAGCTGGCTAGATCAGGTTGGAAGATGTACAAATATAATAAAAATAAACTCACCGTAGTTTTAAACCATCCCTTTGCACAAATCTCAGGTTTTTGATAAAAGTGGCTGATGCTAAAAGGATAATATTTCCCCACAAGAGATTGAAATCTTAAAGCCATTAACATGACCTCCAAAGAGAGGTGTGCTGACATGTAACTTTAGAGAGACTGCATTTCCACAGTGATATTATTGAAGGTCATGTAAGAAGTTATTTGCCTACACAAACAGAGATAGGCAGTGACTTTTTTCAGCAAGGCACATGGCAGGAGAAAAGGTCACAATCTGAACGCTGCCCTCTTTCCTGAGAAATAACATAGGATTTATAATAGTCAAAGATTCTGGCATTGAGTTGGATGGCAGTACTGATCACACATCCTTCCTTCATGTTACCAAGCACCTAAAGAAAGTGTCATATTAGTGCTTTATGCCCCTATCTGTGCATGAGATGGTTCCATTCATGTATGCATCTTCCATCTCAAAAATGATTTGCAATTGTTGCAGTCTCAGGCCCCTGAAAGATATATGAGTACCAGTGGAGAACTGAACATGTTCAGGAGGCCCAATGCTACACTGAGGATGTGTGAGTTAGTTAGAATGAGGTTGATTCTTTACAATGAATACTAATGCCTTTTGAAAACATCAATACTTTTGGAGGACTCTGATCTTAAAAAAGCTTTTATTGTATTTCTTAGCCTCTAAAATGCCATAGGACTCCTTGCTACTGTTTATCACTGGCCTCTCAATGTTGAAATTGTGATAACAAAAAGAGTAGTTTACTGCAGAGAATGAAGTTATGTAACCTAGGTTTGGAAATTGGCATTTTAATCATATGCTAGTTTTGAAATGCCTTCAATTAGTTCCTGGCTTCTTTCTGGATACAATATGGAGTGATGATGTTAACCAGCTTAGAATTATTTAAAGGTGTGTTTTATACTGCATACAATAACTGTAGCAAGTAGCAAAAACCTGGACAAACTTGCTGGCCTTGGAAACTAGGCAGGGTTGAGCTTCCTTAGTACTTGGGTGGGAGACCACCAGAGAATTACGGGGGATAGGCTAGACTGGAAGTTGAAAAAGCATCTTTCATACTTTTGCCAAACAAACTGCATAGATGTGTTCCTGTACTCACCAGGAGTTTAGTTCAATTCAATTATGTCTTAACTTTTACTTTGCCTTTTCCTCACTATCTTTGCCCTGATGTCATAATTGGAAGCTGTGTTCTAAGTATTTTGCAATATACTGCTTTATAGATGAAACCTTATTTATTATAATAATTGCTTTGATATTGACCAAAACTTTCTATATTTTATGAAAAACCAACTAAAGTGCAAACCGTTTCAGCCTGAAGGTCAAAAATGTATTGGTACTGTGTGCAATGATAAGATTTAATGTGCTGCTGTTGTTGGAGAAACAATTCAGATGGGAAGTGTCATGATTTATTATTTTTCTTTGTAGAGAGTAAGAAAGATGACCTTGATGGAGATAGGTGAGATTCATTACCAAAATGATGAGGGAAAAACATATTCTAAGTCCAAAATAAGCAGAAACAATGTGGGAGAGACTCAGACAGACACCTCCCTAATTCACATGAATGTAAGAAGGGAAAGAATACACCACAATCAGACATGCAAAATTCTGTTATCATAACCAATCTAAAAAAAAGTAGCCTTAGACTTCCTGTGGAGTTGATTCCTGGTCTGGTCTACCCAGCTGGGGCTGACAATGAACTTGTTACTGTGAATGGTATCTTGACTTCTAATTTGTTTAATCATGGTATGTGGAATTTTTGTTCTTTTCTAGTTTATTGAAGAAAAGAGAGACAGAACACAGTGCATTAGTCTGAGGAGACTTATTTGGTGCATTCAACATAAAATGAAAGCAAATGAGTAAAGTCAATGAATATCCAATGGGGAAAGAAAGTGACATTGAGAATGTCTCCAAAAAAAAGTTTGTTTTTAAAGTGACAAGGTTTAACATTAAAAATGTTGAGTAAAGGATTTATAAGCAGGATTTTAGAGGCAGAGTTGGGGAAAAGATTAAATAATTACTTGAATCAACCTTATCAACTGGTGCCCTTCAGTACCTCAACTTCCATAATATTGACTAGAAATTACAGAAGTTGTAGAACAATACATAGGGAAGGCACAGGGATGAGGAAAGCTGGCTTGATATTCCTGTCAGCTCTCTCTGGTTTATTAATTTATAGTGCAGACATTTTGATTACTTTCTAGAAAATGTTTAAAACAAGCTATCAGTCTAAGAGGCTCCTGATTTTCTGAATGGATAAGCCAAAGATCTCTTCTACAAAGTGAACCTGTGTATAGATAATATTTGTGTCATGAGTGAGGATGGCGAGCAGGGGGCTCCCATCCAGGCTGTAAAGCGCATGCGTAGTACTGAGGAATTAGGTGGCCATTCAAAGAGACACAGATCGGGCCCGCCTTAGTCTTTGGGGTTTATATGTCTGGGTTTTCCCACGCTTCTTCAGTTTGTTAGGATTCTCTGATATGTAGCAGTAAATAAACACTAGAGACCTATTCCTTGTCTCAGCATGGTTCCTGGCTGTTAGGACAATTTGTTAGTAAGGACAGCAGAACAATTGAAGGGAGTCATACATTTTCTCCACATGGTACATGTATTTTCCTGTATCTATGATAGACTTTCTTCAGCAAAGGATCGTTACCTTGTCGTGGTGCTGGAGCTTGAGCACCTCAATGATGCCATGAGCTCAACTGTGAAGGGACACCCAAGATGGGAAGGTCATGACAGAGAGGTCAGACTAAACGCGATCTCTGGGGAAGGTAATGGCAACACACCCCAGTACTCTTGCCGTGAAAACTAAATGGATCAGTACAACCAGAGATATGTCGGTATACCATCGGAAGATGAGACCCCCAGATCGGAATATGGTCAAAATGCTACTGGGGAGGAACAGAGGATGAGTTCAACTAGCCCCAGACGTGATGACACAGCTAGCTCAAAGCCGAAAGGACGGCTAGCGGCCGACGGTGCTGGTGGTGAATGGCGAATCCGATGTTCTAAGGATCAACACACCATTGGAACCTGGAATGTAAGATCTATGAGCCAGGGCAAATTGGATGTGGTTATTGGTGAGATGTCAAGATTCAAGATAGACATTTTGGGCGTCAGTGAACTGAAATGGACTGGAATGGGCCACTTCAAATCAAATGACCACCAGATCTACTACTGTGGACAAGAGGACCACAGAAGAAATGGAGTAGCCTTCATAATTAATAGTCAAGTGGCTAAAGCAGTGCTTGGATACAATCCAAAAAACGAGAGAATGACCTCAATTCGAATTCAGGGCAAGCCATCTAACATCACATTGATCCAAATATACGCCCCAACCACAGATGCTGAAGAAGCTGAAGTAGAGCAGTTCTATGAGGATCTGCAGCACCTACTGGACGACACGCCTAAAAGAGATGTTATTTTCATCACGGGAGACTGGAATGCTAAGGTGGGCAGTCAAATGACACCTGGAATTACAGGTAAGCATGGCCTGGGAGAACAAAATGAAGCAGGACACAGGCTGAAAGAATTTTGCCAAGGCAACTCAATGTGCAAAACAAACACTGTCTTCCAGCAACCTAAGAGACGGCTTTATACATGGACTTCACCAGATGGACAACACCGAAATCAGATTGACTACATCCTTTGCAGCCAAAGGTGGCGGACATCTATACAGTCGGTAAAAACAAGACCTGGAGCTGACTGTAGTTCCGATCATGAACTTCTTCTTGCACAATTTAGGATCAGACAAAAGAGATTAGGGAAGACCCACAGATCAGCTAGATAGGAGCTCACTAATATTCCAAGGAATATGCAGTGGAGGTGAAGAATAGAATTAAGGGATTGGACTTAGTAGATAGGGTCCCGGAAGAACTATGGACAGAAGTCCGCAGCATTGTTCAAGAGGCGGCAACAAAATACATCCCAAAGAAAGAGAAAACCAAGAAGGCAAAATGGCTGTCTGCTGAGAAAGAAGGAAAGCAAAAGGCAACAGTGATAGGGGGAGATATGCCCAATTAAATGCAAAATGCCAGAGGTTAGCCAGAAGAGATAAGGAATTATTTTTAAACAAGCAATGCGCGGAAGTGGAAGAAGACAATAGGAGGACAAGAGACCTCTTCCAGAAAATTAGAAACATCGGAGGTAAATTCCAGGCTGAAATGGGTATGATCAAAAACAAAGATGGCAAGGACCTAACAGAAGAAGAAGAGATCAAGAAAAGGTGGCAAGAATATACAGAAGACCTGTATAGGAAGGATAACAATATCGGGGATAGCTTTGATGGTGTGGTCAGTGAGCTAGAGCCAGACATCCTGAAGAGTGAGGTTGAGTGGGCCTTAAGAAGCATTTCTAATAACAAGGCAGCAGGAGACGATGGTATCCCAGCTGAACTGTTCAAAATCTTGCAAGATGATGCTGTCAAGGTAATGCATGCTATATGCCAGCAAATTTGGAAAACACAAGAATGGCCATCAGATTGGAAAAAATCAACTTATATCCCTATACCAAAAAGGGGAAACACTAAAGAATGTTCAAACTATCAAACAGTGGCACTCATTTCACATGCCAGTAAGGTAATGCTCAAGATCCTGCAAGGTAGACTTAAGCAATTCATGGAGCGAGAATTGCCAGATGTACAAGCTGGGTTTAGAAAAGGCAGAGGAACTAGGGACCAAATTGCCAATATCCGATGGATAATGGAAAAGGCCAGGGAGTTTCAGAAAAACATCTATTTCTATTTTATTGACTATTCTAAAGCTTTTGACTGTGTGGACCATAACAAATTGTGGCAAGTTCTTAGTGGTATGGGGATACCAAGTCATCTTGTCTACCTCCTGAAGAATCTGCATAACGACCAAGCAGCAACAGTAAGAACAGATCACGGAACAACAGACTGGTTTAAGATTGGGAAAGGAGTACGGCAGGGCTGTATACTCTTACCCTACCTATTCAACTTGTATGCAGAACACATCATGCAACATGCTGGGCTTGAGGAATCCAAGGCTGGAGTTAAAATTGCTGGAAGAAACATTAACAGTCTCAGATATGCAGATGATACCACTTTGATGGCTGAAAGCAAAGAGGAACTGAGGAGCCTTATGATGAAGGTGAAAGAAGAAAGTGCAAAAGCTGGCTTGCAGCTAAACCTCAAAAAAACCAAGATTATGGCAACCAGCTTGATTGATAACTGGCAAATAGAGGGAAAAATGTAGAATCAGTGAAAGACTTTGTATTTCTAGGTGCAAAGATTACTGCAGATGCTGACTGCAGTCAGGAAGTCAGAAGACGCTTAATCCTTGGGAGAAGAGCAATGACCAATCTCGATAAAATACTTAAGAGCAGAGACATCACACTGACAACAAAGGTCCGCATAGTTAAAGCAATGGTGTTCCCCGTAGTAACATATGGCTGCGAGAGCTGGAACATAAGGAAGGCTGAGGGAAGAAAGATAGATGCTTTGGAACTGTGGTGTTGGAGGAGAATTCTGAGAGTGCCTTGGACTGCAAGAAGATCAAACCAGTCCATACTCCAGGAAATTAAGCCAGACTGCTCACTTGAGGGAATGATATTAAAGGCAAAACTGAAATACTTTGGCCACATAATGAGAAGACAGGACACCCTGGAGAAGATGCTGATGCTAGGGAGAGTGGAGGGCAAAAGGAAGAGGGGCCGACCAAGGGCAAGGTGGATGGATGATATTCTAGAGGTGACGGACTTGTCCCTGGGGGAGCTGGGGGTGTTGACGACTGACAGGAAGCTCTGGCGTGGGCTGGTCCATGAAGTCACGAAGAGTCGGAAGCAACTGAACGAATAAACAACGATAGACTTTAGCCTATCATCTTTGTTGCAGGGATTCAGTCTGAGAGTTAAAATTTCAACAAGCAATCTGAGTAAATGATCAGATTCCAGAGGGGAGTCAGTCAGAGCGGGAGTGTATGTGTCAAGTATTCACATAGCATGCATCCGACTTTAAGGCAGCTTATCCAAGTATTTTTCCTCTGAAGGGGCCTTAAATAGCCAAGGTTCCTTTACCCACCCAAGTGCAACTCTAACTTAGTAGCCCTGATTTATGAAGTCAGACTCTGCAAAGCTTCTGTTGCCCCTTGCTAACAACCACTCATTTAGCTTGCTGTCTTTTCGCTCTCCACATGCCACTGCCAACAGTCCAAAGGCTGGCAATCCTTTCATTTGAGCCAGGTGACAATTTTCCACAACAGACTCTGGAATTGAATGACCTGTATCTGTCCTTTCTCCACTTGTACTGGAATTCATTCTGTTGTTTCTGAATTGGGAGGTTCATCAGCTTTCTTATCTTCCAAAAAATATGATGTGTCCATCTAGGACGTGACAATACTGAATTACTTTGAATAACAAAGATACAGATATTGAGGCAGAGCTGAAACTGACATACTCTTGAGTGAAACATCTAACAGTCCTCTTGGGCTTATTTTGACAGTGGTTGTGGCATTGAAGGCCATGCAGGCTGACGATCCAAAATACCATAACTCCATAAATTGTGGGAAATTTAAAGGGCATTCATGAACCCAGGTTCTTGACACAGAGGACCTGCAGCAGGTGGCAGCCCTGTAAGGCTTTATTAGGGGTCTAATAAATAATTTAGGATGCCAGATGGTGACATGAGTCTGAATAAAGCATGGAAAATCTGATTTAGAAAAACTGTTGAGAAAAAATTATAAAATTGTTACAGTGTGAAGGACATTATCATGAAAACAAGTCTTCTGCCATAGTTAACAATAGGATCTAGAAGATACCTACATATGCGAAGCTTGTTCTGTGTAAAAACATGTAGTAAATGCCAAATATTACATGACATTTACCAAACCCCAAAAGCTCTGTCATAACAGATCTTTTATCTATGAAAATTTATAACAAGAAATTACCCATGAACTTGTTTCCAGAAAATAAGAATATATGTTTATTTTCAAAGATATAGTGATTTACACAATAAGGTTTATGGACCTGGGATTTTATATTTTCTAAAAGAACACATTCAACTGGGCATGCTCAAGCCTTCCAGGCATGTTTATAACGGCTTTTTGTATCTAGTTATAATAGTCTTAAAGCAAACACTTGAACACAAATTTCATTAAAATTATCTTACCAAATGTTTCCTACTTCCTCAAGTGATGAAAAGTTCAAGTGCAAAGCTTCTGAACTTAGTTTTATTCTTGACAGGTAGGCTAGGTAAGAATCCTTGTTGCATTCTCCCAGACTTTGGGGTAGAACATTGTTTCTCAGCCTTGGCAGCTTGAAGATGTTTGGACTTCAACGCCCAGAATTCCCTAGCCAACAATGCTGGCTGGGGAATTCTGGGAGTTGAAGTCCACACATCTTCAAGCTGCCACGGTTGAGAAATACTGGGGTAGAATGAAGGCTGAGCCCCTGCTGGATGGTGTGATATATATATATATATATATATATACACACACATACATACATATATACATACATACACACACACACATACATACACACACACACACACACATACATACACACAAACACACACACATACACATACATACATACACACACATATATATATATACATACATACATACATACAAACACACACACATACACACACACACACACACACACATACACACACACATACACATACACACAAACACACACACAGACACCAACACTGTATATTGACTCCTCATGATTTATTTTTTGCCTTTTATTTTTTTTATTTTTAATTGTAAGCTGCCCAGAGTTGTTGTGAGTGAAGTGGCCTATAAATCGTATGTATGCATGTATAAATTTAAACCATAAGACACAGCTAATTGCCTCTGTCAGTGTGATGGCACATCGCCCAACAGCACTACAGTTTAATTTTGACTCTGCCTTGAAAAACTTTCATTCTTAATGTAACTCCCAGTTTCTTTTCAGTCTGAGATGACTCTGTCTCAGTTTCTAAACTGGAAAAAGTAAAACAGAAATACTAAAAATACTTACAATTTTAAGAATACATAATTTCTCAGTATCATGGCTATCTGCAGGAGCTTGCTGATTTTGTCATAAAAGGGTAATGCTTGAAACATAACGCCATAATGCTGCTTTCATCATTCTACCCCTTTTCCCCCAACCCCCAATGGATGCTGTTTCTCAGCAAACACATAAACAATTTTTACAATATTCAAATTAATATGTAGTCCTTGGGATAGCTGTATTCTGATTGTCATGTTTGGAAAGAATGAATTCTTCTTTGGTTCTGACGGCAACATGGCAATCTGTATGTGCTCACTCTGTAGCATACTAAAATCAAACTTAATTTTGTGCACAAATTCTGATTGTAAGGTAGTCTTGATGGCCCTTATCTCAATCCCTTTCTCCTACCCATATTTTCCTTCCTTATATAGAGGAAAATACAGCTTCTGTCTTCTTACTCTAGGAAAACTATCTCTTTCTCTCACTCTTTTTACTACTTCAAGCTAAGGGATGCAACTGAGTAAAAATTCAGAGAGGATGTCCTCATGGTTCTGAAAACAGGTCTGAAAACACAGAGCTGTTTTCTACAGAGACTAAGAGAAGGGAAATCAGGGGTTTAATATTTATGAAGCTGTGAATATCACAGATCTCTGTTTTCCCCAAGTGTATTGATACAACCTGAAAGAAATGTGATATTCTCTGGTATTTGGCAATGACAATGACACGTGTGAAGAGATTATCATACGTCTCCCAGTCTTTCAGTTTGTACAGGTTGAAGAAGAATCACATTTTTTAAAATGTATTTATTTGAATTTATAAGCTGTCCAACTCCAATTGACAATGAATTAGAAGTTCAAGAAGTCTGTTCAGGGAAATGCCTGAAGGTTTTCACAGACTGCTTCACTGCATGTGCATCCCACAGTACCTTCTTTTCTTCTGCCCTTCAATTTTAAGCAAGAGATGGAAAGCCAAGCAAATAAAGAAACTTACAAGTTTTGTTTTTCTTAAGTTAAAAGAGGACACGAAAAATTGTATGCTTTGTTTTGCCAGATCATTTGTTACATTAGAGATTAAAACCTTATCCTCAGTTATCAAAATTTCAATTTAAGTAGCAGGGGTAGCAAAGGGGGGAGTGGTAAAGATTTTTCAGTTGTCCTATCTCTCTGCAGCAGCTTGGCTGCCTATGCTTCCCTGATAAAATGCCATGGAAGTCATTCCCTCATGTGACATTCCCTTGGAATTTGATGGAAGTCAAACAAGTCATGGAGGTTGAAAAAAAAATCACATATTCCTTGGTTACATTTTAATGAAGGTAAAGGCGAGAGGCATAATACTTTCCTTATGAAAATTATTAAAATATACTTTTTTGGAAGCGAGATGGTGGGGAGAGTGAGATTAAAATGGAATAACAACATTTTAAAAAGTATTGAAGATGGGGAAGGGGCACAGTATTGCCTTGAAACACACTTGTTATGGAAAATATTACTATGGAAAGTGATATTTACTTTACTTTTGAGTAAACATGAATTGACATTGCTGGTCATTATATGTAAATTGCTTTCCTTTGTCTTGAATCCATAGTCAAATCTGTTTTACTGAAGGAAGCCACTCTGTTTGGGTTTTTAAAAATAAAGGTTTTGGAGCATTGTTCAGAGAGGTAAATGATGGAGCAAGGAATCCAAGTTCTACATTTTCAAAAGAAGTTCATGGCAGCGTGGAAATTGAATAGAAAACAATCAACCCTTGATTCAGTTGAGATTGCCTCAGTTCAGTGTACAATTAGTTTCAGAAACTTTTGTTGCTAAGTGATTTAGATGTGAGGAAAAGTACCAGATTACAGATGCCTCTTTCCATTTAGGAGAGCTGTCACATATTGTTTAGTACTTCTGCTTTTGTTGCAGTTGCTAAATAATTACTGCTAGCATCTTCCAGGGCTGATTTGTGAATTTTGGCAAGATATAGTAACTTACAGTACCTTCTACTGGAACAGGGCTAGGAAATGTGACATGATCCTCACACACCCATTCAGTTTGTACTCTGCTAATTAAGTTTTGTCAAAACACTCTAAGTGCTGTGATTACCATCTCTGGAATGATACTTGTCTTTGTTCCTCCTGCACCCATTTCACTTCAACATGGTCCTTGGGAGTCTTCTATTAATTATTTGATTATAAAGGCATTTCAAAAATAAATACACTTCCACAGCTAAGTAGTTAAAGTTTAATTTAAAAGCATCAGACCATGGCATAATTTCACTTAAAATGAGCCTCCAAGCTGAGACTAATTAAACTAACTTCTGGGTCATGAGGTATATACTTCGGCTCTTAGGGACTGCTTATAATTATAAATAGCCCAAGACAGTTTGCCTTTGAGCTATTTCATTTTTAAAGAGGCAGCCTCTGCTTATCAGACAAGAGTCATACTTTTATGCCAGCTTTTCCAACTTGATGCCCATCATATGAGCTTGAATTATAAGACCCCAAAGTTTTTGTTATCCTGAAAATTCCAGGAATTGTAATCTGACATATTTAGACAGCACTTGCATCCTTGCTTAACAACTGTTTGTTTAGCAATCATACAGTTACAAAGGCACTGAAAAAACTGACTTATGACTGTTCCTTGCACTTACGACCATTGCAGCATCCCTGCAGTCATGTGATCGCGATTTGGCACTAGGCAACCATTGCACATTTATGATGGTTGCAGCATCCCACAATTGCCATTTTCGACTTTCTCAGCCGGCTGAGCAAAATCAATAGGGAAGTGCTTAACAACCATGTGACTCACTTAACGACCACAACAAAAATGGTCATAAAATCAGGTCTGGATTCGCTTACCAACCACATTGCTTACCAACCTAAATTCCAGTCCCAATTGTGGTCATTAAGCAACAACTACCTGCATTGTATACTACCTCACATTTATACTAATTAGTCCTTTCATTTTGTTCTCTGTTTTAGATTAAATTCTTTGAGGGCTGGAACCAGTCTAGGTGCTTACATCATTTTGTTAGGCATCATTTACTAATAAGATGTAAACCTGAGACTTCTGGTTTGGGTGTGGAGATAGCTGTAGCACAGTATATATGTACTCTAGAGTAGTTGTACATTTTAAATATTATTATCTAAGGTCGGCGGTTCGAAACCGCGCAGCGGGGTGAGCTCCCGCTGCTAGTCCCAGCTCCTGCACACCAAGCAGTTCGAAAACATGCAAATGTGAGTAGATTAATTGGTACCGCTTCGGCGGGAAGGTAACGGCGTTCCGTGAGTCATGCTGGCCACATGACCCGGAAGTGTCTATGACAACGCCGGCTCTAAGGCTTAGAAACGGAGATGAGCACCGCCCCCTAGAGTCGGACACGACTGGACTTTACGTCAAGGGAAACCTTTACCTTTACCTTTACTTCTCTCTCTAGAAGTTTTAGGGTCAATTAATATGAAACTTTTATCTTGGGTTGCTAAGTGGGAAGAGTTGAAAGAAACAGATAAATATTGCTCCATTACTGTATCAGCTTTGCTGAAGGCTACAGCTGTTGTTTTCACATTAGGACTTCTATATTCTTCTTTGGAAACTACAAACAGACAGGAGGCCTGTGAAGTTCTGCTGATTAAATTGTGCTGCTTTACTAGCCAGAAATAATACAAATTTAAAAAGTGTAATTTAAGACAGAGCTCACAAATTATCAGATTTATCTTTCCATAGAGACTCTGAAGGGGATTGCTGAATTGTGGTTATAAGTTTAAGATCCTGACTGAAGATCCAAAATCCATAGAAAGCAGTAAATCATTGGTTCTTACTGGAGTTGGTTACAAACAGAAGGGGTTATGCCTTTAACCAAAGACACTGATGTATATATTAAATCTCAGAAACAATTAAGGATTACTGATTTTTTTCTCTAGAAGTGAAACTCCAAAGAATGTTGGTGAGCAGATCACTGACATGAAACAGAAAGGGACAGAAAATTGTGCCAAGTGAATGACTGCTAAGCCCCTGTTATTCCTGGCCCTAAATTACAAACAGAATTATTCCTAATGTTGCGGTTAAAATAGCTGTTGCTGAAAAATAGTTAAATCTGGGTAACAGAAACTGCAGAAAATCTCTGAATAACACTAGTATCAACAGCGTAACATCACTGTCATAACATAAAAGCAAACATCAAATTCATAGTTCAAGGCAAACTTAACTCCCTTTAAACATATGACCTTGGTCTCACCATCAGCATATGACCTAAGGAAATCACAATAATTTTTTCTGTACAAGATTGTAGAAATTTTGGGAGAACATCATAAGGCTTTTAATAATTACACTATAAAGTGGTCAGCTGAACTATTAAAGGTGAAAAACATTTCTATCTAAATCTAATGATTTACTGACCACCCTTACTAAATTGGTCTCAAATGAGATTGGACTACCGAGAGTCAAAGGAGCTGGAGATAACAAACTGCCTTACATCCTCCCAGTGCCCTCTAGGAAACAAGAAAAGAGGACAAGGATAGAAAATCAAATACAGAAAAGCAAGAACAGGAAAAGCATTTCTATCCCTTATCATACAGCCAAGGTGAATTATAACAACCTTTTAAAGCTTCCAGGCATAAACAACAAGATAATGTGTGACAGCCAAAAAGTTGTCTAAGACAACGACAAAGCAATTAGTAACTAGTAAAGAAAGCAGGGTGTGAGGTTTTAGCCCACTTCTGACTCTGAAAATGAAACTTAACCGGAGTCAAAAGGGGAAAATGAAACTCATCAGGAGAGAGTTGAAGAAGCTGAACCAGGAAGTGACTCAGCAGAGCAGGAGAATCTGCAAACGCAGATTGGACAAACTCTGGAGGGGGATTTGAACTCTCCAATCAGGGGATTCGAACTCTCCAATCAGTGCTCAAGACAGGAGATCTGAGAAGCGTGCGAATCAGAAAGCAGCTCGATTGGCTGCTGGAGAGAAAAGGCACGGGAAGGATTGGCTTAAAAGGCAGACACGCGGAGAGCAAGCTGCCAGAGACAACCAATCCTTCGAGCTCGCAGCCATTGTGGAAGAGTCGTTACCTGCATCAGAAGCCTTGCCTGTAGCCAGAGTGGAATCAGCACCAGCGTCTTCTACCTCTGGGGATTTGCCTTCTGCAAAAGCTGCTCTGGTCAAGCCTCTTCTTGCCATCCCTGCCGAGCCCAGCCTTGCGTCTACCTCTGGACTTCGTTGCCGTGTTCCAAGGCATTCCAGGTGTGCATCCAGCCTTGCCTTTAGCTCTCAGCCTTGCCTAAGATCTCCAGCCCAGTCCAGTCTTGCTTCAAGCTCCCAGCCTTGCCTAAGATCTCCAGTCCAGTTCAGTCTTGCTTCCAGCTCTCAGCATTCCCTAGAACCTCCAGCCCTGCCCAGTCTTGATTCCAGAGATCAGTGCTGCCTTTTCTCTCCAGCCCAGTCCTGCCTAGCCTCCAGAGCCAAGCCTCATCTACAGGTTCCAGCCCACTCATGCCTAGCCTCCATGCTCCAGTCTGATCCTTCCTGTGTCCAGTCCACGAAACCTTGCCTTCCATTTCCTCCTTGCCTTGCACTCTAGCATCACCAAGTCTGACAGCATCAATCAGAGAATTAGCTGAATTCTGCCTTGCGGTTCTGCCTCAGTCTGACACCACAGTCCTGCCTGTTCATCTGCCATTGCCTGGGTGGTCTTGACTGAAATTGCTTGCTTAATCACTCACTGACTTTATTGTTGTAAATAGTTGTTTTTAATAAAAAGTTTGATAATACTGCTGTCTGGCCACCTCATAGTCTGAACAGGACACAGGGATTATAACGAAGGTGAAGCCAACAGCACCATCCAATCACTGTGGGGATACTGTATCTAAATAAAATCACTTGTAAACCAGATTCTGCTCTCTTGAAGACCATTAGGGAAAGAGTTTCATAAAGAAGCTAGCACTGGCAATTCGTGGAAGCTAAACTTGCATTATCTAACTTTCAAAAACCCAGAGGTTTACTCTTACAGATGGATCAAAAATTACATTTTGTGCAGCTGCTTCAAATTTTATCTCATGTAGACTTTCCAAAGAAACCATTTTGAAAAGTGGAAGTATTTGTATTATAATGGTATTATAGCAAGAACATGGATAACTTTTGATTCTAATGATAAGGCATAAATGGTCTATCAAATTAAATACTTATTTAAGCAAGATGGCTTGGGAGTAACCAGATGTTTCAATAATATTTCTGTAATTTCCTTGGCTAAAATTAATTTGCCCAATTTAATCACTGACAGGAATTCCACTTCTGAAGAAAAAGTGCCAACAAATACTTTTAGTGAAATGCCTTCTATGGAGCAGAATCATATATTGTTCTTCTCTTAGCCAAATTATTTTGGCTAAGAGAAGAACAAACAAACAAACAAGTACAGTTACAAATCACAATCCAAGTTTCTCCTGACCCAAACATTTCTTGAATTGGCATCTAATTTGTCAACAGAGACTTTTCTGTGCCTGCACTGCTGGCTGCCAGGCAACAAGATAGCAAGCTGGATGCCTGCCACAATCCAGTTATATACAAACCCAAGCTGAAATGTCTTTTGGAAAAAAATGCCCTTGTTATCAATCAGCAGATTTTCCATGGGTCAAGACCAGAAATCCAATAATCAAACAATAAATCCAAGGAGAAAGAAAGGAATCATGGGTTCCAGAGTTCTAAGCATGGCACAGTAAGCTAAACACAACAGAACTGAAGCCTGAAAAGTTGTTCTCAGCATTTTCTCCCACTGAGTGAAGCCAATAAATCAGCCATGCTGAACCTCCATCCAGTGCACAACTGAGCTATGTTATACATCAGAATCTGATCTCCTGCTGGCCTGCTTCTTGGCAAGACTCTCAGACCTGCAGAGTTCAGCTCTCTGCTGTTGGATGTTTATCAAATGCCTCTGCTTAGGACTGGTTGGCTGAGGAACCTGAGAAACTGTCAATGGATGCAGGCAAGGAGTCCTGAGGGTTTAATGGATCTGTCTCAGCTGGTGTAAAATTATTAGCTCAGACACTGCTGAATCACTAGTGCCAGGACAGTTGTCATTAGATACCACTCGCTCCACATCCTCACTATTCTCATCTGATGATATGTCCAGCAGTTCCCTCCACTTGGAAGGAGGAGGTAGCTGACAAAACTAAACCTGGCAATATTGGGCAATGTAACCAAAAAGACAACAATCACCTCCTAGTAAAAGATGGTGTAGATGCCATAGCCCTGATGGGGAAGCAGATTCAAATTATAGCAGAGATAAATCTTCATTATGAAAATAATCAATATGGCTCCATCCCTTCAGGGGTAGCATAATATATGCTTTATTGCTATACAGGCCCTGTGTTCCCACAGTCACCTCTGAGATCTGACCACAATGTAATACTGGGGTTAGGAGACCTAAAACCTCTTTCCAGTGTCAGTAAACAAAGCAGTGTGGTCAGACTAAACATCGTGGATGAAAATACTTTATGCCCTGACCCGAAAGACAAATCCAATATAAGGCATTACATTACTGGTGTGAACAAGAAGTGATAAATCCACCATGGGCTAAACAAATTCATGCCACTAGTTCAATTAGTAAATATGGTGATTATATTGGTCCTATCAAGATTAGGGAGCCCTTATAGAATGGATGACAATTGTGCCTTGTAGCTCCAGATGGCTTGCTATTTATTTATTTCAATTTATATCCAGCCTGGCATGGAATACAGTGGGGTGGAATGCTTGTATTGTTGATAAGGAGGTTTCAAAATTCTTAAAGTTGTATGTTATAGTGTGTTGCAAGACACTTGAATTCCAGAAAGTCAGGATGATCATGCTTTGTCCCAGCAGGGAAATCAAATCCTACAGGCTGTCCTTTTGGGGGTTTGGTTATTATGATAAATAGGAAGTAGAATCCACAGGTAGATCAGATAAATCTTGATTGTGCTCCCTCACCATTGATAGTGATATTCAGGATAATGAATAAGCCCACCATAATAATGGTAAAAGTTTTTCTGCCACCTAATAATAACAATCCTCAAACCCAGGATCAGTGGACAATTCTGCAAAATGCAGAATCTGAAGTATTCTAAAATAAATCCAGCAGAATAAAAATTATTGAATTTACTTTATAAAAGGAAATAGCACATTCTGAATTTCCCTGGCAGTTATACATATATATCAACAAGTTGGGCTAAGTACAGTTGATTATGTATGTATGCCCTTTGCTAAGATAGGAAGTTTTAAAAATATTGAGCTCATTCCAAGGATTGCCATGATCACCCAACTATCCCCTTTCAATATATTAGGTTTGAAGTTAGCAGGAGTGGAACATATATGATGATTATTTAACTCAATTAGATGATTAATTAAAAGAATTAAATGATCTGTAGGTTTAGCAGAAATAATTGCTGCAATTTTACATTCAAATCACCTTGTAGATTTCCCCCACAAATTAATTAATACTAACTCATGTTCTCCAGATGTTCTGAGCTACTATTAATATATAGTAGAATATTTAAAACAGGACTTACTACAAGATAATTGTAAATCAAGAGCTCCTCAATGATGTAATCATTGGTTTCATGTAGAATGTAGAACAGCACACCATATGGTTAGGAGTCTGGCAATGAGAGTGAAAGGAAGTCACTCCCTGAGGATAGTTTCAGAATTTATTATGAATAAAAGGGAACATAAACTCCTGAAGAGAAAGAAAATAACATATCAAAGGGGATTCTGCAATTCACTTCTAACTGTCCTAAATTCTAAAGTTGAAATAACAGACTTTATCTTCCTAGGCTTCATAGAGATGGTGATACAGCCTTGAAATAAAGAGACATCTGTAAACTGGGAGAAAGACTATGACAAATGTAGACAAGGGCAGAGTCATCACATTGACAAAAGTTTCTATTGCTTTCCCATTTGTAACATATAACTGAAAACTGGACCATCAGAAAAGGTGAATGAAGAAAAAAAAAATCTGCCTTTAAATAGTGGTGCTGGAGAAAATTGTTGAAAATACCTTGAACCAAAGAGAAACAAATAATCCAGCACTAAATGAAGTAAAACCAGACTGCTCCCTGGAAGGACTAATAATGAAGCTAAAGCTTAACTACTTGTACACATAATGTGAAAGCAATAGTCATTGGAAAAAAACCCTGAGGTTTGGAAATCAAAGGAACCTGGAAAATAGGCTGACAGAAAACAAGGCTAGATGACATACAGCGGACAAGAGCTTACAAAAACTCAAAAAGGCAATTACTAACAATCTTATGAAAATGATGTCCATCAGGTCATAAGAGGTAGAAATAACTAATGACTGTATAATAATGCAGTCCTGCTGCCCTGTCATTATGTTGGGGAACCAGAAACTTGAAGCTGTATTAAATCAAGTATCTTCTCCAATGTCTATAGCTGTTTCTGCAGCAAGACTCACTGCTGCATGTGGACATTCTCCATCTGTAAAATTTAACAACTGTAGTACTAGGAAGATGGGATCAGACATGATTGAAAGACACAGCAACACTACTGCCTGAAAACCAGGAGACTCAATATGTTTCATGATTGGAAGCCAAGCCAAGCATTGCTGCTATATGCAAACTATTTTGTTTTATACTAACAATTAATGAACGTTTTTTGATATGGTCAATTGACTAATCAATAAAGTTATTCATTCATTCAATTAATGAAAAAAATAATTTTGTTAATATGATAGCCTGCCGTTTAAAGTTATATAATTTTATGACAGCAATGCTTTTATTGTGTAATCATTGCACACACACATATAGATATACATGAAATAAAAAGATGCTTGGCTTCAAAGGGTCAGGCAGATTAAACTTGATATATTTAGATTATAAATGCTTTGCCCAAGTAAGGGGAGACAAAAAAACACTGCAGTAGTGATTGTTACAGTGAGTGATCTCTTTCACAGCAGAAATTACTACTCTCTGAAATTTTGTCTCTTTTTCTGTAAGCTTTCCACATTAAGACTGTGATCTCCATTAAATCAGTGGAGTGAGCTGGCAATTCAGCAAATCTAATGCAATCCTTCTTCTTTTAAATAGACTTTTTGCTATTAAACACTAATGCTTTGCTCTGGCACTTCAGGATATTATCTTGCAAATATTTATTGTCTTTGTGTTTATCAGCCAGCTCAGATCCAGCCAAACACTGACACAATCTTAAGCTCTGGCAGAATCTTCAGGTGTCAGACTCCCCATAACCTTTTTTTTCAATTTCTCTTGGCATTAGACATTTTACTAAAACAAGCTGTGAGAACGGTTGTTTTGTTTTACAGTTTCCAAATATCTTGTGCTTTAACGTTATGTATAATTTTAAGAAGAAAGGTGGTGCTATGCTGCTTCTTGCATATGTAACTTCCAAACTTAATTAGAAAGTCATGGTGTATGCTTGACTGCAGTACACCAATTCCAATTAATTCCAGATTCAGGAGGTCGGGGTCTTTCACAGCCTGCCTGCAGTGCCAGTTTGCTACTTCACTGCCTCCATCTCAATGGTTCAGGTTCAGCAACAAGTCTCACAATAACCATTATAGTTGTGATTAGATGAAGGGCAGAGAAGTAGCCTTCAAGAGACCACCTCTTTTGCTCTTGAAGCTATGCTAATGATATGGAGAACTTAGCATGCAAGAGGCAGGAACCAGTGGGGAGTGCCACAGAGTGAGTGTGTGTGAGAGAGAGAGGGAGAGAAAGAGAGAGAGAGATTTGCATGGTCAAGTAGGAGAGAAAAGGCTTTGAAGCTAATTTGTAAAACTACTTGCTGATTAGAACTAAAACGATCTCGACTGAATGAAAATCATAAGGCATGTAAAAGGGGATGCTTTGCTCTAAGTGCCCCAAAGCAAGTTCAAGGTTGTTCCATGGCCCTTGAAATATCAGCCACTATTTAATTAAGGGTGCTCCAACTGGCAAGCTACTTCCATATTATTTTTGCACCATGGGCTCCTGCTTTTTTTTTTTAACTTCTTAGCTTTCAAATGATTGCAGTTTCACTGTAGTCACTTTTTAATAGCCAGCTGAAAAGGGGAGTCTGCATCAGCTTTTAGTCCATGTATATAAAACAAAGTCAATAGACAAACAATTAAGCATCTGAACTCTTGAACAAGTTCAAGTTGCCCTTGAAATAAACTGCTATTCATATCATTTCTCAACTTCTAGACACAATTATTCTTCTGTAAAAGATAAAATGATGTCCTGTACAGCATTTCTGCTAGACTAAACTGGCTGGCACATCATATGTGCCACCCTGTTAGGCATAATACAGCAATATACCATGTCAGAAATATCAGCTGAAGCACTAAACAGTGCTTCCAGCAATGCAGAAGGACACCAAGTACATTTGCCCCTAGAGATATTATGCATGACTCAGCAGTATCACAGTATCATTGTTGCTTGCTAGCTACAATAGCAATCATGCCTTCTCAGTACAAAGCCAGGTAATCATCATGTGCCTACCCTGCATCTAGTTTGTCACCAAAAAATTATTAAATAAAAGTTGACTATAAGAATATAAATGTCTGTATGGACCTTTCCCAACACCTTAAGCAGGCAAAACATTCTGAAAGCTGAATACAGTATATTTGGGGATATCTGGTTGAGAAAGTAAGTGGGGGAAAAGAGTGGGAATGTGAGATAAGTGGGGGGAGAAGAGAAAGAAAGCTGATGAAATTCATTTAAACCTGAGCCATAGTGGTGATACTAATAATTCTTTGTGGTTCAATACACTTTGAATCAAATCTTTAAACTGAAAGGAATATGCAAAAAAACTCTGTTAACTATGACCTTCTTATTTATTTTGTTTTAACCCCATCTTGTCCTTTGGAACATGGATTTCTTTGCTGCCAAATTGTTATTGCTGTACTGTGACATTATTAATCAACAGACATATCCTGAATTCACCACAGTGTATCATCTTTTGACATCAACATAATTACTTGCTATAATCATTGACAGTTTTTGTCATTTGGATCAAACAGTTTGCAGCATGCAAAGTTGAATGGAGGAAAAAAAACACAGGGAAGGTGATAAGTAGCAATCTACTTTGAAATATGACCTCATTCACTATAGTCAGCATGTATTTAAGCTAAATTGCTCCAGATACTTCCATCCCAGCTTCAACAAAGTTCTCTTTCAATTGTGAATAGCAGGAAACTTGAGAACCCCCCGCACTGTGTGATTTAGCCAGTTTTGTAATAAAAAGGCTATAATAGATGTTCAGGAATACAAAGAAGAAGGAATAGTATAACGAATTAGAAAATTTGGCACATGAACATAAATGGAAGAACAGCAGAATAAATGTGAATTTTTCCTTCTTTTTATCTCCCTTCCCCCTTCTAAGTAGATCTGTTGAAACAAATTTTAGCAGAAAGCAGAGACACAGAGCTATACTTCATAGGCACCTCTGCTAGGCTGAGCTGCTTAACGTTATTGGCTAGCTACTTATCTCAATATCAAAGGTCCTACCCATACTACTCAGTACCACACATGGAAGGACCTTACAATTTTTGAGAACCTGAAAACCCAGAAAGCATCAGAAAGTCCAAAAAATGCTCAAATATGATTTAAGGGCAACTGATTCAATTTGATATCTCAAATTCATCTGAATATCAGTTCAAATGGGTGGTGCCAGTAGACTGTCATCAAACTGAATCACAAATCTCTACATACCTATGTGAGATGGTTGGCTATATAAATTTAAATAAATAAATACCTTCCCTAAATTGAGGCTCTTAAAAAGCTGGTATCTTGCAAGTACTAAGCTTTAATGAGCCTCCAAATTTCTTCTATGAGCTTGGCTTAGGAGGACTTTATTTCTAACTTTATTTTATCAGCTACTCATGAAAACAGCAGAAAGTGAGAGATAAGGATAACTACTTTCTATAGCATGTCCACAGAATAGAACAGAAACTTCCATGGGTGTTCTGACATTCGCTCCTCTGAATGGAGACAAACCAATAATGTGGACTGCTTTTTCACAGTCCTGGAAATCTAGTGATATTAATTCCATGAAGAGCTACACAAAAGTTATATATCTAAAAATTGAAATCCCCAGCAATTTACACTATTCCTTTATAAAGACTTCAGTTGAAAACAGGAAGAACAAAGCCTAGCATTAGCACTGCAGGAGCTTAGTGATTGCTGCAAGAGATCAGGCAATTACTGTTTCTTTTTCCATAAAAGAAAAGAAAAAGGAAAAAAAAAGGAAAAAAATGGTAATTGTAGGACAGTGGACAGCACTGTATAATTACAGAAGCTCAGATAATAAGAGTAATCAAATCTCATACTTCAAGGTGTGAAATAATTGCCTCATGATCAGAACAGAATTATTTCTCTTCCCATATCTACAAAGATTGAGCATTACCTGAATAAAGCAGGCCTATAAAGATGAGAGCTATTTTGGATTGGGGGGAGGGCTGCCATCATCATGTAGCATTAACTTTTAAAGATCAATTCTCAAATATGGATTCTTGGAAGCAAGCCCCACTGAAATTTACTTTTCGTACAGTAAATTCTGCTAACTCAACGGCTGAGAAGCTGAGGCCTCAGTTCATTAGGTTGATCCTGAAACATTTTCCTAGAAAATCTGACCCCAGCTACAATAGTGAGAATAACAAAACTTCCTGACATTACTGATGTACATGATGCCATTGCCATCTATATTTGTGCCTCATATGACTAGGAAAAAAAAAGATTTTTATTAACTGGCATAGCCGTTTTTCCTCCTCTTCTAAAGGTGATGTTGCTTGGATGTGACAACAAGAAATGATTTCCCCTCAAACTTTAGCTGAACTGCCTCACTTATTAGGTATATTTTTTGACTAGAGAGTTATAGGCCTGTTTATTTTTTCCTTATTATGTCTAAAAAACTAATCCTTAAACAGTGAGAATTCTTTGGTCCTCATCACTAGCTCAACAAATAGGCAACAGCACAAGAAAACTTGTAACCTATCTTTTTTTTTTACCAGTAACAACATGATGCATTGTATAGTTCAGCTGGTTGCAAAGATAGATAGATAGATAGATAGATAGATAGATAGATAGATAGATAGATAGATAGATAGATAGATAGATAGATAGAAGAATATCTTCTATATATAGATATTATGATATTAATGGATTAACTGATTAACTGATATCCAGGCCCAACATGATAAAATGTTAATTGTTAATAAACACCTTGTAAGACTTTGGAAATGATACTGATTATCAACTCCCACTAATCTGAATAGAGCCAGACCTCATTCTTCATGTTTGTTAGATAGAGATAGATAAATAGATAAATACACACACACTATTCCTGTAAAATATCTGCATGGCAGCAGCTTATTGAGGAATGTATTATATTCAAAAACGTTTTGGTCTGTTCCTGAATGTCATGGTACCTATGGACTGTCATGGTGCCTATGGACTATTTTAAATGAAGCAAACTGTCCATTCAACCTGATGGTTTATGTTGTTGCTGACTGGAGAAGTGGCTAGTCTATTGGTGTGAATAGATTTTTTTCTGGGCCCACTGGGAGGGAAGAAATGTTACAATTTCATGTAGAAAATGATAGTTTTATTCTTTCACTTTAACCTTTTAGCATAATCCAGAGCATGGCTTTGTTAGGCAAAACAATGATTGTGTCTAATTAACAGGTCTGTACACAGATTCAGAGGGATGGCAATGATCAAAGGACTTATAAGTGAAGCTAAGAGGAGGAGGCTCAAATTGCCTCCTCCAGCACATACAGTTGCTGGAAAAGGCTTCTGTGCATATTCTGGATGTACTAGAGGAGGCAATTGGAGCACTTGGAGGATTTTTATTATTCCATGTCTCAGCCAGGTGTATAACCTCATTTGCTTGATGCAAAATTAAATAAATGGGTTCCTTATTCTTTGCTCACCTTAAGCCACCAATTTCATTTTTTGAAATCCTGCTACCAGTCATGTTTGGAATACATACCATGCCATGTCATACAAATGGCAAATAGGCAATATTGGCACAGCCTAATCTCCAGGAGAAAGGCTTTTTAAAACTGGAATTTCATGACAAAGAAGGCCCTCCCTGCGTTCCCACATAACTTACCTCTCCGAAGCACTAGGTAATGAGGACCCTCCCTGCAGATCTTAATGTTTGGACAGTACATACTGGGAGAGGTGCCTTTCAAATATCAGGGTCTTAACCCTATCAAGTTTTAAATCTCATTACTAAAACCCTGACATACAGGCTACCTGTCATGGCCTCAGAGCCAGGGTCCAAGACGCAGGTGGATCACGTCCCACAGGGCACTGTGCCCACTGATTCAGCAGCCACTGAATCCAACACCGACACCCTCTCAGGTTCCTCCTCAGCCAGCACTGATCCTTCTTTAGCCAACAAAGGGGCCAAGGAGCAGTGCAACCCCCTGCCCCCCCCCGGGCCTGAGAATCCTGCATGCCATCAAAGTAAGCATCTTGCAAGCAAGCAGCAAGATGCTGGCTCTGCAAGCAAGCCCAGCGCCTCATTATTGGCAACAGCTGAGCAAGGAAACCCTCAGCTGTGCACACTTGGCTGGGAGATGATTTAAACGGCACAGGGACTCCCTTCCTTTGTTGGAAGCAACTTTGGCATCTGGCTTTGTGCATTCTTGCTTTTGATTCCTGCTATGTTTTGACCTCAGCGGTTTCTGACCAAGTCTTTGGCTCTTCTCTCGGTACTTTTCAAGACATTGTGAGTTTCTGATTACGGACTGTCTGTCTTCTCCTCAGCCTCTAGTAAGCTGCTGTGCACATGCATGCAGTTCTTCCTGCTTACCAACTCCTTTTCTGTTACTTCCCCCGAATGTCTGCTGCCATCTGTCCTGACAAGCTTCCTGACGCCTTCATAAGCCTCACTGTAAATGCTCTGCTCCAATTGTTTGTTCCAACTCTCTTCTTGTCTCCCATTGTTTCCCCTCCCTCACTGCATTTTGACCAAGCTCCCACCACAGGGTATGTTCTTCCACCCATCACTTCTGCAAGACTTACCCCCAAGTGCCAACATCATGCCCACATTTTGCCTGCCAGTTGCATGGGTGTTTTCTCCCTTTGTCGAAGCCAGGACATGAAACTACCAGTGCAGTTTGTTTAGGATTGATGTTATATGGTCTCTTAAAACTGTTTTAGATGGCAGCATGGTGCTGCCTTTTCTGCCATTTGCAGCCTCTGAGATGTTTCCAAGGGCAGATCAACATAAAGAGTACTGAGATAATAGAACTAGGGGTGTGAGCTGCACTAGCTTTAGGACATATTCAGTGTATTTTGTGTAAAAACAGAAATGTTCCCTCTTCCAAGAGGGGTGGTAGAAGTCATGTAAAACCTTGCACAAGGGCAGGATGTAATGTAACATATACATATATTTCTCTCTGAGAGCTTAAAGGAAGTGGACTACATATACCATTCTGAGGGATTATACCCTTCCTATAACAGTGCTGAGTAGCAGAATCTAGATAGCTGCTAAAGCTAATACACTGTATCTATAAGAGCAATGGCCCATGAGTTCAACTTCCAGTGGAGGGTCTCAACCCCTTAGAATAAGACCTGGCTGCATATGTCTGATAAGTCCCAATGTAGGACAAAATAGGTCACGTACTGCCTCATGGTGGCCTGTATAAGTTAATTATTTGGCTATAAATACTTATATGGAAGTTTAAAACTATGTTATAACACAATACAAAATAGTTTCTATAATTTTATTTGTTGATTTAGATATCAAGAACAAACATTTCCACAGCATGGTTTTGCTACCTTTGTCAGCTAAATGAGAAGCAAATGTAGAAATCCCAAAAAGTAACTACAACTATGTAAGAATAGCATCTCAACAAATGGCTAAAAAGGAGGAACAAGCTGAGAAGTTACATATAGATAAAAACAATTAATTATTTGAAGGCTGGCAGTGCTGATAACAATACCTTGCTAACAGACCTCAATATTTGTAATGTAATATTGGGCATGATGTGACTTGCTGGAGTAAAAATTTACAGTGATACTGTAGTTTACTAAGCCTGTATGAATCATGCCTGATTCAACATAAACTAGACATCAAGATTCAGAAAGTGCATAATTAAGTTTGAGTTTGTAAATCAAAGTTACAGGGCAACCCCATTTGATTCAAACTGCTTCAAGATTCAAGATACTTTTGAAAATATTTCATAGGTTATAATGGGAATGCATCAAATGTTTGCAGCTGCCAATTGTTTTCCTTGCTTTGAGCAGTTTCACTGCACAAAATCAATATGCACATTTATGCAGGCACACGAATCACTGCCTTTGAAAAGTCATTTCTTGCCCACACTTTTGCACTCCAGTAACTTCCACACCTTCTCTTTATTATCAGTGCTAAGATAGCTTAGGTGCTAAGAGTTTTTCCTTGTATATCAGAGGAACTGGTTCCTAACACTAAAAAACTTTTAAAAAATATTATTTTATTTCTTTCACCTAGCTAAGCTGAGGACTTAAGAATCAAAGAGTAATTTTAAAAAGCTTCAGGGTTTTTAACTGGCAATGTCTTACCTATATGACAAATTGTATAATTTCTCTGCTATTTTAATACTGATAATAAAGAGAGGGTCTTAGAAGCTTTTAAATATCAGAGCAACTATTATCTCAGCTACAGGGGCATTCCTTCCTAAATAGCTAAAGTGAAGTAGCTAACGAACTACTGGGGTAGCTTGTAAGGAAGTTGAGTGTTCCTGCTGAAACTGACAAGAGTATTCAGCAAGATCAGAAGAAAAGACTACTCTCAAACCACAGGAGGAAAACATGCCTGAAGGTCAGATTTGTGATGCGAGGAAGTAAAAGGCTGATTTAAGCCATTTCTGCCCTAAGAAATAAATAGTTACTTAGTTAAAGAGTGAAATTAGTTTTTAGTCTGGACTCATGCTTCCTGCTTTGACCACCATTACTTTCCCTTTTGCCCTGTTTGTCCTATGCAAACTTTCCACCAGAAGTACATGCAGCCCTAGAAAAGTTTGTGTCCTTCTGCTTTATTTCATGGACCCTTTCTGAACTACCCTTGTTCTCGCTGGTTTGAAAAGAAAGAGCTACCAAATAGCAGAATAACAGCATGCCACTAATACCCTTAAAAAGCACATCTTCTGGATTGAAAAAACAAAAACCTTGTCTTTGTCCTGTACTGATAATGCTGCCATAGGTATTATGAGGCTGGTTGTTTTAGAAAAGACAAAACATACTCACAGCTTGTGCATTTACAATTGTTTTCCCAATTTAATCATGAATGTATCTCTGAACAGAGAGTTATTGTATAGAACAAAGCACTGCTTGTAATTTCTATAAAGAAGAAGGAAGGAAACCAGAAGAAATACTTAAGAACAATTTCAGTGGAATCACAGCATGGATGATGAGATAATATTCAGCTTTATACTTGCTTCTGAATGTAATTTGGAGGACTTTTTAAAAAGCGTATCTTCCAGTATATGTTGTTGCAGTGTTAAGAAATAGAAAACTTCATAATCGCATATCAATTGGAGATTGTTGAAAAAGAAAGAAGACTGCTGAAAATATTATTTTTATGAAGTAGTTATAGGATCACAAGGTAGATAGTACCATTTTTCAAAGAATCATCCCAAATAACTATTTATTTGTTTGTTTGTTTATTTACACAGTTTGGGCCATCTTGTGTTCTGCAGAGTTATTTAAAATGAATTTATTTTTCCAAGCTGCTTGACTTAAAAAAAGAGTTAAGATGGATTATGAGTATTCCCATTCATCTTCTTTAGGCACCAATTCAAGATGATGCTTAGTCATTGAGGGGGATGCATTTGCTATAGTAGTACATCACAGGAAACCTTTTACAAGCAATTTGTTGGTGCAATGCTTCCTTACTGCTCACATGTGACCCTTTTCCTCAATGGAAAGGAACCAGAACCTAATAATGAAGCAAATTGAACTAGAGCTCATTAAACAAACTCCAATGATAACACAATACAGAAAAAGGTCAGTATGATGCCTGAACTATAATTTGAGGTTTGTACTTTTGACACAAAATATGGCAATATTTTTACATACAGTGGCCATACTTCTTAAAAAAAAACAGTCTCTGAAAATTCAACTTTTTTCTGTAGTTTGTCGGTGGATTTGGAACAATTTATTTATTCAAAATGCTTGTGCAAAGCCTACAGAAGGCTTGATGTGCCCAATTTAGGACTTTCTTTTTCTTTAAATTAAAAAAAAAAGAACCAGGAGATTTTCAGAATTATAGTTCCTTTCCCAATTCTCAGGTATCAGAGATTGTATGTATGTATGTATCTACCTACCTACCTACCTACCTACCTACCTATCTAAGCCCTGCTGCAGAGGCATCCATGACAGCTAAGAATGGTGTTCCAAAGTCAGATCTGCCCTTCTGAGGGCATCATTTGGAGCCATATAATTACATCCTTAGAAGGCATTACTTGATTTTTAAAATAAAGATAAATACTAGAGCCAGGCTAAGAGATTATGCCAGACTAATTTTATTGCTATTTTTTTTTTAAAAAAGTGATTACATTAGCTGTCCAGGGGAATGCTGTGGGTGTAGTGTACCTAGACTTAAGTAAAGCATTTCATAAAATTGACCGTAGTTTCATTTTTCATCAAATAGAACAATGTGGGATGTTGGTCTCACTGCTAGATGGATTGCAATTTGTTGAACAATCATATCCAATGTGTGGACCTTAATGGATCCAAGTCTATATGCAGTGGGGTACTCAAGTGTTCTGTCCTGGGCCCAGCACTCTTCAACAATTTTAGAAGTGGGGATAGAAGGGTTGCTCATCAAATGTAGATAACACAGAGCTGGGGTGGACTGCTAATACTTCAGAAGAACAGTTCAAAGGGGTGTTGATATGCTTAAACTCTTGGCCCTATCCAAAAATATGCAGTTCAATGGTGAAAAATGTAAGATTCTGCATTCAGGTACAAGAACACACAAATACAAGGTAGGCAGGACCTGGCTGGCAGCTGCTAATCTTGGGCTGCATCAAGAGAGGTACATGATCTATGCTGCCTGGTCACATTGCACCTGGAATACTGTGCTCTGTCTAGTTCTGCTTGCCACTATACAAGGATGCTAAGAAAGTAAAAAGGGCACAGAGAGGACTGACAAAGATGTGAGGGGCTTGGAGGTTAAATCCTGTGAAGAATTATTAAAGAACTGGGTAAATTTAGCCCAAAGAAGAGATGACTGAAGAGAGAGACAATAGCAGTCTTCCAGACAAGTCATAGAGAACAGAATATGGAATTCTTCACGGTGCCCATGGGTGAAACAAGAACCAATGGGTGGAAGCTTTTTGAAGAGAGATCCAAACTGGAAATAAGGAGTAATTTCAGCACCTCTTATTTTTCAAGACAACTTTCAATCTTCATGGATGAAGGCCATTAATTCAAACATTTTAAAGCTAGGATACAATCCAGCTACTCTTATAGAGATGGACTTTAACCGATCAAAACTAGAGTTAAAACAAAGGATAATGGATATAGAGATGCAAACAGACATAGGAAAGGCCCCACTTTTCCTGTGTCCTGCACATAAAAAATATATTGTTTCTGCTGCTAGCTACCTTGAGCAACTTGAAATTCCCACCCATTGGAGAGCCTTCTCTTTAGCCCACTGCCATGCTCTCCCATCTGCAGTATTGGAGGGCAAATATATAAAAAAAATCCATTGGTTGCAAGGCTTTGTTCACGTGACTCAGGGGAGGTCGAATCCACAGACCGTGTCCTTCTGCACTGTGCCTTCTACAACGACATCCGCATTAAATTCATTACACCACTGATTAGTAAACATCCTGGATGTACAGATCCTGAGTATATGCAATTGCTGCTTATAGACGAAACTTCTGCAGTTACAGCACAGGTAGCAAGATTCTGTGCTGCAGCAATGAAGATCCAACACATCAAGAGAGGCCAACATTCGTAATTGCTTTGTATGCAATAGTAAACTTTTTATAATTTTATTTATATATGCAACATAGTCGTAATGTAGTTTTTTATGTTTTATATTTAATATCTAACACACTCTTGAAAAATTCTATATTTTCAAATAGTTAAAATAGGCTACACCCTAGACCTTGCATATAGAGTCAGATAGGTAATTAGTGTATTTTAACTGATTTTAATATATATTTTTATTATATGCTGTTAATATCCCAAGCATGACTATGTTTGTCTTACAGAATAACACTATTGTATTGGTCTATGACTGTAATAAAGATCTGAATTGAATTGAAATTGAAGGAGTAATTTTCTGGCTGTGACAGGTATTAAATAGTGGAACTGCCTGCCTCTTGGAGTTGTGGCTGTTCTGTTGCTGGAAGTTTCAAGCTATTTGTCTGGGATGATATGATCCCTGCTCTGAGCATGGGGGTTGGACTAGAAGACCGTGGTATGGTCCAACTGTATGACTTTATGACTTCCAACTGTATGACTTTATGACTAAATGGACATCATCTGAATTCTACAGATCCTTGTCAATGTGTTTTTAAAAAGTTTAATTTGTCCTCCAGAAGTGTCTCTTGGTAAAATTTAAGCAGTAGAAAATGCACAATATTTTATAAAGACTAAACCTGCTTCTATGCCTCAATATACTTATTTTTAATATATGTTTTATTGTTTTTGTTGTTAAATTAAAAACAGTTGAGAAGTGTGCTCCCCCTCTTTCTGGATAGTTTCAACAATTAAGACACATCATCATATTCTACAGAATCATATATTCTATGATATTTATGGATTAATGATATTATTTATGGTTTTATTGAATTTTAAACTGTTTTATTGTGAACCGCCCAGAGTCCCCAATATGAGGGAGATGGGCAATGATAAAAATATGATAAAAAAATAAAAAAATAAATAAAATAAAAAAATAATTACACTGAAATCAAGTCCTTTCAAAGAGATCTGCATCCAAGAATTATTGCTTATATAAAAGAAATAACATAAGCAATCAATAAATAAGTCTGGTTTTGTCTATATGACAGTTGATTTGTATATCAAGATTAAACATCATATATTTGTGGTGCTAAGCAAATCATTCTTCTTTTCACCGTTAATGGTGAAAGGACTTTTAAAAACTACATCAACCATTAAATCTAGCAGAAGGTGGCTTTTCATCCAGTTGAAACCCTGATATTACTTGTTAAGTTGCATATGTTCTTTATGAGGAGAATATTTAACCTGCAGTTTCATTTCACATTTTGCAATTCAAACATGCAATACAACATAAAAGATGTCATATTCCAAAGACTGGCTGGGTGCTCAGAAAAAAAAAGTAAATGAATCATTGTATTCTTTATGAGGGAGAAGATTTCAGATAGTGTAAAGCACAGATATTGCATTTTGATATATTAGAAAAATAATTTTGTATAAATTATCTGAATGATAGAATATAGAACTAACACCTACTAGTAATAACTTCATAGTGAGTAGAGGTCTGCATGTAAACCTGCATTAAAAAGTGTTCAGTAATTTACCCATGGAATCCAGACAATGTTCACGTCAAATATTCTACCCCCTATTAAACAACAAAGCATTTTCCTTAAATATGCTTCACTGTATAGAAAAAGGCAAGAACAAAGGATTAAAATATTAGCCAGGCACCAGGTTTTTGAACCAAGCACTGTCTTTATAACCAGGAGAATTATAATTATAAAAGAAAAGACATAAAGTTTCTATCAAACTGACCCAACGTATATCTTTCTTTTTTTACTGCCTAACTTGACCACAGTGTTTTTTATCTTAGCCTCCCCTTAACCAACTTCCTACTTCATAATAATCAGTCTTATTTTACTGTAATTTTCTGCCTCCATTTCCTACAGTTCTTATTTACCCACATATTATTTGGATACTATGAGCTTAAGCTTTTATTAACTCATAATTATAAATTTTCAGGTACATATTGTGAAATATACATGATTTTGAAAAATCTGACCATGTTCCCCAAAACATTTATTCTGATGAGCACATTTGGAGTACAATAGCCACCATGGTGGGAGCAGTACACTATTCACAAAATACCAGGCATGGCCAATCACAAAATATCCACCTACCAAAAAATAAAAAGTTAATATACTTGCTGCAACTCCTGTTATTCTCCTGGGATAATCTCTACAATTCATTTTTTTTCCCAAAGGGGAAAAAAAAAACTGGGTAGCAAATATCTGTAATTTTTATTCTCTAACAGAGCATTGAAATTTTAAATTAAAACTTGAAAACTTCCTCTTTATTATTATTTTTAATTAAAATAATCTAAAAAGATTTAAAAATTGGCTGGTGTAGAAAGTTAGCCAGGTCCAAGGGATGTGTCCATGGGTGTATAGATGCCCATAGGGAACATACTAGAGATCTCCAGATACATTTGCATCATGGAGCATTTGGTGATATTTTGATTTATGACGTCAAGCAATCTCCAATCCCATGGATTTCTTCACCTAGATGTCTGTTGATAGCATAATAGTCTAATTAATTTAATACTGTAGTATTGCAAATTCTGTATTTCAAATAATATAAATTAAACCATTGCTTATTTTCCTTCTTCAAACAATGAGAAGAACAAAGAGACTGCAGGACACAAAATCCCACATTCTGCTTTCTTAATTTTTGCTTTATTACTTGATATTAAAAAAAAAAGTAGTATCTATTACCCCCCAAATCCATAATTAAAATTTACTTTAGAAGTTCAGGAAAAGTAGAACTAAATTCTGGTTCACTATATTTCTTATTTTTTCCCATTTCTTGATTATCCAAGTTAGGATCACAATGATAAATAAGATCAGTTCAGTGAGAAAATAACAAACAAAAATTGGAAACTTGTTCATTGGTGGGAAATTTGTTTTTGCTGAAGATACTGTGCAGAAGAATTGGTTGCAAGTTCCACTTGTATTCAGATGCAATCAGTTCTAGTTCCACTTGTATTCAGATGCAATCAGTTCTTTTTTAAACTTATGAGCTTAACTGTGTTTGAAGAGTGGTGGATCCAGATTAGTTAAAATCAAAGAAACCTCATTACTATTATACAAAAGGTTTATATCAAAAACATTCTCTCTCTCATAAGGCTTTTAAAAGAAAGGTGAATGAACTCTGGAATTAAATTTAATGAGTCATTTTGGACCTCTTTATAATAAAAAAAATCCTTTTATTTAAGGAAGACATCAATAATTAATTTTTTTTGTGGATTTGTGCTATGTTTCCTTAAGGTTGAATTATATTAATCAAAGTCTTTTTATATTGTCTTGGAGGGTTGTAATCAAATCAGTACATATTACTGTCTCTGTGGTGATGCCCATTTCATTACTAATTTTAACTGAAGGTGCCTAAGGAGATTGGGAACATTTCACAACACTCTTTAATAATTAAGGCTAATGTAGTTTTAGCTATTCATAGATCCAGAACATGTACTTGTGAAACACTGGAAAATAATAAGTATTTATTGCTGATTCTTGGTTTTACCATATAATATAATATAACGTGTTTTTTTAGTTTTTAAAATTATTTAGTTGAATGCTATAATTACATGATAAAAAATACACTGAGAAAAAGTCTACATATATGAGGTGATTAAAATAAACTGAACGTAACAAAAAAAGGGAAACGGAAAAAAATAGTTAAATAAAGGGAAAAGGACACTAAATATCTAGTCTTTAAGCGTATCATTAAATGTAGACTATATGGAAATACATTGCTTCATCTATTGATTCTGAGAACACAAAGAAGTTCAAAAACGTAACAGACTTGTATACTGAACTCATTCCTTGATAATGAGTAGCCATTCATGGGGATGGTTAGTTTCTTAGAAGGACCCAGCTCTGCCTGCAAATCATAAAGAACTTCCAGCCATCGAGGTTTTTATATTTATTGTATTATGTATTATAGTGTTTTATATTTTTATATTTTTATTTATGTTTTATTGTAAACCGCCCAGAGTCCCTTTTGGGAGATGATAAATTTGATTAATAAATTGAAATTTCATATTTTGGAAATATAGCTTAACATCACATTCACATACTTAACTATTATATTTCTTTTCAAAGTTGTGCTATCATATACTAAACTTTGGAACCAAAACAAAGTTATGGCTGGACAAAAACAAATCCTTTAAGATAAAGAACCTCAAATTTCTCACAATGCCAGCACAAAAATTTCTGATGTCCAGTCCTTTTTAAATGTTTCTTGGGAGGATCCAACAGACACAGAATTATATTTCTGATTAATTAATTTCATCAGGTCTGGCAAAAGAGGTGTGTTGCAGGTCCTGTCTGTGAAGGAGTTACATCTGGTGGGACCCAGGAGATGAGCCTTTTTGCCATGGCACCCCCTCTGTGGAACTTCATCCCCCCTGAGGTGATATTGGCCCCATCTCTCACGACTTTCCAGAAATCCCTTAAAACTTGGTTGTGTCCACAGCCTGGAGAACACAAGGGAATGGTAATTTGATTAAAGGCTCCATTGTTTATAATCTGATGCTCTCTCTTAGCTTTTTATAATAATATTATTTTTTTGTACTTTTGAATGTTTTTAAAATTGTTTTTATGGTTGTTTTGTATGCCAGCCAGAGTCACATTGTGGGAGATGGGTGGCCATATAAATATGCTTAATAATAAATAAATAAATAAATTAGTGGAAATCAAATAACTGCCAATTATTTATTTCATCACTGATATCCCTAAGAATTGATGGACAGAAGGCATGGGAAAGAAGTTGTCCTCCTAACATTAGATAACAAAATGAAAGCTTGAAAGGAACATTAACTACATGTACTTCCTGTTACACCAAGAAACCAAGGCTAGTACTTGTCACCATTTTTGGATTTATAGCATGCAATTTTATAACCAAACTAACCTAGTTGTTTTGCTAACCAGATGAAGCATTTCTTAAATATGCTTATAATTGGGAAAATATAACCACTTTTAATTTGGAATAGAAAAATTCACCTTGAACCCACGTTATTCAACATTTCTATTCATGTTTGACTTTGCCATTTTAGTTTAACAAAACCCATTAATCAACTATGTCCCAGAGTCTGTTAATGATCTTTCAATATTCTAATAGAAGTAGGTCAAGGACAATGCAAACTGATGTATGTCACCTATGCTGTTAAATGCCTGTGCCAACAGTGCTTGCTATAACCTACACTGAGCTGCAGCCCATCTGGCTACCACAGGCTTGGTATTTTTTCAATTAAATATTTGGACATTTGGTTTCCCAACAGATTGTCCAATAATTTTTTCATATTTATACAGATTAATATGCAGTATATTGCTTACAACTATGCTAATAACAAACTCCTTTTTCTTTTCTTTCTTTTTCCTTCCTTTGCCCAAAGATATTGCCATAATTCTCAGACCTCTTCAGTTCTTCCTAAGATTACCTATGACACATGATGAAATATATACCCCAGAAATGCCATTTTAATTATTTATTAGTAGTAGAATCAGTAGAAAGAGAAATGTGTAGTTAGAAACTGGCAATATAGAATATACATTTCTCCTCCCCCCGAAACAAAGTAAATGTGTATGTGTGACATACTTTTATATCTGTGTGCATGTATGCACAGGTATGCTTGTGTGTAAATACATATACAGTTGCACAGATCTGTATAAAGTTAAAAAATGATTCAGGAATATGCTTCTGATATCACATAAAAACTTAAAATAAATAGACTTATTAAAATTAATGCAACTCTTAAAACATCTGCATCTTTTATTCAGAATCATGAGGATGGGCTTCTTTAGTAAATAAAGATGTGCCCACCCAAGGTCCTAAGCATTTCCTCTAAATCATTTTCAAAGCATGCACAGCACTAATATATACCTCCAGATGCCTGTCTCCAGAAAAAAGAGGGAATCAGAACTAAAAAAGAAATAAAATTAATCTCTTAGAATAATTAAGGTACCTCATTTATAAAATTAATTTGCCATTCATGTACTGTATATCAGCTGTTCTCTGTCATATGCAAATCATTTTACAAACAGAAATATGCATATAAATCCAACTACATTTTCTTCCCTCCTTCCAGCAGAAAAAGGGGGAAAAAGAAGCAATATTGATTATGAGATTATTATTATAAGTGAAGAGAAAGAAAAGGGATAAAAGGAAAAACAAGGATGAACCAAAACTGAATGGAGATGAGTTAAGTGGAAGATGTAGCTGAACAGAAAGGGAAAGAGAAACTCCATTAACGCAATACAAAGAGAATTTCCATGCAAGAAATCTCTTCCAAGCAGTATCTTGGAATATCCATGCTAGTGATGTCCACAGGCATTTGCACCCACACCCAACTGTGTTTTCTATACTACTATTCTCCTTTGCAAGTGTAAGATAGTCCTCTTCATCACATCCTCCTCCAGTTCACTTCAAGGAAATTATTTGAAAAAACGCCAAACTAGTCAGCTATCAATGTGAATGTGACGTAAGATTGTATGCTGGTAGGAAAACACGGCCCTTGTATTTAGATATATGCACCATCACCATTTAAAAATATTGATCAAATCTCTCTGATTCAAGTCAAGTCTGGAATTAACCATATCAAGAAATTAAAACAATCTTGTTCATATTTTTAATCACCAGTTGCTTGTGCAAATATTTCTTCCACCAACTTGAAAATATACACCTAAAATTCTTTGTTGTCCTTGCTTTTGTTTTAATGTTGTTTTGATTTTGGAGTGAGAGGTATATAAATCTTCACATGGAAGCAGACTAGGGAATAAAGTCCAATCTTGTCTGTCCAATTCCTAATCCTAGGTTTCTCATGACTGAAGTCTTTTACTTAGACAACCCTTCTTGTTCAGGTCTGGCCCTTTAACTTAGTTCTTAACTTAGCTTTGAACTCGTGCTTACTACTTTCCCTGCTATTTCTATCCTGCAAACTAATTTACATTTGTAATATGATATTTGGACTGTTGCTTCACTTTGCCTCTGTGTTTTTTGGCCTGAAGGTCCAGAGCAGGTGACTATGTTGGATCTCAGTTTGTCCCAGGTTTTCCCCCAGTAGCACCAAGCTGTCTTCCCTCCCATTTTATTGCTTTCAGGTCCCTGCTAAAGCAGGGAGGTTATTTGACTTTTAAGGGGATAATTAAATCTAGAATTTAGAGATGATACTATTTTAGACTTCCAAAATGAGGAGAGAAAGAACCCATCCCAAATCAATAGAGAGAACTGAGGATTAAGCTTCAGGACAATGGAAACTTCTTTTTTTCCTACGTATCAGGAACATATCAGCCAGTCAAGTGGAAAAGGAATAGGAATGTATCTGCTAAAGGAACACCTAGTAAGATAAAGGTTATACTCTGTGTGACTAAGTCCAGTCTTTAGTGCACTAGACTGAGTAGTCTAGACCATTCATCAACATTCAACATCTCCACATGTGCAGTACCTTAATACATAAATAGGAAACATGCAAATAATTTATGGAAAGAGGAAAATTATTTTAGTCAATTTGGATAACTTGTGTTGTATGCAGAAGAAAAGCTTGCTGCCTCTATTTTAGTCTTCAAGGACAAAGCAAGGCAGATTAATAAACAACAGACACAATAATTATTGTAAAATTATGAAAGATACATGACATTTAAAAATATATTGGTGTATTGCTGCATATGACAGGAATAGCAATTCATGAAGAGAAAAAGATTACATGATTGAGATCTTTGTTTATAATTGCTGCAAAATATCTTTGTCTTGAGATATCAAAAATTGTGCAAACTACTCTATCATCCTTGACAAGATCCTAGAATGTATATTTCATATTGTGGGAAACACTACATTTAAAAACCCATTAAGATGCTTTTCTTAAGAGGAGTTAGCTTGCAGTTAGGTCTTGATTCAAAGACCTTAAGATAGCTGAATAAACCACTGCCTCTCTTACTGGTTCCACCAAATGCTTAAAGGAGAAACTGAAAAATTCTTGCTGCACAGAATAGCTGACTCCTCTGTACTGGATCAATATTCATTTCTATCTATTTAGTATTTGGTTGACTTCTATCAGTTTAAAACTCAAGTTCCTATCATATGTACATATGTATCATATGTACACTCTCAAAACTAAGTAAAACCAGCTCTAGATGAAAATATACTTATAAATGTCCTTTAGCACCAGAATGTATTACAGAAAAAATGTATATAATTATTATTTCAAAGGGCAACAAAACACATTGCAGTCATTGGTTATTTCAAAAGCAACACTTCAGAGATTTGAATGATACCACAGTTCTAACAATCTTCATTGACCCAAGTGTAAAAGTAACAAGCATATTACAGAAGAGTCTTAGAGTGCACATGAGAGTACACTGATATCCAACAATTTCTAGAAGCAAATAAAAAATAATCGCATTACAATAAAAACAGCAGAATATTGAAGTGCCCAGAACAGAAACTATTTCATGCCCTATTAAGGTCTCATGGTAGCACATTAATTAAGGTCATGGGAAAGTATACTAATGAGATATATGAGATGTTAGTCATGTGCAGTAAGGTTTATAGAATTAATGTTTAGATTTATATTATTAAGCAACGAAGTTTTGCTTGCCAATAATTTTGGAAATTCACATGGGGCCAAAAGAAAAACATGTGTTTTGGAAATTCACATGGGGCCAAAAGAAAAACATGTGTTTTGGAAATTCACATGGGGCCAAAAGAAAAACATGTGTCCTAAAAATATTTAAGTTAGCTACATTTCAGTAGCAAATAATAAAGAGAATGTGTAGTGAAGTGAGAAGGACTTTCAATCTACTTTATGCTTTGGGGTATCTTCAAACCAGCTAAATTTCTGCACCTACTTTTTCTTAATGAGCAACAAATGACTAATGAAAGAACAAAGCAGAATTAAAGCACAGACTTAAACTACGACATTCTTTAATTGACAATAATCTTTTATTGTTTGTTTTCTTTTTAAGCCAGAAAGGGTATAAGAAGGCTAATTTGAATCTTCCATGTCTTCAATAAAACCTGGTTTTGAAGGGCAGCATACAAACTGTAAATATTAAATAGACAAATAAATAAACGCTAAACCTCCACTCTCGTTTTCTCTTCTCATAAACCATACACCAATTATTTGCACTTCATTATTATCTTAGTAAAGTAATTTAACTTTCATCAGATTCTCTGAAATCCAATATTTAAATGATGGTCAATAATAAATAAACATGATTTTTCCAAAGGATTACTGTTATACATGTGAGGAATATTTGAAAATAGTAGCTGTTACACCATTCACTTCTGGCTAAGATGGCTATAGGGTAAATAGTATATGCAAAAGCTTGGTTGTACATGGAAAAGAGGTGAGATGTCCACAGGTAAGCTTTATTTCATGCCTGTCTTTTTAAAACCCAGGTTCCCTTTTGGCCATCCCTTCCTTAGCAACTTGCTTATCTTCTTGCGGTTTTTACAGAGTGGCCCTGTTTCTTGCAAATGGGACAGATTTTTGTCTTCTGTCATCAGTTCCCACCTTTCAGCTTCAGTAAAGATTCTCCCCCTTTTCATTCTTTTTAAGAAAATAGAGGGCATCTTGCCAATTAGTCATCTGCTAGTTCCAACACCTTCAGCAAAGGATCGTTACCTTGTTGTGGTGCTGGAGCTTGAGCACCTCAATGATGCCATGAGCTAAACCATAAAGGGCCACCCAAGATGGGAAGGTCATGACAGAGAGGTCAGACTAAATGCGATCCCTGGGGAAGGTAATGGCAACCCACCCCAGTATTCTTGCCATGAAAACTAAATGGATCAGTACAACCAGAGATATGTCGGTATACCATCGGAAGATGAGACCCCTAGGTCGGACGATGGTCAAAATGCTACTGGGGAGGAACAGAGGATGAGTTCAACTAGCCCCAGACGTGATGACACAGCTAGCTCAAAGCCGAAAGGATGGCTAGCGGCCGACGGTGCTGGTGGTGAACGGCGAATCCGATGTTCTAAGGATCAACACACCATTGGAACCTGGAATGTAAGATCTATGAGCCAGGGCAAATTGGATGTGGTTATTGGTGAGATGTCAAGATTCAAGATAGACATTTTGGGCATCAGTGAACTGAAATGGACTGGAATGGGCCACTTCAAATCAAATGACCACCAGATCTACTACTGTGGACAAGAGGACCACAGAAGAAATGGAGTAGCCTTCATAATTAATAGTAAACTGGCTAAAGCAGTGCTTGGATACAATCCAAAAAACGAGAGAATGACCTCAATTCGAATTCAGGGCAAGCCATCTAACATCACAGTGATCCAAATATACGCCCCAACCACAAATGCTGAAGAAGCTGAAGTAGAGCAGTTCTATGAGGATCTGCAGCACCTACTGGACGACACGCCTAAAAGAGATGTTATTTTCATCATGGGAGACTGGAATGCTAAGGTGGGCAGTCAAATGACACCTGGAATTACAGGTAAGCATGGCCTGGGTGAACAAAACAAAGCAGGACATAGGCTGATAGAATTTTGCCAAGACAACTCACTCTGCATAACAAACACCCTCTTCCAGCAACCTAAGAGACGGCTTTATACATGGACTTCACCAAATGGACAACACCGAAATCAGATTGACTACATCCTTTGCAGCCAAAGGTGGCGGACATCTATACAGTCGGTAAAAACAAGACCTAGAGCTGACTGTAGTTCCGATCACGAACTTCTTATTGCACAATTTAGGATCAGACTAACGAGATTAGGGAAGACCCACAGATCGGCTAGATAGGAGCTCACTAAGATTCCTAAGGAATATGCAGTGGAGGTAAAGAATAGATTTAAGGGACTGGACTTAGTAGATAGGGTCCCGGAAGAACTCTGGACAGAAGTTTGCAACATTGTTCAGGAGGCGGAAACAAAATACATCCCAAAGAAAGAGAAAACCAAGAAGGCAAAATGGCTGTCTGCTGACACACTAGAAGTAGCCCAAGAAAGAAGGAAAGCAAAAGGCAACAGTGATAAAGGGAGATATGCCCAATTAAATGCAAAGTGCCAGAGGTTAGCCAGAAGAGATAAGGAATTATTTTTAAACAAGCAATGCATGGAAGTGGAAGAAGACAATAGAATAGGAAGGACAAGAGACCTCTTCCAGAAAATTAGAAACATCGGAGGTAAATTCCAGGCCATAATGGGTATGATCAAAAACAAAGATGGCAAGGACCTAACAGAAGAAGAAGAGATCAAGAAAAGGTGGCAAGAATATACAGAAGACCTGTATAGGAAGCATAACAATATCGGGGATAGCTTTGATGGTGTGGTCAGTGAGCTAGAGCCAAACATCCTGAAGAGTGAGTTTGAATGCGCCTTAAGAAGCATTGCTAGCAACAAGGCAGCAGGAGACGACGGTATCCCAGCTGAATTGTTCAAAATCTTGCGAGATGATGCTGTCAAGGTAATGCATGCTATATGCCAGCAAATTTGGAAAACATAAGAATGGCCATCAGAATGGAAAAAATCAACTTATATCCCCATACCAAAAAAGGGAAACACGAAAGAATGTTCAAACTATCGAACAGTGGCACTCATTTCACATGCCAGTAAGGTAATGCTCAAGATCCTGCAAGGTAGACTTCAGCAGTTCATGGAGCGAGAATTGCCAGATGTACAAGCTGGGTTTAGAAAAGGCAGAGGAACTAGGGACCAAATTGCCAATATCTGCTGGATAATGGAAAAAGCCAGGGAGTTTCAGAAAAAAACATCTATTTCTGTTTTATTGACTATTCTAAAGCCTTTGACTGTGTGGACCATAACAAATTGTGGCAAGTTCTTAGTGAAATGGGGATACCAAGTCATCTTGTCTGCATCCTGAAGAATCTGTATAAGGACCAAGCAGCAACAGTAAGAACAGACCACGGAACAACGGACTGGTTTAAGATTGGGAAAGGAGTACGGCAGGGCTGTATACTCTCACCCTACCTATTCAACTTGTATGCAGAACACATCATGTGACATGCTGGGCTTGAGCAATCCAAGGCTGGAGTTAAAATCGCTGGAAGAAACATTAACAATCTCAGATATGCAGATGATACCACTTTGATGGCTGAAAGTGAAGAGGAACTGAGGAGCCTTATGATAAAGGTGAAAGAAGAAAGTGCAAAAGTTGGCTTGCAGCTAAACCTCAAAAAAACCAAGATTATGGCAACCAGCTTGATTGATAACTGGCAAATAGAGGGAGAAAATGTAGAAGCAGTGAAAGACTTTGTATTTCTAGGTGCGAAGATTACTGCAGATGCTGACTGCAGTCAGGAAATCAGAAGACGCTTAATCCTTGGGAGAAGAGCAATGACCAATCTCGATAAAATAGTTAAGAGCAGAGACATCACACTGACAACAAAGGCCCACATAGTTAAAGCAATGCTGTTCCCCATAGTAACATATGGCTGCGAGAGTTGGACCATAAGGAAGGCTGAGCGAAGGAAGATCGATGCTTTTGAACTGTGGTGTTGGAGGAAAACTCTGAGAGTGCCTTGGACTGCAAGAAGATCAAACCAGTCCATCCTCCAGGAAATAAAGCCAGACTGCTCACTTGAGGGAATGATATCAAAGGCAAAACTGAAATACTTTGGCCACATAATGAGAAGTCAGGACACCCTGGAGAAGATGCTGATGCTAGGGAGAGTGGAGGGCAAAAGGAAGAGGGGCCGACCAAGGGCAAGGTGGATAGATGATATTCTAAAGGTGACGGACTCGTCCCTGGGGGAGCTGGGGGTGTTGATGACCGACAGGAAGCTGTGGCGTGGGCTGGTCCATGAAGTCACGAAGAGTCGGAAGCAACTAAATGAATAAACAACAACAAAAGTTCCAACAGCTGCAGAAGTCAGGATGGTGTTCTATGATCCAGTGATAATTGGATCTCAGAGAAAAATGATGAATTGCTGCAGCTAACATCTAACATCTCTTGAAGGGTCCTGTTTTCCAGCTTTAGCTACATCCTTGCTAGTTCCTAGAGTTAACGTAAGGTTTCCTGGGGCCCCTCTGTATATCAGAACTACTTCTGTTTTTAGACAGTCCCATCATTCTAGTTTTCTCCAACATCAGTTTTTTTTTCTGGCTTGCTGTAGCACTAATATAGCCCATAGGAGAACTGTTAATGGCTCTACACTCATGGACATTACAGGGTTTGAACATAACTAAAGAGCAACATAGTCCTTTTTCCAACCACATTGCCTTTAGCAGTCCTTTATAAAATTGAGGCTTCAGTTTTTTGTTTGGTTATCTTCCTAAGTAGGTAGAGCCATAGCTGATGCAGTCAGTCAATTGTACAATAATTGTATTTTTATCTTAACCCCTTCCAGCCAAGTCTGCAGGGCGCCAGATATCTAGGCCTTTGAGATATCTGATGGTAAAGCATCACTAGATGTGCAATGTCATGAAACAAATTATTTCTCTGTATTTATGATATTGAGCCAATGAGGGCTAATGGTTCCACATGAACCAGGAAGCTCAGGATGATTTTGGAAGATTTATTTGGACAAGTTATTGGATGATTTGGATGACAGATTATCTCTCATGTTTGTTATAAAGAAAATGAATTGTGTTAAGAATGAGGTATGCTGCTTTGAGCTCCTAGACAAAAGATGAGATATGTAACTGTTTGAAGGGTTAAAAAATCGAATGTAAACTTAATAATGGAAGACTAAGAAGCATTGTCATTCTTCTCAAAGAAAATGCATCTCACAATGAAATCTTAGATCTAAAATGTAATATGCTATCATTTGCCAATTCTTGCCAAGCCTTTTTAATATCATGACTTTAGGTAATATGAAAGAAAGTAATCAAATAAAAGTTCCAAAAATCAGCTAGGAGAACATGTGTTAACTGAACTGATACATAATTCAATCAATTATTTTGAATTAACAGTTATTAACATTAGTTGGCTTATTCTGAAGTAAGAGGACTTCAACTGGAGGTTCTCTTATAGTGATTAATTTAGCACAAAGCAGATATACAGACAGGCAGACAGCCATAAAGAACTATATATTTGTGCCAGCACTGCATTATAACACTGAGATGCTATTATTGCATATAGAAATACTGTACTTCAATAAAACTTAAAATTATAGTGTAAATTGACAGAAAGCCTGTGTTGGTGGATTCTGTGCTTAGTCCTTTTGCTTTCTTTACAATGCATGATTCTTATGACTAATTTTCAGTATCTCAAGAATGAAATGCTGGATGAATTTTTCATCAAACAATCAAAATGATTTTCAATTTCATAATTAAAATGAAGATATACAGTATACATCTTCAGACATACCAAACACAATATTAATACTAAACATATTTACTTATCAGTATCTAATTTTTAGAAATTATGTCTAAACTGAATAAAAACTTATCAACTTTATGATTGCCTGCAAAGTATGACAAAGGTGGACATTTGCACCCTCCTTCTTGGGACACTCATAATCCCCGGCTATCAGGAAACTTTACATTTAAAACATAGCAAGTATGCAGGCTTTTCTAGATTCTAGAAATGAATAGTCACTAATCTGCCCATTTTGTTGTTGGAGGTCCCAGCAAAGCAGCATGCCTCATTAGCATGTGGATAAGTTCGTTCTAGGATGCAATTCTCTATGTGCTTCTGGAGGAGGTTGTTTGTTGTCCCTCCCACTTTCTTAGTCCTACCTTCTTCTACCATCTGAGAAGGAAGCATGCTGCTGCTGCTCCTTCCATCTGGGGGACATGCATGGGCCTAGAGTCAGGAGGTTCCACCTTTCTGCATGCAGCCTTTAGCGGCAATAAGGGCTAAGGGTTAATTCAGTTTAGGGAAAGAAAGAAGAACAAGAATATTTTTTCCTGAATGGATATAACTGGACCGAATAAATGAGTAAGATGGGGGGGTTTTTTGCTTACTTTTGAGCCTACTTTGTCTAAGTGTGTAATTCTTTATGCTTGGGTGGGCTAGGTGTGTAAGATCAATAACCTATATTTCTCTCACATGCTCATTAATGCTATTTTAGATAATCTTTTCTGTGCGGGTCTTTTCGCTGTATTAAGTTCTGCTCCATTCAGTGGTCCTAGCTGTCAACTAATGGCTTCATTTGGAAGAATGGCTTGTTCCTAAATTCCAGTGGTGTCAGATCTTGTGACATTGACTGAGATAATAGGCAATAACATGAGTTAAATAAAGACGGTAACACTCTACTTTGATGTGTAATTATTGGGAAGGAGTTGGAAATCTGAGGTTTTACCCAAAGTAGAAATAATCTGACTTGCTGACTATGCCTTCTCTTCTTTATAGGGTAAGAAAGGATAGAATTATAAAACTCTCTATAATTAAATTGCTCCACAATCTCTATATAACGCTTCAGTCAATTTTGATCCAAACAGATTCTTTTAATTCCAGGAATAATTTGTCCATCCTGAATAATTTTTATTGAAGTATTCCTAAAATTCACTGAAAACAGTTTCTAATGTTGAGAATAAACTGCTCATCCAAGAGACTTATCTGATCCAATATTTGATTTCCCTTTATTTAACATTTATCCATAGTACCAAGCTATATTAAAGTTCCAAGGGAATTCTGAATGACAGCACAGTACCACTTGTAGCATATGCAATGACAATTGAATATAACAACTTTAATACTGAGATTTAAGTTCTTATTAAGAGCAAAGTTCATATCTTATGTTGAACATGATGTAGAAGTGGCACTCTGTATGCCCTGTCTTTGTTTCTTACTTCCAGAAATTAAGTTTAGTAAGTGCATATTTCCTATGTCTATGTGACAGCCTACAGGAGTCCATGCTTCTTTGTGAGTCTGTCACAGAGGCACCCACACAGACATTCTGTTCTTGTAAGGTATTATTTACATAGAACCTGAGTATAATATATAGTAGTTTGTCATAACTTCCTCATAGGCAGTATTTTCCCATAGGAGAAGGGGAGGGACTGTCGCTGAGCTGGCAAAGCTTGGAGTCTTTAAAAAGGGACTTGTGGAAAGAAGAAGGAACTTTCTGGAGAGAATTGATGAAAGTGTAATGGGTGGCAATGCAAGATGGATTTAGACAGTGTTGCCTGTTGAATATTTGATTATGATTTTAGGGGAAAAAAAGTGTTAGCTGGTGATTTAGTTTTTGTCTGCTAAAGGGATGATTTGATGGCAGCCTAAAGTCTTCTGAAATATTCCAGGGGAACTTCTGGAGAAGATCACTGAGATGTTGTGGAACTTGTCTTCCTTTTAAAAATGGATTCTCAAAGCTGAAGACTGAGATGGGAGGGACCCTATTCTATCAGCCAGTGAGTCAGTGCCAGCCAACACAATTACTCTCTTTCTTATTTATTTTATTCTTACAAAATAAAGCATCTTGTCTACATATGACTTTTTCTGTAAAGATTTTCAACCAACATATTATTTTGTCTTCATGTTTTCATAAGCAGCCTTAAAGAATGATAGTTTGCTTTCTTAATACCTTAATTTTTAATCTCAGTTTGCATTTTCCATTACTACTCACCCTGAAACTTGTTCATGATGGACAAAGAAGAATTTGACATAAGGAAATTTCTTTCTGATACTATTTTACTCTGACCTTGTTCCTATCAGAATACTTCCTTGAAATATAGAAAGCTGCTCTCACACATTTATCATCGTGGGATGTTTTAAAACCATTACACAGAAAATATGCTAGATGAAAGGCTACATTAGATTAATGTAATGCTAGAATCAAGTCATTTAAGATATAAAGTTTTATATAATAAAATCCTGCAGTTTAATGAAAATTAGAGAATAGGCTATGGAAAATTAGCAAATAGGGTATACAAATCTGAAAGTCAAAACCTTTAGGTCAAGGGTAGAGAAGGTGGTTTAGGCTAACATTTGTACTAAACTTGAAAAAAACTGTTCATTGTTTGTTTGCAATTGATATAAATTAAAAAGCAAGGCATTCCTGACATTTTTGAATTTTGGATACATTCATCTTGAGATTGCTGAGTCACAAAACAATAAGAACTTTACTTTGTTGTGGCTATTTTAATGGTATGCTGTCAACAGCAAAGTTATGAGTGTGATGAATGTGCATTCATGCACAATAAGGAAAAGGCCACATTAGCATGGAAATTCAATATTTAATTGAACATCTTTTTTTTATTGATGCTTGATAAATTGGGTATTGGAAAGAACAATTTCTTCCACATAAGAAATTTGACATATCACCTAGTTATATAAACACTTTCAACATGATTATAACGTTAATTAATGTCTCAGGGAATGTACAGAAGAAGCAGCCAGGTTTCTATTCCTTCTTAGAAAGGAAAGGGAAATAAAGAGTAAGGGAAAAACAAAACAGTGACAGATTATAAAGAAGAAATAAACAAATGGATTTGTCTTCAGAGGTTTTTTTAAAATGAAAAAAAAAATTAAGAAAACTCTGAAAACAAATTCTTTTGCCTCCTGAAGTTTGTTTATAAATAGTGTAATTTATATAAACTAGAAGTTGCACCACTATTGTGGGTTAAATAACTATAACCCACACAATGCTATTTTATCCTGCAGGTTCCTCTATGAGTCTGCATGATAGTTGAGAATGATCTCAATCCTTGTACATGTTTCAGGTGACCAGGTAGTACCTCGGGAAAAGGGTTTTCCATTGGTACTGCTTCACTTATGGATCTCTTCTTCCCTTCCCCATGCCTCTTGTAAAGAAGTTTTTCTTTCTCCCTCAATGAAAAGATTTTTTTTTCATCTAGCTAATAGAGACAAAGGAAGAATTTCAATTATTTAACAATTCATTTTTATGTTTATGGTGCAATGAATTCTTAATTTGCAATGCACATTTGCCTGTGAATAAATATCATTAAACACAGTATGTATTATTACATAATAAATACATGAAATGAATCTATTATTCACAAGTTCAAAGTAAGTCTGGGCAAAGGCTGAAGACATTGCCACTTGAGAAGTAGAACAACACTAATAGTTTTCCTGCTGGAAGCCATCAATCTAGTTATAAGAATTCACCTCTTGCCCTTTATACAGAAGATCTAAAATAGGCCCAGTCCAGCTGAGTTTAAAGTGAAGACAGCAGGGACCTTTAAGTAACACATCAAGGATTAGCACCAGGATTGCAAACTACAGTGGTCACCTGGTCACTAGGAGAAGCTGTGTTATGTATTGAAATAATATTTTTAATGCTGCGTTTCTGTCTAAGTTAGTACATACAACTGGGATTTATATATGTATGCTCTGTAGTGAAACTGGGATGGTAATTTATTTCCTTTATTGAAGAAGTCATAAAGGTTTCAAAGGGCTAGTGAAACAGAGTCAGTCCTCTGATTAGATTTTCCTTATGATACTGTCATGAGCACTGATGGTGAGCAGGAGGGGGCCCCTATCCAGGGGGGAAAACACATGTGTAGTAGAGAGAATTTGTGCTGTCATTCAAAGAGACACAGAACAGACCCGCCTTGACTTTTGGGGTTTATCTGTATGGGTTTTCTCACGCTTCTTCAGTTTGTTAGGATTTTCTGTCTACTGTAGCAGTAATAAAACACTAGAGACCTATTCCTCGTCTCGGTGTGGTTGCTGCTTGTTAGGACAGATACTGTCAAAATGTTCTTTTTTGCTTAGACATTTTAAATTAATGTTTAATTCATTGGTTTGTCTAGCTGGTTTGCCATTTTATTCTTATTATTTTATCATGTTACAAAGTTATATCAGTCCTAAAAATGCCTTGTGGAAGAACAGTTTTTTAAAAAATATACTCTCTCCTTCTACTTCCTTGGGTTATCTTCCACTTAAATATTGGATGTGGTCAATGTGTCTTTAAAAGTAAGATTGTCCACATGTGTTAATGGGATGATAATAGTACAAGAACTGGTATGTCCATTAAATTTCTGAAATAAATCCCACATCAGCCAGCAATTTGTTTGCCTGTTTGTATAAACAGCTTCTTTCCAGACAGGAGAGGAATGGTAACCTGCTTAGATCCCAAGGAGCAGATCCTAGAAAAGGAGGTAAAAGAAGTAGATATAAATGATATGGAACTTTATCTCTTCCCACGTATTTTCTTGCTCTGAAAATCACCTTGTGACTTCAATTGTTTAGCAATATTATATGGGTCCAGATGGATATCTATTTTTTAAAGAGGACAAAATATACTTTTATAAACTGGTGCTAATAATAGCTGTTTTAAAAATATACTAGCTGGAAGGAAAAAAATGAAAAAATAGTTATTAATATCTAGCAGTATGTTTCTTCTATATATACCTTTACTTTGTTCTGTTCTGGATGCAACGGATGAGACTAATATTCTTTATCCCTTAACTTTATTATTAATTACCTGCCAGAATAGCAGTAGAGATGTGTTTAATTAGGAGAGACAAGAGTTGACTATTGCAGCAGCAAAAATACAATTAATCTTTAAAGCCTTAGAGGATTGATATATAGGATAGACTAATGGGAAAAAATAAAGCTTAATGATGCACAGTAAAGCACTTGGGAATATTAGTGTTATCAGAGAATAACAAATAGATTGTAATATTAAAGAACAAGGGACTAATTAGAATACTTCTGCATTTAGAATGCAAAGATGAAAACTGAATTCTAAACTACTTCATCTTGCATAAATAAAGGATTAGTGGTTATTAACATTTCCCATTTTACTTATGTTACTTTTATAACTTTCACACAAGATATCTTGTGTGAAATGTTTTGCTATATTTGCACCTTACTTCAGTTTTTATAATGTTTGACATTTGACAAAGAGAATCCATATTAGACTAAATGATCTATCACAGCTTGATAGAGATAGATCTTTAATTGTAAGCAAACAATAAATTTGGTGCTTTAAAGAGTGTATTTTTTTAAAAAAATTGATGGCACTGTATTTGCTGCTGAAATAATGTAAGTTCAAATTAAACATCTTACAAACCAAAAATATATAATTTTCTTATGACATCTTAAAACAATATTCTGTCAAATGAGAATGTAGCAGTAAGATAAAGATATAGATATAGATATAGATATAGATATAGATATATATTGTGATGACTGCCCTACAGCTGGTGGGAAACGAGGCATGCCTGCTTTGAAGACCGCCGACAGACAGGCAGAGGATGATAGTCATGAGGACCCACTGGTAAGTGATCATTGTCCCACTTTGCTGGTAGGGGTTCAGTTAAAGAATTTAAGGACTAGCCATAAAGCTAACCTAATGGCCATGCTAGACTTGGGGTGCACAAGATGCTTAATTCATCCTGTGATAGTAAAGGGACTAGATCTCAAGGTGTGGAAACTAAAGCAACCCATAATATTTACACAACTGGATGGCTCAGAAGCCCATGGGGGTCCTATGTAATATTATACAGAGACTGTAGCTATGCGGATAGGCAGCCATACAGAGACTTTAGAATTCATTGTGGTGCCTATTGCTAACCATGCAATGATTTTGGGGTTGCCCTGGTTATGGAGCCAAAAACCCCGGTTGGATTGGGAAGTGCAATTTAAAGATGGCTTTTATTTGGGATTGCCAGAAGAGACTCTATCCCCAAAAAGCAAATCTGCTGGTATCATGGTCAAGGAAGGAGCTTCACCTGCCATCGTCCCCAACCCATTGATTCCAAGCCAATACAAGGCATTCGCAGATGTGTTTGATGAAAGAGTATCAGACCAATTCCACCCCCCACCCCCCACAGAAAGACAGACTGTGCAATTGAAATTGATCCGAACGCCAAGCTCCCTAAACCCAAAATGTATGCAATGTCTTAGAAGGAAAAGGAAGTCCTTAGAGACTGTAGAGCACTTCATAAAGTACATTTGTTCAAAGGATAAAGGGCACAATATGTTAATTCCATGTAAATTATGGCTATTCTACTTATGATTTAATATGGATCCAATCCATTGTTTATAAATCAGATTTATAGTACAGGCCTTTGCACATAAACTAAGAAGTATATCCAACTCAATTCAATGGGTAAGTATGCCTTGAAACACTTCTGACCATTATATTATATTATAATATTAACACATAAATAGGTAAAAGCAAAGAGAAAATAGAAGGCAGAAACTTACTTTTAAGGCACTGAAAAAAAGAGAATAGGAGACAATTCTACAATGAAAACTTTTAAATAAATCTGATACAGTGTTAGAGGAGGTCTTTTTTTTAAAGTTTTAGAGGAGTTATTAGCTAAGAAATGTATTTTTAAAACTCAGGGTATCAGTCTTAAAACCAATTAGTAAAGACACAAGTCATTGAACAGTCATGGAATGCAAATAATTTAGGAGAAACATGTGAGCCACATATATTGCAGAAAAAGTAAGCTTATGATCCATGACAATATTAAAATCTTTCTTCTGTAACTAATAGATGATTAGCTAAAATTATAGAAAGAATCAGTGTTCTCTTTGTTTATGAAGATGAGAAAACAACAAGACGCACGCACAAAAAATGGCTTTGTAACACATGCTGGAATTGAGAACTCCTCAGAATTCACTGCATATGGCCCCCAAACCTGTGTTTAAATAAATACATAAAAGCTACTATCCTTATAGGCTACTGACTTCCTTTTATTTTTATACTTATTACTAAAATTCAAATCATATTACTAATAATCTTTGACAGCCATTGACATTTGATTTTGCCTTAGTAGCTCAGATTCCTCTGTATATCTGATCCTTCTACAGTAATTCTAAACCTGAATGCCCAATTTATTCTTTAAATAAGGCTGATCATTCATCTGTATACCTGGAAAACACTCAGTTGTGCCTAATTTATATATTCATAGCAATTAAGACAAGAGTATCTGGACAGAGAGTGAAGAAAAAAAGTCATTTTTTCTTATATCATTCATAATTCTGCACTGAATAACAACCAATTTCAGATCATGTTGTTGTTCAAGTACCATTACTGAAAATCTGTGGAATAAATTGATTCAGGGATCTAAAGATGCCTTGAAGATCCCTTTGAGACTTTGCATGTCAAAAATTATTTCAGAGTCCTTCTCTATAAGTCACATCTGCCAAACCAGGCACCGTTTTGCAGTATGAGAAATAAATTAATCGGATTACACTAAAACATTTTCCCAGTCTGAAATGGCAGTCTTTCTAGAACAACTTTCCATAAGAATATTGAGCTCTTCCATTCTTCAATAGGGCTGATAACTTTTCTGTTACTACTGTCACCTATTTTAAATAAGGGCTGAAAATTTGGCAAGAAATTTCTTATTGTTGTTATTCAGCATGCTGCTTTTCAAGTCACATTTCCACAAGCATTAGCAAAAGGAGAGAAAGAACTGTGGGAAACAAAAATATTCCTTAACTTCAATGTGAGTGGGAAAATTTGAGGAACAAAACCATGTTTTTTAACCTTTTCTTTATCACTGTGAAAAGTAAGGATTGCCTACCCTAATAGTCTCAGACTCACAAGCAGGAACTTAATGACATCTGATTTATTAAAGAATAGTATGGAAATACAGAGAAAGCTGAGAATGAGCAAAAGCACACCAAATACAAACTAAAAACCCTCGGCTCAAATGTAATCCCTCCCCTCGCCCTGCCGTTGCAAACTCCCCCCCCCCCCCAGTGCTGGTAACCATTTCTGCTGATGTCCTGGGAAAGGAACCTTGAACACACGAGATAACCCTTGAGCTTAGTGGCAATGGCAGTAATCTTGGCTCTTTCTGAACGAAAATACGGTTCCCATTCATCCATATAACTCCTTGCATTGGTAAGGAAGAACGACAGCTTAGTTGGATCTCCATCAAATTTAACTGTAAAGTCCTTAACCCCCACTCTGGGTGATCCCTTCATCACAGCTGGGCGGTCGGACTTTCTTTTAGCTCCCAGGGATCTCCGCTCTCGAGGAGGGGACCTTGAAATTCGCACCCTCGGCGCCCTTGCCTCTTCTCTGTGCCAGGTCCTACTCCTTTCCTCCAAAGAAGGTGGGGGCGAAGAAGGGGACGAATGCTTATTACTAGACTCCCCTCTCCTCCGCTCCCGGGGACCCCAGTCCATTGATATTTTCTGAAGCATAAATTCTATTGACTCCAATTTGGCCTCCACCAGCTTTATACAGTCAGGGGTTTGGGAATCCTCCTTTCCCTCCTGCCTCACCACAGTTGGGGAACTCGGGTACCACTGTTTCCAAGACATTTTGGACGTCCCTGGTAGGGGTCCCTGTGTTTCATCCCAGGTGATCAGCTCACCTGCCGACTCGCCGGTTGGTTCAGGGGCTCTTTTACCTCCAACCTCCTCTTCTCCCAGGCTGGAGCTCGACTCCTCCCGAACTTCTGAGAGCTCCTGAGTAGGGACCCTCTCTGTTCTTATCACCATGGAGTCGGGTTCCCCCTTGCTCGATTCCTCGCTTTCCGTGGTTTGGGGATTTGGTTTGCTCATCGCTAGCACTTCTCCCTCACAAAAATAAATCTGGAAAGGGGCTAACGGTAAATTTTTTGAGATTCTCAGCTTTATGTAAGGATTGCCTACCCTAATAGACTCAGACTCACAAGCAGGAACTTAATGATATCTGATTTATTAAAGTATACTATGCAAATACAGAGAAAGCTGAGAATGAGCAAAAGCGCGCCAAATACAAACTAAAAACCCTCGGCTCAAAACGTAATCCCTCCCCTCACCCGGCCGTTGCAAACTCCCCCCCACCCCACCCCAGGCGCTGGTAACCATTTCTGCTGATGTCCTGGGAAAGGAACCTTGAACACACGAGATAACCCAAACACATTCCAATCCAGTTGCTAACATATAACAATCCCACGAGATGGAATCCTCCTCCCCTCCCAGACGAAACACGCATCAGCCAAATGACATGCGAAATGTTATGATGCAATGGTAACATTGGAATGGTGAACATGACATACCGCCCCCCCCCCCCAAAAACCCACTAAGGAGCAGGTTTCAGAGGATAAGCCAGATGAAAGCGTCGAACTAAAACAGGAGATTGAACATCACGGGCAGACACCCACTTAGGGTGGGGAAAGTGTTTCCACCGAATGACGTACTGCAGGGTGCCACGAAGTCTGCAAAAATCAAGGACCTCCTTCACCTCAAAATGTTGCTGCCCGTCAATCATGATCGGAGCAGGAGGTGGGGGTTGTGGATGCCAATGATCAGAGTGGTTGACAGGTTTGAGCAAGCTGCAATGAAAAACAGGATGTAAACGTTTCAGATTGTGTGGCAAATCCAGTTTAAACATGGCAGGGTTCACAACTCCCACAATGGGAAAAGGACCAACAAACTTAGGAGCCAACTTCTTTGAGGGCTGAGGGGACTTAATGAACTTGGTGGAAAGGAGACCTTATCACCAACTTTAAAATCAGGTTGAAGGGCTCGTCGCTTATCAGCATGCAGTTTATAGGCAGATTGGGCATCAGCCAATGCTTGCTGAATCACTGGCCACGAATCTGCCAGTTGAGCAGCCCAATCAGAAGCAGAGCAGGGCTGCGTGGGGGGTTGAGGCAACTCAGGAATGGGGACAAAATCCTGTCCAAAAACAACATGGAAAGGGGTGTGTCCTGTGCTCTGATGGACGGCGTTGTTATAAGCCACCTCAGCAAAAGGCAGCAGATCGACCTAATTATCCTGCTGATAGTTGACAAATGCCCTCAAAAATTGCTCCAGGGTTGAATTAAGAACCTCCGTAGATCCGTCAGTCTCCGGATGCGACGCAGTGGACAACGCCTGCTTGGTGCCCACCAGCTTCAAAAATGCCCTCCAAAATTGGGAAGTGAACTGTGTCCCGCGGTCCGTGACCAAGCAGGAGGGGCTACCGTGAATCCGGTAGATGTGGATTAGAAAAAGGCGGGCCAACTGCTGAGCAGACGGAATAGAAGCACATGGAATGAAATGGGCTTGCTTGGAAAAGTAGTCCTTTACCACCCAAATCACAGTCTTTCTCTGACTAGGAGGCAAATCCACAATGAAGTCCATCGAAACCTCCTCCCAAGGACGGGAGGGACTGGCCACCAGCTGCAGCAGCCCTTGCGGTTTACCCCCCTTCCATTTTGACATGGCACAGACAGGACAAGAAGCAACATAACTTTTTACATCACGTCTTAATGTGGGCCACCAAAACTGATGCCGCACCAGATGAAAGGTTTTGACAAACCCCAAATGACCAGCCACTTTATCATCATGAGACCTATTCAAAATTTCCCTTCGCAAACTTTCAGGGACATAGAGGCGGTTTTGCTTCCAAGCTAAGCCTTTGTCAAATGTAACAGTGTCGCTATTCGCTTGCAACCAAGTATCAGATTTCACCTCTAGGAGAAACTGTTGTTGCAATTGAGAGGGAACCGGCATCCTCCCCCCAGCTGGTGAAACTGAAGCTGGAGGCAGCTGCGCACGAGTTTGACTGTGTGTGACAGCTTGCAAACCCAATTGGGGTTCTGTCCACACCGTACCCACAATGTCAGGTGCCTAGACCGAATCCTGGGGCAGGCGGGAAAGCACATCAGCCAGGACGTTCTTCCTGCCCGGAATGAATTTCACCTTAAAGTCAAAGCGACTAAATATTGAGCCCAGTGGATCTGCTTAGGACTGAGCTTACGGGGCATACTGAGTGCTTCTAAATTTTTATGGTCAGTCCAAACCTCAAAAGGACATTTAGCCCCCTCTAAGAGGTGGTGCCATGCCTCCAAAGCAGCCTTGACTGCAAAAGCTTCTTTTTCCCAAACATGCCACTGCCTCTCCGTCTCGGAAAATTTCTGGGACAGATACGCACATGGCTTCAGGCGGTTGTCAGCATCTGCTTGCAGCAAGAGTGCTCCAATTGAAAAATCAGAAGCATCCACTTGAACCACAAAGGGTTTAGCGGGATCAAGGTGTTGAAGAATGGGTTCAGCAGTGAACAGGCTTTTGAGTTTGTCGAAAGCCAACTGGCAGTCAGTTGTCCAATTGAGCAATGCCTCCGGGTTCTTTACCTTGTGTGTGTCCCCTAACCCCTTTGTACATAACAAGTCAATTAGAGGCAATGCAATTTCTGCAAACCCCTGGATGAATTGGTGGTAATAGTTGGAAAACCCAAGGAAACTTTGGAGATGCCTATGGGTGCGCGGGCACTCCCATCCTAAGATGGCTTGAATCTTCACAGGATCCATCTCAATGCCCTTGTCAGAGATCCTGTACCTCAGGTAGTCAAGCTGAGTCTGATGAAATTCACACTTAGAAAGCTTAGCATAGAGCTCAGCCTTTCTCAGTTTGCTAAGCACCTGTTTCACCAAGCGCTCATGTTCCTCTTCCGTTTCAGTATAAATCAAAACATCATCCAAATAGACCAGTACACCCTTGAACAAATGTTCATGTAACACTTCATTGATCAACTGCATGAACACCCCTGGTGCCCCCGCCAACCCAAAAGGCAAAACTTTATACTGAAAAGAACCCAGTGGACAATTGAAAGCAGTCTTCCATTCATCCCCCTCCCGTATGCGGATGCGGAAATAGGCTTCCCGCAAATCCGGCTTAGAGAAGATTTTTCCCTTAGCCAGTTGTGCTAACATGTCTTTTATTAACGGCAGAGGATATTTGTTTAATATCAAGACCGCATTTAATCCATGGTAATCTGTACAAAGTCTCAATGCCCCATCCTTCTTCGCTCGAAAGAAGACGGGGGCGCCCATTGGCGAATTTGCTGGTTCAATAAAACCCCTGGCCAAGTTTTTGTCCACAAACTCCCTCAACACCACCAGTTCCTTCTGAGTCATGGCATAAATTTTTGGTTTGGGCAGTTGAGCGTCGGGGACCAACTCTATCGCACAGTCAGTTTTTCGATGGGGTGGGAGTTGGTCCACTTCTTTCTCACCAAACACATCCGCAAAGCCTTGGTATTGCTCCGGCAAGCCCTCCAGTGGTGTGACAGCAAAATGCGGGGTTGCTGCCGCCGCCCTCCCCACTGCAGCCTCCGGAGCATTGTCCTCCCCAGGGGCTTGATAGAAACCATCCCCAAAAGTCAAAGTCCTGTGCACCCAATTTATATAGGGGCTTTGTTGGACCAACCAAGGAACCCCCAGAATGACTAAGGGATGCCCCACAGGCGCCACCACAAACTGCAGCCCCTCACAGTGGCTGCCCATTTGCAATGCCACCATGCCCGTGAAATGGGTGACTGGTTTCCCCCCCGCCGTAGAACCATCCAGCTGAGTGAAAATCATGGGACATTGCAGTGGAAAGCTGGGTAACTCCAAAGCAGCCACCACTTCAGGGTGCATCAAGCAATGCAAACACCCCAAATCGATCAATGCCCAAACCTCAACGGTTCTTGTGCGGGAGCCTAACTTCACTTTCACATTCAGTGTGGGATAGTTGGCACTCACTGTAACATGTTCATGCCCATCCTCCACCACCTGCCCACAGGCGCTCCTTAGAGCAGGTGTCTGGCGTTTCCCACCGGCTGGTGTAGATCGGGCTCCCCCTCGCACCCGAAGTAAGGAACCTCCTCCACTTCAGTTTCAGCCCTGGCTGCCTTCATTTTCCTGGGTAGAGAGGGAGATTTCCCTGTCGGCTTCCCTGAATGATCATTGGTCTTGCCCTTCGGGCACGCTGCCACTCGGTGACCTTCCTTTCCACATCGGAGGCACTGCCCTTTCGCATAGCGGCGCTCCCTCTCCTCCTCCCAGGCATGTTGACCGGACTTTCCAGTGGCCGCAGTAGGGCGGGAACCCTTGCTGAGCCCAGAATATCTCATCACCTTCCTGTGAGTGAAGGTTTGATGGGCATGCTCAGCCTTCCCTGCCAACTGTATCCATTCATACAGTGTATTTGGGTCATCCCTACCGAGCAACCACCTCAGGACCTCCATGTTCAGACCGTCCTTAAAAAGTTCTATTAAGGTAGATTGGGACCAATCCTCAACCTTCCCAGCCAGAGCCTTAAATTCCAGAGCATAGTCTGCTACCGATCGTGGCCCCTGGCTAAGCTCCCTCAGCGCCCGTTTTGCCATTTCTTTAGCAAATGGGTCTTCAAAGTGTAGCTTCAATGCCCACAGGAATTCTTTGAACTCCTCCAGTTCAGGAGCATCCGATTGACATAACTGCACATACCAATCGGCAGCCCGCCCCTTGAGCTTAGTGGCAATGGCATTAATCTTGGCTCTTTCTGAACGAAAATACGGTTCCGATTCATCCATATAACTCCTTGCATTGGTAAGGAAGAACGATAGCTTAGTTGGATCTCTGTCAAACTTAACTGTAAAGTCCTTAACCCCCACTCTGGGCGATCCCTTCACCACAGCTGGGCAGTTGGACTTTCTTTTAGCTCCCAGGGATCTCCGCTCTTGAGGAGGGGACCTTGAAATTCGCACCCTCGGCGCCCTTGCCTCTTCTCTGTGCCGGGTCCTACTCCTTTCCTCCAAAGAAGGTGGGGGCGAAGAAGGGGACGAATGCTTATTACTAGACTCCCCTCTCCTCCACTCCCGGGGACCCCAGTCCATTGATATTTTCTGAAGCATAAATTCTATTGACTCCAATTTGGCCTCCACCAGCCTTATACGGTCAGGGGTTTGGGAATCCTCCTTTCCCTCCTGCCTCACCACAGTTGGGGAACTCGGGTACCACTGTTTCCAAGACATTTTGGACATCCCTGGTAGGGGTCCCTGTGTTTCATCCCAGGTGATCAGCTCGCCTGCCGACTCGCCGGTCAGTTCAGGGGCTCTTTTACCTCCAACCTCCTCTTCTCCCAGGCTGGAGCTTGACACCTCCCGAACCTCTGAGAGCTCCCGAGTAGGGACCCTCTCTGTTCTTATCACCATGGAGTCGGGTTCCCCCTTGCTCGATTCCTCGCTTTCCGTGGTTTGGGGATTTGGTTTGCTCATCGCTAGCACTTCTCCCTCACAAAAATAAATCTGGAAAGGGGCTAACGGTAAATTTTTTGAGATTCTCAGCTTTATGTAAGGATTGCCTACCCTAATAGACTCAGACTCACAAGCAGGAACTTAATGACATCTGATTTATTAAAGAATAGTATGCAAATACAGAGAAAGCTGAGAATGAGCAAAAGCGCGCCAAATACAAACTAAAAACCCTCGGCTCAAACGTAATCCCTCCCCTCACCCTGCCATTGCAAACTCCCCCCCACCCCACCCCAGGCGCTGGTAACCATTTCTGCTGATGTCCTGGGAAAGGAACCTTGAACACACGAGATAACCCAAACACATTCCAATCCAGTTGCTAACATATAACAATCCCACGAGATGGAATCCTCCTCCCCTCCCAGATGAAACACGCATCAGCCAAATGACATGTGAAACGTTATGATGCAACGGTAACATTGGAACGGTGAACATGACAGAGAAGCACTTTGGCAGAAACTTCCCTTCAGATATGCCTCAAGAAGGAGCTATACTTTACTATTTCCTTTCTCTATAAATACTGTCCTGTGTTCATTTATTTTATTTATAGATAATATGAATAGCTCTCTGAAAGAAGTGGTCCAGAATTATTGCATAGGTCTCTAGTATATTTTTCTCTCAGGCTTAATTTGTCCTGAAGCTCTTGGGGCCTTATGGTGTGGGGCAAGGGGTTGTGTTGGAGCAATAAATGCAGTTGCAGCAATAACCTTTCTAGTGGGGACAGGCAAAGTGTTATTGAGATTCTTTATAACTCAGAGCTCTCATTTTTAATGTAAATATTTATTATTAATGTAAAGTTTAAGACAAAATCTGATTGCTTTTTCTGTAAGAAGATGATTTTGCCAATAGAGTGAGGACTTCTGTCCTGCACCTCCCTATGCAACTTCAAGATCTACTCTAAAGGATTCTCCTAGCCTCCAGAGTTTATTTTGTCGGGGGATAGGAAAAGCAGAGAGAAGGAACATCCATTAAATGAAAGGACTTTCATTTGTTCTTTCTGTTTACAATTTCCACTGATTTAATGATATACCTTGTGAAAATTAAAAAAAGAAAAAAAAAAGAACCATGAAATCAAAGGTTCGTATACTCTAGGAATAATCTGGTAATTTATAGAGAATTAATAAGCAATTTTTGCCTAATTCTCCAGCCTCAAGGAAGGAAGCAATACAAGCAATGCAAAGTATTTCGGTGTGTGTTTGTGTATATGCCATCGAGTCAGTGTTGACTTCTGGTGACTGCCTGGACAAGTCCCTGCAGTTTTCTTGGCAAGATTTCAGAAGTGATTTGCCATTGCCTCCTTCCTAGGGCTGAGAGAGAGAGTGACTAGTCCAAGGTCACCTAGTCATGCCAAAGGTGGAACTAGAACTCATGGTCTCCTGGTTTCTAGCCTGATGACTTAACCACTACACCAAACTGACTCTCTCAAAAGTATTTAGGTACATAGAACTTCATTAGTTTGTGAAAAATTATCTCCTGAATTGTCACAGTGTGACTGGGTTCTTTTAGAACTGGAGGTGTATTTTGGTTTGCAAGGGTGGCAGTTGACAATAGAGAAACCAAGACAGTGGAGGTTTTAATGCCTTTTTTAAACTACTGTATATACTGTACTTGTGGATAAGCCCAACTTCATATATTTTGATATTTTAATTTTCACTTATCTGTGGGTGATGCATTTTTCATGGTATTCTGGTTAAAAATTTGAGGGTTGGCTTATCCATGTATAGGTATATCCATGAGTATATATGGCTATTTTAAAAAAGTATTGGTGTATATACTCATGGATAAGCCCATTAGTGGATATGTCAAACTCAATTTTTGGGGTACGTTTTGGCACCTAAAATATTTGACTTATCCGCAAGGATATATAGTATATACAGTGAAGCTATTTACAAAATGTATTTACAACAGATATTTACAGCAAGATCTCGACATTTACCTGGTGTCAGGTTTATTCTTAAGTCTCTCTCCCAAAGACTATTCCCCTCTAACTCTCCAAATAACTGCCTTTCCCTTTTCTGGGCTTATCAAGAGAGTAAAAAGAAAGGAATGTGCTGGATTTATGACTGAGTGTGCTCAGCACTGCTTGTCTCCTTTTCTTGGATCTGCTCAGTCGATCACCATCTATATCTCCTCCACTGGGGGGAAAACCTACCTCAGGGTCTTCTGCCCAGTCCTTCCCCAGAGACAAGGGCTTCGGCAAAGACAGCCATCTCCCACCTTCACATGTTGGATCTTGGGTGAAGATGTAGTCTCTCTGGGAGTACACTTCTCTTCCTCCAGGAAAGCCACCCATGGATTTTTCTTGTCCCTCTCTGATTAGGAACTGACAACTGTTCCTCACACTCCAGTAACTGTACTCTCCAATTTTTCTCTCCAGCCACTCCATTTTACAGACTTTCTATCCTGGTTTTCTCTCTTTTCCTTCTCTGTCTTTCCAGTTTTGAGTCAGACTGGCAGCATGTCCCTCCCAGAAACAGAGGAGGTGGGTGTCAGATCCCCCCGATCAAAGGTTTCACAGAAACCCTTATCGGAGCATCTACCATCATTTCCTTCTCTAAGGAATGGAATCCGTGTTGCCAGATAGGAGGGGGTGTGAAGTTGGAGTGTGAAGTGGTTTATTATGGCTATGGAGGACATCAAGGACACGGGGTTGAAATATGCCAGGAATACCATCTGGATGGTAGGGGGGATGACATGGTTTCATGGGAAAGGGGAGTAACTAAGAGAATGTAGTTTTTAAGTTAGATTTGAGTGGGAAATCTTTATTTGCAGCTTGCCTTCTGTACCGTTCATTAAGCTTCATTAAAACAGTTAAAGGAATCCCAGCCTCCTGACTGTGATTGTGTGAATGCTCGAATGATCAGATGCTGACAGTGGGTGTCCCCCCACCCCACCCCAGGGCTCTAGTCTTCAACACCTATAGATAAAGTTGTAACAATAGGAATGCTGTCTACCTCTCTGCACAACAGCCCTGGCTAGCAGCCAAGCCAGCTCATCAGCCTTTGTGACAGCACAGTTGCCCTTCAAGGCTAAACTGAGCTTCATCTCCCCTTTTCTCTCTCCATTTGCTGACTCATGCCAGCATAACTGCAGCCATACCAGGCAACTAAAAACCATTTGCCAAATGAATATGGCTTACATGCAAACACAGAGGTAAGTAAATCACAGATCAGAACTTTACTGGATAATATAGTGGTGTATTAAATACTGCCTTGAAATTATTTTAATTTCATTTCCAGTTAACTATAAAAATCAATAACTCAACAGTGCTAAATAATTCAAACACAGAAATAGTGTAGTGAAAGTACACAAAGAACTATTAAAATTGCAATCTTATCTTTCCCCTTCTCTCAATGTTTTTAATTTACCTTGAAAACACATAGTACTCTACATACTTCTCAGCCCTGGAAGATGCAGAGAAATAACCCCAGAACTAGTCACTCAAAAAGTTTAATAAACAATAAAAAGAATAAAGTCCCCGAGCAGTTTAGATAACAGAAGTTCCAACCAGTGCTGCTCATTTTGACACTCTAGCGACTTTAATTTTTCATTTCTGCTCTCCCCAGTAAGATAATAGAAGATAAACTCTACTTTCAAGGAAGCATTCCAATTCAGTATTGCTGCATGTAGAATGGTGTGGTTTAATTGTCCCTTTCTAAGAGAGTTAACTTGTACATTGCATTCGCCAAATTACGTCCATGTGTAGATTATGTGCAGATGCCAATGGAAGTTTCTTTCTATCTTAACCAACATGTAATTGGAACGTTTCAGAAATAAAACAGCAGGCAGAAGAAATTTAAACTTCTCATCCTGTATTTGTAGTTAACAAATAGTCTGCCCATTCTAGCATATAATTAACATAACATGATAGTTTACTGCTAGTCTGATCCTAATAAATATATTATCGGAATTCTCCTCATAGCTCTTTATACAGAATACAACAGTATAACTGAAACAATAGTGGGAAGAGGCCTTGTAATAGCATGGAATATTCTAATTTATTATGTGTATGCAGTATCATGCATGAACAGATTCTATACACATAGTCTTTCCAAAGGCCTCTTACCGCAACATAATATTTGTTAAATTAACATTGGTGCACCAATGTTTTCACTGCTTTTCCTGCAGTCATACTACCATATTCCATAATTTCATTGGACAGGGAATGTCATAGAGTGTTTGTAGCTGAAACCAACCAATGATAATTGCTTGAAACAACCAATGATTATTCTTGCTGGGTTTCTGGAGAAAAAAAAAATTTTTGCAACAAGAAAAGAAACAGGACAAGAGCACACAAATATTGGGCCTTGTACTGGATGATATTGGTGTTATCAAGAAGACCATTACATTTGTACAGATCAGAAATTCTGGTAGTAAAATGCTACAGAGCTGTGAATGCTACAAAAATCAAAGCATCGATTCTTGTACACAACTCAATATGTAGTTAAATATGTGAAAATCAAAGATACAGTAGGGGCTGCTACTATTATATTGTTCTTTACTTTATTCATATTCAAACATCATATGTAGATTTTGTGAAAACGGATTCTTTTGAAGATGAACTGACTTGTTAGTTAGCTGGAATTGTCACTGACTTCTGTCAAGCGTATGGATTATACTATCTCATGGACTATGCTATCTCAAAGTGGGCATAAGGAGGCCACTAAAGATTTTTCTGTCTCAATATTAGTAAGATATACAGGAATTTGATTAACTGTGTTCTGCTTTATCAGGACTTTTGAACACAGTCTGTAAACCATTCCGTTAGAAACTAAAAGAAATAGTTGCTCTGTATTCACTACTTCAAAACAATAAGTTGCCAACTTTAAAAAGTCTTGTTTAAAGACAGATTTTTTTTTAGTATACAGAGAGTATTCCAAATGCAAAATATTTTTTTCATGCTAGTTCTCTGACTTGACTGGAACAGTCCAATAAATGTAATGCAGGACAAATATTATATATAAAGGGACCTTCAATGAACATTTACAATTTTCAGCACTGTTTAACTGAGAAAAATAATTCATACATCATTTAAGTTCTATATAAAGGGATTTTTTGTGTAATTATAAAGTCACAGAAGAGGCTATCAAAATGTCAACTACTCACACAATCCCCCAAGGATTATTTTAAGTGAAAAACAAAGTAACAAAAGCTATTCCCAGCCAGCTGCACTCAGCAAGGTGTAAACATTTGCAGTACAATACAGAACAGCATCTGGTAGGATTAACCTTTTATATTTCTGCTGTGGAATGAAGTTAGAATATTCTGTTCAGTATTATCAGCTGAAACAAGGTAATAAAATTAATGGAGTTAAAGCATAACTGAAAGATAGATTCACCTGTCTCAAAATGTACCAAATATTGAAATACGCTTATTTCTAGTTCAATCTAAATTTTCTGTCATTACCTTGTCAAAAAAAAGCAGCTTCTTGAAACAAATATTGAGAGGAACAAATTCAGCTAGTCAAAACATTTTACATGTATTAAGTTAATTTCTTACAGACTATGAACTTCAAGCCACTTAACTGAGATCCACGCATTTGGTCCTGTTCGCTGCTCTGCTGTAGCTTCGGCTACATATCTTAACGATAACTACCTAGTGGCAATCTTCTCCCCACCCAAACCATGTACTCAACAATCCATGTTTGATTGAGTTCAAAGATTGCTGACCAACCTCCGTGCAAAACTGGAAAACATAATTTCAGAAGCAGCAATGGGGAAAAGGAAGGAAAGAGTTCTGACAGTGTCCTTGGAACGTCAATACGCTTCTGATCTTTTCTTCTTGGCAAAACTAGAAGCCATGTAAGGAACAGATCAACTCCTTTCTCTTCTCATTATCAAAGCACTACTACGAGGCCAGCCAAATATTTATGACAAAGAAAGAAAGAAAAAAATGGGAGATTCAGAACACTGTAAGTTCAGAACATTTTAGGTTTTCCAGCTGAGATTTTAGTCTGAAAAGTTTAGAGGCTTGAAGACCGTGAGATGCTTTTTAAGTCCTATGCAGACATAAAATAGGAGGCCTGAAAAGTGGGCATAAGGAGGCCACTAAATATTTACTAATATTTATCAATGTTAGTAAGACATACAGGAATTTGTATACAGTAACTGTGTTCTGTGACCCTTGGACACAGGCTGTAAACCGTTCAGTTAGAAACACACACACTTAAGATGCGCTCAGTGCTTCACCTTAACCAGGGATTTGAAAAGTTCAGAGGCTGAATTTATATTACACTAAGCCACAAACCAACTAACTAACCACAACCTAACCATGATTTAGAATAATGTGTGAATCAGGTCTTAATTCTCCTCCTTTGCCTGATGCAAAGATGAAGGATGAACAGAATTAGAGAGGCTCAAAGTTAAAAAAAAAATGCTTGTGCATTGTGCATAGCAAAAGTAGTTTCTGCATCACTATTGCTGCTTTTTAAATCCTGCTTGCACTTTTGAATATTGCAGTCCACTTCAGTTAATAAGTTGCTTTGCAAATTATATAGAATATTACAATGTGCACATACAGGGAGGAAAAATTAATGACAAGAAAACATCTGAAATGGCATACTGTGTAGTATGTTGTTTTCACCCCCTGTAGTTATGAATTATAATTGGCCTTCTAGTTGCAATGTTACTGCTGCCAGAAACAATGGTACATTACTGAAGAAAAGAAAAAGTTGAAAATTTTATTCAGTTTATAATGTCTTCCATGGCCTTAGAAATGAGTTCCTTTTATGGACTAGAACAACCTCAAATGGCATTGATTAAACTTAATGAGCTTCAATCAAAAATCTTTTCATACTGCAGTGAATAAGAATTGGTATGATTAACATCTTTTCTGTGACTACCTGCATTTTAAATAGTTTACCAAACCACAAACGGAGTGCAACAATTTTAGAATCAGTTTCCCAAATGCATTCTCCTAAGCTTAAAAAGTGTATTTTTTAAAAAAAAATCCACAATGCTTAAGTATAACTAAATACAAGTAAAATTAAGTACAGCACAGCATACAGATAGTTGATCCTTTTTGTCTAGATATATAACACAAAGTTGTGACTATCCCTTGGTTCTTTCCTGTATGTAACTGTATTTTGCTTCAAATGTATACATGTCATAAAAAAAGAGAGAAAGATATGGATGTCCAAAGGCTAGTGGGAAAAGTAAAACTCAGATCATTTCTAAAAAGAGAATAATGTATGTATTTTCCCTTTCCTTTTCATATATGGACAGAATAAAAATCAAGAATAGTAAAAAATGTTTCTAAATCCTCCTATTCAAATAAACATTTAAAACTTTTTTTAAAAAAGCCTTCCTCTAGGACCTTTATTTTCCTCTCAGGGCAGTTATTAAGGATAATGGTAGCTTCCTTCTTAGCAGCTGTTCTTACCATTACAATGCTTCTATTATTTCCTCTACATATTTGTGTTCCCAGTTCTAAATTTGCTGAGATAATCCTTTTATTTTCATTTTATTTATTTCTGAAGTCTAATAGCCATTCTTTAGCTATTAGGTGTCAGTGTGGCATACAATAATAAAAACATTTCTCTACTCCCAAAGAGTTCCAAACTTTCTATTCTTTGAAATACAGAGATGAAAGTTTTATGTTGAATAAGAGTTTGGGCACCTAATGTGTTTCTACGCAACAATATCTAATAATACAAAATGTAATGCCACACTTTTATTCTGAAGAAAGAAATTGCTCAGAGGATTGCATAATATAAAAATGGCTCATTACAACATAGTGACCCCCCAAAAAGGGAGGAGGGAGAGCATCATAAAGCCAAAAAACACAAAAAGCAAAAGTACTTATTAGGCCACATCTGAATAAAAAAATATCTGCCTTCAGTCACTGGTAGGACACAAATAAGGAGAAGGACCATCTAAACTCTTGGGGAAGCGTTTCACATGGGTTTCTTTTATAATAGTAGACACTAACTCCTTGACAGTATTATTCCTCCTTTTACCTTGAAAGTAATGGCATAAGAAAAATCTATGGGGTCAGCTGAGAAGGACATTTGGGACACAATCTTGTTTATTATGATGGCCAATTCCTTTTGTTCTAACATGTCTTCAGACAAAGAATGAAACCTTGCAGAAACCTCGAAACCTTGCAGAAACAAACTCCATACAGTTTATTACATATTGTTTTATGCTCATCCTGATCCTATTGCTAATCAGTTTCACCACTTCTTATCCAAAAAGAAAGAATTATTAAAATAAGCAGAATTGCAGGGACATTTCCAAAACTAGATGGAATGAGTTCTTCCTGTTCTGTGGGGTCATCAAACAGTTCTGAGCCTTATTTAGCAGAATAAGCAGCAGCATCCAAAAGAATGGGCTAACAACATATTTTGAAGAATTGAATGCCATTTTGTAGACACACTGCCATCTTTATGACAGTGACAAAATACATGCAAGTCCAGAATCTAAAATACTTACATTGTTCATATGGTAATCCCTGTCAAGAAACAATAGATTTATATAGTCTGGCTTTGGGATTGGACTAGTGGCAACTAATACAATGTGGTGTTATGTTTTTTTCTACTTTTCTCCTCCAGGCTATTTTAAATATTACCAGCTTCAGATAAAGATCACCCAGAAAGCTTTTCTCGGTATTATTTTTGCTGTAACAGGTAAAATATGTAAAATATATAGAGAAAAACAACAAAACAAAACAAAACCAACCTTTCTTTATGTGCCAGATGAAAGTGCACAGGGTAGCTGGAAGGACCAACTCTATGTAAAGGAATTACAGGCCTATACATGATGCAACTCCATGTTCTGTCTGTCTACTCAGAAGTTATTTCCATTGAACTGACTGGAACAAACTCTCAGAAAACAGTGTATATACCACTGCAACTTCAACAGATATAAGAAGCCACTGAGCAAAGTGCCAGTTAATTTACTCTCTTCCATCTAGGGACCAAATTTAAATTGCTCTTCAAAATGGGCTGCTTCACATAACTTTTGCTGACATGGTAAACATTTAGTATTCTAGCAAATAGTTTTTTTTTTTTCTCTTTCTGACTATTGGGAACATACTCTTCAGTATTCACTGAATAACACATGGATATCAAGGTTCTATACTTTCAGCTATTATAACAACATAAATAGCTACTTTTGAAGAAAAAGCCACTTTTGAATCTTGCAGTGTTACAGTATTACTTACAAGATGACAGTGTAGTGAAATAATAGATCTGGAGATTAAATTATGAATGCTAGCACCAAGAATGCAAGAGAACCAATCTGTGAAGTCATATTTTATACAGAAAAGGTACTTCATGCCAAAAGTATAACGTGAGGCAAAATAGAGTACTTATAAATCTGGAAGCAATATGTTTGCATTCCAAGAACAATGACATGACTAAATACTACAATTGGTTCTTTTAATATAAAGCTGTTATGACTAATTTTAAAATGCAAATGCTGTGGAAAGCTACATTCAGTACGTAGACTATAGGTGGAAAAGTTTCATCTTGTCCACCTTGGTTCTTTGAGGAAGAGAGATTGGGGAGGCAAAGACTAGAGTAGAATAGACCAGCCCTACCAAAGACAAAGTGATGTGGTTTCAGCAGGTAGCACCAAGAGTTTGGATATGTGTTACATAACCTGCCTGGGAGTACTTAAACTAACCTACTGCCTCCTGGTACAAAGAAGAATGCTGCCCCTTCATTGGCATTGTAGAAAGATGCAACTGCCCTTCCAAACAGTTTTTGTACATAAAATGAGAAAGGATAGCTTCCTGTTCCTTGCTCAGATAATAAAATATATTAAGGTGGTCCCAGAGAAAACATTAGCTTATGTAGCCTCTTAGGGCCTTCTTCTATGCTGACACATCTTAACCAAATCTGTGTAATTTTTCTTCATGCTTGCAACTGTAGTGGTAAAGGCATGATATTTCACTCATAAGTTGAGTTTATGACACGCAGAAGCACAGTCATACACCTCTCTAATTCAACTTAATTAAAGGAGCTTAGCTGCATACCAACATAGTATAATCACACCAATCCATTGGGATGTGCTATAGTTTCAGAGGAAATCATGACCGCATAAACTGTATTGATAACTCAAAGAAACTTTGAGTTAAAGAGAGTTTAAGAAAATAAAAGGATTTTGATGAACTTGGTACAACAATTTCTTTCAAATTTATTTAATATTGCTTTAGTAAGGCAGGCTTTCAAGTAGCCTCACTGCTTTCATTGGCCATAGCTCACATTAGTTTGCAGGCTAAAGATGCAATTATAGCATGACTATGTAGTTGTATCTCTGCACTCCATACATTTTTTTTTAGAAATGAAGCCATAAGCTATTAGTGTCTACCTCCATTTCCTTATATAAATCTTATTAAAAGTTTTAAAGAGAACATAAAAATGAACACAAACTAATACAGAATAAAAATAACAAAGAAAGAGAGAAAGAAGAAAGAAGAAAGAAAAAACAAAACTGCAGAAAAAAGATAAAAAGAAATAGAAGAAGCTTCCAAATTCCTTTGCAGCTAATACAAGTATGATTACAAAGTTATCTCTTACTCTATGATTACAAAAAAAGCTCACTTTTTTCTACTAGGCAATTTTTTTCCTAATTTTTTCCTAAGTGCATTTTTTTCTGTTGCATGCAAAAAGTTTCTAAGGGGTTTCCAGTCAGCCATAAATGTAGATATTGTCTTTTCTCTAATCAAAGAAGTCAATTAAACCATCTCCACAAGTTCCATCATCTTCACCAACCATTCCTCCCTTGTGGGTAGTGTTGAACTTTTCTACTTTTGAGCATATAATAACCTTGCTGCAGTTGTCATATATAAAAACAAAGTTTCATGACTTTTTTCTAGTTGTCTGTCCATTAATTACCTCCATTTCCATTAACTCCCTTTTTAAAGTTTAAAACAATTAAGAGCTACTCTGAAGTCCCAATAATGAAATCCACAGCATACTCATTCTCTGATCTGGTTGTGCTAAAGAAATTCAAATAGAATGAATTCTAGTGAAAACAATGAGTGGTGTCCATCATGCTCTTTGCCCCATATTATGCAGCCTGCTATCTATAATGTATTTCGGAACCATTAATATAATGAATTCTATTGTCTGCACCAATGCCATATCTCTTTATTTTTGAAGTACATTTTATTTAAACATATTTAATTATACAAGGTCATATCTGAAGTGATAACACATTTAAAGAGCAAGAAAATGGAACTCTTCCACATCCATTACATTTTTTCCTCTCTATAAAAAAAGAACAGATCTTTTTTATAATGCCAAAATTACATGATATTATCCTGAAATGATACATGCCTTACTCTTATCTTGCATATCCCTGGAATTAGGCTGAAGGATAAAAGAAAACGAATGGTTCTGAGAATTGGCTGCTCAAAAAAGAGTACATTCCCTCATTACTCATTCTTTTTAATTGGCAGTTCACCATAGGAAAAGAAAGAATGTGCCCATTGCATTAGGCGAACAGAGTTATGATCTTCTCTTTATGATGTAGCATAAAAAATTATAGCAAATTATAACAGCTGTTACGGATGTGTTACAACTGCCAATATTCCATTTGCACAACAAGGTTTTCTTCCAAATATCTCGTTCCAAATTCTAAATTTAGAGGGAATTTGTCAAGTACTGAAAGGCTTGGAAGCATCTTTTTGTCATGCAAAGATGTCACAATTAAGTATGTAAAATGGCACAAAAAGAAAACAAAATGGAAGCCATGTTCTCAAGTTTCCTTTTGAGGTTACATTTTATTCTCTTAAATTGAGAAGAGGAAGGATACTGTAAAGCAAAAGTATGTGGGGCTTACAGATGATAGCAGCTTTTTCTTGGCAAAGGCCACCTAATTAAGAATACTAGCACACTAAGTTGGTTTCCATTGGAATTATTCTGATGTTATCCATCACATCTTTAGAAGGAAGCAATGTGATATAAAATGCACTGTTGCTGGCAGACTGACAGTTAACTACATTAATTTTGAAAGAGACCACACATAAGTCAATACAGAACCTAATTATTTGTTATTAGAGCAATTTCCAAAGCAAATCTGTCAAGTGTTCCACAGAAGATGAGAAGCATTTGTGTAACAAAATGACTATGAATTCACAAGACAGAACACTGGCTTTGAAAAAACTGCTGAAATACTTAGAAGATTTATATGCAAGTATTTATTTAACATTTAGACATTTACTGGCAATTCGATTTTTTTTGAATCAGATTAACTGCCTTATCCTGAGGCCATTTTTATGAAGGATGTTTTTACCTATTTTTTCCATTCCTTGACATTTGTAATTTTAATTCAGATATAAAAGTTACATTGACTCAGGGCACTAGCAAGTCCTCAGACACATAATGATACAATGGAGCAGAGGATTTCTTTGTATGCAAAAGCAAAACCACCTTGGTGGCCTTTGCTTCTTTGAAAGGACAATTCCATCAGATCATACCACTGACTGCCCCACTACATACACTGACTGTTATGCTAAATAATCACACCTACACAAACTTAGAAATTAGGAGTTACTTAACTTTTGAGCATTTGTCCACAAAATCTAAGGTGGACTTACACATATAGTTTAGCTACTCTATTTCCTAGAACAGAGTGGGCAATCTCGAGGCCCACAGGCTACATATAACTCTCAAATCATGATACCTGGTAGCAAAATGGCCAAATTTCAGTAGTATGATTTTGCCCATTTTTGTAGGATTGGGGATTTTAATAGTGCCAATGGTCATTATTTGCCTCCCAGTCTACTCTCAACATAGACATCCCTTCAATACTAGTCATGATTGTCAGTCAGCCTTACCAGGTAGACCAGACAGGAAACTCAACCAGCTAAGCTAATTCTACTTTATTGTAAAGCTACATTAGCAGAATCTTGAAAGTCTGAAAGCACAAATCTCCTGCCATCTCCTTTACAGCCCAAGAAACTACGGAGGGTCCCTTCTGAGCCTCTTGCTTCACCCACTGTCCAGTTCTGAGCTGTGCCCTCTCTTATCTGACCTTTCCCTAGGCAGCATCTCTTCACCCTGTGTCTCAAGGTCTTTCCCACATACCATTACATAATTCTGACAGGAATCGACTGCATGACCAGAGGGCTCTTTGCAACCTTTAAAAGATTGGGAGCTCAAGTTGCACTCCCAACCCATCATTATAAATACTCCCTACAATGGATGAAAGTCTCTTGCACATAAAACCCTTGTTATTAAACTAATGTATTGTGGTGGGGTGAAATACAATGTTTTGTTTGTTTATTTATTTATTTACATTTGTTATAGCCACCCACTCTAGGTAGACTCTGGTCAGCTTACAAAATACAAAAACAGTAAAAACAGTTAAAACATACTTAAGAATGTTATCAGATTTGCCAGTATGTTGGAATGAAATAAGAAAAATACATAATTTATAATTACCTACTGAATGATTTTTATATACTGTACTGTATGTGAGTGTGTATACACATACACACACATACTGTATATATACACAAATATACACACACAATATATATATATATATATATATATATATATAGAGAGAGAGAGAGAGAGAGAGAGAGAGAGAGAAATTTCAAATTGATTATATATATATATATATATATATATATATATATATATATATATATCTGATCGCTCATGAAAACATCTAGCATTTAAGTCACGGAAATTACCCAAATAAATGGAAAAACTGTAAAGAATTTTTAATGAAGATCAAAATGGCTTGAAATTAATTATAGGCATTTTCAATGAACTAATCAAAAGATTTACAAAAATACAAGGGAGAATCTATTTATCTACTGAAAGAAAAGTGAAGTGCTTTCAGTTGATTCTCTACAGTTATTAGGATAAGGTAGACATGACTCAGTGCTTGCACAGGGGACCTTTCACCTTTCACAAAGTTATCTGAGATCCACAACTCACCCAAAAAACTGAAACCAAATTTTGCTAAGTTATTTCACTGATCTGTTATCTCATAACTTCAGATTAAAAAAAGAGAGTGACATGTTTCTGATTAGGCATGCATAAGTTACAGTGTTAATTTCCACACTTTCTTCAAAATGGCATCAGCTGCTGATTCAGTTTCTGGGTTGGCTTTCAGATTTGCTTGGTTATAGAATATTCCCATGTGTTTTGCAATTCACTGAAAATCAGTGAATCAAAACAAACCATTTTGAAGGTGTTGGAATAACTTTGAAATTTCAAAATAATTGTTACTTCAGTGACCCTAGTAGATGCCTTCCTTTGTACAGGACAAAGTATGTTTGTACGAATGTTTTTTAAATTGCTGCTACAATGAACTGCTATCTCTTAATTTAGGAAGAGATTCCCATTTTAACATAATCCTTCAAGAAACTGATATTGGGTTTTCTGTATTGCAATAGTAAGCTTTCTATTTTATTTATTAAAAACATTTTGATAATTCTGTTATTTACTGATAATAGTATTTCGACCTTCTGAAAGAGAACGTTTGCATTCTCTGCCTTCATTAAAGAAAATATGCAACACTAAGCAAGAAAGCAGGCCATGATTAGAAGAAAGATTTATGTAGCTGAGGGAATATAAATATGATCTGATTTGAATACAAAATCAGCCAAAAAGATACGATGTGTTAAAATAACTTGATATCCTTTTAATCATACAGTAACAGAAAACTGCAATATTTCAAATATTGGCAAAGTACAGAACAAGTAGAAAAACACAGATAACATGCATGATGATGCAAATGAAGCAAGCAATTAGTTTTCCTTACAGAAGCACAGGAGAAAATGCTCTCACACAACCCCCCCCTCAGTATTAGGACATAACAAAGCTACTGAAATGGAAAATATGCAAATTTCCTGAAGCCTGTTGCACAAAGGAAGAACTGTTCTACACAACATGTATCTAACTATGAGCCACTGAAAACAACATTTGTTGTGTTCTATAACAAAATATTGGGGGGACAATCATCAGCTTGGCTTTCTTGTAATGGGGCTTAAAGCAGGCATTGAGTTTGACAAATAACTATGAGACTAAAGATTGGAAGTTATAACATTATTCTTTATATTGGCCTGAAATTTGCTGCCCCCACTCTTGCATCCTATTCTACCTCTACTGTGTTTGTTTTAAATCATTGCCAGATGGTATGTCTAGGGCATAATAGGCAAAGTGACAGGTTTACTTTTTTTTTTTTTTTTGGCATCTTCCATAGGTCATCAGCTGGCACGGAAACAGCTATCAATCCCAGTACTTCACAAGAATGGAGAAGGTCTGACTTCAAGACTTGGGCATGCTTCTCTAACCTGCTTTATGTGCTCATCCTCTTATTTTGCACAGCTGAAGTTGAATATACTGTAGTTATTATTTTTAAGGATCATGAAGAAAGCTGAGCTACTAAGAATAGTTTTGTGAGGATAGCATTTTATTTAGGACTTCTTCCTATTTTCTTTCAGCCAAGCTTTTAGCAAGTCACTTCAGCAAAAAAGCAAAATTTTACCAGAATTTCTTTAAACAAGATTTATTGAAAGACAATAGATTCTGAAACAATAGTTTCAGAAATATTAGGGACTGGATTGTTTTCACTTTACAGTCTAATTCATCTTACAAGTTGCTAAGATAAACTTTATCAGACTTCAACTTACAACCTCTGTGTGAAACTGGTGAAGAGGCTGTTCCCCTAACTGATAACTGAGAAATATGTACAGGCACAACCTGTTAATATTGCTTAGTGTCATGTTCACTGTTCCAATATAGTTTGTACATTGTAATGTTTCACATGCCATGGTGCTGACGCGCATTTCTGTTTGGAAGGGAGCTGCTGTGAAATCTTGTACCAAGCTCTGTATGTGAAATCAGTACAATGGAATATGTTTGGGTTATGTTATCTGTTCAAGGCCTTTCCCCGCAGACCATCAGAAACCGTTAGGAGCACCTGGGATTGTGAACTTGAGAAGATTCTACAGGGGGAGGGATCTCATTTGCACCAAGGGTTTTTAGTTTGAATTTGGCGTGCTTTCATCATTCTCAGGTTTCTCTGAGATCCTGCATACTATTCTTTAATAAATCAGATATATTTGAATTCCTGCTCATGAGTCTGATAGTGTTTTAGAATAGGCAACCATTACACTTAGGGTCTGAATACTTTTATTTACACTTTATTTTACTTACACTGAAAACAAATGCTGATTTTCAGATTCCTCTGTGCTATGTTGCAGAGATATAGGTGAGGGGGATTGGTCCCATCATTTCACTGTTAGATTATTTTATTATTTCAGACTTGCAGAAAAGCATTGGCAGCTAGAGCTATCTACTGCTCTTCTACAAATCCAATGGACACCAACACAACAGTGACTTATGTTTATGCAATTCTTTAAGAAAATAACTGCAAGATGATAGCAGAAAGAGCCTGACTGGAACCAGAGGGGGCATGCCACATTAGCCTGAAAAAACAATAAGTGCCTCTCTGTTTACCCCCATCACTAGTTACTCTGCCACTGATACAGTAAACAGCAAAGCATAACAGGTTTTGCATACACTGAGGCTGATACACACACACACACACACACAGGGTATATATATAGTATATATATTATTAAAAATTACAATTGCAACCCAAAAAGCTAGTACAAACTAAAAAAATATATAAAAAAATAAAAGGCACAGAAAAGAAAAAAATAGAAAAGAAAGAAAAAATAAGAATATAGAAAAGAAAAAGAAAAGAAAATATACAAAGAAATGACTTCCCTTTTATCCCAACAAGTATAAACAATTTTAGTAACTTATCACCTTCTCTTGAAATACAACAATGATCTCTTCTTTTCCTAACTCATCTCTTATCTATAAACAAATCCTTAATGCCTCATCATTTCAGTCCTGATGTCAGCAAAAGTCCATTAAGGGTTACCAGAGATAACAACATATCTATTTTAACCTGGATCAAATAAACCAACTTTATATTCCTTCCTGCAAGGAAGATGGGCAGTGATAGAAATTTGAATAATCAATCAATCAATCAATAAATAAATTCAGAGTCCCCTGGAATTGAGAGCTGAAACTTACCTCAGAATAGGATCTATTATGGTATTCAGTTAACAAAGTGAATTATATTAAACACTTCTTACTGGTCCATCCCATTATTTTCTGTTATACATACATCCTATGATTTCCCTTCTCACTTATTTGTGATGGTGAGGAAGACCTGCTGACATCCTGTGTGCAGCCTCCCACTCTGTCAGCTGGAACTCAGGTGTCTCATAGAAAATTTCAAATGGTCCTTGATCCATGATTGCTATCAGATAATATATAAAGGATGAGAGCAATCTTCAAAGAAGTCTCCAGTGATATATATTTCAGTTGATGCCAGCATGAAAGAGGGACAGGAAGAACTCTACTACTAGGTACATTTTCACCTACTATGACCCTAACAGTCCAATAGGATTTGCATTTAGAATTACTCATAGAATTATGAAAAAGAAAAAGGAAAAAAGAGGCTACCTCAGTTTACCAAACACAGACTTCTGAAGTTCTAAAGTTGATTCAGAACATCACCAACAAATTGTAAGAATTTAGCCCAACAAACATTCTAGCCATTGGGACTTACTTCTTTGGCATTAGATATACTTCCGGCTAATTCATACTTTTATCAAAACATATTATCTATTCAGGACTGGATTCACCACTGGGCAAAACTCACCATAGATGTGTGGGATAATGCAGCTGAGTAGATTGTTCAGTAAACTGCCTTTTCTGTCTTGGCACCTGCCCTTTGGAATATCATTCCCCTAGATATTAAACTGGCTCTGACCCTGTTGGCCTTTCACAAGGCCTTAAAGACATGGTTCTGTTGTCAGCAGGCTTGAGGCTCAGGAACTGTGGCTGAGCCTGTGCAACGATTGTGTTGATTTGTTATTGATGAGCTTGTTCTTACCCCAGCAGTGATTTATATAATGTCATTTCATGCTTTTTATATTTTTATGCTGCTTTTTAAATATTGTTAGCCAGCTAGGATCATGAATTTGAGATGGGTGACATATAAATTGAATGAATGAATGAATGAATGAATGAATACTCCCCCCCCCTTGAGAAATGGATTCAGTGCTGCTATCTGCTATCAATATTACTTATCTGGTTGCCTATTAAAAATTATTTTATATTTATCAATAGGTTTTACAATGATATAGCAACATATTCAGCCAGTTCAGCAATCAACATTTTTCATTAATTATTTTGTTCTTTCTTTTATCAATAATCCCATTGCAATAATTACTTACTGGAATCATTTTCATCAATTGAAGAACAGGCAAGAAACAGCATCACACTCCTAATTAAAACCAATATTGACACCCAATTTCATTAGCCACATAAATGCCCCATAGTTTGGATTGTCACATCTATCTTTCTTCTGTTATGGGAAGAAGAATACATGTAGTGTCAATTCAAAACATAGAAGTCTCTTTCTGGAATATGGCATAAAATTAACAGCCGCAAATGAATGTTCCTTCTTCATGTATACTGTGCTAATGAATTTTGAGACAATGCAGGTATTATTTTAGGCATGTGTTAATTCCACTGGATTTAACTGAAATCAATATTTTGGGTTACACTTTTATATAGATATAGATATTATTTATTTAGATATTTCTTTATTTATTAAATTTATACACCACCTATCTCACTATAAAAGTGACTCTGGGTGGCTTACAAATAAAAAAGTCATAAAAAACTACTATAAAAAGAAATACAAAAAATAGAAAAGATGGAAGAAGATAAAAGAGGAAAACTAAAAGGTGGAGGGAGCATCTTAAGTCACCAATCACCCACAGGGCTGCCTATCACTCTTGGATACCCAAGACAGTTGGCAGAACCAAGTCTTAACACTCTTCCTGAAGGCCAGAAGAGTAGAGGCCTTCACCTAGCAGTTTTCTAGCCAAGTATTAAGCTAGTCTAACCCTGCTAGCTTTTTTTCAAGGTTAACTAAGATTGTCTAGGTGCAACCATTTGCAGTGCCAATCAAATCACTAGGACACAAGTGAAATTATTTTAAACGTGCTGTGCACCAGTTATGCCCCTTCCTGGACCAGGAGGCCCTTCGAACAGTCACTCATGCCCTTGTTATCTCTCAGATAGACTATTGCAATGTGCTCTACATGGGGCTACCCTTGAAAAGTATCTGGAAGCTTCAGCTGGTCCAGAATGCAGCTGTGCAAGCTGTTTTTGGTGCCCCCAGAAGGGCACATGTAACACCACTGCTGCGTGAGCTGCATTGGCTACCAGTTTGCTTCCGGGTCCAATTCAAGGTGTTGGTTATCACCTTTAAAGCTCTACATGGCATGGGGCCAGGTTACCTGAGGGACCGCCTCTTCCCCATTACATCAACCCGTCCCACCCAATCGTGCAGAGAGGGCATGCTACGGACCCCGTCTGTAAAATAATTTCATCTGGCGGGGTCCAGGAAGCGGGCCTTCTCCGCAGTAGCTCCCACCCTGTGGAACATGCTGCCGCCGGAGGCCCCATCGCTCCTGGCCTTTCGGAGGGGTCTGAAGTCCTGGTTCTGCTGCCTCGCTTGGGGTGGAGAGGGGAATAGAGCTACACGGAGATGGTTGTTATAGACCACTCCTCCCACACTTGGACTGTTTAGATGCTTCACCACTTGGATTTTTTATTTTTTATTTGTATTTGTATTTCTATTATTACTGTATTTTACTTTTTGTATTATTGTGATGGTTTTAATCGATTGTTGTAAACTGCCCAGAGTCCTCCAACGGGAGGAGATGGGCGGGGATAAATTAGATAGATAGATAAATAAATAAATAAATAAATTAGATATTTAATATTCAACATTAATGCTCAAAACAGTAGCAGGCATTTTTCTTTAGGAGGAGATTTCAGAGTTACTTATAGCTGGAAAAGAAATGTTTGACTATCCATCTTCTAAACACCACACTCTAACTGAAATTAGTAAATAGACAAGAGTACAGATAAATATTAATACACTAACAGCCAGCTTTTTACATATAAATATTTTTCCCATTACCAACTAAAATCAGAAGCAAGTTTGTTTGTTCATTTAGGAATTGTTTCTAAAAAGCATCCTGGTATATGTGCAGAGATTTGATAAACCAAAACAAAGAATGAGAAGGTGTTGGGTGAAATTAACTTCAGGCAATAATTTTTGAGATAAACAAGTAAAAAGAGATGAATTCAGGTGAATCAGAGTCACAGCACTGTAAATTCAGTTCAGAATAACTGAATCAGTGCCAACTGATGCACTACCATAATTTCTATAAGAAAACAAAAGGCATGAAAAACAATGGGAGTAGAAATCTATTTTCAGTGGGAAAACGGTAAGAAATGTCACAGTCTTAATCACTTGTTTCTGCAAGCCATACATTTTGCCTAGTTTGGCTTAGTGCAATGTGTGCACTCAGTCAATTGTGCCTTAGTTAATAAGCCATTTTAAAAAATCAGTGTAACTTAGTGGCATTTGTGAAGTGGTTATTCACTGCTGTTTTGTTGGCAAAAAAGTTTGCTTACTGTCCCAATATCCAATGCACAAATACACACTTGATATACCTGTCATAAACTCTGTTCATAAGACGCCTTAAAGGCATTGCTCCACAAATACTGAGGGTTAAAACAAGACATAATAGTGGGTCCATAAAATCCAAAGATAACTCATTAGATATGCTCACAGTGACCCACGTTTACACCACTGATGAGTCTAGTATTGTTCCCTCAGTTCCATTGGAATATAGGTAGAATAATGAAAAAAATAATCTTACCATCTCCTGCCTTTCTGCCAAGATGGCAATGGAAGTGGCACTTATTCTACAATGGCATTTCTTCTTTTCTATGCCAGGATATGATTGTTATTTCCCAAAATAATTGAATAAAAAGAGAATTCAGAATTCACATCTGAATTTCTGTAGAGTACAAAATGTATTCTCCATTCAACTATACACACATACCTATAGTTAAGAGATAAACATTCCTCACTATACATTCTCTGTGTATTTCTTCACTATCTTTAACATAGGTAATTTTATTGACTAGTTTTCATTACTAACTATAATTTTGAAATTGTTTAAAGATGGTTTTGGCTTAAATTGATATGAAGGTTCATAATAGAGATAGGAAGGGGTCTTAGGAGGCAGCAATTTGTCATGTGTTTCTTCCATTCTTTTAATAATAAGGCAATCAATGACATTAATATCTATAACTAGCATGCCAAGATTAGCTACATGCAAGTTAAAACTGAAAATTTCTTAAGTTTCCTGAAATATTAAACACTCACCATGTTTAAGCATGCAAAAGGTCTTTAGAAATTGATGTATTTATTTCTAAAACCAAGATTATTTATTTATTTATTTATTATTCCATTTTCTATCACCGCCCATCTCTCCCCGAAAAGGAGGGCTCTGGATATGCTGCCTCTTTGAAAAAATTCCAAGGTGGAAAACAATAAAATAAACCCTAATGTATTTAGTAAAACCTCAATTTAAGTGGGGAAGAAGTGTTCAATAAAGCCTAATATCCATTAAGTGGCAAAAGATTTGCATAAAATGTAAATAATACATGTAAAATGTAGGTAATGCATGTAAAATATATGAACATTGTCAGGACCGATTTGCCCAAAAATGGAATTTGCACTTAGAATCCAAAAAGACAAGGAACAGGAGAAGGGGAAAAAAGAAGACTCAAAAGACTGAAGTAAACTGGTAAGATATTCCATGTAAGAGAGCGAATGAGGCCAGAAAGGATGTACCATGATGTTATTTTGCAAAACAGGGCATACAAACTCTGGCAGCTCTAGCTCTCTGGGTTCTAATATATAATTTGAGAATTAAAGCCGCAAGGCCTTTTTGTGGTCCCAAACTGCCCAATTATTATGACATGATTTTTTAAAATGGACTCTGAAATGTAAACTAGAAAAAAAAGGGTGACTTACTCCTGGGATGGACTTATTTTACTGGAATCCCCACATAATGAGTTGACAAAAGTGCTTCAAATAATGATGTTATTGCATCATTTATATGGCTTTCTGTGGGCCTTAATAAAAGGTGTGTTTTTAAAAAGTGCAGGTCCTGCTTAAGGGAAATGATGGAAGAGGGCGATAGAAGAGTAACTGCTACCCAACCTTGAAGATGATTTAGTAATTATTGTGGAGTGCAGAAAGAGTGCCCTAGTTTTTGCTGGTGATCCATGATCTTATGTTGAAAACTTATGTCCTGCCACAGAGTAACTCCTATGGAATGTACAGAAGAAAAATTGAGACAGTTTCTCAGGGTAGAGACATCAGTTCCATTAAGAAGCAACAGTCACTTAGCTTCAAGGACTAGAAGTACAGGGCAAAAAGTCCACCACACCAAGGAAAGGACAAGAAAAAGAAGCACCAGAATTAAACCACAATGGAAAAAAGGGGGCATTTTATCTTCATGTTGTGAAAGGACAACTCTTTTATTGGCCACTTTCTAGAATTCAAAAAAATATTTTTATCTAGCCAGTTGTCTGAGAACCTTAGCCAAGTTTGAGCCTATAGCTAAGTCAATCTATGCCAAGTTGAGTATACAAGAATATCTGCCAAGATCTTACCAGTCAATTTGACAGAATGGAGCAATGATTTTCATAAATATTACCTAATATCTGTTGATAAATCACAGTTGAACCACAGTTCACCAATTCTTAATTTTGTTATGATGTCCAGAAGGACATTATGATCAGTGGTCTTAAAGTGAAATTTGCAAAGACCACTTCAACTGTCAATCGTGCAACATAATATATCCTTTACTGTGACTAAGACAGTAGGTTCTGCTGCTTCGCTTGGGGTGGAGAGGGGAATAGATCTACATGGGGATGGTTGCTATAGACCACTCCTTCCACACTTGGACTGTTTTAGATTCTTCACCACCTGGATTCTTTATTTTTACCTTTATTTATATTATTTATTATTGTATTTTATTGTATTTTATTGTTTTTAATCAATTGTTGTAAACCACCCAGAGTCCCCCGATGGGAGGAGATGGGCAGGGACAAATTAGATAGATAAACAAACAAACAAACAAACAAACAAGAACATCAAACTCTGATATGATGTGAGACTGAAAGAGAACTAGATCAAGGGAATGTAAACTGAGGGACAACTTTATCTTTGAGAGCTGTGCTAGGGACCACAGTCCAAAAAAGAAGCATGCTAAGACAAAAGTTAAGTTTCACTTCCTTTCATTTACTCTGGATTAAAATTAACAGAGTATGATTACTCTGTAGTCATGTATTTAATGTTTTTCTCCTCTCACATTAAGAATTGCAATTTGGTACACATTTTGGCAACCTCTGAGGTCACTCTCAAGAGCTGAAATCAATAAAGGAGGTTATACTTCTTTAAACCTGTCTTTTTAATTCATGCTTTTTTTTTTAAACTGTTGTTTAATTTTTCAGAGGCAACCAAATTCCAATTCTGCTAGGTATGATTTGCTATTGTCTTCCAAAAGAATGCAATTACTGTTTGTACTGCTTCAAGTAACATACTAATTAATATTGGGTGGGTTAAAATCCTCTTTTCATTTAAAAGAAAAAAAAAAACAGTAGTGTACTACGCAGCTGAACATTCTGACATCTTATTTAACAAAAAGATTATACGACTTTGTCCCAAAAGCTGTTTACAGGTGGGTAGTTAAACTACTTGTGCAGAAATGTAGTAGTAGCATTTGGTGTAATTTGATGGGTATTAAATACAGTACTATACTATATGTTTAATCGTTTTAATTATGTTTCCTGGAGCTGAAGTTCCTGGAGCTGAAGTTCTCTTAATTGGTTGTTGATTCCAGAGCCCTTCCTATTGAGAGCCAGAAAATAACAGAATGAGATCATTCTCCCACATTAATTTTAGACCTGAATGTTTGCTAAATCGAGCATCCATTAATCACCAATATATTTCTGAAATTAAGTTCTCTTTTGGAGCTATGCAGATTTGTTCAAATTAGTTATGAATTGTGTAACCTACAATTCTGATATAAAGCATAGTGTAAATGATGACATTTGATATTTCTGAATCCAACATCAGGAGATGTTTAAGTTTAATTTGCATAAAATCTAACAAGGATTGGTAAAAGACAAAAGAAGCTTCTTTCTTTATCATATTGTTTTCATTTTACAGGTACTAAAAATGCTCCCCAAAAATGGGGGAGGGGGAGGGAGGTGAGAAGTGTTAACTCCTTCATGGAAGCTTTCCAGAATGTTAGAGGTACAATAAATGAAATGGATGTTTCTTTGTAAGAAGAGATGGCAGTAAAGGGCTAGAATAACAATTTTTATAAATGGGAGCTATTGCATGAGACACCAATATGTTTTCCCTGATTATATGTATTATATTACATATATGTATCCCGGAAGATAAAGACTGAACTTGGGAATTGTTAATCAACCTTATTTAGGTGTCCTATTAGAAAAACTGATAAATGTCTTGGTTGATAAATAAAAGTGTACAGGAGTTTGAGGGAATAATAGAATTAAAATACAAAAAGTGTGGAAGGACTGTCATTGTTATTGTGATATTATGTCCTAAAATGATGGTTTATTGTTTTTTTTATTTCCTTGTTTGATTTTTTAAAATGTGAACTGTAATTTCTCTGCATTATTTGTCCACCTTAATTATTATTAATATTCCAAGATATTTAAAAGAGGAAAATTTTAGTTTCAATTCAGAGAGCTCCTGAAGTTTCCATTGTAAGATGGTTGATACTGAAAATAGAAAAGATCTAACTTGTTATTTATTATCAAGCCTGATACTTCATGATATAATTGAAGAATACATGAATCTTAAGGAATAGTTCATATAGAATTAAAAGTAAAAATCAACATGTTCATAGATTCATTTTAGTTCAATAACAGTAATACAGAAATGAAAGGACAGCACTGCCTAATGCCTCTTCTCAAAGCAATTGGTTTGAATTCTGAAAATTTCTTTTCAATGCTTTATTTTTGTGAACTTCCATGGAGCCCTATTTAAGTTGAGATAAAATTCTTCCCAAAATCCACTCTCTGAAGTATCTTCAATGGAAAACAATTTTTCCAAGCTGTCAAATATGATGAACATCTTAAAAAAAGAAGCACTGTAGGGATTTTTGCTGGGTTATAGCAATGAACAAAATCAAATTAAATCCACCATGTGCATCTAGAAGTTTGTCAGGGCCCATGAGTCCTTTCCTGCCCCCATAAAAGTATATTTTTAAACAGCATTTTCAAATGAGCTATTTGTGCATCTATAAAATATTCATTAGTAAATCAATCTGCCTAATTATTTTCCATTTTTAAGAGTTTTAATTAACCACTAATTTCTTGCTCAATAATTTTACTGAGCCCCAAGGATTTTCAGTTTAATTTTATTAACACATGTATCAGCCTTTGTTGAATTAAAACTAGTTGATTTATTTAAATTTAAAAGAATTAAGTTTCTAAAATATCCTATTGAAGAGTTGAAATATTCCAGGTAATTCTTAGTTGGGTAATGGCTTTTGCTAATTGTTTTGAAATTTTACTCCCAGATTGATAATTGGTACATTTAAGATAAGCTTGTAGTTCTGCACTCGTGCAAAACAACTTTTATTTCTGTTGCACTTATGAATAAAATATTAAAAAGCAATGTTTTTCACCATATTTGGTGTCATTTAATCTTTTTGGCTCCTGGACCCTCTTATATAAAAGCCCCTTTCTAAATAGCTTTGGTGTGTCTCATAGAAGAACACTCCGCCAAGCATCTGCACATAGCTGACTTTGGATGGCCATAAAAACTAAGCAGGGTTGAACCTCATTAATAGATAGATGTAATACCACACAATATCCCAGTGCTGTAAAATGGGGGAAGAAATCTTGGTAGAAGGCAATGAAAAATGTCTGTATTGTTGCTAATAAAATGAGCATAATTTTCTTTATAGAAACAGTAATATAGTCCTTTATTTATAGTATGAGAGCATGTGGGGATTTTGATGTTATCTAAGCTTGGTTTTCTTTCTTCTTGCAGACAGCATCTATAACATGGAAGGGAGAGGTTTGTTGGCTGTTAATATATAGCAGCATGTCCTACCAGCCTTGTGTGTGTTTGGCCAGGATGTACTGAGTGATGGTATATTTTTTTCTTTGATTGGTATGCTATTATCTGGTTTTATTGTGTGGATTAGGTGCTGATTCTTACCTATACAGGTGTTAATTAACAGGTGTGTGTTAAGAAAAGATATGATCTGTTCAGTTTTCCCCTTTCTTTAACCCTTGGTTGCTCCTTTTGAATGGTTTGTAAATGGAGTTTATTTTTCCACATATGTTTGATTGCTAATTTGTCAGAGTGCCAAGCCTCTAATAATTTTCTTGCAGTCAGTGGCATGATCTAAAATGCCTACAGCTTCCCAGTTGAAATTGTGAATTAACTTTTCTGTGTGCTGTGAAATTAATGAAATTTCAGCATGCCTTCTGTCTGCCAGTTGATGTTTGTAGGTGCATTCTTCTAATTTTCTACCTATTTGTCCTAGGTAGTGATTTTTGCAGTCCTTATATTGTATGTTATAAATTATTAATGTTTTGTTTTCTTTTGCAGTTGAATTTGCTTTGGTTGATTTGTGGGGGTATAGTAACCTGTTGATGATTTCTGAAATGTTACTTACATATGGAAGAGTTCTTTTTTGTGGGTTGTGACAGTTATGTCGGTAGAAATTCACTTTTACACATTTCCATAGGTATCCATTGCACTGGAAAATGTGTTATATTTTTTGCTTTCTGGAGTTCTGGATTATTGTAATGTCTTTTTGTTCTACTAAACAGGATTCTTATACATCTTATTTTATGTGCTGTAGGATTATTACTCTGCAGTTAAGAACTTGGTTAGTGTAACTTGCTTTAAACTACACTTTGGTTTGCAGTTTACCATTGTTTTCTCTGCTGATGAAAGTGTCCAGGAAGGATAATTTGTTCTTGTTCTTTTCCTGTTAATTTGATTCCATTAAATATGTTGTTGAATGTCCTGTGCATGTTCTGTAAATGTTCTTTTTTGATTATGATTACAGTGTTGTTCACAAACTGGATCCATAATTTGGGGTTATGTGTGTGGAAATATGGCTGCTTCTGAATCCTGAGATGGGTGACGTCATAGCATTTCCCCAATTTGTTTGTATAGTTGTCCATCAAACTGGAAGTATGTGATGAGGCAAAGGTCTGTAAGTCCCATAAGCCCTGATACTTCCATTTTTGCATGCCTTGCTAAATTTGCTGTGTGCTTTTAGTGTGTTACATAGGAACACTATAATTGATTATTTTGCCAGTTTTGGACTGATAAATGTGAAGAGTGTAGTAACATCAAATAAACCATAATATCGTCTTTCTCAATTTTCTTCTTTTTCCTCAAGGCACTGTAGTGGTCAATCATTCACTCCCATCTATGAGGTGTCTGAATTTCTCAGTGAATTCAGTTCCCTAAAATACCTGACATATAGTACTGCTCTGCCCAGCTCAGTTTCTACCAGAGGTTATACCCTTAATCTCTAAAGACTTGGTATCTGGGATTTCTTACCATTGTGGAATCCCATTGGACTGTTTCCCTTGAGGCCCAGAAAGCTTTACTTACATCAATTAATGTAATGTGTGAGGTTCCCACTCAAGCTATAAACAAGCCTGGAGATTTCCGCATCCATAAATGTATGTCTGTGAGAGACATACTTACATGTGCACATAAGCATATATACATTTACCAAAAACCACATTTCAAAAAATGCATAGACCTCTCCTTCCAACAAAAACAGGGAAGAAGACAGAGAATACAGTAGAGAGGGGTGAAAGGGAAAAAGGAGTTATATTGGGAAGTGAAGGCAGAGAAATGAAGGCACATATCTGGATGGAGATGGAAGAAGAAAAAAAGTAACTGAACTGGAAAGGAAAAAAAAAGAAAGAAGTCTTGTTTAGCAAGCATGAGCACCATTCCTCCCAGATTGGCTTGTAACACCTAATCTCATCTTCAGGTATCCACATTGGTATCTACCCTTCATATACTTTTTTTCAACAGTATGTGCAGTTCTTCATAAACAGAAAAATGACACCTTTTCTTTCAGAAGACATTCCTGAATAAAACAATTTCTCTGTCAATGGATTTTTTTTTGGGTGGAGGTGGATAAGTTTTAGGGATTAAGGAGTACAGTTAAGGCTACCAGATCTGGGTTGTAAAAATCTGGACAATCACTAGATGGCAGCAGAGATGTGGGCAATTCAAATTCCTTGCTGCCATTTAGTAATTATCCTGATTTTTACAATCTAGACTTAGCAGCTCAAGTACAATAATAGGAGCTAAGTCTCTTAGGAATTTCATTATTTTAGAACTTTTCATATAAATCCCCAAGCCAGTAACATTCAGGAATGTTATCTCTTCTATTTTTAAGCTGTAACATTCTCTGTGAAAGATCCTGTGTAGAGGCAAAAGTCTGAAATTACTTGTGTAATTTTCTGTTTAAGAGTGCAATACGTAAGAGATGACATCTACCCAAACCTCACCTATTATCACTAATTTATAATGGAGCTAAAGTTCCATTAATTTATTACTTCAACGTATTATTATATTGTTTGACTGAAATATGTATTTTGACACACATCTGCATTAAAAACCATGTAAGATCATTAATATAAAGACTGTAGATAGCTGAATATAAACCCCCTCCCTACATTTTTGGTCTAATGTTATAGTCAATTGTTGAAAGCATGTCTTCATTAGATGCTTTAACATGCAACAACTGTAGCAGGCTTATGTATACAATGAAAAGGTCTCAGTACTCTAATTTGCATGGCATAATTTGCCAAGAATATATATCTACCCCGGTGACTGATGGACCCAGTGAGGTTTCAGAGGGAGCTGGGGGTTATACCCGAGGATCTGCTGCATGGTCCAGGGGAGGCCCTGGCTGCTACCTGGAATAGGGAGGCAGCTGGGGCCTTGGACAGGATCATGCCTATGCAGCCTCTCTTGCCTCATCCAACCTGACACTCCCTGTGGTTTACAGAGGAGTTGAGGGTTTTGAAGAGGCTTAAGAGATGTCTAGAGCGCCTCTGGAGGAAGACAAAGACTGAATCTGACTGAACACAGGTTAGAGCTGCTGTTAAGGCCTACCGTGTGGCAGTAAGAGCGGCAAAATGTCAATATTTTATTGTAAACCGCCCAGAGACCCTCTTTTGGGGGAGATGGGTGGTAATTAAATTTGAATAATAAATAAATAAAATAAATATTTATCTGCTCTTATTGCATCTGGAGAATGCCTCCCCATGGCCCTGTTCAAGATCACACATACCCTTTTGGGGAAGATGGGCCCAGTGGCCCACCTACAGGGCCATGCGGAAGAGTTTTCTGAGCATCTGAAGGATAAAGTCACTCGGATTTGCTCCAAGTTGGACTCCAAGCATGAAGCAGGATCTGTGGAGATGCCAAGGGAACATTCTTGCCCAGTTAACTGGGAACAGTTTGATCCTGTTGGACTCAAGGAAGTGGACAGAATCTCTGGATTGTGAATGCCACCACCTGTCATTTAGATCCATGTCCCTCCTGGCTGGTGAAGGCAGCCGGGAAGGTGACATGTGGTTGGGTCCAAGCGATGGTTAATACATTTTTGGGAGAGGGGGTGTTTCTGGCTGCCTTTAAGGAGGTGCTGGTGCACCCCCTCCTCAAGAAGCCATTGCTGGACCCAACTGTGCTGGACAATTTTTGTCCAATCTCCCACCTCCCCTTTCTAGGGAAGGTGGTTGAGAAGGTGGTGGCATTGCAACTCCAGAGGATTCTGGATGAAATGGATTATCTGGACCCCTTTCAGGCCAGGATATGGGACAGAAACTGCATTTGTCGCACTTATGAATGATCTTTGGCTGGAACAGAATGGAGGTAGTGCATCCATCTGTCATGTTCGCCGTTGCGATGTTTGATTTACATCGTAATGCTTCTCATGCCATGATGCTGACGTGCGTTCCAGTTGGGAGGGAGCTGCTGGGAGACCTTGTACCAGGCTATCTGTTTTCTTGGGGATGGAATGTGTTTGGGTTATCGTGGGTGTTCAAGGTCTTTTTACCCGTTGATTAGTTGAACTCGTTAGGGGCACCTGGGATGGGGAACTTGAAACGGTTCTAAGGTGGGAGGGCTTACTTTCGCACCGAGGGTTTTTAGTTTGTATTTGGCGCACTTCTGCTCATTCTCAGCTTTCTTTGTACTTGTACACTATTCCTAAATAAACCAGATTTGTTTCAAGCCATTGCTTGTGAGCCTGAGTGTGTTTAGGATAGGCAAACATTACACCATCCTGGCTCTTCTTGACCTCTCAGCAGCTTTCGATACCATCTACCATGGTCTCCTTTTGGGACAGCTCAGGGAGTTGGGGGTGGGTGACATGGTTCTGTGCTGGTTCACCTCCTTCCTCCAGGGCCGTTCCCAATCAGTGGTGATTGGGAGTGAGAGATCCAACCCTCGGCCCCTCCAACCCTCGCCCCCCCCTCCATTCTCTCTCCTCTCTTATTTAACATCTACATGAAACCACTGGGTGAGATCATCTGTCACCATGGGATGAGGTATCATCAGTATGCTGATGATACCCAATTATACATCTCCATCCCGGGTGAGGTAAGGGATGCGGTGACTGCCCTGTCTCAGTGCCTCGGGGCTGTGGGGGCCTGGATGGGGAACAACAGGCTTCGGTTGAACCCTGGTAAGACGGGTTGATGGCTCCTCAGTTTCCGTGAAATTGTCATCTTTAGTTCTGGATGGGATAGCACTGCCCCAGACAGACTTGGTGCCTAATCTGGGGGTTCTTCTGGACTCACAACTCCTGCTCGCAGAGCAGGTTGCAGTCATGGCCAGGAGGGCCTTTGCTCACCTTCAGGTTGTGCGCCAGTTACGCCCGTTCCTGGAGAGGCCCTCCAAACAGTCACTCATGCCCTTGTCATCTCCCATATTGATTACTGCAATGCGCTCTACATGGGGCTACCCTTAAAGAGTATCTGGGAGCTTCAGCTGGTCCAGAATGCAGCTGCGTGGGTTATTTTTGGTGCCCCTAGATTGGCATATATAACACCTTTACTGCGTGAGCTGCACTGGGTGCCAGTTTGCTTCTGGGTCCAATTCAAGGTGTTGGTTATGACCTTTAAAGCCCTACATGGCATGGGGCCAGGCTACTTGAGGGACTGTTTCATCCCCACAACATCAACCCGCCCCACCGGGTCAGGCAGAGAGGGCATGTTACGGACCCTGTCAATAAGAGAATTCCTGGGGTCCAGGAAGCGGGCCTTCTCTGCAGTTGCCCCTGCCCTTTGGAACATCTTGGCCTCAGAGGTGAGGCAGGCACCTTCACTTCCGACCTTCAGGAGGGTCCTGAAAACCTGGTTCTGCCATCTCGTGTGGGGTGGGAAGGTGGGCAACCATTCATGTGGTTGGCTTGTGCCTTAGACCCCCTCTCACCTGATCAGAATTTTTTACCTCTTGGATTTTATACTTATTTATATTGTATTTTATATTTGTAAATTGTTTTATAAGATCTTGCTTGTTTATTATTGTAGTCTTAATTTTGTTGTAAACCGCCCAGAGTCCCTCTTTTGGGGGAGATGGGTGGTAGCAAAATTTGAATAATAAATAAAGGAATAAATATCTTTAATGCTAACCACTTTTCCTCTCAATATTGGACGTGTGCCATTGACTGAATGCAAATTATATTACAGCTGTCTTTAAACATGGGCCTGTTCAGGTTGGAGATTAGAAGAGTGGACTACCTGCAGGGTCAAGGACTTTGAGCCTAGTTTTGAACCAACAAAACAGATGAGTTAGGTAAAAGCAATTTTCAGCCTATATGGTTTACAATTCTTGATTATAACAAAAACAAGGAGTTTTTACTACTTCGGAACAGATCTTCCAGCTGAATACATCTACGGTTAAGTCCTCATTGTGGTGTATATGCCATTTGTACAAGGAAGATGCAGACATCCTTTAACTTTCAGATCTAAGATTGGGTACCTCCAACAAGGATGTGCACCATTGCTTGCTTTATCCATTCTTTCTAGTCAGCAAGAATTAAACCCCATTTAACTTCTGTTTTAGGTTTGAGGCTACATCAAGCTGTTTTATTCCATATGTTTCTCTTTCTTCTTAATATTCTCTATGTTGGTCTTGAATGTAATCTTGAATCACTATACTTTCTTCCTGAAACACATGATAACTTCCTATTTCAGACAGTCTCCCTTGAAATGGGGACTAATAAGATACTGAGGTTTCATGGAAAACTCTTGAGCAAGAAAGTAGTTTAGGTGAAACTGAGTGGTATTACTGATTTTCCAAATTAAGTGTACTGAGGCAAGCTAGTGCAGCAACTTAAGAGATTATTTTTCCCCTATTAATCCTTTATAATTATAAACAAAAAGGACCTTGGTATAACATTCCAGATGCCTTCATAATAATTTTCTTATTTATGGGGAAAGTATTTAAAGGTCACACTCAGAAAAAAAATGTTGGCCTGGTCTATTACAGAAGATGTCTATGAGTCTGGTTCTATCTGCCATGCTAAGCATCATACGGTTTGTAAATATTATGTCTTATCGTTATCTATAAGTTAGACCACTATGGCTTTTGCAAGCAGCCATGGTTAAAATAAGCTGTAGTTTAGTATTATGTGTGAACAGTGCTTGGCTTCCTACATTCTGATAGCCTATAATGCAGTTTATTTGATTTGGCTTAGAGTCTTGTGTGAATCATTTTATTGTAGTTTATTGAGCATGCTTTATGGCTTAGTGTGTTCTGTGAACCAAACTAAGTATGGTTTATTTAATAAAACACAGTTAAGCAAGCCACTGCTTGGCAAAATATGAGAGTCCAACCAGCTTATCCACATAGCTGTTATGATGCCATAGTTTGTTGGCTGTACATTTGGAAGCTAGATGCTATGATGTTCAAACTGAACCATTGACCTTTGCTTTCTGCCTGATCTTTGCTCCCATTGTAGTTCTAACACAAATTATGCTGTGAACATCTCAACTATTAAAAGCGCCTAATGAAAATACAATCAACTAGTTACCATAATGTACATTTTGTAACATGGTACTTATCACAGAAATTTATAATTTTTATATTGCATCCATGTATCTGAATTCATAACATGTCTTGCAAATCGTGAACATCAACAACTACAGCTAGCAAGATCACTTTTCTTTCTTTCTTGTAAATACTGGAATCATAACACACTCATCAAAACCAGAAGGAAAGTAACCAGTTCTCTCTATCTTCATTGCTCTTTATTTTACAAAATTCTTTACATTTCTCTGTTTAGCTTTAAAACATGAATTGCCCCTTCCAATACAATGGCCTGACTTTTTACTATGCAGAAAGAATGTCTTCCTTGTTGAAAGTAATGCTTTTATCTCCAGGCATCTTTAAAACTACTGAGGCATACAGTTAAGGGAGAGGATGAATCAGAACTTTGATCTCCAAGATGAAATTGCTGTTGTGTTCAAGGGACCAAGGACAGGTCCACAAGAAGCACAGAAAAAACCTGGGGAAAATAAATCTATAGTCAGCCAGCACAATGAATCCATTGAATTATATATCATACATCTCTGGAGCTGGTATGAACTAAGGTGATTATCCCAGCCCCCCAAAATCCTGGCCCCTTTGAACTGCTGTAGACTCCCTTCAGTTGCTGGGAACCACCCTTCACAGACATTTTTGCTTCAGGAGAGACAATATACTTGGCTTCCACACATAGCTCTTTCCCTGTTTGTCAGATCACTGATGTCTGAAACACTTGTCAGGTCTTACACGAGCTTTTTTTAAACATATATTTAGCACTCTTGAAAGACCCCTAGTCCTGTATTGCAAAACTGGTAAACCAAAAAAACAGGCAGTTTCTGCCACTGTTAACATGCATTACAGGCTTTCCATTGCTTCTGTCAAGATGGGATTTTGTTGTAATCCACTCTTACCCAATTCTGTGCTGTCAGACTGGTCAGCTCTTACGGATCTGTGATGAGCAGACCAACCTCAGTTCATAGGATATGGGCAGCAACCATTACATCTCAGAATCATTGCCTAGGACCAAAATATTTAAATCCTGGAACAGAAACTTATCCTCATGCTGCCAATCAATTCATCACAAATCACCGAGGCATGAGAGAACTATACTCACTGAAAATAATTTAACCCTACCTGTCTCTAGAATAGACTTTCTTTCATCCAGAACAGGTTGCACTAATGACTTAGGTAAAAGGGCCCAAAGGATGCTGGGTGCCATCTCTACAGCTACTTCCTGTCATGAGCACTGATGGTGAGCAGGAGGGGGCCCCTATCCAGGGGGAAAAACGCATGCGTAGTAGTGAGGAGTTAAGCAGCCATTCAAAGAGACTCAGGACAGGCCCGCCTTGACTTTTGGGGTTTATCTGTCTGGGTTTTTCCCACACTTCTTCAGTTTGTTAGGATTTTCTGTCTTATGTAGCAGTAATAAACACTAGAGACCTATTCCTCGTCTCAGCGTGGTTCCTGACTGTTAGGACACTTCCTCACTAAAGACTTGACTTTGCAACTCAAATGTGGATTCTTATGCAAGATAAATCTAAATAAACTGTGCAGTATGGAAAGGACAGATACTGGATTCTATTTTGGGAGATCATCAAAAGTGATAGTTATCAAATACAGTTCCTCTGCAATGAAGAAGACAACTTTAAGTTCCACACACACATTCTTTGTACAAATCCCAAGTTGACCAAACACATTGGAAAAAAAAGGTTAAAATTCTAATTCAAAATAAAGCAATTAGTCATATCAATATTTATTAAGACGTTATCTAACAGTTAAGAATGGAAAGTGAATTTCATTTTTCAGTCATAGCAAATAAGTTGGTACACTACATGAGGTATTTTTCCTCTTGTTAATGGATTTTTATAATTACACAATTGCAATTGATATTCAGTGATAAATTTGAAGATGCACTTTCCACAGAGGATATGCTCTGCCCCACATTACACGGCATGTTCTTTTCCCTATATTTAATCTTGAAAAATACATGTAACTACCTTTATCATGACCTTTTGAACTCAGAATGACATAATTAATTGAAACTGTATTCTTGCATTTCATTATTAGTCATTAAAGTATTTTGTATATTTCCAAGGGCTTCATAAAACTATCACTTATATTTACTAGCCTTAGAATGTATTCAGCTAGGGAAGAGTTATGGCACTCCTGTGCCAACATGCATAATCAGTTTTTATATTTGCTAGGGTTATTTCTTTTGTAAGGCTCCAATATAAAATATAATGTATCTTCTATATTTTGTATTCAGGAAAATATTTTTATCCATTTATTTCAGCTTTCCTACCCAGTAGAAAACTACTCATGGAAAACTTTGTAATAAGTAATAAAAAAGAGCTTCAAGTAAGACTTTTAAAGTACAAGAAAGTCTTATTTGAAGCTCTTTTTTATTACTTATTACAAAGATTTCCATGAGTAGTTTTCTCTTATAAACCATTGCTTTAGCATTCAATAAAAAGTAAAGCATACTACAAAAGAATATGCACTAAAAGCAGAGATACTGCATCATATTAGTCAAATAACTAATTAACAAAATAGTAAAAGTAAAAATAAAGACCGGGTAAGTTTCTTATCAAGGTCATATAAATCAGGTTTCTGCTGAAAATTGTGATGACATATCAAGCACCTACTTATCCCCAGTTGTAAGCACTTATTGAAAAACATAATGTACTTATAGCACTGTTCATTACATAGTGCTATGATGCAGCTAGATGAATTAGATGGAAAAGCAGAGCCGATTATTTCATTGCCTCAGAGAATAAGTCCTGAAATACCATGAGTTTCCCACTTGACCAAGAATGAGGAAGAACCAGCTGGCTGCAGCTCCTTATTTAAGGACACTGCTGAAAAATTAGTGGGATTTAGGGGAACTTGGCAGACATCCCAGACTTAGAAAGTATATAAGAAAGAACTGGAATCTCAGGAGAATTAGGTAAAGATTCAGAAACAATAGGGAAATGACCTTTTAAAAAAAATTCTAGGAATAGGAATAAGCTGGAATTATTAAGGATCCTCATGTACATATTTTTAAAGTCATTGCTCTTATAGCTGAGTTCAACTTTGTGTAACTCTCTGACAATGCTCCTGTTTTATGTCTCCCTGGAATTTTGCTCTGACTGAAGTTATTTTTTACCTCATTGTGAAACTAAAGAAGTTTGCAGCTTAGGGCAAGATATATATGCCTTTCAACTAATGAACCATACACATACTGACCATACTCTTGGCAGCAGTCTACTGAATATTCCAAGAAATAAGATATGTTCTTATAAAAGCCCCTCTGCATATTGATGCTCCCTGACTAATCAGGTTCCTGGCCTGCTGAGAGAGGCATATGAACTGTAAATAGTCTACTCTCATGAATCCTCCAAGATCTTGGCTGTCAATGGTGGTACAAAGGAATACATTATCTGTTGATATAGATCACATACTTTGATAGCTACATGCTAGGTGATGAAGAGAACCGATTTGAAATGACTGAGATCTTTTAGCAGCAAAGCCACACTGGTCATATACTGTAGTTATATGAAGTTAAACAAATACAATGCCATACTTAATACTTTGTGAACATAATCAATATTATGCCAGATGGTGATCCAGATATTAAATGTGGTGTTGAGCTAGTTTCCCAAATATTCTCTCAGGGAAGGACTGATCATGTCAAATCAATGTACCTATCACACTCAGACCAGGCTTTGGGGTTATTTTTACTACGCAAACATAAGAATAGGCCAGCTATTTTGCAACACTAACAAATTTAATATAACTTAAGCATTTGTGGACTACATTCCACATCATAATATGTTTGGTTATAATATGTTTTTTAGCCTTTAAGGTAGTCTTCCTTGGTTTGGCTGCACCAAACTATTATGCTTTTGGAAGAATATGCCAGCTTGCTTTAACGTTGGAATCTCATTCAGGATCAATGTCACTATATCAGGGTGGATTTTCTATCCTGCTTTCTAAAAGCAAAAATAAGAATGAATGGTTATAATAAAGCAGCAAGGTAACAGAGAAAAGAGCTTCCTACCATTAGTAGTTATCTACTAGCCATACATATTTAATAGGATGACCAGGAAGCATGATCAAAATAGAAAAGGAGAGTGACATATAATCTGCATTGTAGATCATGTACAAATATATAATATTTTCTGGAAAAGACAATACAGTCTATTTAATATTCCACACACAGCCTATTACAACTAAGCAGCTAGCATATGGATGGGTGATCACCAGAAATCTCAGGGCTGTATAAGGCAATGTGAAATCCATATTGTTACCAAGTAATCACCCAATTCTGATGGCATCAACCTGAGGATTCCATGAGGACTCAGTATAAACTTGCTGACCTCCTGGTAGACTTGTCACTCATACTGGTTTCAGTGCCAGAGGTCTAAAATACTGTGACACTGTTTTTCAAAAGGGACCTGGGAAAGATTCAGGAAGTTATAGGGCTGTCAATTTCATGTCTGTTTCAGGCAAATGGGTAGAAACAGTAATTCAGTGAAAAATAACTAGGCTGTTCTATGTCTCATGAAATCAGATCCAAGTAGCCTGAGTTTAGGAGTAAATTAGTTTCTCCCTCCCTTCCTGGTATCTTTACAATTAGCAAAAGAAACCTATTACCAACTCCCTGAACTATGACTCAGTAATATTCATTATCTATAGGATGTTTACATTAGAAAACCCAGAATTATTTTTAGTCTGATGATGCTCTAGCAAACAGTGATGATGGCTCTTTTCACATTCACAAATGTGTGTTACTTAGTGATTTTATGCTTAACTGCTCCAATAGTATTTAACCCATTATAGATTAACAGATTTAAGAGCATTTATGACAAACGCTATGCTCCTCGTCTTCCCTGCCTGATTTTCAAATAAGCAACAGGTAAGAAAACAAAATTCTTCAAGGAGAATTCATGGTCATACAAAATAGTAAAAAGCCTTTTATTACTGAATGGTATCCAAAACTATTATCAATATAAAAACACAGGAACCCTATTGATAAGTCGTGATAATCTAGTATTTTCACAAGCAGTTCTAGGCATGAGCATAGATCCTTAATTTCTCCAAAAGAAAACAAGAAGTAAAAATTAATTTCCAACTTTATTTTAAATAGCTTGTATCTTGAGCATGAATTAATATTGCTTTGAGATTTCTGCTTAACCCTTATCATTCCTCCACAACTTATAATTTATAAACAGATTTGTATAGATATGTAAGCTTTATTTCAACGACAACTTGCTCTGAAAGAAAGCTACTTTCAGCTTTCAAGTGTTCAGTGGCAAATAGTAAAACATTATTTTTATGTCCAGGAGAAAAAAAGAAAAAAAATTGACTGGATTCATATATCATGCAAAACTATGATTTGTTAAACCATATTTGTCTCTTTGTTACTAAGTCATAATTGGTTGGGTTCACAAACATCACTAAGCCATAAAGTGAAATTTACCAACCAGAAGATTGGGTTTACACAGCATGCTTTCATGGGAACAAAAAATGATAGTTTACTGCCTGAATTACCCATATGGTGGTACCCAGGATGCCAGTTAGTCTAGTCCAGTATTGCAACATCTCTTTTGGTCCCTGCCAGCTTCAATGCCTCCCTGAATTTATTTTATATAATTTTTAAAAAAAATATATGAATTACTAGAATGCTACAAAACAAAGCACTATCTTCAAACTTCATTTTTTTTCAAATAATAAATGTCAGAGGCATTATTAGAAAATAAAAATTGTTAATCATTGCAGCTAGTTCTTTTATTGGAAGTGTGCCCACCCGCCCAGAAAAAAAGATAGTGAAGTTGAAGTGGCAAAGAGTATGTGGGTGTTTTGTGACTTCCCTCTCTGGCAGCCATTCTTTGAGCATGCCCATGTCATATTTTCAAAATTCCAAAGTTGCCTATAAGCCCAAAAGTTGGGGGAGGGCTGGCTTAATGTGATAAATAAGGAAGTCACTGTTAGACTGCCTTCTGTTGTTTAATTACAAGAGAATATTTTATAGTCCTGAATAATAGACCTTGTACATTTCTAATTTGCTTCTGTTACTGCCATTTTTTTCTCACAATGGCATCAGGCTTTATAAATCTAGATGCCTATTTTCCTAAAACAATGCTGAAACAACTTATTTTCAAAGGATAATTCCACACAAGGCCACCAAACAACCTTACTCGCAGAATTTTATAGAGAGACCAGAGTATGCCATCTTCCACTTGTAATTCACTCCCCTCATGTTTTCCCACTGATTCTTTCAGACAAGAACTGGCTGTCTGGATGTTATCCAAAGTAATTATAAATGAGCTATCTGCAGGGGCATCAACATTCAGAAGAGCAGTGCCCTTTTCAGTTTTATTTTTTCAACTATTCCCTAGAAAACAAAGTTCGAAGGAAATTAATATTTATAATAAACTTCTATTTGGAGCTAAGGAATATAAATCACACTCACACAAGAATAATGTAACTGGGCTGTGTTCCAGAGATGGAAACTTTCTTCCACAGATATTCACTTGCTCAGAGATATATAGGCCACTTTAGTTACCTAGAGTGCTTAACAGTACGCATATTCATTTCAAGAGGGATTTAACAGGAATACGTATTCAAGATCCAAACATTAGAATAAACCAGTTCTACTAATGAAACTATACAGTGTCTCTAAAGTATTATTTGCTTTACAATTACACTTTTTATGGTAAGTAGAAGACCAATTTGGAAAGCTACTATTGATAGAACACAATTATGGCTTTAGGCTGTCATTTATGTTGTTCTGTTGACCTGAACCACAGTAGTGCAATAACTTGTTAATATGAACAGCTCTTAATATCAAATCACTCCTGAGGAAGGTAGAGAATTTCACATTTTGAGGAAAATGCCTTACATAATTCATGCTTGGATAGTTTGTGACAGGATGTGTTTTGAGAAAATCTTGCTTTGGGTGTGTAGCAGTTTTTAATATTAATAATCAGAATGCAAAGAAGTTAATAAAAGTATGAAATTAGAAGATCAAATAGAACTGATGGAGACAACTGGTTTTAAGATTGAGAAAAAAGCAAAATACTTGCATATTACTATAACAAATATGAATTGTATGTTGTTTCAAAATATTTACGTTAAGACATGGAATAAAATTAAGAAGGACATGTTAAGGTGGGATAAATTAAAATAGTCACTGTTGGGGAGAATCTCCTTGATAAAAATGAATATTTTGCCAAGAATGATGTCTTTGTTTCAGACAATATCTGTTTTGACAATTGATGTACCATTAAAAAAAAAAGGCAAAAATATATATCTAAAGTTATATAAAGGTAAAGGTAAAGGTTTCCCTTGACGTAAAGTCCAGTCGTGTCCGACTCTAGGGGGCGGTGCTCATCTCCGTTTCTAAGCCTTAGAGCCGGCGTTGTCCCTAGGGACACTTCCGGGTCATGTGGCCAGCATGACTCACGGAACGCCGTTACCTTCCCGCCGAAGCGGTACCAATTAATCTACTCACATTTGCATGTTTTCGAACTGCTTGGTGTGCAGGAGCTGGGACGAGCAACGGGAGCTCACCCCGCCGCGCGGTTTCGAACCGCCGACCTTCCGATCGACAGCTCAGCGGTTTAACCCGCAGCGCCACCACGTCCCTTAAAGTTATATAGCAAGGGAAAAAAAATCACAAGTTAAATTTAAAGCGTTACAAGTTGCAAAGGAATGAGGACGATTGAGTTTACCAGGTTTGAAATTGTTTGGCCTGGATGAAAGAATGGATGTTGCTGAGAAACAAGAGACTTTTAGAGTTAGAAGGTCATGACCTGAAATTTGGATAGTATGGATATTTATGGTACGATAAAGTTAAAAAATAATTATTAGACATGCCATGTTGAGAAGTTTCAGAAAAACATCTATTTCTGTTTTATTGACTATTCTAAAGCCTTTGACTGTGTGGACCATAACAAATTGTGGCAAGTTCTTAGTGGTATGGGGATACCAAGTCATCTTGTATGCCTCCTGAAGAATCTGTATAACGACCAAGTAGCAACAGTAAGAACAGACCACGGAACAACAGACTGGTTTAAGATTGGGAAAGGAGTACGGCAGGGCTGTATACTCTCACCCTACCTATTCAACTTGTATGCAGAACACATCATGCGACAAGCTGGCCTTGAGGAATCCAAGGCTGGAGTTAAAATCGCTGGAAGAAACATTAACAATCTCAGATATGCAGATGATACCACTTTGATGGCTGAAAGTGAAGAGGAACTGAGGAGCCTTATGATGAAGGTGAAAGAAGAAAGTGCAAAAGCTGGCTTGCAGCTAAACCTCAAAAAAACCAAGATTATGGCAAGCAGCTTGATTGATAACTGGCAAATAGAGGGAGAAAATGTAGAAGCAGTGAAAGACTTTGTATTCCTAGGTGCAAAGATTACTGCAGATGCTGACTGCAGTCAGGAAATCAGAAGACGCTTAATCCTTGGAAGAAGAGCAATGACAAATCTCGATAAAATAGTTAAGAGCAGAGACATCACACTGACAACAAAGGCCCGCATAGTTAAAGCAATGGTGTTCCCTGTAGTAACATATGGCTGCGAGAGCTGGACCATAAGGAAGGCTGAGCGAAGGAAGATCGATGCTTTTGAACTGTGGTGTTGGAGGAAAATTCTGAGAGTTCCTTGGACTGCAAGAAGATCAAACCAGTCCATCCTCCAGGAAATAAAGCCAGACTGCTCACTTGAGGGAATGATATTAAAGGCAAAACTGAAATACTTTGGCCACATAATGAGAAGACAGGACACCCTGGAGAAGATGCTGATGCTAGGGAGAGTGGAGGGCAAAAGGAAGAGGGGCCGACCAAGGGCAAGATGGATGGATGATATTCTAGAGGTGACGGATTTGTCCCTGGCGGAGCTGGGGGTGTTGACGACCGACAGGAAGCTCTGGCGTGGGCTGGTCCATGAAGTCACGAAGAGTCGGAAGCGACTAAACGAATAAACAACAAATGTTGAGAATATGGAATAGATATAAATAGATATAAATAGTTATAGCCGCCAAGGGTCCCTCCTTAGGGGGGAGATGGGTGGTGATAAAAATTTGACAAATAAATAAATCCAGGTTGTGCCAGAAAACACCTTTATGGATCTCAGGTCAAGAAGGGTATCAGAGAAGAGAAAGAGCAGACAATGGTTGATGTACAGGGAATTATTGGAAAACCATCAAGGGGAATTTAAAATCAAATCAAGAGGGCAATTAATAGCAGAAGACTATAGTTGTTATTGGTTTTTCCATTTACAGTTATCAGAAAGATTCAAAATGGACAAAAAGACTTATGGTATGGAGAAAAGTAATACAGAATTTGAAGTACAATTGTGTACAGATGATGAACTAAAATGTATAAACGTTTGTTGAAATTTGAAACAGAGGAAGAACAGAGTATGATAAAGTGGGCTAAGAAGTTTGGTTATAAAATACAGATGGATCAATGGGAAAATATGTGATTAAAAAGGATTGAAATTTATATTGTGTTATGATCTCAAACAGAATGTTTATAAAATGATGTATTGTTGGTACATGATGCCAGAGAAATTATCTAGAATGTATAAAGGCACTATATATGTATGTTGGAAATGTGAACAACATGAAGTGTCATTTTATCATGTTTGGTGGATATGTAAAAAAGCTAAAAATATTGGATTCAAATACATACTTTGATACAGAGGATTTTAAAGATTAATATTCAATTGAAGGCAGAAATTTTCTTTGTAGGCTAATGGATAAACAATTAGAAAAAAGCCATGGGAGATTATTTTTATATATGATTGCTGTGGCGTGATTATTATATGCACAGATATGGAAAGATTCAACACTACCCACTATGGAGGGATGGTTGGTGAAATTGACAGATTTTGCTGAGATGAATAAATTAATCTATTTGATTAGAGAAAAGACACTATGTATATTTATTGGTGACAGGAAACCTCTTATGGACTTTTTGTGTAAAAATGAAAAAATGAACTTGTGATTTATGGCTTTGATGATTAGACAGGATAGATTATAGAAAGAAGAGCATTACGATATACTGTAACTTTAGAGAGAGTGGTTAAAATATAATTGTACTTATAACTGCTGTGAAGAATATTGGAAGCCACTTCTTTGTTATCTTTTCTCTTTCTTTTCTATTTTTCTTCAACTTTCTTTAACAAAGGAGAAAAGTTATTTCACCTTTGCCAAAAGCTCCAGATGGGCTGTTGAGACTTAAAACAGATGAACAGTTTTACAGGGAAACTGATACTTCAGCTTAAAAATTAAAAAAAGATGATGTTCCTTAATTTCAAAGAAATGAAAAGGCTTAGTGAATCAGGACAATAGCTCTTTCCAAAAGCAAACATCTAAAGCAAAGGTTCCTTATCATACTATGCTGGAGGCAAATTGTTGCTTTGGGAACTTGCAACCTTAGAGTCTGAATCTTGCTTCTTCATCTATCTGTAAATCAAAATACAATTCCTATGTGTCTGGTTTGCTGCATATCAACAATAAAACTAGATAGAGGGGAAATCATTTTCTCAATTCAGTATGTATTTTCTTTGGAGGCCCACAGTGGAAAAAGAAAAAGAATGGTAACATTCCTACCATGATTTAGACATTCAGTTGGAATTATATGCTTTCAATTTCAGATGACATGGTGAATCAATATTGGATATGGCAAAAAGTGCACAATCAGATCTAATTTGGGCAAGCAGGTACTGTGGAAATTGTAACTCACAACGGATGCTAATTAATTTTTCTGTCAAAGTGACATTCTAACAGGTTTACTATATGTATAAAATTCCACAAATACAATTACTCTTAATAATCCTTTGCTATTTTCTCCCTGCCTTATTGGTGGATTTGAAAAAGATACTGACTTTTCCAGTTTAGCCATTTTGACAATTGGAGGCATTCCTGCCTTTTATTATTAATTTGGTTTTTTTGCACTGGAGGGTTTTCTTTTCCAAATCTGGAAATTACATTTAAGACATTCTGGAAATGTCTTAAATTTCAGTGTGAAATAGATTTTTTTTTTTTTTAAAAAGATGAACAAAAAGCCTCTGCATCCTTGGCTGTACCTACATATAGAGAAGGGCTGAAGTCTGCTGGTGCGACTCTGCTTGAATTAACATCCTGTAGACTTGAAGCACAACAAAGCAAATTTGGCTAGATGGATGGTGTACACCTTTCTAGTTGTGTAAGCATGTACTCAGGTGTTCAGCAAAGGGTTATGGTAACTAAAGTCAATAGGGATACAACAATTTCACACATGGGAAGGCAGAGAATCCTTATGCCAGACCTCTCAGAATCTGAATCTGAGTTTGATGTATTCCCATTTTTTGCTGAGACCAGACTCTTTGCTGATACTTCCCAAAAGTGATACATGAAACAGGACCTCGACTGAAAATGATGAGGAGTCTCAATACCCAGGGTTTCAGAAGTGAAACACAATTTTTTTTTCCAACAAAAAGCTCAGGGAGAAAAAAAAAGACAACAGATCTGTGTCTGAAAATAAAAAAAGAAAAGTAAGGCAAGCCAGAAAGTAAATTTTTAAATTCAATTAATTTGCAAGGAATATCAGGGAAATAATTCTTTTGAATGGCATGGAACAAATGCTTCATATACAATCTAGAAATCCAACTGTGATAAGAAACTGGAATTCTTCGACGAACACTTTGTAACTTTGGTGTTAGCAAAATTACTTGTATCTATCCATCTTTTCCAGCAACAGTTAAATCTTTGCAATATATCATTAAGTATTGAATTTCTTGAGAATGTTTCAAAAGACTGGCTATGGTTCATTCTTCTCTCTCATTGGCTATGTATTCATCCTACTTACATTTTAAAATAGTAAGCCTTGGGAAGTCTGTATCAAATGACTCTGCTGAATGTGTAGAGTACAGTTTATTTCTTCAGCAAAGGATTGTTACCTTGTTGTGGTGCTGGAGCTTGAGCACCTCAATGATGCCATGAGCTAAACCGTGAAGGGCCACCCAAGACAGGAAGGTCATGACAGAGAGGTCAGACTAAATGCGATCCCTGGGGAAGGTAATGGCAACCCACCCCAGTATTCTTGCCATGAAAACTAAATGGATCAGCACAACCAGAGATATGTCGGTATACCATCGGAAGATGAGACCCCCCCAGGTCGGAAGATGGTCAAAATGCTACTGGGGAGGAACAGAGGATGAGTTCAACTAGCCCCAGACGTGATGACGCAGCTAGCTCAAAGCCAAAAGGACGGCTAGCGGCCGACGGTGCTGGTGGTGAACGGCGAATCCGATGTTCTAAGGATCAACACACCATTGGAACCTGGAATGTAAGATCTATGAGCCAGGGCAAATTGGATGTGGTTATTGGTGAGATGTCAAGATTCAAGATAGACATTCTGGGCATCAGTGAACTGAAATGGACTGGAATGGGCCACTTCACATCAAATGACCACCAGATCTACTACTGTGGACCACAGAAGAAATGGAGTAGCCTTCATAATTAATAGTAAAGTGGCTAAAGCAGTGCTTGGATACAACCCAAAAAACGACAGAATGATCTCAATTCGAATTCAGGGCAAGCCATCTAACATCACAGTGATCCAAATATACGCCCCAACCACAAATGCTGAAGAAGCTGAAGTAGAGCAGTTCTATGAGGATCTGCAGCACCTACTGGACAACACGCCTAAAAGAGATGTTATTTTCATCACAGGAGACTGGAATGCTAAGGTGGGCAGTTAAATGACACCTCGAATTACAGGTAAGTATGGCCTGGGAGAACAAAATGAAGCAGGACACAGGCTGAAAGAATTTTGCCAAGACAATTCACTCTGCATAACAAACACTCTCTTCCAACAACCTAAGAGACGGCTTTATACATGGACTTCACCAGATGGACAACACCGAAATCAGATTGACTACATCCTTTGCAGCCAAAGGTGGTGGACATCTGTACAGTCAGTAAAAACAAGGCCTGGAGCTGACTGTAGTTCAGATCACGAACTTCTTCTTGCACAATTTAGAATCAGACTCAAGTGATTAGGGAAGACCCACAGATCAGCTAGATATGAGCTCACTAATATTCCTAAGGAATATGCAGTGGAGGTGAAGAATAGATTTAAGGGACTGGACTTAGTAGATAGGGTCCCGGAAGAACTCTGGACAAAAGTTGGCAGCATTGTTCAGGAGGCGGCAACAAAATACATCCCAAAGAAAGAGAAAGCCAAGAAGGCAAAATGGCTGTCTGCTGAGACACTAGAAGTAGCCCAAGAAAGAAGGAAAGCAAAAGGCAACAGTGATAGGGGGAGATATGCCCAATTAAATGCAAAATTCCAGAGGTCAGCCAGAAGAGATAAGGAATTATTTTTAAGCAAGCAATGCGCAGAAGTGGAAGAAGACAATAGAATAGGAAGGACAAGAGACCTCTTCCAGAAAATTAGAAACATTGGAGGTAAATTCCAGGCCAAAATGGGTATGATCAAAAACAAAGATGGCAAGGATCTAACAGAAGAAGAAGAGATCAAGAAAAGGTGGCAAGAATATACAGAAGACCTGTATAGGAAGGACAACAATATCGGGGATAGCTTTGACGGTGTGGTCAGTGAGCTAGAGCCAGACATCCTGAAGAGTGAGGTTGAGTGGGCCTTAAGAAGCATTTCTAATAACAAGGCAGCAGGAGACGACGGCATCCCAGCTGAACTGTTCAAAATCTTGCAAGATGATGCTGTCAAGGTAATGCATGCTATATGCCAGCAAATTTTGAAAACACAAGAATGGCCATCAGATTGGAAAAAATCAACTTATATCCCCATACCAAAAAAGGGAAACACGAAAGAATGTTCAAACTATCGAACAGTGGCACTCATTTCACATGCCAGTAAGGTAATGCTCAAGATCCTGCAAGGTAGACTTCAGCAGTTCATGGAGCGAGAATTGCCAGATGTACAAGCTGGGTTTAGAAAAGGCAGAGGAACTAGGGACCAAATTGCCAATATCCGCTGGATCATGGAAAAAGCCAGGGAGTTTCAGAAAAACATCTATTTCTGTTTTATTGACTATTCTAAAACCTTTGACTGTGTGGACCATAACAAATTGTGGCAAGTTCTTAGTGGTATGGGGATACCAAGTCATCTTGTATGCCTCCTGAAGAATCTGTATAACGACCAAGTAGCAACAGTAAGAACAGACCACGGAACAACGGACTGGTTTAAGACTGGGAAAGGAGTATGGCAGGGCTGTATACTCTCACCCTACCTATTCAACTTGTATGCAGAACACATCATGCGACAAGCTGGCCTTGAGGAATCCAAGGCTGGAGTTAAAATCTCTGGAAGAAACATTAACAATCTCAGATATGCAGATGATACCACTTTGATGGCTGAAAGTGAAGAGGAACTGAGGAGCCTTATGATGAAGGTGAAAGAAGAAAGTGCAAAAGCTGGTTTGCAGCTAAACCTCAAAAAACCAAGATTATGACAAGCAGCTTGATTGATAACTGGCAAATAGAGGGAGAACATGTAGAAGCAGTGAAAGACTTTGTATTTCTAGGTGCAAAGATTCCTGCAGATGCTGACTGCAACCAGGAAATCAGAAGACGCTTAATCCTTGGGAGAAGAGCAATGACAAATCTTGATAAAATAGTTAAGAGCAGAGACATCACACTGACAACAAAGGCCCGCATAGTTAAAGCAATGGTGTTTCCCATAGTAACATATGGCTGCGAGAGCTGGACCATAAGGAAGGCTGAGCGAAGGAAGATCGATGCTTTTGAACTGTGGTGTTGGAGGAAAATTCTGAGAGTTCCTTGGACTGCAAGAAGATCAAACCAGTCCATCCTCCAGGAAATCAAGCCAGACTGCTCACTTGAGGGAATGATATTAAAGGCAAAACTGAAATACTTTGGCCACATCATGAGAAGACAGGACACCCTGGAGAAGACACTGATGCTAGGGAGAGTGGAAGGCAAAAGGAAGAGGGGCCGACCAAGGGCAAGATGGATGGATGATATTCTAGAGGTGATGGACTCGTCCCTGGGGGAGCTGGGGGTGTTGACGACCGACAGGAAGGTCTGGCGTGGGCTGGTCCATGAAGTCACGAAGAGTCGGAAGTGACTAAATGAATAAACAACAACAGTTCATTTAATTTCTTATTTATATCCTGGTTCAATTATGGGTAAAGACTTCATTGTAATTACAAGAATATTACAAGAATAGTAATTACACAAAGAAATTAGAATAGAGACAGTGCCATTCAAGTATATGGAAAATATACTACTGCAGTAGTCACAAATTTGTTTTATTAAATCTATTTTGAGTATTACCGGGCAGACTATAGGAAGCTTGTTGGCATGCTGTAACTGTTAATGTTTTGACTAGGGGAAAATATACTGGTGGAAATTGGTCTGGCCACATAAGGAGATACTTGTTCATCTTTCCTGTTCTACTGTAACGTTTGCCTATTCTAATAGACTCAGTCTCACAAGTAGATGCTAAATGATAACTGGTTTATTGAAAGAATAGTGTGCAATACAAAGAAAGCTGAGAATGAGCAAAAGCGCGCCAAATACAAACTAAAACTCCTCGCTTCCAAGCCAGTCCCGCCCCGCTCCCTCCTTAACAACCACCCCCTCCCAGGTGTTGAAAACCGTTACCCACATCGGCCTGAGAAAGTAACCTTGAACATGCCCAATAGCCCAAACAACATTCCACAGTTGCAACAGCAAGATTACAGCCAGGCACGGCTGGAAATTTCCACCCAGCAAACCCGGATCAGAAAAGTGACATGCGAAACATTACGATGTATGCAAAACATTGAAACGATGAACATGACATACTGCCCCCCTAAAGAGAAAGATATCTAAGGAGCGGGCTTATGGGGGTAGGCGGAATGAAAACGAGCAACCAAAACAGGTGAGCGAACATGGTGAGCAGCAACCCATTCAGGATGGGGGAAGTGCTTCCATTGGACCAGATATTGTAAGGTAGAGCGAAGGCGGCGAGAATCAAGGATGTCGTGGACTTCGAAGTGTTGCTGGCCATTAATCATAATGGGAGCGGGTGGTGTTGGGCGAGGATGCCAGCGGTCTGACAGGTGATAAGCTTTAAGCAGGCTGCAATGAAAGACAGGATGCAAACGTTTAAGATTATGAGGCAAGTCCAATTTAAAAGTCACAGGATTAATTTGGGCAAGAACGGGAAAGGGCCCCACAAACTTCGGCGCTAGTTTCTTAGAGGGTTGGGGTGATTTAATAAATTTTGTGGAGAGGTAGACCTTGTCTCCAACTTTGAAAGGTGGTTGAGGTGCCTGTTTGGTGTCAGCATGGCGTTTATAAGCTGCTTGAGCATCAGCAAGAGCTTGTTTTATCTTCAGCCAAGAGTCCCCCAGATGAGCAGCCCAGTCTGCCGGGGAGGAAGGAGGAGAGGTTGGTTGAGGCAGTTCAGGGATGGGGATGAAATCACGACCAAAGACGGTTGCGAAAGGGCACTTGCCCAGTACTTTGATGGACAGCATTGTTATAGGCAACTTCAGCAAAAGGAAGAAGGTCGACCCAATTGTCTTGTTGATAATTAACAAAAGCACATAAATATTGTTCCAAGGTAGAATTAAGCACCTCCATGGCTCCGTCAGTCTCAGGATGCAACGCAGTGGATAGAGCTTGTTTAGTACCCACCAGTTTCATAAACGCCTGCCAAAATTGCGAAGTGAATTGTGTGCCTCTGTCAGTCACCAAACGGGAGGGGCTACCATGGAGGTGGTACACGTGTACAAAAAAGAGGTGGGCCAGCTGTTGCGCTGAGGGAATAGAAGCGCACGGGATGAAATGAGCTTGTTTTGAGAAAAAGTCCTTTACCATCCAAATCACAGTTTTCCGTTGACTTGGAGGCAGATCTACAATAAAATCCATGGAGATTTCCTCCCTGGGGTGAGAGGGATTGGTCACAGGCTGGAGCAAGCCGTGAGGCTTCCCCACCTTCCGTTTAGAAGCAGCGCAAACAGAACAGGAGGCAATATAGGCTTTAACATCCCACCGGAGTGTGGGCCACCAGAATTGGTGTCTCACCAAGTGCAGTGTTTTAACAAAGCCAAAATGTCCTGCCAGTTTGTCATCATGGCAACGGAGTAAAATGTTTTTGCGTAAAAGTTCAGGTACATAGAGCCGATCGTTTTTCCAAGCAAAACCTTTGTCAAAAGCAACAGTGTTAAGGTTGGCTTGCAACCAAGTATCAGATTTCAATTCTGAAAGAAACTGTTGTTGCAAATCTGAGGGAATTGGCAAACGTCCCGGACGGGGTGAAATTGATTTGGTTGGTTGCTGCGTGCGGGTCTGGCTGTGCGTCACAGCCGCAAGACTCAATTGCGGCTCTGTCCAGAGAGTCCCTATTACCTCAGGCACATTGCTGGAATCTTGGGGTCTGCGTGACAATGCATCGGCCAGAAGGTTTTCTTTCCTGGGATAAAGTTTAATTTGAAATAAAAACGGCTAAAAAACTGAGCCCATCGAATTTGCTTTGGGTTGAGTTTACGGGGTGCACTGAGTGCTTCGAGGTTTTTGTGATCAGTCCAAACCTCGAAAGGATGAGCAGCCCCCTCTAACAAATGGCGCCAAGTGTCCAAAGCAGCTTTTACAGCAAAAGCCTCTTTTTCCCAAATGTGCCATCTCCTTTCAGTCTCAGAGAATTTACAAGAGAGATAAGCACAAGGCTTCAAACACCCCGATTCGTCTGCCTGTAAGAGGAGTGCTCCAATAGAAAAATCAGAGGCATCCACCTGTACCACAAATGGTTTGTTAGGATCTGGATGCTGCAGAATAGGTTCTGCTGTGAATAGTTTTTTAAGCGTGTCGAAAGCCATCTGGCATGCAGGCGTCCATTTTAATAATGCGCTGGGATTCTTTGATCTCCTGGTGTCCCCCTGCCCCTTAGTTTTAAGCAACTCAGTAAGGGGGAGGGCGATTTCTGCAAATGAGTTTATGAAGGATCTATAGAAATTCGCGAAACCGAGGAAACTTTGGAGTTGCCTCCGTGTACGTGGTGCCTCCCATGACAGAATGGCCTCGATTTTAGCTGGATCCATTTCAATACCTTTGTCTGAAATTCTATAACCCAAATAGTCAATTTGAGACTTATGAAAAGCACATTTAGGCAATTTAGCATACAGTTCAGCTTTTCTCAACTTGTTGAGCACTTGTCTGACTAGTTTCACATGGTCCTCCATTGTTGTAGTATAGATCAATACATCATCCAAATATACCAATACACCTTTATATAAATGGTCATGCAAGACCTCATTAATCAATTGCATAAAAACCCCAGGTGCTCCCGCCAACCCAAAAGGTAACACTTTATATTGAAAAGAGCCCAGAGGACAATTGAAAGCAGTTTTCCACTCATCACCTTCCCTTATGCGAATCCGGAAATATGCCTCCCTCAAGTCCAATTTAGAGAATATTTTTCCCTCTGACAGATGTGATAACATGTCTTTGATTAACGGAACGGGATATTTATTTAATATTGAGACTGCATTCAAACCACGAAAATCTGTGCATAATCTCAAAGTCCCATCTTTCTTTGGTCTGAACAGAACAGGCGCACCCACTGGGGAACTTGCTGGCTCAATAAAACCCCGAGCCAGATTTTTATCCACAAAATCCCTTAGCGTTGCCAGTTCCTTCTGGGTCATAGCATAAATTTTTGGCTTAGGCAACTTTGCATTAGGGATAAAGTTTATGGCACAGTCAGTTTTTCAGTGTGGCGGTAGCTGATCTGCTTCCTTTTCACCAAACACATCCACAAAGTCCTGGTATTGCTCCGGCAACCCTTCTAGGAATTCAGTAAGACGGTGCGGAGAGGTTGCTGATGCCCGCCCCACTTCACTGCTATCCAATAAATCCCCCTTCGGGGCTTTATAAAACCCATCTGCAAAAGTCACAGTCCTGTGCACCCAGTTTATGTGTGGGTTCTGTTGAACAAACCAAGGCATCCCCAAAATGACAAACGGACCCCCCACAGGCGCCACCACGAAAGGTAGCTTTTCCCAGTGACTTCCCATTTGCAATGCCACCATCCCTGTGGAGTGGGTCACCGGTTTCCCCCCTGCTGTAGATCCATCCAATTGGGTAAAGGTCATTTCCCGGTTCAAAGGGAACGTGGGTAGCTCCAAAGCAGCCACCACATCGGGGTGCATTAAACACCGTGAGCACCCTGAATCAACCATTGCCCACACTTCAACAGTTCGTGTGCGTGATCCCAATTTCACCTTCACTGTCAGCGTAGGGAAATTTCCACTCAGCGAAGTGTGATCGTGCCCTTCCTCTTCCACCTGCCCAGCGGCGCTCTTTAAAGCAGGTGGCCGGTGTTTCCCGCCGGTTGCTCCAACACATTTTCTTCCTCCTCTCCGAAGAACGGGATCTCCTCCGCTTCAACCGCTGCCACCGCCGCCTTCATCCTTCTTGGTAGAGACGGAGATTTCCCGGATGACTTTTCCCCTCAGTCTTCGGCCTTTCGTTTTGGGCACGCCGCCACTCGGTGTCCCTCTTTTCTGCACCGCAGACATTGACCCTTCGCAAAACGTCGCTCCTTTTCTTTGTCCCAGACCCGCTGGCTGGATCTCCTTTGTGGAGTGGAGGTGCGGGGCCCTTTACTGAATCTCCCATACCTCAACGACTTACTGTAAGCAAATGTCTCTAGGGCATGTTCTGCGCTGCCTGCCAGCTGAATCCAGTCATACAAGGTTCTTGGGTCCTCACGCCCCAAAGCCCACTTCAGGATTTTGGTTTCCAGCCCCTCTTTGAACATCTCCACTAGGGTGGATTGGGACCAATCCTCCACCTTTCCAGCCAGTGCTTTAAACTCCATCGCATAATCTGCCACGGATCGTGATCCTTGATACAGTCTCTTTAATGCCCGCTTTGCTCTTTCCTGAGCTAACGGGTCTTCGAAATGTTGGCGTAATGCCCATAAAAATTCCTCGAAATCTTCCAACTCTGGAGCGTCTGATTGGCCCAGCTGTACAAACCAATCGGCCGCCCTCCCCTTTAGCTTGGTAGCAACTGCGGTTATTTTGCTCTGTTCTGAGCGAAATCCCTGTTCCCAATCTTCCATATAACTTTTAGCCTTAGTTATGAAGAAGGACAATTTGGTGGGGTCCCCATCAAACTTTACTGTGAAAGGTGGGGGTCTCCCAGCTTCAGGTCGTTCCGCCCTCTGTACGGCCCCTAGTGAGCACCTCACTGATGGAGGGGACCTCGAAATTGTCACCCCCGGGCCTCTCTCTTCTCCTCTGCACCGGACCCTGCTTCTCCCTCTGGGGGATGGAAGGGGTGCTGGTGATATGGAACGCTTACGATGGGGCCCTTCCTTTCCTCTCTCAGGGGACCACCGACCTGTGGACATTCTCTTCAACATACTTTCCACTGAATCTAATTTGTGCTCCAACGCCTTTATATGCTCAGGGGTGAGTGCCCCTTTGGGCGCTTCTTTTACGACCACCTTAGGTGACAACGGATGCCTCCGTTTCGAAGGGGCTTGCACCACCCCAACGTCCGAGTCCTCCTCCCAGGTGAAATAGTCACCAGCCAAGGTGCTGGCCGTTTCCGGTAATTTCCGACGTGCCTCCGACCCCTTTAACTTTAAGTCGGGTTCTGCCCGAGCCTCCGGAGCATCGCTGCAGGGTACCTTCTCCGCTCTAACCACCGTGGAGTCCAGTTCCCCTTCGCTCAATGCCCCGCTCGCCATCTCCTGCAATCTCGGTTCGTTCGCTAGCGCTCCCTTCTACAGACAAAGCTGGATAGGGCTAGCAGAACAAGGGTTTTAGGATTCTCAGCTTTATGTAACGTTTGCCTATTCTAATAGACTCAGTCTCACAAGTAGATGCTAAATGATAACTGGTTTATTGAAAGAATAGTGTGCAATACAAAGAAAGCTGAGAATGAGCAAAAGTGCACCAAATACAAACTAAAACCCCTCGCTTCCAAGCCAGTCCTGCCCCGCTCCCTCCTTAACAACCACCCCCTCCCAGGTGTTGAAAACCGTTACCCACATCGGCCTGAGAAAGTAACCATGAACATGCCCAATAGCCCAAACAACATTCCACAGTTGCAACAGCAAGATTACAGCCAGGCACAGCTGGAAATTTCCACCCAGCAAACCCGGATCAGAAAAGTGACATGCGAAACGTTACGATGTATGCAAAACATTGAAACGATGAACATGACATCTACTGCCAGACACATCAATAATTTTGGATGACAGTGGATCTGTATTGGATATATGGGATGCATGAACTGTCTGAAGTAAATCCAATTGCGCGAAGGTTTAAGTATCAGGGACGGAGAGTTGTTTCTGCCCTAATTTCATCTTTCTTCACATAGCACTTCTGACAAGGTTTTAGTGTTTGTACTTGGTTGTAGTGATCCGAATAAACTAAGGATTCTATTATTATAGTGGTCATCCTATTGTGTAAATACTTCTTTGCTAGAATGTATGCACACAGAAGACTCCTTGAGTTTATGGTCATTGAGTAGACCTACTGTATTGGGTTGCATAAATCTAGATAACTGTGGCTGAAAAATAAAAAGCGGAAGACTTTTTTTTGCTATCTAGTAGTTACTCAGATTTTTGTCCTTCCCAGATATGATAGGCATATTATTAGAGGTTTCAATAACTCTGTTGAGGCTTCCTTTATAGGAAGGAAGTTTAAATTTTACAGTATATGAAGTAGTCCCATAGCATAATGCAACAGCTTTCTTGACTAGGAATGAATGTATTTATCAAGACTGGTTTTTCTCAATTTGTTCATTTTACAACCTTGGGTTTGTTCTATAATATATCTACTTTAAAAAAAAGTGTGCAATATATTTTTGTGTGCATCATTGCTAAAATACACACTTGGTGTGCCCTTTTGTAAGCAAATTACCTTATATGTTACATAGGTATATACCATATTCACAAATATACACTATTCCGTATACAACTTGATCTAATCAGTACATTACTGTATGCATTACAACTTCCAGAAAAATATAAATATCAAATAATAATCAAACCAATATAAAATAATTTCAAATCACATGTTGGTTTGGGAAATAAACATTAGCTAAATTTCCATTAAAATGCATATTTCTACTTGTAAGTACAGAAAAAAACTAGGAAGAGCAGCTGCATGATGTGTATAATACATGGTTTGATGGTCGGATACAGATTGTTTGAATTTGTTATTGTTAGGATAATGATGATGATGCCAGGGAGATGAACAGTGTTCTGGTAATATCAGCAAACTTGGCCACCTCACAAGGCCTGAGTTTCAGATTATTTTACGTACAAGTTAGCAAAATATTCCATGATAGCTGCCTTTGAAAGTCCTAACAGAGTTCATCTGGTTCAAATCACAGATGTTGGCTTTGTACATCCAGATGCTGAATTCAACAAAAGGACCAGGCTATAATCTGAGTGTTGTATCTTTGACATATTTATACTTTTTATATTGGGGAGATAAAGAAAATATACAAAATATCTTACTTAAATTTATCAGCAGGTTTAAAGATCTTATTTACATGGTTAAACAAGTGATTACAAGTTTATTATATTATTAAAATATATCTAGATGAAGGGCAAATTCTTTTAATGTATCTATCTCTTGGATAGTATAAGTTATTGTATGTTTTTCCTTTTTAAGACATTTATATTTCAAATGAAACTATACTTTTTAAATCATTTTAAACAAAATACCTTTCTATCCAGTTAAACAAAAACCAGTATCACAGAGTAATACACAATCTTCCCATGACTTCAGTTGTGCTTTAGTGCTTAAGTTATGAAAACAATCACATTATAAAACTAAATTAACTAAAACTAAATTGTAGATGAAAATTTAATCTTATTTTTCTTCTCTGTGAATAATCAGAACAGTCCAAATTGTATTACATTTCAGAACATATTCAGTATCTGTCAACTTTAATTCTTAGATGTGATATTTATTGGACACAATTCATCAAAAGCTGTTATCTGTTATTTGAATTGCTAAATTATTATGGCTAATTCAAGTAGTTACAACTTCAATTTGAAAATAAAGGAATAATTTCACTGGGCATTAGTAACATTTTTAATGGAAAAGCTTTATGAATATTGAGATATAATGTGTCTTCATTTGTCACTGGGATAATTAGGTTGCATATATATATATATATATATATATATATATATATATATATATATAAATAAAACTGAAGGGAAATTTACAATTAAAGAGTCCAGAGTTCTATTATATTATGGTCTTTATGCTTCACCTTTAGTTGTGCATAAAGGAATTGAAAAGAAAAATATGTTATAATGTGAAAGAATATTCAGATAGGTTAAAATATAAAAATAGGAGTATAGAAGCACTGTGGTAGATTAGACAGTTGGACTAGAAGACCCACATTCAAACTATTCATATGTGGCATTCTTTACTGTAGTTGCTATTTCACAGCCTAATATGAAGATAAAATAAAAGGAACACTTTATTTATTGTTTTTATTATTATTATTTACTATTATCCATGCCACCTCAAGGTTTTTAAAGAAAAGCTAGGACATATTTTAAATAAATAAATAAATACACTCAGTAGAATTCTGTTATGTTATTAGGACAGTCAATCACAGATTATCAGAATCCTGCTGTAGTTCAGCATCGTGTTTCTCATAGCAGCCAATCAGAAGCATGTGCCCATACAGACACACGTAATGCTATGGGATTAATTCCTTCCCTCCCTATTGGCCTTCAGAAACTCCTGTTCAAAGACTGCTTCTAATTGTGGTGCTAATACATTGTTTTACAGACACATTGTGACCCTTAGCTATTAATCAAATAGAGAGTACAAACTTGCATACTGTGCGGGCTGAAGTTTCCAAGGCCAGAAGCAAAGGTACCAAACATGTCCTATATATTGTATGTATATGTATATGTATATGTATATGTATATGTATATGTATATGTATATGTATGTATATAAACCATAGCAGCCCTCCACAAAGAACAAATGGCAAGAAGTCTCTTACCAGTAAAGGAAAGAAGACAAAACATTTAAATCCTGGAGCTCTATATATGGTAACATGGACTGATAGATCCTGCAGTAGCTGATCTTTGTTATTAGGGCTTCTTTTGTCTGCAATAAAAGCAAGTGATTTATCCAGACCTTGACCTTGATTCTTGCATTGCTAACTCCTGAATGCTGGTTACATTTCTAGAGAGAGATTTATTGCCATGCCTTGGATGAATCTCTGTCTCATATACTCATATACTCCAACCATTATATATCAACTGCAATTGAAACCCAGCTAAACTATGCAACTGCATTACTTTACTTCTACTCTAGCCCTTTGAAAAGGGTGGACAGTCCATGGTTGGTAGATTTTATGAGACCCTCCCTGCACTGCTGAATTTACAGCAAGCTGCTGAATAATGGTAATGCGATTTTCTACCAAAATCCAGAAGGAAGCTAAGAGAAAAAAGGTGCCTTAAGTCACTGATAATAACAGTGAAAAGAACTTCTATCTTTAGGATAATAAAATGGGTCACAAATCCTACCTTCCTCAGTGATATCAATACATTGTTGTCCCACGTCTACAATCACCCACTAAAAACAATATAAACACAGATATAGCCCTTGTGACAAAAAAGTTGCCTTTCTTTGCACTTAAAGCTACATAGGTATTAAAGGAGCTTAAAGAAGGATGAATGCTACATAAATGCACAGGTGTAAGAGAAGATGAGTGGTGAGAATAACGTTAGCCATAATAATTTAAGCCTTTAATCCCAAATATGTATGACATACTGAGAGAAGAACAAACTTTTCAAAGTAGGTCATAACTCCATCTGCTATTTTTTCCAGGCATATTATAATTCCACAAGTTAGCTATGGCCACAATGACTATCAAACACAATGATGGAATTAATTCCAATCAGATAGTATAGCAGGTAAGCACTACCATTCATTTGCAGGCACAAAATCAGTGGTGCTCATTTGAAATCGTGCCTCTTTTTTTCTTCTTCTGTGACTGACACAGTCAGAAGCAAAGTGTACTTTATCACCCGACAGCTTTGAAACTTTTCCAAACTTTCCTCTAACTCTCCAAAATTGAAACATGTTGGATAATTTTGATTCCCTATGCTGTATATTATGCATGTTTTTTAAAAAGAAAAGGAAAAAGAAATATAAAAAGGGCAAAAGGAAAAATATCCCTGGCCATGCATGATACGTGATGATGTTACTGTAATTTTCCCATTATTTTCTAGTAAGATTTGGAGTTTTAGAAAGAGTCCAAGATTATGCTGATCCCTAAATGAGGTAAACATTCTCAGGAATTGACATTTTATAGGCCCATTTCACTGCTCAGTTACAAACTCTATACCAAATCATTAGCTGTCTAAAACCAGTTATAAGGAAAATTATCCATATGGATAATCTGGTTTTATTTTAAAAAGAAATATAGCTACCCTTATTAAGAAACTATTAAACATAATACAAATCAGTAAAACTGATACATTTTCACTAGCTATATGTTCCTTAGATATATTTAAATCCTTACAATCTTTGTAATTACAATTTTTAAAACAAGAATTAAAGAAATTTAAATTCGGGGCTGGCTTTTGTGAAATGATTGATCACATTTATGGATCAAATAAGGCATAGATAAGATTCAATAGTTATGGTTCAATTTTATTATGAGTTCAAGAAGCACTAAATTGGGGTGTCCTCTATCACCTTTATTATTCAATTTAGCTATAGAAGTGCTAGCAATAGCACTTGGATCCAATGATCAGATTTATGGGATACAATTAGGCAATAGGACATATCTTTTAAACTTATTTGCAGATGACATGGTTCTGACTCTCTCAAATGCCTCCCATTCAGCTAAACATATTAAGGAGTTGGAGAAATTCACAGAGGTGTCAGGACTATCAGTTAATGCTCCAAATTTGGAAGAATAAATATATTGACTGGATAAAGGATTCTTCTCTCTAATTCCTTTAATAACATCTATTGAATAGGATAATCAATATGGTCTGGCTCAAATGAAATATTTGAGAGGATGTAACCTTTACAGAATAAAAGATTTTTAGAGCAATAGGGAACCTCTCAATAAAAAAACAGATTGAGCAATGAATAGTGAAAAAGCTATCATGTTTTTTCTGATATCAACTTAAACCTCTATTGGGCAATAAGCATATTACAGCTTCATCTATTCACTCTTGACCAGTTTTGATAATTTAATATTTAACTATTTAAAACAACCAAAAGGAACAATTTCAAAATGTATAGGCTACTATTGCAATTAGAAAGAGGAGATCATCTCTTAGTTTAAAAGAAGTTTGGGATATTGATCTTGATAAATCTATACAGAGACAGAATGACAGGCATTATGGAAATCAGGTAGATTCACCTCAGCTTCAATGCAAAAACTTCAATGGAAAATTATACATAACAGGCATTTGACTCCAGTCAGAGTGGTGTGTGTGTGTGTGTGTGTAATTTCATTTATTCTTTGAAATGCTGGAGAGGGTGACTACAAAAAGGATCTTTCTTTTACATATGGTGGTCAGGAGATAAAGTTACATCCTTTGGACATAAAGGATGTCCAAAGGATTTTTGGAGAGGTAAGTATCATTACTAAACAAAGAATAGAATGCTGCCCAGAGCTAGGGCTACTATTAACAAAGTCTCTTCAATTGCCATGTTAGAAAATATAAGGTTAGAATAATGAAACATCAGATATGAAACCCAATTCTATTCAACCTGGGTGGACTTTATGGTTTTATCTTAACTGCAACAGACCTATTATTGGCAATAGTTTTCATATGCAGTAAATCTTAATGTGTATATTTTGTCTCTCTCTACTTATTGTTATTGTATTTTTAACATTTTTTCTATGCACCATGTATTTATGTTACTCAGTTTCTTGATAATGTTTGTTCATCACAATTCAATAAAAAAATGCTTTAAAAAATGTAGGATATCAGGGAATGGAACTGACTGTATGGAACTAGCTGCAGAGAAGCATATAGATTCATTTGAGCAGAAAAATACAAACAGAAATGACTTTAATTTCTTGATTCACCATACCAGGATTCATTTACATGGCCAATTCTAAACCATACATTTCAAAAATCTGTGATGAGATGAGAAATAAAATTGGTCAATTGCTGGCATCCACACCCCATTTTACAACACTCCTAAACATACATACATACATACATACATACATACATAATTATGCAAAAATAAATAAACCATTCATTAATATATGAGTACCAACTTCTCCAAAAGCATAATCCCAGTAAGTTTATTCAGAATGGCATATAATAATTCCATTATATGTGAAAAACGTTCACTGCATCAGCCATTCTTAGCCATGAAATTTAAAATGGAGTTATATATGGGTTTTTGAAGAATCCATCCATCTTGTTTCATCTTATGCTCCATTCGAAAAGCTGCTCTTAAGATAGCCAGATTTCAGAATGGAGAACCTTAAATATTCTAAAATAATTAAAGAGATTGTTGCAGCTAAGCTGTTATTATTTACCTTCCTTTACTTGTTAGAATAAAACATATGAAACTGCCTTATTCTGAGTCAATATTGTCAGCCTAGCCAATAATGCTAGCCAGTATAGCCTACTAATATCTACCTCCTCCAAGGGCTAGGCAGAGGATTTTACCATCATCACCACTGATAGCTACTGTATTCTCTGAAAGACAAATACATACAATTTTGGTTACTCTTCTCCAAGCTGATGCCTCCCCGAGATGTGTTTGGACTGCAATGTCCAAAAAAGCCAGTTAGCAAGGCCCTGAGGTTCATGATCCATAGTCAAATTTCCTAGTGTTTCTTTAGTTTGTTAAAAGAAATTTCAGACTAAAGGATCATAGAGGCAGTGTATAGGTCTAAGTTAGTAAAGGATATAGAGAAGATGTATATTGTGCAAGCCATGGTATTCCCTGTGACACTCTATGGAAATGAAAGTTGGACTTTCAAGAAGCAGGATAGGAAGTATCGATGCCTCTGAACTTTGGTACTAGAGAATTTCCTGAGAATACTGTGGACAGACAAGAAAACAAACAAATGGATCATTGAACAAATCAACCCACTTGAGGCACAAATGATCAGACTCAAGTTATCCTTGTTGTAAACTGCCCAGAATCCCCCTTTTGGGGGGAGATGGGCGGTGGCAAAATTTAATAAATAAATAAATCCTCCTTCAGACACATTATGAGAGGACCCAGATCTCTGGGGAAGAGTCTAATGCTAGGAAAGGTGGAAGGAAAGAGAAGAAGAGGACAAGCAGCAGCAAAGTGGATATGCTTAGGAATAGTGGCAATGACTGCACCATTGGAAGACCTGAAAGACCAGATTAGGGACAGATTGTCCTGGAGCAATATGGTTGCCAAGAGTCAAAATTGATTTGATGATACATAATCAATCAATCAGATATAGAGAGTCTATAACTAATTTTTCCCTCATAAATTATCATTTTAAAAAACATTCAGAATTTATCCATAGCATTGCCATAAGAAACCCTGACAGACATAAAATTGTATATTTTTATATGCATTTTCTATGCATGTATATGTCTATAGTTTGTAAAGAAGAAAGAGAGAAAGCAGGAGAGTGAGAGGCAGCCAATTTTATTAGTTATAATACTTGTGAGATTTTCTACCCAATGTCCCAAATCAATTGTGTTACCTTTTCTGTAAGAGAGACATCTCAGGCATAAAATATCTTGGGGCAAGCTCTGTTATATCCCAATTCATTTCAGAGAATGTAGAGCATTTAGAGCTTTCTCCTAGAAATTCCTGATGCAATTCCCTTATCCTATTTAATATGACGCATGAATAACTTGGTTCAATTTCTTTGCTGTTCAAACGGCAGTCAGACAAATTTTGTTCATTTTCCAAAATGTACGATAGTAAAAACTTTCTTCTGTTCAATTCTAACAAATTGATTGTACAAGTGGTTTTCAATCCAATGATATTCCAATACTTGCAGCCCTCAGATCCTAAATGTTGTACATAAAAACCTACCTATTAGAGTTTCTGAAATAATTCCCCAAAACTTTGCCAGATGTAATAAGCTGACAAACTGATATTACAAGTTAATAGCCTTAATCATTACATGCTAATACAAAAGGCTCTGAAATTGTATTCTTCTCTTTGCAGTTGTTCAAGGCTTGCTTCTGCAGCTCAGCATATTTACTATATATTTATAATACTTTTTAAAAATCATACTTTCAAGAAGTTTTAGTCTGAAAATTGGTGTAGTGCAGTCTGAAAATTGGTGTAGTTAAGTAGTGAGCCACTGATAAATATTGATAAATTCTGTTTGCACTGCTTTTCTTGACTGTGCTTTTTTACACTTGATGACACAATTGATAATAGTAAAGTTATACAAAAGTTATGATATCAAACAAAGTGGAAACAGCATGGTGCTCTGCGAATATATATGGAAATAAGTTTATTCTTGTTACTGTGAGTCACCCTGAGAATGTTTTGTTATAAGATAGCTTATTTATGCATAAATAAATCAAACTAACATCAGTATGCTTTTCTTTTGTGAAGTATTTTCATAAGCTGCTGCATGAACTGACAATAACCTTACACAGAACAGTAGTCATTGGAAGTCATAACTCTGCAGGGTATTAAAATAATAATAATAATAATAATAATAATAATAATAATAATAATAATAATAATAATAATATAGAGATAGTTACACTGGCAAAAAGAAGCCATTACATGGTCAGTACTTTATAAATATCCAAGGAAATGTTAATAATAAAAAAAATAACAATGGCTAAAAAAGGCACATCAAAGAAGGAAATAGATGGATTTATTTTAGCAGCTCAAAAACAGTTGCTACTTACAAATGTAATTAAAACTAAAATTGAGAGAACTCAGCATGATAATAAATGCATATTATACAAAGAACAAGAGAAGATTATTGTACATATGCTATGTAGATGTAAGAAGATTGTGCAAATTGAATATTTGGAAAGACACAATAAAGTGGCCACCTTGATTCGTTGGAATCTTGGTAAGGTTGTAGTTTACCAGGAACAAGAATTGGGGGAATCACAATATTGAAAAAGTGGTCAAGAACAAACAAGTTTAAATCCTATGAGAATGTAAATACAAAGTGATAAATATTTAGCCCATAATAAGCCAGACATGGCTTTAATTACAAAGAAACAAGTATGGACATTGACATTGCAGTAGAGAGAGACAGAAAGGTCAAAGAACTAGAAAAAAATAGGGAAACATAAGGTCTTTAAAAAAGAATCATCCAATGATGCTGAATAATGGCAGAATCAGGATAGATACGTTTCGTCATATAGATGTATTTATATCTATAGAATGTGGTGATAGCCACTAATTTAGATTTCAGTAAAAGAAAGTAGATCAAGTAATCAAAGTTAAGGCTATCAATGGCTAAAAGTATCTACTGGATCACAGCTGGTATGCTGTCAGTCAAGAGGGAACACCAGCAAGTTATTGCCTTTATTTGCACTTAAAGGCCTGATTTGCTATTGTAGAAAATAGGGTGATGAAGTACATAGACACCCGTAAGTTAAACATAATAAAGTAATCACATTTCATTTATCATTATTATCTATATAAAGGTTTAGTGGGAAGATACAGAATGGGAAAAAATATTTTCTATACTGCCATTAAAAGTCACACAAGGAAGGATGGTTTTCTAAAGCTATTCTTTATAAGTATGTAAAATGTGTTATATTTTATTCATCCAAAATCAGAATACCAAAATAAGATATGGCTCATATTTTTTTTATTTCTTCAAAACATAGATAAAAACAAGTGTATATGATAATTGAACAGAAGTATAATATAGTAATTGGATAGGACTAATTTTAACACAAAAATTGTTGTTCTGCAAAAATAAAGAATTTTCCATTCTATTCAATTTTCTGTTTCTTTTCTTGAAAATAAGATTCTGTAAAGTATGTAAACTCTCATGCAAACTATGTGAGAATGGGAAGAGTAGAGATTGTGCATCAGAATGCAGTATAAAGGAATGAGAAGGAACATCCGAATGGAAATATCTGCTCTCAGTGTCTTAATCTCAATTGATTATGGATTAGTAGGCAGATACTCATTTACAGTTTATTTATACATTCAGTGAACATGAATATTTGCAGTTCATTTAGTAGTAATGTTCACTCAGCAACTATCTAGTGTATATGTTCAACCACAATTAGTATAGATGCTGAACAAATATATGGCAGGGTACTACTAAAATCCTAAGTGACTCGTGTGGCACAGATTAGTAGGCGGCAGTGTTGCAACCGAAACTCTCCACACAACCCAGGTTCAATCCCAGCAGAAGCTGGATTCTCGGGTATCCGGCTCAGGTCGACTCAGCCTTCCATCCTTCCGAGGTCGGTAAAATGAGCACCCAGCTTGCTGGGGAAGGTGACGACTGGGGAAGCAATGGGAAACCACCCCACTATAGTCTGCCAAGAAAACGTTGCGAAAGCGGCATCCCCCAAAGGGTCAGACATGACTCGGTGCTTGCACAGGGGACCTTTCACCTTCACACTATTAAAATCCACATTAGTTTGCTAAACTAATTATTTTGAGCTGTAGTGGGTGGCGGGTAAAGGAGGAGAGAACCCACAAATGCTGTTATTTAAAAAAAAAATCTGAGAATTCCACTGAGTTTCTAGGAATATCTGAGAGTACTGAAGCCAACAGGAAAAGCTAGTTTTCTTTCCTTGAAGTGGTTTTGAATAAGAAAGAGTAAAGAGCATTGAGATTTGTCAGTAAATATGAACAGGATGACACTATGAGGTATAAATCAATCACTATTCTCCCAAAAGAAAGAAATGGTTGAACTGTTAATTAGGTCAGATGGTGATCCTTTCAAGGCCCTGAAACAAACCAATTTTCATAGGGAGAATCACTTGTTTAAATATACTGTGAAAATCATGCCACATGTCAACATTTATCATCACTGGGAGGATGCTTTTTGACAATTCTCTGAACTGTTCAGCTTTGATGTGAAATATAATTTTCATTCAAATTAATTCCCAAATGAAAAAATAAGATGATAGAGAGAACTGTGTCTTTTATATCATGTACCTCTAAATTGAAAATATTGCTACCTTTGAATAAGGAACATTTTGTTATTTCTCAAATAGAATACTTAAAACCATATCCTAGACATTGCATGACATCCAAACTCAAGATTCAGTTACTGAAGTTGTCGGTGTTTTCTTAGGAGAACTGTACTGCGTATCTTGAGCCTAATTTGACATACTTTTCCACCTTTGTTTATATCCTTGGAGGAACAGATTTGTTTCCAAAAAGTAAGCAACTTGACAAATGCTTTATCAACAGAATACTCATGAAGCAGATGCCAAAAAAATATCTCAACAATACATTTGTTATTTTTACAATTTCAGCCATCAGCAACTTTAGAGCCAAAGATCTGCTTAGACTTAAAAAATATAATGTGCAAGACAGACAATTTGGAGGGGGAGAAATCTGGGTGGTTTAAATGTACAAAAATCATGAATTTAATGAGTTCCTTATAATTGTGTGATATATTGTTTCTTTGTCCCCAGTGGATTTTATTTTGCTATTAAATTCAATAACACTTGGTAGGAAATGCTACTGGAGGAAATTGACATTTGACTTTTTAAAAGTTCAAAGTATATGAAAAAGTGTGTAAGCAGTGTGGAATCTTCACTGTTGTCTTCACTGTTTTGCTCCACTTAAAAATATTGTCTGGGACATAGGGGATTATTTGTTAGTTTGTTTTTTGTTTACCTACTACTGACCTACCTGATAGTCAAATTATGGAGATGATATTCTGGTTTATATAGTATACAGCTTACAATTTTATATTAAAATTAATTATGCACCTTCCTTCTCTTCTATGTTAAGATTATTCCTGACAAATATTCTTGATGGTTACGCCTCACCCTCAGATAAGTATTTTCATACTGTCATTTGAATAAGCAATATCAAGCTCCTATCATTAGAGGATGTTAATTTCTTCCAGCACCTGGTTCTAGCAATAGAATTGTAGGTTTGAGCCTTACAAAGATTATATATAAAACTTCTATGGTAGATTTATTATATTTACTAGCAAATTTTATTATATTTGCTAGCACTATCTGTCCTGAATCCCACCTGTGGATCCACAATACTTTTTCTCAAACTTTGTACAACTGTTGACCACTAAATAAACTTTCACAAAGCATGGGTACAACCCAATTAAACAAACATCCCTTTCCTATATCTGTATAGGAATTAGGTTTTTCAGTCAATAAGGTCATGCTTAGAATATGCCTTATAATGACCTCCATTTTTAAAGGCCATTTTAAATATTTTTTGTAAAAAAAATGTCACTTGAATCATTTTAAGTGACCATCTGCCATAATAACAGGTCTTAGAATAAACTTGCTGATCAAGAACATTCTTCAGCAGAAATTTCTGAGTACTAAGAGACTATGGACGTTTTCTAGTCAATGAAATTCTAGTTTTAGCTATTCATTATATTTCCTATTCACACTTTCATTTTAAAGTTGCTTGTATGAAATCATCATTCCATTTAGTGCAGTATTGCTCACAGTCAGTAACTGCACTTTAGACCTGCTTATTATTGTCAGTTTTCTGAAAGTTAGTATTTATGTTGCAATCTGCCTTTTCATAAAATGGGATAATGTTCACAAGTTCCCAACCTTTAAGAATATTTGCTGTCAACTAGGGCTTAAATTTATGTGTGAAAGCCCTAACACAATCAATGCCAAAGAGACAGAGAGAGAGAAAAATGGAGACATCCTTATGAGACCACCATAGTTGAACATTAACCTCTCCAATAAACAGAAACAAAAAGAACGTGTATAAAAAATGGAAAGAGGGGCATATAACAAAAACAGAATATCAGGATATTCAATACACACAGGTGTGTGTATGTGTGTGTGTGTCTGTCTGTCTGTCTGTCTGTCTGTCTGTCTGTCTATCTATCTATCTATCTATCTATCTATCTATCTATCTATCTATCTATCTATCTCTGCAAGGATGGGTAGGATCAGGAAAGCTCAGGCTCAGCATCAATGAGCTATCAATGCTGAAAATAACAAAATAGGGCTACTTGGATATGTCCAGAAGAAGAGGAAACAGCTGGTTGGAGAAGATGGTAAGATGGTGACAGGCAACAGGGAGAAAGTAGACCTGCTTAATTCCTATTTTGCATCAGTTTTTTTCACAAAAGGAATTAGCAGCCCAATTTGTCAGGAGTGGCCCTGTGAGGATCAGACAAGAAATGGAGACCAAAATAGGTAAGGAATTGGTGAGAGAATACCTAGTAGCTTTGAATGAATTCAAGTGTCCTGGGCCAGATGGATTACATTCCAGGGTGTTAAAGCAACTGGCAGATGTCATCTCAGAGCCACTGACTGAAATCTTTGAGAAATTCTGGAGCACAGGAGAAGTACCAGAAGACCGGAGAAAAGCCAGTGTGGTTTCAATATTTAAGAAAGGGAAAAAAAGTGGACACAGGAAACTACAGACCGATCAGCTTGACATCAATACTTGGGAAAATCCTGGAAAAAATTAAGCAGCAAGCACTTAGAAACAAATAGGGTGATTACTAGAACCAGCATGGATTTGTTAAAAACAGGTCATGCCAGACAAATCTTACTGCTTTCTTTGATGAGATGGCTAGATTAGCAGATCAAAGGATTGTTGTGGAGGTAGTATACTTAGATTCAGAAAGGCATTTGATAAGGTAGACTATAGTATCCTTCTCAATAAACTGCAAAAATGTGGCTGGATGGTTCCACTACCAGGTGGATTCACAGCTGGCTCAACAACTGTAGCTAATTTGTGATCCTTAATAGTTCTGTGTCCCAACCGAAGGGAATATATGTATAGTGGCTCAAGGCTGAACTGTGAAGTCCATGGTGCTCTCTGAGTTTGGTTGTTTGCTTGTGGATGTTGTTGGCAGATGCTGGGAAAGCCTTTAGCCCAGGAGAGGTCAAAAAAGTCACACACCAAGCATTTCTATAAAAATAATTTATTTACAGAAAGCAAAAACAAAAGCAAAACATTTAAAGTATGTAGCTCCCTTTGGAGCAAGCCTTGCTGAGCTACATTTCCAGCAGAGAGAAAAAGAAGAAGTGAGAAGACAAGTCCGGGCAGATCCTCCCCTCCCCCCAGGCTATTTGCATGAAGCACGTGAGAGGAGACAATCTAATACAACCCCTTCACCTGGCCAAAATGATTAGGCACATATAGCAGTCTTAATCTGTTAGTAGGAAAACCTCAACACTCCCCTTTTTACACTACAGATTAAGATGCAAACCAATCTTCTCTGACTTTATATGTCTTTCCATTCACATTACCATTATCTCCCCTTTGGTTTAACAGAAAGTTACCATTTTTCTTCCTGTGTTTTTCCAAACCTAGGTAATTGGTCACAACTCCAAGGCTTTTTAATATGAAATGGCTTTTCATGCAGGCTTCAAAATCAAGCCTTTGTTTTTCTGTTGATGTGAATAGCAGCAAATCATCAACATAAATGCACAGATACATACAGCCTTGTTTGTCCTTCTTCATATATACACAGGGATCTGCTTTTCCTTTTTCAAAACCAAAATTCTGCAGTTTTTCATCTACTTTTTGGTTCCAGGATCTAGCAGCTTGTTTTAACCCATAGATTGACTTCTGCAGTTCACAGACTAGATTCTCCCCTTTTTCATAGCCAGGGGGTTGCTGCATGTATAATCTGTGGTCTAAATCACCATAGAGAAATGCAGTTTGAATGTCATAGTGGTTAACTGACATTCCCTTGAGTGCAGCAACTTTTAACAGTAATCTAATTGATTCACCTTTAGTAACTGGTGCAAAAGTCTTGTCAAAGTCTAAATCTTTCCTTTGAGTGAACCCTTTTGCAACCAACCTTGCTTTATATTTTTGGATTTTGCCATCAGCATCCCTTTTCAGTTTGAAAACCCACCTACAACCCAGACAGCGTTCATTGGGAGGTAGATTTACCAGTTTCCATGTTTTATTTTCTTTCAAGGAGGCTAATTCCTGTTGCATGGCAGAATGCCAATTTTGTGCAATCTCAGGTGGTAAAGCATTCACTTGTTCTAAAGACTCAGGTTCTGTGAATATGTGAAAAGCCTTTACTGTTTCAGCCTGAAAACGTGATGGAGGAACGCCTTTATTACTCCTCTGAGATCTGCGAGGTAATACAGGGCTTAAATTTTGACTCCTATCACTTTCCTGAGAAGCATCTGTCTCATCAGACAGATCTTCAGTTTGCTTTTCTGGTTTAATGTCCTCATCAGGCAAAAGATCATCATCAGCAAGTCCTTGCTGTTCTCTTGTGGTGGTCAGTTCAACTGGAGAGCTAGAATTTAATCTCCCCCAGTTCAGCAAAAGAAGCTTTTAGTATCTAATGAATTACAGGTCAGGGCTCTATTTCAGAGACAGTCCTCAACATTCTGACCTTTGTCTTCTATAGCTTTCCCCACAATATCAGTCTCTGAGGATGGCTGTTTCACAAGTCATCCTGTGTCTCAGACACACAGTAGCACTTTCTCAACCTGGGATTCTCACTTAACATGAGGTCTAGGAGTTGTATAGCAACATTATCTGGAGAATGCTAGTTTGAGAACACTCTGTACTTCTGAAATCCTGGCTCCTTGAATAAGAAAGGTGGAGAAGCTAGAGACAACATGAAGTGATTCCAGGACTCTTGTGATGCATGTGTTCATTCTCAGCAGTTATGAGTATGAAGTACAAAGTGAATTCTGTATACCCCAAATGGTGATTTTTTAACCCAGTAACTGGTTCTGCGATGCTAAAATGATAATACTTGTATTATATTATTTGTAAACTACTTGCTTCTTAATGGTAGTTTTGGGTAGATGATATGTTTATTGTTCTCCCTGATGTGTGTTCATGTACCCTTCGGGCTGTCTATTTGTTTCTAGTTGATGTTATTTGGTTATTACCTGATGCTTTTAACTCTGTATTTAAGTCAGAGTCACTGAAGATGGCACACAAGTTGACAAATACATAAATAAAAATGTAACATGGAAACCCACCACATATAAGCATCTGCTGCACTCAATTTTCCTCTATGATCACAACCATTCTAAATATATTGCAAACAATCATGTTTTAAATGATTTTTTTTTAGAAAATAGGTTTTCTAAAAAAAGTATCTAAAAGCAGTATTTTGCTGAAATGTTTCACAAGAAGTTTAATGAAAAAAAACTGACATGTTATATATGAACCTTGAAAAATGGATACAGACAAAAAATTGACCTATTATTTTATTCCTGTGTCTTATGTTCTACTAGCAGTAATTATTAATAGTAACATAGTCATTCTTAGGTTGATTCCAGTTTTATGATAATTTTAGTTTCAGCCCCCAGAAGTTTACTTTCTTTATAAGATGTGGGATTTGTTCCTGTGTACTGTTACATTCCTAGCATAGGAGCCTTGTGCTTTTAATAAATGAATGCAATATGCCTTATGCTCATAAACACTGTGTAATACTATTACAAAATACTCTTTAATTAGAATACACTGAATAGGGACAGATATCTTGCTCTGACATCTCCCAGGAAACTGATTTAGCTAATGATAGTAAATGGCAATAACAGTTGTTTAATCAGGATGTCATTAGCATAAATTCAGTTTAATAGAGATACATTTAAATTGTGGTAAGTGGAGTTTAAGCAAGTAAAACATAGGTAACATAATGTGAGAAATCTCTATTTTTGAATTTAGCAAGCTACAAATACTATGGTTTAAATTATGGAAGAACTGGTAATCAAGCAAAGCCAAACAGGACTGGAAAAAGTTATCTGAAAGCAAAAGAAATGGTTTCCCTTATTTATTTCCTATACTTCACAATTAACAGTTGAACAGTTGAGCTCTTCCTTGCTCTTCTCCTTGTGTTGCATTTCCTCCATAATGTAACGGTTGCCTCATTTCCCAATAAGGCACGGACTCACTTAGATGGGGCTAAGGATTTCCGTTTATTGAGTACAGAGTGCATATGCGCAAAAAAATGGAAATGCGGGCATGGTTGCGGGGTACCTCATAAATACCCGCGGTGTGGACCTTGCCCTCCTCCACCCCCCATTGTCCCACAAGCTGGATCCGGATCCTTGATGGGCGATCTGGAAGCGATACCGGCCTGTTGATGGGCGATCATGATGATCATCGCTGGTCTCCTCTGTCTCCTTCCTGTGTCCGGTGCAGGTGTGACCCCTGGGGTAATGTGGAGATGTTCAGGCGATATGTTGATGGCTCCTCTGGTCCGGGCAAAGGTGTGCCTCCTTTGTCCTTGTGATTGCTTTAGTGTTTAAGTATTTAAGGGATTAGGATTATTCCTTCCTCCTTCCTTCCCCCTTCCTGAGAGGCATGTTCCCTGTTGTGATGCATGGGTGCCTTGCAACGGGGAACATGACACACAATCTTTCAATCTTCAAACACATTTCCAGAACTTTCAATCTCTTTGATTTCTCTTGGATCTTTCTATTTCTTGTTGACCAGTATGAGAATAAGGAAAGTCCTCTAAAAACAACTTGGACATATATGAAGAAAAGGGAGGGCACTGAAAAACTGGCCCTCCTGGACCTAAAGTGGAAGGGAAAGATGGCTTCTTCTCAAAAGAATTCAGTGTGGACTTCCATTGAGACAGAGTAATAATCTTTCTTTGGGCAGCAATTGGAAAGATGGCAAACTGTCTGCCTGCTAGACTCAAAGCTCTGCCCAAAGTCTTGTGCTCTGATGAGTAAACTCAACTGAATAAAGCATTATGTGTTTGGTGAACCTAAAGAATATCTTTTCCCTGGTTAGTATTTATGTCCACATGGCCAACTAAGTTTCACTATAAGAAATGACACTTTAAAATGAGGCATGAAAGACAAAAAATGCATGCCATGCAATCTATTAAGTCCTCAAATAACTGTGACTTCTTAACCAGCACTGATTATTTTCACAGCAGTAGCTAACCCAATTTTAGATTAAGTGGTGCTAGATTATGCCCAGGCTACAGACTTATTCTCTGAAGTGATCATTTTCTCATTTTTCCACTCCAAGACTACTATGAGGTATTGATTTTATAAATTTCACACTGGGTGATAATAGGCATGGAAACCAGAAGATTGAAATTAAAAGATTATATACAGAAAAAAAAAGATGTATAACTGATTTTGTGAAAAAAGCATATATCATTACATTCTGGTGGCAACTAAAATTATTCTAAGCTGCAGAGTTCAATCATGAGCATATTTATCAAAATAAAAACCAGTAAATAATAAGTGTGATGTAGCCCAATGTTAGAATTCTTCTTCTACGGTATTGGGATAGTTTCACAAAGTCATTTCAAACAAAGGACCAGCTGCAAAGGTCTTATAAATATATGCTTATCAGAAATATAATTTCCTTAATCAAGAAGTCATGCTCATGATCACTCATGCTTTTGTCACATTACATATGAATTATTGTAATGTCCTCTAATGGGGCTGCTCTTGAAGACTACTTGGAAGTTACAGCTGGTACTGGTGGTTCATGTAAAACCTCTGCTACGTAAGTTGCACCATTCCAGTGTACAGTTCAACGTGCTAGTTGTCATCTATAAAGACTTACATTGGATTGGGACTGGATATTTGTGTCTCCAATTGTGTCTGTCTACCCACTAATATCTGACAGGGTTGGCATCTTTGGGTCTTTTCTATTAAATAATGTCACCTTATGGGACCCAGATGGTACGCCTTCTCTCTCCCTGAACCTGCCCTTCAAAAGAGCCTTAAAGACCTGGGTCTTTCACAGGGAAAGGCCAGAGGTTATGTAAACCCAACACTGAGATTGATTGTTGTTTAATTGCTATTATTTTTTTACCTGGGCATGGCTATTTTTATTGTTTTAATTGATTATGTAAATTATTTTTTAAACCTTTGTAAGATGTCCAGAGTTGTATGCAAATGGACAGCCATAGAAAAAATGGACAAATAAATAAATAAAACTCCAAAAAATTCCATCATACTCCATGCTACAATGTACTATTGATATTGTGTTGTTATTTGTAATTTTGAAGGGCGGGAAGGGGAATGTTTATTAAGCTGAGTGACATACATTTGTGTGAATAGCTTCTACTTGAAAAAACTGAAATAACATTCAGCATAATTTTGATTTGCTAGTAAACTGAACAGAGTATTCTATCACAAGTTGAATAAAATGGCTACAACAAATGCAGTTTTAGGTTGCTGCAATAAAACTAGAGTTTTCAAATTATTGGACTCAATACTATTCTGCATTAGTCAGATTCCAACTGGATATTGTCTACAATTCTGATCACCAAAATTTAAGGAGGAATTTAAACTACTTCACAAACAACAACAGCAACAACTTTAAAGAAGTTCCTTTGAATTGAAATTAATGGAACTGTGTATGTTTAGCCATGAAAAGAGAAGACAGAAAATATATGACACCACTCTTTTCATATTTGAAGGACTGTCATAAAAAATAAATCAAGTTTTCAGAATGTAGGACTCAGAAAAATCAGCTTTTTCCTGGACATTCAGAAAAACGTTCAAATGGTAAGAGTTGTCTGTCAGTGAAGCTAATTACATAAAGAGGTAATAAGCTCTCTGTCACTGGATGAACTAAAACACAGGTTGCACAACTGTTAAAGTCGATTTGTACACCAAGTAGTGGGTTCTGTTCAATGGTTTAAGTGATCTTTTCCAATCCTATGATTTTATTATGATTATTAGTTTGGAATTACTTTCTATTACTTGTTTCATAGTAATTATATTTATCTTGCTGATATCATCAGCACATTGTCTAGAACTTTTTCGGACTTTTATGTGCAATATGTATGAGGATGAGTTTTTAGAGCAGTTAAAACTAATGCTGAGCGAAAACACTGTGTGCTAAAGTTTAAGGTTATGTCATATTCATAGGTTAGCACTGTATAAACAGCAAGTGTTTATTTGATCCTCTGATCTCATGATTCTTCCAATAGGTTCAACTTCTTTTTGGCCTATTACAGTGATCAAAGTAATAACTTACCACATATTTTTACATGTGGTAAAAGGAACATTCTGAAAGTTGACGTATACCTTATTATACCTTAATGATAATGGTTCTTATTTGTAACATGTATTGTATTTTAAAAAGCAACCATAATTATTGATTTACTACAAATTTAAAAATTACCTTTTTTCTCTCTCTCATTTTCTTTGTATATATATATTTCTGTCTCTTTCTCCCAATTTCTTAAAGGATTACTCATTTAGACACTATTCTAATTCATCTACATGATCTTATTTTTAATAATAGTATGAATATGTATCCTAAAATCTAATCAAATGAGGAGAATTGAACTATTCCTTATCCAATAATTTTCACATAATAACTTCGTTATATTCTTTACTTCCCAACCATAGACCTGTAAATAAAAATATTTAAATATAGAATACAATTAGTTACACTGAAGGCTATAACAAAAGTATACTCTTCATTGGAATTAGAAATAAAAATTCTTCATTCATTCATTCATTCATTCATTCATTCATTTTATTTGATAGATTTATATCCTTGCCTTTTTTCCAAGAGCTCAAGGTGGTACATATGTTCTTCCTTCTTCCATTTTCCCCCATAATAAAAACTCTAACCTGGTTGAAAAAGAATGACTGATCTAAAGTTCTGTGAAATATCTTAAGTCATTACATAACATTTTGAGACACATGAACATTGGGACATTTAAAAGACATTGTTATAGATGCTTTCAGAACTAGTTATCTAGTTCATATGATAGCTATACAGTTATGCCTGAAAAACTCTGTCATAAATAGACTGGTATATCTAGACTGAAACATTCCAAATTAAGGTAACATATTATAAGAAATTATCCTTCAACAAAGGATCGTTACCTTGTGGTGCTGGAGCTTTAGCACCTCAGTGATGCCATGAGCTAAACCATGAAGGGCCACCCAAAACGGGAAGGTCATGACAGAGAGATCAGACTAAATGCGATCCCTGGGGAAGGTAATGGCAACCCAGCCCAGTATTCTTGCCATGAAAACTAAATGGACCCCTCTGTCATGACCAGAGATATGTCGGTATAACATCGGAAGATGAGACTCCCAGGTCGGAAGATGGTCAAAATGCTACTGGGGAGGAACAGAGGATGAGTTTAACTAACCCCAGATGTGATGACGCAGCTAGCTCAAAGCCAAAAGGACGGCTAGCGACCAACGGTGCTAGGGGTGAATGGCAAATCCGATGTTCTAAGGATCAACACACCATTGGAACCTGGAATGTAAGATCTATGAGCCAGGGCAAATTGGATGTGGTTATTGGTGAGATGTCAAGATTCAAGATAGACATTTTGGGCGTCAGTGAACTGAAATGGACTGGAATGGGCCACTTCACATCAAATGACCACCAGATCTACTACAGTGGACAAGAGGACCACAGAAGAAATGGAGTAGCCTTCATAATTAAGAGTAAAGTGGCTAAAGCAGTGCTTGGATACAAACCAAAAAACAATAGAAAGATCTCAATTCGAATTCAGGGCAAGCCATCTAACATCACATTGATCCAAATATACGCCCCAACCACAGATGCTGAAGAAGCTGAAGTAGAGCAGTTCTATGAGGATCTGCAGCACCTACTGGACAACATACCTAAAAGAGACATTATTTTCATCACAGGAGACTAGAATGCTAAGGTGGGCAGTCAAATGACACCTGGAATTGCAGGTAAGCAAGGCCTAGGAGAACAAAAAAAAGCAGGACATAGGCTAATAGAATTTTGCCAAGACAACTCACTCTGCATAACAAACACTCTCTTCCAACAACCTAAGAGACGGCTTTATACATGGACTTCACCAGATGGACAACATCGAAATCAGATTGACTACATCCTTTGCAGCCAAAGGTGGCGGACATCTATACAGTCGGTAAAAACAAGACCCAGAGCTGACTGTAGTTCAGATCACGAACTTCTACTGCACAATTTAGGATCAGACTAAAGAGATTAGGGAAGACCCACAGATCAGCTAGATATGAGCTCACTAATATTCCTAAGGAATATACAGTGGAGGTGAAGAATAGATTTAAGGGACTGGACTTAATAGATAGGGTCCCAGAAGAACTCTGGACAGAAGTTCACAACATTGTTCAGGAGGCGGCAACAAAATACATCCCAAAGAAAGAGAAAACCAAGAAGGCAAAATGGCTGTCTGCTGAGATACTAGAAGTAGCCCAAGAAAGAAGGAAAGCAAAAGGCAACAGTGACAGGGGGAGATATGCCCAATTAAATGCAAAATTCCAGAGGTTAGCCAGAAGAGATAAGGAATTATTTTTAAACAAGCAATGCACGGAAGTGGAAGAAGACAACAGAATAGGAAGGACAAGAGACCTCTTCCAGAAAATTAGAAACACTGGAGGTAAATTCCAGGCAAAAATGGGTATGATCAAAAACAAAGATGGCAAGGACCTAACAGAAGAAAAAGCGATCAAGAAAAGGTGGCAAGAATATACGGAAGACCTGTATAGGAAGGATAACAATATCAGGGATAGCTTTGACGGTGTGGTCAGTGAGCTAGAGCCAAACATCTTGAAGAGTGAGGTTGAATGGGCCTTAAGAAGCATTGCTAATAGGCAGCAGGAGACGACGGTATCCCAGTTGAATTGTTCAAAATCTGGCAAGATGATGCTGTCAAGGTAATGCATGCTATATGCCAGCAAATTTTGAAAACACAAGAATGGCCATCAGATTGGAAAAAATCAACTTATATCCCCATACCAAAAAAGGGAAACACTAAAGAATGTCCAAACTATCGAACAGTGGCACTTATTTCACATGCCAGTAAGGTAATGCTCAAGATCCTGCAAGGTAGACTTCAGCAATTCATGGAGCGAGAATTGCCAGATGTACAAGCTGGGTTTAGAAAAGGCAGAGGAACTAGGGACCAAATTGCCAATATCCGCTGGATCATGGAAAAGGCCAGGGAGTTTCAGAAAAACATCTATTTCTGTTTTATTGACTATTCTAAAGCCTTTGACTGTGTGGACCATAACAAATTGTGGCAAGTTCTTAGTGGTATGGGGATACCAAGTCATCTTGTCTGCCTCCTGAGGAATCTATATAATGACCAAGTAGCAACGGTAAGAACAGACCATGGAACAACGACTGGTTTAAGATTGGGAAAGGAGTACGGCAGAGTTGTATACTCTCACCCTACCTGTTCAACTTGTACACAGAACACATCATGCAATGTGCTGGGCTTGAAGAATCCAAGGCTGGGGTTAAAATTGCTGGAAGAAATATAAACAATCTCAGATATGCAGATGATACCACTTTGATGTCTGAAAGCGAAGAGGAACTGAGGAGCCTTATGATGAAGGTGAAAGAAGAAAGTGAAAAAGCTGGCCTGCAGCTAAACCTCAAAAAAACCCCAAGATTATGGCAACCAGTTTGATTGATAACTAGCAATAGAGGGAGAAAATGTAGAGGCAGTGAAAGACTTTGTATTTCTAGGTGCAAAGATTACTGCAGATGCTGACTGCAGTCAGGAAATCAGATGACATTTAATCCTTGGGAGAAGAGCAATGACAAATCTCAATAAAATAGTTAAGAGCAGTGACATCACACTGACAACAAAGGTCCGCATAGTTAAAGCAATGGTATTCCCAGTAGCAACATATGGCTGCGAGAGCTGGACCATAAGGAAGGCTGAGAGAAGGAAGATAGATGGTTTGGAACTGTGGTGTTGGAGGAAAATTCTGAGAGTGCCTTGGACTGCAAGAAGATCAAACCAGTCCATCCTCCAGGAAATAAAGCCAGACTGCTCACTTGAGGGAATGATATTAAAGGCAATACTGAAATACTTTGGCCACAAAATGAGAAGACAGGACACCCTGGAGAAGATGCTGATGCTAGGGAGAGTGGAAGGCAAAAGGAAGAGGGGCCGACCAAGGGCAAGATGGATAGATGATATTCTAGAGGTGATGGACTCGTCCCTGGGGGAGCTGGGGTGTTGACGACTGACAGAAAGCTCTGGCGTGGTCCATGAAGTCACGAAGAGTCAGAAGTGACTGAATGAATAAACAACAATTATGATAAATATTTTTTAAAATAATGGAAATAAGTCTACTGGATGGCAAAACTGAAGATGTAGTGTAGTCTTCTGCTTTTTTTTTTTTCAAACCCTTGTTTTATTTTATTGTTATATTATAGATATAATGAATGTTTAACCATATTTCCCAGGTACATCAAACATGCACACCCCCACACACACATTCACACAAACAGCAATGTTAGACCATAAGCCTTGCATTCTGGAAGCATTTGAGATTCACAGCAGACTTATTTGTGACCACTGGAAAAAGAAAATTCAGCAAAGATTATACTGCTTCCAAACTAAACAGTTGCTAGAGAAAACCGTATTATTATCTAGCATTTAAACACTGGTTGTGAACTTAATCTTCTTTAGAGAACACAGATGTGCTGTGGTTCCTGCCAAGAGTGCTTACACTCTAGGACAGAGAAGGAAAATAGGGCAAATAGGACCTGATAAAAAGGAACAGAGAAAAAGATAAACATGTAAGTAGGAACCAAACAAGAGTACTGGCTAATTTAAAAAAAAGAAAAAAAAACCCACAAACAAGCCAAAGCAGCTCCAAATTGTGTTAAATCAGTTCTTTAAAATCATGGTGGATTGTATAAAAAAGTAAAGGAATGGGTAACTCTGGCTGACAGAATTCACCCCCTTTTTTGCAAGTCCCCTTGTATCCTGAAATTGGGGTTGGCAGACCACAGATTTGTGGTCTGCCAACAGTTTTGTACAGGAGGCTGCTTGAGGAGTTGCATGTTGCACAAGAGGAAATCTATTGAACCACTGAAGATTCCTTGGGACTGGACCCAGCAACTGGAGGATGGGATTTTCAAAATGCTGTTGCAACCAAATGGCATTATATGTTGTAGATAATAGCTGACATCTGCTGTAGCTTGGTTTCTATGACTTCTTACATGCCACTGCAAACAACATTATTTTTCAAGCATACATTCATATGACAACCCAATATGGCTTTACAAATAAGTACATATATTTTTAAATTAGAGAAAGGATAAAAATGAAGAGATTTCTAAGAGAAACCAAAAGGACAAAATAACTAGTAATCTAAAACAGCTGTCAAAGTTATGGCTCCAAAAGTTACAAGTGATATATTGATGGAGCCACTGAAGATCACTGAGAAGCTTGTCAAACATTTTGCTGCTGACCCCCCCAAAAAAGGAAAGAAAAAAATCCCCCCAAACAAAAAACCTGTAATCACCCATTTTAAAAATTAAATAGTACTAAAATAAAACATCATTTTCTCAACAATTATGTGTTTGAAGATATAATAAATGAATCCATCACAAGACAATGAGGACAGCAGGCTGGCACTGGGCAGTGTTCCATTGTTGCCTTTGTTAATGTAGTAATGAGGCATTGTAACACTGGAGCCAACCTGGCATTAGCCATCACAATACATTTACAGCAAGAGCTCTGCTGTTTGTAATTAGCTCTTCATTACACAATCAGGCTGATTTAGGGGGGAAAAAGCTCTCTTATGATCTGCTCTGCAGATGAAGCAATATAATTGCACCTCACTTGAAATCAACAAATTAGGCTTCTGTTTGCAATTGGCTATACTACCTACTATTACCACTCTAGCAGAAGCCAGTTGCAGTCTTAGTGTTCAAATAAAAGAATCCTAATTAAAATACTGTATATACTATTAAAATTGCTATAACGTCTCCACATTGGGATAATATATATGAATTAGAGGAGGAACCAAGATTTTAGAATTTTAACCACTCTGAACCTATAGACATATTTTTTAGAAATGTCTAAAAAATAAAGAGGTGAAGACTGGGGAGAAGAAGCACCTTGCTTTTTCCTTCCATGATAAACTGTTCATTAGAAGATTAACATCGTAAAATGCGCTTTTTTAAAAAGAAAAGCAGAGACCAAGCTGCAAATTCTTGGGTTAGCTTCTAATATTCTAACTTACATATTTCATCTGACCTACTTTTTTTCATGTAACCCATATAATCCTTGCTGCTACAGTTAAGTACAGTATCAGAAAGGATGATAATTTCTATTCCTTTTAGTTTGCAGCAAAGATTTCTGTGAACCAAATTCTATTCTTGTGATATTTTTGCTACAGGAAAGGAAGAACAAGCATTTTTCAATAATTCCCTTGGTACCCCGCCTTCAGTATCCCCTTTGAAAAGCTCCAGATGATTGTGGGACCTTCAGAACACTATGAGGAATGATGTGGTAGGCTAGAGCTGGAACAATGGAAGGGAGGGGAAACCAGACTTCTAAATTATGTTACACAGTTGTCTTCAGAATTTGATACAAATCTGGTCACACTTGCATCTGAAAATATGTGGGAAGCAAGGAATTGGAATAGAACTCACCAAATTGTTGCTAATAACACTCAGCTGATCAGAGTATATACTCCTCATTTTGGTTTAGCTACACTGGTTGCTAATACACTTCTGCCTCCCTATTCAAATGCTGGTCTTAAACTTTAAATTGACAGCAGCTTTCCTAACAATACAGGCTTTCACATCCCTATGCAGTGTCCACAGAGAAAAAGTCCTGGCCAACCTTTGATAAACTGTTATGATAAGTGTGGTAGATCTCATGTGGCCAATAGATGGGAGGTTTTTCTCTCCTGATTAGAGGACAATCATATCCAGTACAGCCTCGTTACTGCAGTACAAACAGTATAGTAGACTGAATATACAATGGTGGCAAGGGCTAGTATTGTTCAGATTTAGGAACTAGGGACTGATACATTCTTCCTCTGAATGGTTGAACTCTCAGAGTCAAGAATGCCTGAATGGGACTAAAGAATCTTTAGATTTTATTGCTATATATCAGTTAATAATTTGTTTTGGTCTAAATCTCAGTGTAGTCCTTTTTAAAAAGAAGCACAGTGCACTGCAAATATGTATCAAATATAATTTGGGATAGAAATTCCAAATGCAATTTGGGATACAAAGTGCTTGCATTTTGCATTTTGCATTTTGCATTTTGCATTTTGCATGTTGTATAATATATAATTGCTAGCAATTATATATTATACAATATATATTGTCTAGCAATTATATATTACACAACATGCAAAATGGAAGCGCTTTGTATTCCAAATTGTTCTGTAGATACCATTATGGATCAAGAGATGGGAAAAGGTCCTGCAAAATAGAAGTTGTGGGTCCCCTCTGCCTCCACCTTTTCTATTAATTTTGACTATCTCATGAATAAATGCTAAACAGTAACAATATAGATATTGTGGGATCTTGTTATTTAGTTGTGTACTTCACTACTATTCCTTGTACTTTGTATGCAGCCATATCTAGCACCTTTTCAAATAATATTTTTTTAAAAGGCAAGAATGATAAAATTATCTCAAATGGTAAGATACCATATAGGAAAGCTAGGTGGCAGAGTGGTTCAATATACTAAGATTGTTCACTGGTGAGTGATAGTGAAATCTAAACAACCAAATAATTTGTTTGGAGAGGCAGAATACACTATGCCTGGAGAGAAGTAATCGTCATTGTCTCATTTTGAAAATATAGAAATCTAGCAAAGACTCGGCAGTGATATTTTAACTAAACACAAGCACTGGCTCCAACAATTCATTACAGATTGCAAATTCAGACTTTGGATAAGGATTTACATGCAGAATGAATTGGAGACTGATTACACCTCTAAAGGGAAATTAATTTTCTCCCAAGGTTGTTTGTGGCACTTTTGGGGAAGAACTGAATATCTAAACCTGTTTTGAAAAGACAATTAAGGATGAAGATCATTGCTGTTATTGTCCTCTCATCTCCCCACCTCCAACTATCCACAGATATAAATACCTTTACATGTTTAACCATGTAAATTGATTCAAATCAAAGTAAATATTAATTTTAGTTAGTCAGAACCAATATACTGATATGATATTGGATGTGTTTTGTCTACATTTTTGTATAAAGCAACCAAATCCCATCTTCTTTTGTATTGTGTTTTTACGGTTTATTATATTGTGAGCTGCCCAGAGTTGGTCTGGAGTCAGGTGACAACTAAGTTGAATTAATTAATTAAATAAATATTAAAATTTATAAATGAGAGTGTAGTGAAACGGACATAAATATTTCTCAAATGGATACTATACTGCTGTAGTGCTTCCCAACCCTAATGATGAAATATTTTACATATATACAGTATGGCTCATTAAAAGGATTTGGAACCTAAATCAGATAATGGAACTAGAAACCCTTATACAAAATAAAACATCAAATATAGCACAGTCTTGCAAACTGACATAAATACACATACACACCCCAACAATAACAACAACTATTAGAGATATAGGAAGGCCTTAGATTCATTTTGTATTTCCTTTTGTATAATTAATATTATTTCATATTATAGTACCTGACTTCTGGATTGTGTGTTTGAGAGCAAGGCTGAGATTCTAGTTTATTACTGTAAGTAACCATCAATTCTGATTCTTGGTGGAAAATTGAATCAAATACAATTAGTGCCAAATACATGTAACTGTAGCATTTGACATGACGAGTAAAAGATAAGATGACAGTTTCTATAAAGTGATTTTCAAAGGTGTCACAATGATACCAGTTGTAATAGAAATAGTGCTATATATAAACACAAGAAGCTCAGGACTGATAATATTCTGTGGGGTTTCATACAGAAGATTTTCCAAACCCTACCTGAAGATGCAGGAGACTTGTCCAGAAACCTTTGTTTGCCAAATATCTGCTCAGTCAAATAATTCAGGCACAAACAACCTGTGTTTAGTGGCCATATGAGCTCTTGTTCTATGTTCCATCCCTCAGAGGACCTGCAGATCACACTGTCAAAACTAAGTAGCACTAACATTTAACTTTGGTGGCACAGTATCTACCCTCCTCGATTTGTTGCCAAAATAGGAACAGCTACTTTTATGCTATATTTACCCTGCTAAACCGCTGATAAATCTTCAAAAGAGGTGAAGAATTTCTACAGTGGCCATGTTTCTACAGCTAGCCATGTTTGTACCCTTAAAGCTTGCAAAAAACCCTGGAAAAAATTACTTTCAGCCCCCCAAAGTTGTCTGGCTTTGCCCTAAGAATTTGCTAGTTGGTTTTTAGCTTTTCTTCATGTTTTCTGTCCTCTACACTTCGTTCTTTCCTTCAGTACTTTTCCCCACCTCAGTCTTACCAAATTAATCTATTTCAGGAGAAGGATTACAAAGTCCTTCGTTCTTTTATATCCTTGAATGAAAAGGTTAACAAGAAGAGAAAATCTCTATAATACAACATGGTTTCTCACATCTGTTAGAACACACACAGAAGAGAACAGACTCACTTCATTTTATGAACTGAATGGATGTTTAAAACATTCTTAGAACTCAGACAATTGCAGATGAAAAGAATGTGCATCTGAAAGGAATGACTTCTCTTTAGGACTCCTGATATTCTAGGCCAATACTGGATGAAAGGATGACAGGGATACAGTATGAGAATGCATTTCTATTTTAAGCTTATCACCAAGATCTCTCCTCCAACAGTTAAGTATCATTACCTGATATATTCAACATGCTACACATTCACTTTCATTCATTCATAGATTGACCAAGCCCTCCCTCCATTCAATGTATCACATTCCCTAAATGGAAAGAAGAAAGCCTTTGAGAATTTAAAAGAGAAATGGGGGGCAGATACTTTATGGCTGACAATGTTCCACTGTCTTTATTTTCAGCTACAGCCAGAATCCCTATGCTGCATTGTGTTTAACTGTCTCACCACAATAAATGAGAAGAAGAGAGTCTGAAAGGTCACCTTTATTACTATTGGTTTTCCCACTTTTTTTTCTCTGCTAAGAAATGACTGGTCAAGAAGATACATGGCTATTATTCATTGTTCACTCCTTTAAAATACATGGAAACAGATCAGTATGGCCTCCACAATTACTGTGAATTTTTTTAACACTATTTATTTGATACTGAGGTTTCCTTACTAGAACAGGATGGAATGCATGATGTACTTCCTTAAACTTGCTGGCTTTGGCTGATTTTTACTTGAAGTATTAATAGTTTTTTTTTAATAAACTTTGTTTTGTGCCAAAACCACCATGAATCATGGGGAAAACAGCAATGATGTTTTTTTTTTTACTGAGAATTATTTTCGCATACAGTAGTGTGATGTGCCATTTTTGTGAAAAAGGTGAACTTCCACAAACATACATGTTTTTTTAAAAAATAAATAGAAAAGTATAGTAATGATGGTGCATCAGGAAGAGATGCTGTATGCTGCTGAACTCAATTGCTTCTGAAGATCTTCTGAAGAACAATTGAAGACTCAATTGTTACTGAAGAAAAACGTGCTCAGTGTGTGTGTGTATAAATAAAAATATTGTTATAGCGGATTTATATAGCCAACAGACCTGTTGATCTTGGGATAAAAATTCTTTGTAAACTGTATAAAGTTTATTAAAGAAGTTGGACATTTATATACCAATTGTTTAGTACAATATATCCATTTTAGTCTATAACTTCCAAATAGCTACAGTAAGGTAATTTGGAGAGAAGAAAATAAAGAACATTTCAGCACTAGCAGAAGATAATGAAAAAATGATCAGAAGCATAATGTGAAACAGCATAATATGTCATAAGACTGCAGAATACAACAAAAAGAACTTGCACATTTTGTTTATAAATAAACTATTTATGGAGCCAGTCCTTTTTTACTCAATCCATTGTACACCAAAATTGTCATGTTTTAAAAAGAAATCTCTTTTTATTCATCACTATTATTCTTTACATATATAGTCTATTTTAATTCCATACAAAATAAATACCTGGAGCCTTCAAAAAATTCATGAACCTTTGAATCCAAAGTCTTGTATAAGGGTATTACTGGCTAGTTCTAATAAAAATACTTTAGGAGTAGGGATGGCCAGAAAGTTGCCACCCAGCAACAGTGTTACTATTTGCCAATCCTGCATAAAATATTGCAGAGAACATTTAACCCAAGGTTAGTTAGCTTTTACTTGCTGAAATCCATGATCAATGGAATAATGTCATCTCACAGTTGATGGCCTAGTTATTCTTTCATTTGGAATCTAAAAAACAGTAAATACATTTTACTGCCCAAAATAATTGGTTTAAATATGTGGCAATCTTGCAGCCTATTCTTAAATCTTAAGTTTTTACTCAACTGCATTTTCAGACAGCTAGTTATTTGTCACTGTAGATTGTACCATTGGGCTCATTTTAGTTAGTGCTCAACTAAAATTATGGTTTAGAACAGGGATGGGTAATCTGTAATGGCCAAGGGGAGGACATAACTTTCTTTGAGGGCTAAGGGCCAGAAAGTACTATATGACAAGCAAGCAGGGGATATTGGAAGATAATTTTTTAAAAAAATAAGTCTGAAACCACAATTTTCTTTTGTTTTCCACTTCAGTATGAGAAACAGTTTTAAGCAATTATAAAGACAGATCTGAGGGCCCAAAAGGGGAACTCAGTGCTTCCTAAGACCACAAGTTGACCGTCCCTTTTCTGCATATCCAGAAAAGCACTGAAAATGTAATGCATTCCTATGTGTATTTTAGGTCCATCTTATTGGATTTCTGCAATGCTGTGAGATGAGGATCACAGAACATTAAAACTATTATTACCATTGTAAGTAGAAATTTTTATATAGCCAGCTTTACATTTCTGTTGTTTCAGCATTAGGTGAAATTGAAGGTCATTAACTGAAAACTAAAACAATTTCATTATTTTTTTCCTGTATGCAATAAATCTCTAAATTATGCTTTGCCCTAAGGTTATCCAGATTCTATTATCATCACTGCTGCACAGATTTCATTCATTTTATAAAGAAAACTCTGTTGATGAATATTGTGTTCTCTTGATTAATTTTTCAAGCTCTTTCTACCTTATATACCATCAATCTGCTTTAAGCTTTCCTCTGCAAAATAACCAGTATACTTAGAAAAAGACCTTTTGAATATAGATTACATCACTGACTCCTTTCACTGACCATCAATCACTCAGTTGCAATTCTTCTTGATATCTACCAGTTCCCCGAAGCGATGCAGAAGAACAGGAAACAGATATTTCTTTTCCATCTTTCAAAAGCTTCTGCATCAGAACACAAGCTTACAATTTTGAAACATATTGATTTACTGTGATCATCCTAAGTATTTTAGCTAATCCTGCACTTTTCTGAATTTAGCACAGCGGAAGATGTAACTATGGAGGTCATCAATTAATAAATTGTTTTAATTGTAACTGTTTTAATTGTTCTATAGTTTTATTGTTGTAAGCTGCCCAGAGTCACTTGCTGAGATGGGCGGCTATAGAAATCGAATAAATAAATAAATAAATAAATAAATAAATTCCTTTCCCTTTGCAATATTCATGAAAATTTAAAATAACTGATGTTTAGTCCATTCTGCACTGGAGCTGAACAATAAATACTACCCTGGAAAGCTGTGATAAGGCTTAGCTTAGTAAGGTCATGGAGTCAATAGACTTACACATGGTTAATATTTCAAAACTTCAGGTCTAAGACAAAAAGTGGAAGCTGTGCTCTGAATGAAAGCAATTAAGAGCTATTAGATTGGATCCATGACCATTGGCAATACTTGCTTAGATTTGCTCAAATGTTCCTATCTATAAAATAAGGGATGAAGCAATTTAATTCCCTCACTCTTCCTGATGTCCTCAGTGTTATTGCTCTCATTATTCTAAGGAGACTGAAAACCAGTTTTGTGGGGGACATAGTTAACTTAAACTAAATCAATATTTTTTGGCATGGCCCATGTGCTGAAGAATATGTGCAGACTCATAATGAATAAGGTCTCCTCATACACAAAACAATGACCTACTTATTATGGATTCCATTCTATCTGTTTTTCCTGTTTATTGTGGTTCACTCCTCATGCAAAACAGATCAGTTAATAAATCATCACCAAAAAAAAAAAAGAATTGATACAACATGAAGAAAGATTTTGCGCAAAAGATTCCAATTCTCTAATTTAGTCCATGATGGCATTTCAAATTTTAGCAGAATGAAGCAAAAGACATTTTCAATACTAGGAGCAAGAATTTCATTAAGCTGTAAAAGCTCACTCTTGGTTATATAAAAGATGATGTTTTAATATAATTCAATCTGATCGCATTCAATGTAGTTTTTTTTCCCATTTTTATACATCATAAAAATAGTAGTAGGCAATTCAAACTAGTAGCCGTCGTGACAAGGAAATGGATTTATACTTTAGAATACATGTAGTACATAAGCACTGTTTACAAAAATAGTCATCTGCTAAGTAGCACCACTGAAAAAACATTTTTCTGTGTATGCTTTGAAATTTCGGAGTGAATTTTTTATGAAGGCCATCTTCTTTATAGCACTTCAGAAACCATAGTTCTGCATCTTAAGTCTACCTATGAGATGATGTTTTCTTCTAAGAGTTATAACAATAAAGGATTACTGACTGTATAGCTCATATGGAATTTGTAGGAAACATTGCTATAAGTAAGTTCCTTCTCAGGACTGTTCCTCACTTTCTGACAAAAAAATATACATGAATAATGCATGCTGGGATAATTTCATTTCATATAGTTGTGTGAAAAAGAAAGTACACCCCCTTTGAGTTCTATGGTTTTACACATCAGGACATAATAAAAATTATCTAGTCCTTAGCAGGTCTTAAAATTAGGTAAATACAACCTCATATGAACAACAACAACACATGATGTATTGTTGTTTATTCATTTAGTCACTTCCAACTCTTTGTGACTTCATGGACCAGCCCACGCCAGAGTTTCCTGTCAGTCGTCACCACCCCCAGCTCCCCCAGGGACGAGTCCATCACCTCCAGAATATCATCTATCCATCTTGCCCTTGGTCGGCCCCTCTTCCGTTTGCCTTCCACTCTCCCTAGCATCAGCATCTTCTCCAGGGTGTCCTGTCTTCTCATTCTGTGGCCAAAGTATTTCAGTATTGCCTTTAATATCATTCCCTCAAGTGAGCAGTCTGGCTTTATTTCCTGGAGAATGGACTGGTTTGATCTTCTTGCAGTCCAAGGCACTTTCAGAATTTTCCTCCAACACCACAGTTCAAAAGCATCAATCTTCCTTCACTCAGTCTTCCTTATGGTCCAGCTCTCGCAGCCATATGTTACCACGGGGAACACCATTGCTTGAACTATGCGGACCTTTGTTCTCAGTGTGATGTCTCTGCTCTTGACTGTTTTACTGAGATTTGTTATTGCTCTTCTCCCAAGGATTAAATGTCATCTGATTTCCTGGTTGCAGCAGTAATCTTTGCACCTAGAAATACAAAGTCTTTCACTGCCTCTACGTTATCTCCCTCTATTTGCCAGTTATCAATCAAGCTGGTTGCCATAATCTTGGTTTTTTTGAGGTTTAGCTGCAGGCCAGCTTTTGCACTTTCTTCTTTCACCTTCATCATAAGGCTCCTCAGTTCCTCTTCGCTTTCAGACATCAAAGTGGTATCATCTGCATATCTGAGATTGTTAATGTTTCTTCCAGCGATTTTAACCCCAGCCTTGGATTCTTCAAGCCCAGCACATTGCATGATGTGTTCTGTGTACAAGTTGAATAGTAGGGTGAGAGTACACAGCCCTGCCGTACTCCTTTCCCAATCTTAAACCAGTCCGTTGTTCCGTGGTCTGTTCTTACTGTTGCTACTTGGTCGTTATATAGATTCCTCAGGAGGCATACAAGATGACTTGGTATCCCCATAACACTAAAAGCTTGCCACACTTTGTTATGGTCCACACAGTCAAAGGCTTTAGAATAGTCAATAAAACAGAAATAGATGTTTTTCTGAAACTCCCTGGCTTTTTCCATTATCCATCAGATATTGGCAATTTGGTCCCTAGTTCCTCTGCCTTTTCTAAACCCAGCTTGTACATCTGGCAATTCTTGCTCCATGAATTGCTGAAGTCTACCTTGCAGGATCTTGAGCATTACCTTACTAGCATGTGAAATAAGTGCCACTGTTTGATAGTTTGAACATTCTTTAGTGCTTCCCTTTTTTGGTATGGCGATATAAGTTGATTATAAGTTGATTAATACAATCTCATATGAACAACAACACATGACATATTATACTGTGTCATTATTTATTTTACAAGAATAAAGCCAAAATGGAGAAGCAGAAACATGAAGATGGAAATGGCCAGAATGATTTGGGAGCCTTCCTTAATAGCAGTTCCTCCCTGCCAATTCTGAATAGCCAGTTCTTTGTTTTATTGTAGCTTCAGATATATAAAACTGAAATATTTCTAAGATCATTAACCTATTTTATAAAGCTTTCAGTTTTAAAAATCACCTCCATCCAAAGGATTAAGGGAAAGAACAGGCCACATATGAATGGGTAAAAGAGCACACACAAATAAAATAAGGCTGATGATTACTTCAGGTGACAGAATATCTTAGCTGATGAGCAGAAAAGTGTTATACTTTCCAACCTGCCAGGAAATTAAATGTCATGCAAGGCACTACTATCAGAGATTCATGGCTCCTGTAAGCACACATAGATAGTGAGAAAGAAATAAAATACTTCGTAATTTTACAGACTGGCTGCTTTATGTTTATCTTTTTCATATCTTATCTTAAAATTTAAATAACCATTTTTAAGTTTCATAATCAGCGAATGTGCGTATGATGCTGTGAAGGATCAAGGTAAAATAGTATTTTAAAACAACATGTATGCCTTTCTGAATGAAAAAATCTTAAGACCTTTGCTTTGTACGTGAAGTTTATGGCTGGCAGTTTGCTCCCTATAAATTTAGTATAACACAGAAATTGCTATAAAACTTATATAAAAAGAATAATCTTTTGGCATCCAACTGGAATATTTTCAAATGGTTTCTGAGGACTCCAGGAGGTATGGCAGTAAGATGATGATGTCATTGTGAGGCACAAAGTTGATATTCTTAGTTTTCCTTTTTGCTATTCTAGAGTTTGGATTTTTAAAAAAGGAAATGGTGGTGGCTATTTTATAAGTGTGCACATACACATACAGACACAAATAATATGCAAAAATACTCCCTCATAAGATTTGGGATAATATCTGGAGTTTTTCAATCTATACTTAGCAGCACATAAAAAAGGGAGAAAAATAATCCAGAGAAGCAGGAAATAATTAACTGAAGGTGAAAGATTTTTGTTGACTTGTTTCAACTTGAAAATGTTTTTTTTTGCTTATTGTTTTGTTTCAGTTTGCTAAGTATATATTTCAAAATATGCATTTCTTCAGAAAATATTATTTCTCTTTTTTCTTGGTTGCATGTTTAAAGCAGTGTAATCAAGACCAATGATCCAAGAGAATCATAGTCACATAAGCAATAAGATACTACTGAACAGCATTGCCACACATCCAAAGCAATCTGTAGTTGATCTTTCACACTTATAGTTATAACAGACAAAGGTATTAACACTATAATAAAGGTAAAGAATAAATAGTTAATCAAAGCTAGCTCCTGATGTTCCCTTATTTTTAGAGCATCCTCTACACAGTGCCATTTAAACTAGATAAGATTGATTTCCCCCCTCCAAAGCAGGTCTCTCAAACTCAATCAGGTATGTATAAAATTAATTAGATGTCCTACATTAGATACACACCATTTCTTCATAGATTTTTCAGCCAATATAATTGTTTTATTACTAGGACAAGTACACTCTTTCTAATAGATTTTATACATGAGTACTAAATATATTAGAGGAGCAAAATGTTCTAGCAAAACAAAAGTTCTTGTTATAACTGCAGAAATGGGACTGAATTAAACATATTAGTAACTTTCATGGATATTACATTGCTTTTTGGTTCTTGTTTTTAAAAATGCCTGACTTCATTCACACTTCAAGACTAATAAAAGGATTGTGACATCACTTTTGTACTTCTATAAATCTTGTGATATGCTTTTCTTCTCAAAAACTGTTTGAAAATGCATTTCAGGAGGAGTTACAAATACATATTTTTTTCTGGTAAAAATATAAATTATAAAATAAAACATTTGTGTAGTTTGGGGGAGGAACATGAAAATGCATAAACAAGTTTATATTTATTATATGCATACATATGTGTATAATCAGTTGTATATATATATGTATGTATCAGTTATGTATGTATGATACTGACACTGACACTGATATGTATCAGTTGTATGTGTGTGTGTGTATGTATGTATGTATGTATGTATATGTGTATAATCAGTGTATGCCCGTATGTGTCTTATGTGCTTGCATGCCTGTATGTATATGGCTGTGTGGGTATGTGTAAAATTATTAGAGCACAGAATTAAACTGGGCTTTACATCTTTAGTATGGTTTTGTTGCCTAATAGCAAGTGTGACAAACAATTAGGTAACCAAGCTTTTCTTAAACTGAAAAATATTGGTGCATTTCTTTTCTTAATATTGCAAAAGTAGTGATTAAATAGTTACTATACACTTTGAATATTAGTTGATATAGTATGTTAATGCTACCATTATTAGCTCTTATGAACTAATAATTTGGTATATTTGAAATGTTCCTATAAAGGTTTTTAAGGAGTTCCTATAACAAGTGCTTTAAAAAATTGTTAGATTCATATCCCACTTTTGTTTGAACAACTCAAGGTGGCATACATAATACTCTCACCTGTTCCCCCCCACAAGAGCTGTGAGTGGGTTGGGCTAAGAGAATGTGACTGACCCACAATCATCCAGCTGGTTTTCATGCCTAAGGGAAGGCTAGAATTCACCATCTCCTGGTTTCTATATTTGTCGAGCACCTTACAACTGTCTGGCTCTCAATTGATTCTGGTTGTTATTTTTTTTCTGGTACTGAGATGTTGCTATTTTTATGACTGTAAGCCACAAAGGGAAGGGCACAATAAATGTCTTCCAAATCTGATTCCACTGCTACTCCCATCATTCTTTTCTACTGGCTGGGCTGGCCACATTTGGAGTTCAACATTTGTAGGGCCGCACTTTGTTCCATAAATACTCCGTAGAAAAGCCAGGAGACGATGAGGTTGAGGAGATAATAATGCAATGAATGAGGTCTCTTCTGAGAAAACTGTAAACAAATAGATGAGCTTATGTACATTACTCCTGTGGTTACTTATATATGTGAAACAGTCATCACAGATCAAACACTAATGAGAGGTCTCCCATAGCCCTTAAATTCATCTCAAATGCAATATATTTTAATGTAAAATTTTCACATATCCACTGTGAGTAATCAGGAGCTATTCAGAATTTGTTTTTGATGGCTATCATTGTAATAACTAATATGTGAACAGGCCATTATAAATTTAAAGTAGCACGGATTGTTTCTCAGTGGAGTAGTTTCATTATTATATATTATTACCATTCAGCAAGAATAATAAAAAAATACAAACATGAAAAATTAAATGATGCTATATAAGCCAATATTCATCTGTACATTAATTTACCTTATCAGTATTGGACATAGCGATTAAGACTGAAAGCTGCTAATGACATACATATTCCATATTTTCCTAATATTTTACTGTTTTCTTGTCTATTATCTTTCCTTCTAAATATTTCCAAATTCCTGGAAACTGTTCATAAGAATTTAAAAGTGTGGAATTTTCATACAAGCAAAGCTTTACAAAATCTTCAAAACAAATGAAGAATGAATGATAATCTGTGAAATCAAGTCCATATTTAAAGGCTCTGTTCTGTTTTCCTCTATTACAAAACTAAAATGGGGCAAGCTGATTTGCAATGGAATATTGGCTTAAAAATCAGAAACATATACCTAAGCATATCAAAAGTATGTATGTATCACTAAAACCCTATCAAAATTATAGTTAGGTTTATAGATCAGGCAGACAAATAGAGCATCACACAATATTAGTGTTTCTACTAATTTTCCAGATGTACCTAAAAATGTATCTAATTTTTAGTTGCTGTTTAATTCTGCACAAAAAAGAAAAAAAAGCAATATTAGCAAACAACTAAAGATAAAAGATTAATATGTGAATTGGGTTTTTAAGTTATCAGGAAATAAATATGATAGAGTCCTTAATTAAGAAACAGTAAACTCTATTAAGCTTTCCATAGCATCATTCTATAGCTAGGTTATTTATGGGACCACCTGCTTCCAATTAACTCTGCTCACCCCATTATATCCAGCAAAGTGGACACGCTTTAGGTCCCTTCTTTGAAACAATGTCACCTGGTAGGACTCAGGAGGCATGCCTGCTTTGTCAAAGCACCTGCCCTGCAGAACAAAATTCCTTTCAAAATTTGGATGACCTGACCCTGCTGACTGTCTCTAAGGCCCTGAAAACTTCATATTTCCCCTGAGTATTGGGCCAGAGTGTGGAATGAGCCAATCCAGAACATGAAAGATCTAGAGTGAGATATCTGATGGTTGGCCTCGGATACTTTGTTTTTCTGTTCTGGATCTTTGTTGTGTTTTGATTTTACCTCATTTTTATGCTTCTAACCAATTGTAAGTGACCCAGAGTTGCCATATATATAAAATAAGTCAATCAATATCTAAAAACAAGAGTCAAAAGCATATTAAGGTATTCTGCTACAAGTAAAGCTTATTACAGATCAACGTGGTGTTACGTAGCTGTATTCCAGGGCCATTGGGATGAATTAAATCTATCCACTAAGGTTTTACAGTTGTGATGAAAGAGCTCTTTGATTAGGCTTTTGAGATTCAGTTGTTACTGCTATTAAACTGAGTAGGCACTAGGAATGTATTCTGTGATTTCCATTTTTATTGTTACATTATACTATTTTCTTGATTGTCTTACTCTTAGATTTTGTTATGGGTTTGCTTTTAATTGTTTTGTAAAATACCACAAACCAATATGACCAATGTTACTGGATTTCTCACTGCCAGCTAGATACATACGGTAGGAAAAACCCACATAGCTCTTACTATGAAAGCCAGTTTGGTCTAGTGGTTAAGGTGCTGGGCTAGAACCTAGGAGACTTTGAGTTCTAGTCCTGCCTTAGGCATGAAAGCCGGCTGGGTGACCTTGGGCCAGTCAGTCCCTCTCAGCTCACCTCACCTCACAGGGTTGTTGTTGTGGGAAAAATAGGAGGAGAAGGGAGTATTACGTATGTTTGCCACCTTGAGTTATTTATAAAAATAATAAAGGCGGGATAAAAATTAATTAAATAAATAAATATCCCTAACTGAGACCATATTCCAACAGAATTTAGAAGCAAGGCTAACATTAGTGGCACTCCTTGAAAAACTATAAACAAAGAGTACTTGGTTTTGAGAAAATTAAACTTATCAATTAATTTTAACAAAGTGGAACTTGGAACAAAATATTCTAATGTGCAGTACTCTTATTCTGGGTCATAGTAGACAGCCAGGTGGCTAGCCACCCTCTCTTTCAATTTTATTCCTCTTATTTCACCCCAGGTTCCCTTTTAACATGTAAAAAAGGATCAACATGTTTTGCCCATTAAATGTTTGTAGATTCCAAGCATACCACCACATGGTGTGGGGAAGAGTATAATTTTGGCTTCATGTTTGACTACAGTATTAGTTGTAATTCAGTGTGATGCTCTTAATAACATATATATATATATATATATATATATATATATATATATACACACACACACACACACACACACAAACATATACATACACACACACACACACACACAACACACACACACACACAGGCGGCTGGCGAAGCAGCAAACCCGGGATGCTAGTCCGGCCTGGCAGAACCGGGCGGTGCGGTGGACCTTGGAGGCCAGAAGAATCTGGCAGCGGTGGATCAACCAGCTGGCCAGGTGTGTTGGGTGGGCCTTGGCAATGTGACTTGGGGTGCAAGACAATGGACAACGAACAAGAGGCTGGAACTGAGAACACAGTGGACTGGTGGTTTGAGGCATAGATGAACTGCAGCACGACAAAGCAAGCCGGGCAGTCTCTGAGCAGGACTGGTATAGTGCCACAAGGACTTGGAAGGTAGATTTGGTGGAGACTTAAAGACTGGACTTTAGGGGAGTGGTGGTCTGAGTGGCACAGCGGACTCTGGAGTTCTGTTAGGGCACTCAGATGTGGGCACAGCCTAAGGCTTCTACTACTGCTTTGGCCGATTTTAGAACAACTGGATTTGAGAACTACTGGATTTGAGAACATCGAGATAGAGACTATAGCAAAGTAACTGACCATCCCTTCCTAACTGTCCCAAGATATAATTAGGCAATTAGGGATCCCTAAATGGTGAATGGTGGGCCCTCTCAGGTGTGAGACACGTGAGAGGGTGCCCAGGTTTGGATGGGTAGTGTGAGAACACTCACCTCCTGAGTGAGAGACAGCAGGTGAGGAGTAGTAGTTGGGTTGTCCCCCTGCTGACTAGAGAGAGAAGCCAAGGGGGGGCACAGTGTGTGAGTGTGGGCAGTGGTTGGGCTCTACTAGTGCCAAGAGCATGAGCTGGTGCACTGGGGGGGGGGCTCCATTGCCCTGTGATTGAGTTGAAGTGTGGTTGTGTGAACGAATGGAGGGGTCCCTATCCTTAACCAGTGATCTCAGGAGTCCAGGAGTGGGGGCTAATAGATCTCGTGATTCTGGGGGTTGTAGGGTGGGGCAGGTGATTGAGGTGGTGATGGGTAGGGGACGATATGACGGGAGCCAGAGGGCGGGTCATCATAGAGGAAGACGCCCCCGGTGCTTGTTACCTGTGGCACGTTCCAGCCCTCTGTGCTCGAACCCTGGTCCTGGACAGCAGACTCATGGTTGTCCTGACTTTTGGCTGCTGCTCTGTAACACCAGGTCAATAAACAACAAGGTCCCCCTCATATGTGACCTGATCACAGAAGAGGGGCAGACCTGGCGTGTATTACTGAAACCAGGCTGGGTGTAGAAGGAGTGGGGGCTTTGTCGGAGATATGCTCAGCTGGGTTTCGAGTCTGGCATCAGCTGCGACCTCAGGGCAGGGGAGGAGGGGTGGCTGTTGTTATCCGAGAATCCCTAGTGGCTGTTAGGGGCCTGCTCCACAAGTGGCCGGGTGTGAGACCCTGTTCTTCAAGCTGGGTTCCCGAGAACAGTTGGGAGTGTTGCTATTGTACCAGCCTCCCTGCTGCATAGCAACCTCCCTGCCTGAGCTACTGGAGGCTGTCTCAGGTTTGGCAGTGGAGTTCCCCAGGCTCATAGTGTTGGGGGACTTCAATCTGCCTTTCCTGGGGCGGACCTCAGAAGCAGCTCGGGAGTTCATGGCTACCATGGCAGCCATGGGCCTGTTCCAGATTATTCAGGACCCGAGTCAAGACAGTGCCCTCACCCTGGACCTAGTTTTCTTGTTGGAACAGTGGCAAGGTGATCTAAGGGGAGAATTACATCTGTTCCCTTTGTCATGGTCAGATCATGCCCTGGTAACTTTGAGATTCTCTTGTGCCGCCCCCCTCCACAGGGAGGTAGGACCCATTTGATTGGTCCGCCCCTGGCGACTGATGGACCCAGCTGGGTTTCAGAGGGAGCTGGGTGTTATACCCAAGTCTCTCCTGCATGGTCCAGCAGAGGCCCTGGCTGCTGCCTGGAATAGCGAGGCAACCGGAGCCTTGGATAGGATCGTCCCTGTGCGGCCTCTCTTGCCCACCCAAACCCGGCACTCCCTGTGGTTTACAGAGGACCTGAGGGTTTTGAAGAGGGTTAAGAGATGCCTAGAGCGCCACTGGAGGAAGACAAAATTCGAACCCGACCAAACACAGGTTAGAGCTGCTATTAATGCCTACTTTGTGGTGATTAGAGCGTCAAAGCACCAGTACTTCTCTGCTCTTATTGCATCCACAGAATGCCACCCAGTGGCCCTGTTTAAGATTACCCAATCCCTTTTGGGGAAAGGGGAGTCAGAAATCCATCTACACAGCCATGCTGAGGAATTTTTGGGGCACCTGCAGGATAAAATCACTCGGATCCGGACTGAATTGGACTCCAAGAGTGAGGCAGAGTCGGACGAGATACCCAGGGAACGTACTTACCAGGTTATCTGGGACCAGTTTGATCCTGTTGAACCTGAGGAAGTGGACAGGATGCTCCAGACTGTAAATGCTACCACTGGCCAATTAGATCCATCCCCCTCCTGGCTGGTGAAAGCAGCACAGGAGGTGACATGTGGCTGGGTCCAGGCGATGGTAAATATATCCTTGAAAGAGGGGGTGTTCCCAGCAGCCTTTAAGGAAGCTCTGGTGTGCCTCCTCCTCAAGAAACCATCACTGGACTCTATTATACTGGACAATTTTTGCCCAGTCTCCCACCTCCCCTTTTTGGGGAAGGTGGTTGAGAAAGTGGTGGCTTTGCAGCTTCAGAGGATTCTGGATGAAATGGATTATCTAGACCCCTTTCAGTCAGGTTTCAGGCCTGGTTATGGGAGGGAAACGGCATTGGTCACACTTATGGATGACCTCTGGCAGGAGCGGGACGGAGGCAGTGCATCCAACTTTGCTCTTCTTGACCTCTCAGTGGCTTTCGATACCATCGACCATGGTATCCTTCTGGACCGACTTAGAGAGTTGGGGGTGGGTGGTGTGGTTCTGCGCTGGTTCACCTCCTTCCTCCAGGGCTGGTCCCAGTCGATGTTGATAGGGAGCAAGAGATACGGCCTGCGGCCCCTACTTTGTGGGGTGCCGCAGGGTTCGCTACTGTCTCCGCTCCTTTTTAACATCTACATGAAACCACTGGATGAGATCATCCATCACTATGGGGTGAGGTATCATCAATATGCAGATGATACCCAATTATACATCTCCATCCCGGGTGAGGTAGGTGACGCTGTGGCCAACCTTTCCGAGTGTCTGGGGGCTGTGAGGGCCTGGATGGGGAACAACAGGGGAACCTGGGGAAAATGGAGTGGTTGTGGATTAATGGCTCCTCGATCTCTGGGAAATTGTCATCTTTAGTTCTGGATGGGGTTGCACTACCCCAGACAGACCCAGTGCGTAACTTTGGGGTCCTCCTAGACTCACGGCTCCTGCTGAAAGAGCAACTTCATGTTGTGCACCAGTTACGCCCCTTCCTGGAGCGAGAGGCCCTTCGAACGGTCACTCATGCCCTGGTTATCTCCCATATAGACTACTGCAATGCGCTCTACATCGGGCTACCCTTGAAGAGTATCCAGAAGCTACAGCTGGTGCAAAATGCAGCCGTGTGGGTGATCTTGGGTTTCTCAAGATCAACACATGACACTCCTTTGCTCCGCGAACTACATTGGTTGCCAGTATGCTTCCGGATCCAATTCAAGGTGTTGGTTATCACCTTTAAAACCCTACATAGCACGGGTCCAGGTTACCTAAAGGACCGTCTTCTCCCCATCACATCAACCCGTCCCACCTGGTCATGCAGAGAGGGCATGCTATGGATCCCATCTGCAAGAGAATTCCATCTGGTGGGGTCCAGGAGGCAGGACTTCTCTGCAACAGCCCCTGCCCTTTGGAATATCCTTCTCCTGGAAGTGAGATTGCCTCCCTTCCTCCTGGACTTTAGGAAACAACTAAAGACCTGGTTCTGTAATTATGCCTGGGGCAGGAGGGAGAGTAGCCATTCCTGGGGTTGGTTAGTTTCTTAGAAGGACCCTGCTCTGCTTGCAAATCATAGAGAACTTCTAGCCATCGGGGTTTTTATCGTATTTATTTTATTGTGTATTATAGTGTCTTACAGTTTTATGTTTTTATTTATGTTTTATTGTAAACCTCCCAAAGTCCCTTTTGGGAGATGGGCGGTGATAAATTTGATTAATAAATAAATTAGGTATGTATGTATGTATGTATGTATGTATGTATACTTTGTTTGTGTATATATATACATGTGTGTGTGTGTAGTTGTTTAATCATTTATAGCCTGTTACTATCCCAAGGAGATCAAGCCTGGTTACAATCCATAAAACAAATGAGGTAATAGCAAAACAAAATGAAACATTATTTGCAAGAATTAAAATATAAAATAATCCTATTCTTTTATCTACTTTATTCTTGTAATAATCACTTGATTATACAAGATTACATAGTCACCTGGCCATTGCATACCCAGGTGATCATTTTCAGAGTAAAGAAATAACATAATAACAAGTAACACTGTACAGAGAATAACAGCATATAGGAAGTAGCAACACCTAGAAATAAAATTCAATTAATGTAACACACATTCAGATGGATGCTGAACAAGCTAACCATTTTATTCTTCCTTCTTACATGCTCTAGTAAATAGCTTTTCAAATTCTAGAAGAAAATATTACTTGTTCTGAATAAAAATGCATGTAATGATCAGTATGAGTTCTCAGGCTAAAATTATTAAAAAAAATTGATACTCTATAAAGAATTCAGCACTGTATGTCAATAGTAGTAATTCATTTTAATCCAATTAACAATATCTAAGTAAGGGGGGAAAAACTTACTGTGGACAATTGGAAACAGAGAAAGACACAACTGCTTGACAAATGATGATTTCAAGATTACTCACTAAGCATCTACTGTTAGCTGTTGATAGGATTGGCAGTGCTAATGCAGCCATTAAGGAAAGAACAAAAGACTGACTTGCAAAGGTCATGATTAGCATATTATCAAAAGCTGTGTTTCTGGCTAATCTTGTGACCACCATAGAACAAATTAATCCTCCTAAAAGCAAGCAAAACCAGTTATGTCCATAGGTCTGTCTTATGTCAAATAGATGTTCTAGTACTCTCAAATGCGAAACAAAAATGTTGGCAAAGATGTATGTTGATGCAGAACTCAAAAGTCAGGGAGCAGGATATGAAAGACCATCTAGCCCTTGAAAGAGAAAACATGGGCAGGAGCTCTGTTCCTCTTGTCATTCTGGTCACCCATTACAAGTAGAGGGTGGCTATACCAAAGAGCTTTTTTAAAATCACAGTGACTCTGCTTATGTTAGAATCCTGATCTTCCAACATTCACTCACAGATTGAGCAGTCTCTGATACAGACAGACACCTGTCAGGCAAAGTGGGTGATGAAAACAGGCAGAAATGGTGAACTTATGCCAATTCCTCCCTGGACCAAAACTTTTTGCTTCCCTTGACAAATGGTACTCCTCTCCACAACTCAAGGCATAAATTACTCAAGGCTAATCAGGTTATTTTAGTATTTGTGGTAGATAATCACATAAGCAGTGAAAGGAAACTGCAGTGCATTAATAACTGACATTTCACTGCCTCTAACCATGCTAGAAGTGTGCTGCCTGAGGCAGCAGCTTTTCAGAGAATTAGATTAATTTTTATATAGCTTTCCTTCTCTCCCTCACTTGAACTTTGCTATTCTATAGATAGCCCTGATATCCTGTTTTTAAAATCATACATATTGTAATGGAACAGCCTCCCCCAAGATCCAGATGGTCCCAACACCATTGGCTTTCCAGGTGGCTGTTAACAACCTGACGTTTCCCTCAGGCATTAGGGCCAGGTTGTCAGCTGAGGGTGAGAGTGTTTGTGCACTTTTAAAATAATTTTCACACTTTTTGGGATCCCTCATCTTCTTAACAAAGCCCATTCCATTCAACAGTGAACCACAGAAAGAGAAAGGTAGGAAATGCTACTTTTGTCAGCCCAGTTGCATGCACCAAATTCTGTATCTGATCCCAAAGTATTAGAAATGCAGGACAGAAAAGAAATTGTACTGTATAATTGTTTGTTATTATTTATTCATTACATCAATTTATATAGCCACCCAACTCCAGTGCATGACTGTGGGTGACTTACAACAATTAAAAGCACTACAAAAACAGCAACAACATTAATACATATAAAAAAGCATATAAAATCATATAAAAAAACCCATATGACATAATCCACAGTGGAGGTATTAAAAAAAAACAGTCAACACTCAACACAACCACTGTACAGGCTCCCTGTACATCCAGATCTCCAAGCCCAGTGGCAAAGCAATTTCTTTAAAGCCTTACAAAAGGCCAGTAGCGTCAGGGCCAATCTGATCTCTGTGGATATGATGTTTCGAAGGGTGGACACCATGACAGAAAAGCTGTCTAGTTAAATAACTTTCTCTGTTTAAACAACTAGAGCATATTTTTCCTATAGAGTTATCACTGAGACCCATAATCACTCTGGGTAGCTTTAATATAATGCTGAGTGGAGAGATTATTCAAGAGTATAAAAAACTTCCGAAGTTGATCTACACTTTTGTCATTTTAAAATCAAGTGATTCAGTATCAAACTTCTCCCCCTATTTCAAGCAGGAAATACAGTGAGGACTTGTTATATACATATTAGGGCAGTGCAACAGATCCTCGGGTATAATCCCCAGCTCCCTCTGAAACCCTACTTGGTCCATCAGTCACTGGGGGCAGACCAATCGAATGGGTCTGGCCTCCCTGCGGCATGGGAGAATCTCAGGGGCACCAGGGCGTGATCTGACCATGACAACTGAGGGGACAGCTGTAACTCTCCCCTCAGATCATGTTGCCACTGCTCTAACAAGAAAACCAAATCCAGGGTGAGACCACTGTCTCAAGTTGGGTCCTGAATAATCTGAGACAGGTCCATGGCTGCCATGGTAGCCATGAACTCCCGAGCCACCTCCAAGGCACACCCCAGGGATGGCAGATTGAAGTCCCCCAGAACCATAAGCCTGGGGAACTCCACCACCAACCCCGAGATGTCCTCTAGCAGCTCGGGCAGGGAGGTTGCTATGCAGCAGGGAGGCTGGTACAGTAGCAACACTCCCAACTGTTCTCGGGAACCCAGCTTGAAGAACAGGGTGTCACACCCGGCCACTTGTGGAGCAGTGCCCCTGAAGGCCACTAGAGACTCCCTGGTAACCACAGCCACTCCTCCTCCCCTGCCCTGGGGTCTCGCTTGGTGCCATGCTGTAAACCCAGCTGGGCACATTTCTGAAAGGGGCACCCCCCCCCTTTGGAGCCCAGACAGGTTTTGGTAATACATGCCAGGTCTACCCCCTCCTCATTGATCAAATCAGGGATGAGGGGGGCTTTGTTGTTAACAGACCTAGCATTAAGTAGCAGCAGGTGGAGCCCAGGGGCCCTGTTAATCTGCTGACCAGGGCCTGGGTCTGAGCGCAGAGGGCCAGAACACGCCACCGGTAACAAACACCGGGGGCATCTTCCCTGAAGATGGCTTGCCCTCCGGCTCCCACCATAGCATCCCCAGCCCGTCACCACCTCAATAGTATAACCCATCCTACAACCCCCAGAAACTCCATCTAGCCCTGCTCCTGCACATCCGGAGTCCCCAGTCTGAAATAGAGGACCCTCCATCTACTCACACTCCCTCACACATACACAGTCACCCACAAGGCAATGGCAGGCCCTCCAGTGCATCAGCTCCTGCTCTTGGTGCTGTCAGGGCTCAGCCATCACCAACCCATTCACCATTCACTCACAGAAACCCCCTGCTCGGACTCTCTCACTGGTCAGCCAGGGGGTATCTCATTCACTCCCACTCACCTCTTGCGCCTCACTCAGGGGGTGAGTGCTGTCCCACACCATGGTCTCCCTATTATTTTTGTACTAAATTTGAAGATATTAGCATTTTCCTGCACATTGAATCAGCTGTTTTGAACTTTCAGTTTCCTAATTCTACTTTCCCTGGAGAATTGTCTGCTTATCACTTTCACTTGTGTAAACATATTCTGTAACTCATTCATATTCTTGACTTTCGCTGGTTAAAGTCCTAGCGGGTGCCATAATCTACTGCTTGAGGCACAGAGGATCTTAAACAAACTGACTTCCATCGAGACTTCAGAAAGATTCTTTCTGATTCTTACCAAGTTTTTATGCAAGGCATTCAGGACATGGTGGAAAATAGGAGCTTTAAAATGTATCACTTGGATGGGGATGTTGTGGATGGAGCTGAAGAATTGAATAGTGACAGAAATGTCTCTTTGGCTTCTGTTGAAATGCTGGATGAAGACTGGACTGTTGAGTTGAAGAAATTAAAGGGAAAGACTGAGTTACAAGCCATAAGTGAAATTGATTTTCTCATGAAATGCCATGGAAAAAAAGGGGGGTTTATGTATGGGAGATTTCCTGAAGATAAGTCGGAGTTTTGAGAGGGGCAGTTGGGCTGTTCAATTTCTGTAAGAAAAAAGCTCTGTGCGTATTGTGGGGACATGTAAATGCTTTGGTCTATTTTGAAGTCGGATAAGGGTTTAAGAGAAGCAGTGAAAGACTTTGTATTTCTAGGTACGAAGATTACTGCAGATGCTGATTTCAGTCAGGAAATCAGAAGACACTTAATCCTTGGGAGAAGAGCAATGACAAATCTCGATAAAATAGTTAAGAGCAGAGACATCACACTGACAACAAAGGTCCGCATAGTTAAAGCAATGGTGTTCCCCGTAGTAACATATGGCTGTGAGAGCTGGACCATAAAGAAGGCTGAGAGAAGGAAGATCGATGCTTTTGAACTGTGTTGGAGGAAATTCTGAGAGTGCCTTGGACTGCAAGAAGATCAAACTAGTCCATCCTCCAGGAAATAAAGCCAGACTGCTCACTTGAGGGAATGATATTAAAGGCCAAACTGAAATACTTTGGCCACATCGTGAGAAGACAGGACACCCTGGAGAAGATGCTGATGCTAGGGAGAGTGAAGGGCAAAAGGAAGAGGGGCCAACCAAGGGCAAGGTAGATGGATGATATTCTAGAGGTGACGGACTCGTCCCTGGGGGAGCTGGGGGTGTTGACGACCGACAGGAAGCTCTGGCGTGGGCTGGTCCATGAAGTCACGAAGAGTCGGAAGTGACTAAACGAATAAACAACAACAAGGGGTTTAAGAATATCTACCTGGATTGCTTTATGGTTTGGCTGATTTCATTTATCTTTAATGATTTGGATTAAGATTACTAAGGTATAAAAATATTATTTGGTTTTATGTTTAATATGATTAAGATTATTAAAATGCTGTATTATCAAGTATAATGGTAGACAATTTATATGCTTTTTAGTTTGATCTTTATTATAGTAGACAGGAATGTATAGAATAGTAGTAGGAAGGGAATAATTAAATAAATGTTTTCCTTGAGGGGATAGTTGATTAGGAGGGGTGTGTGTGTGTGTACATTTGTGTGTATGTATGTGTGTGTGTGTGTGTATATTTCTTCTCTTTCTTTTAATATAAGGGGATGGAACAACTGTATTTAGTGCTTTTTATAATGTGCCAATGAAGTGATTTATAGAAATAATGTGATTTTGGCTTAATATAGAGTAAGGGATTGATTATGGAAAATTGTATATCCTTGCTGTTAAAAGTCAGAAGTCACCTCTTTTTGTAATTCTAAAAAAAAAAATTGTCTTGTGTTTTCACACTTTTTTAGTTTTTTTCTTTTTTCTTTGTAGTTTTTTGTTTTTCTGTAGCTTTTATCTTTGTCTGAAACTTAATAAAATTCTTATTAAAAAAAAAACAAGAAAGTGTTGTGAGGGGGGTCAATCCTTCCCAAGAGGGATCAAGCTGACCAAGAGGTTCTGACATCCCAGATAACACTGTGATTGAGGCAGCAGAGCTACACCACTCCACAATGGTACGTTGTAGGCCATTCTTTTGAGTCCTCCTCAGAAGAGTCCAAACTTTTTTCAATACAACTTGACCAGTCTGGCAAGGCCTGAAATGGGGGTCCTTCTCAGGTTATGCTGGCCAAGCAGCAATGCCAGCTCTCATGTCAACCCAGTGATAGAAACAGCAAAGCACAAGTCTGTGACACTCCAAAAATGCAAGTGAAAGTTTTGAAAGTTTAGGTTCTTAAATTGGAGCTGGACAATGCCTTATATAGACAACTTCTCTATATGTTCTTTGCTAGACATCTGACAATTTGGAGGCTTGCTATTTTGTTCTTTCCTCAGCCCTGCTCTCTCTGCCTGAAAATGTATGTGACAGTATTTCAAAAGTTATTGCAATAGAACCTTGAAGCTAAATGGCTGAAACAAAGCAGGATTAAACTTCAAAAGGTCCACTATCCATATTATTTCCATTGCATTCTACTAAAAAATGAAGCAGCTTCATATATTTTTAAGTTTTGGCATTCTAGTTTATAGACAAATATTAGTTTAAATTGAATCTTGAACTAGATAGCATCAAATCAGTTCTCCATCAAATATTGAATCATAAACTCAAATAAAATTACATCTTCTTTATATCTCTAATCTTCTATTCAAACTGAATCAGATACATATGCCAAATTAATGTAGGAAAACATTTCTGTGTGAAGTTGTAAGTCTTACCCTGGCTTCTGATGCATAATTATTAAGGAAAATATATGTACTGTGTAATCATGAAAGATTCTGAACATTTGCTTAGCCTTCCAGTTCTTCTCTTCCTTCTTCCAACTCTTCCAGCATTCTCACAGTCTTTTCATGATTTACACTTGCCCTTCCTATTCGATATGATTTAAGTGCCAGAATTGATTATTTTTTATAAATCAAATATACCTAAAGATTTTGGGGCCAGGGAAATAATGTATAAAATCAATGTATCAGTCATACAAAATAAGTTGTCAGAGTAGTCTGGCAGAACATTCAATGGTATGCCATGTGCTAAAACTGTCAATATACAAATCTATGGTAAGACTACACTTGGACTATTATGTACAGTTTGGGTCCCTGTGCCTTGAAAAGGCTATTACAAAGCTAGAAAGGGGCAACCAAGGTTATTAAGGGGTGGAACAGCTCCCCCACAAAGAAATGTTCCCATACAATGAGAAAACTTCAGGTCATCCTATGAAGCTAAATGTGGGGAGATTCAGAAATGACAGAAGGAAATACTCCCCCCCCCCCCAGCATATAATTAAATTGTTGATTCTACTGCCTGCTGTTGTTTGGCTCTTCTTAGAAAGTAGCTACTTGGGATGTGGAGAAGGGGCTTACATCTAAATTTAACAAGGGATTTTTTTAAATATATATATTTCTTTTCTGTAAAGTAAGCATGCATGAAGAACACATTGCTGTATCCTGTCATAGTAATATATTTCACCATATAATTTCAGGACTGGTGGATTGGTATAATGAAGCGTATACCACAGTGTCTGGAGACTGTGTGGGTTTGGATAAAGCTTACCTCAGACCTGGCAAGACTGAGTGGCTGTGTGTATTTGGTTCATCCAGGCTTGGAGATGTTCCATCTTTAGTCCATTTTGTGGCATTGCATTTCCCCCATTGTGACTGGTGTGCAGTCTGGACTCACAGCTCCTCCTTGAGGAGCAGGTGGCAGCTGAGGCTCATACAAGGGCTTCACACATTTCTCTAGTGTGCCATTGTCTATCAGGAGGCCCTTAAGATAATCACTTATGCTTTGGTCATCTGGCATGTGGATTACTGTAATCTGGTCTTCGTGGAGCTGCTCTTAAAAGACCACTGGGAGCTTCAGCTGGCACCAGATTGCAGTGGCACCAGCAGTTATGAATATGAAATGTATGCCCACATTGCACCTCTGCTTTGTGAGCTGCCCTGGTACCAGTAGGCTTCTGATGAAGATTCTCTCACTCTCAAATGACATAATTATTGTGGTCATAACACATATATTTACCTGCCCCTTCTATGTATCACATCCCAACTTAGCTTCAAAACTGCAATTTGAAATTATTTTGAGGCACACTTTATTTCTTTCTCTTAACTGTGCAAGAGATAAGGTTTATCATACAAGAAGAACAAAAACACAATATTATTTGCTTTCCACTGTCTGTAGCATTATCGTAGAAAAGCATTGTAACAATTCATCTGGAGTGAGATAAACATTCATCCAAGGGCTGGAAACAGTAATGTAACAATACTTGCTTCTGATAAATGCATACCTGCATAAAAACCACATACAGAGCATCTAAGATCAAACTTAATAATTAATGCACCACATTTGTAACAGAAAGTAACAAATTTGATTTTACGTCAAACCACAGAGCAACAGAAGTTGACCTGAACCAACAGTTAGCATCTGATATGAAAATGAATTTTTCTCATGTTTGCAAAACCTTCTATGGAATCAGTGAAATTATATTTACTGAAACTAATGATAGAGATAGCAACTCTATTTTTTTTTTAAGTGGCTTGGTTGCAGAGTTCCCATACAGCGATTTCTAACCATAGGAAGTCTCCTATTTTCCTCTGCAAGCTTCAAAACCCATTCTGGAGAACTAGAGAATCTGTCAGAATGGCATTGGAGTTGGTATGGCAGGCTACACAAAGAAGGGAAATCTTTTAAAATTTTACCCTACCTCCAGGAAGGGCTTCTACCTAATCATTACTCCTTTTAAGAAATAAAGGATAACTTTTTAGGCAAAGGGGACATTCTGGATTCATCACAGAAGTTGAAGGAACTTCACATAACATAAAGAGGTCTCTTATATTAAATAGAGAGGATCTAAATCTACAAATTCATTGCCCAACCTGCTGATCTCAAAAAATTGGGCCCAATGAATATTTGGACAGAAATCTCAGGCTTATAAATTAGACTGGGAGGTGAAAATAGTAGCTTGTGAAATGACAAACCATTTCCATATTGTGGCCAAGAAAACTAAGTGGACATATCCATGAAGTCATTTAGAGTTGAACCTGATCCAGAAGTTTTACTTCTTGTATCAATCTTCTCCAAGAACCGGTACACTAGAATGTAAGTAGCATTAATGCATTTAACTAGGCTTACTCCAAAACCTAGAGATTATACTTAACATCATATTCTGAACATCAGTAAAAAGAAATGGGCTGTATATACTTGGAAATTAAATGTATCTATACCACAACCTTATACTTTAATTTCAAGCACTATTTATTTATTTGCTATTTATATGTTGCTTTCCTTCTTAGACATACATAACCATGTAAATGATTCTGCTCTGAACTGAATCATCATCATATCCTCATAAGGAATTTTAGACCAAGGCATAAAGACTACACAGCATTACCTTGTGAAAATAATGTATAAGTACAGATTTGAGTTTCCAAAGGCCTTCTCCAATGCTTTAAATATTACACCACATCAGTTCTCTACTTAAATAGAATAATGAGTACAATTTACATACATAGAATTGTACTGTTAAGTACAAAATTTAGTTCCAAGTAGCAATAAGTGGAAATGCATCTGACTCTTCATGATTGTGCCCAGTGAATTTAAGGCTACTCAAATTTTTAAGCAGTTTTGCTTTCTAGTCCTGAAAAACTGAATTATAACATTGTCATTCTACTGTACTACTACATTATTAAGGCACAGCAGTTAAATGTGCCTCATGTAATAAAACATAAAGTTGTAAATCTAATAAAACATCTTTATCCAAAGGTCAATGTTAAAAGCTTTTCATTCAGATGAATAATACTACACACACACACACACACACACACAGAGTATTATTCATCTGAATATATACATACATACATACATACATACATACATACATAGCCATTCAGTTGTGTCTGATTCTCAGCAACTGCCTGGACAAGTCCCTGCAGTTTTCTTGGCAAGATGTCTCGGGAGTGGTTTGCCATTGTCTCATTCCTAGGGCTGAAAGAAAGTGACTGGCCCAAGGTCACCCAGTGGGCTTTGTGTCTAAGGTGGGACTAGAACTCATGGTTTCCCAGTTTCTAGCCTGATGCCTTAACCACTATACCAAACTAGCTGTCACATAAACATATACAGTACATACACATATACAGTACATATACATCTGAGCCAGTACAAATACATTCACCAATTCAGCTATTCTACTTCAAGGGAAAGGATGCAGGGAACTCCTAAGCCTTCTTTTGCCATTACTACATGTGTCATGCTCTGGGAAAAAATAAATAAATAGAATATTCTTACTAATAAAACCAAACTGAACATAAAATTCTTACAGAAAAATGGTTTTCCCAAAAGGAGAGTTATAATTTATAAGAAAATTATATTCAGCAATTCTGAAGTGAATGTTGTTTGCCTTTTGCCTTACCTCTATCACTGAAGTCGTCCACAAGAATAATTTCTGCTATCAGGCTATTTGGTGTCCTGTTGATAATGCTGTGTATAGTCCGCAAAAGTGAAGTCCAACCTTCATTATGAAATGGGATAATTATACTAGTGTTTGGAAGCTTCTCCAAGTATACCTTGTCCTTACAGCTGAGGATGGAAAAAAAAAGAGGTACCTTATAAGAATATAAAAGAGAAAAACTGGGTTCCCCCATCTGTCTCTATTTTTTTTTCAGTAAATATAAATAAATTAGAGACAGGTATACAAACAGATAGTGATTTTTTAATGGAAATCCTCCACTATGTTATCAGTACTGGACATTCACACTGTATAGAACCAGATTTTTTTTCTTTTTTGGTTAAGACTGATATATACTGTTTAAAATTAAATTTTGGTGAAGTATTTTATTTTAGATAGCAAATGTATTATAAAAAACCACCACCACCCAAACTCTTACTTTGGAACTTTCCAAGGCCACTTTATACAGCATGGCAGACTTTACACAATCAGTTAATGAGCAAAAATCCATTGGTAATTTTTTGGCACCCTAGCAGATGCAAATAGTCTATTCCTCAGTCTTCTAAAAACTCTACTGCATGCAAGAGTCCCCCTTCTGGTGGGAGATGGGTGGTGATAAAATTTGATAAACAAATAAATAAATAAGTTAGAAGAGTCCCCCTTCTGGGGGGAGATGAGCGGTAATAAAATTTGATAGATAGATAGATAGATAGATAGATAGATAGATAGATAGATAGATAGATAGATAGATAGATAGATAGATAGATAGATAAGTTGGAACCAGGGAAATCTGACAGGGAATTCTGGAAATTGTCCCAACATCTTTGTAAGGTATGAGAAGGGGTAAACTGCATCACATAAAAGTAGCTTAACTGAATTGAGAGTTATGTAAGTGGTTGCCAGACAATAATGTATGACATTTTATTAAGTGTGAGCTAGCCCTTGTATTTACAGTTTAATTTACTTTAAAATGTGGAGTACTATGGTTTTGTATAATCAAGAGGTTTTTCTCATTTGATTGAGATCAGCTAGTTATGTAGATCAGCAGAAGAGGGTCTTTGGAAGATATCTCCACTGCCACAAGCTCAGCTATCCTCTTTGCAGGAGACAGCCTTCTCTTGTTGTGGGTCCTAGGCAATGGCATGCTCTTCCCAAAGAAATATATTTGGCCCACACTCCCTCAAATTTGAGGAATCCTTCATTCAAAATAAAATCCATTTCTTTTGCCCATTTTTAATGTTTTTAATTGCTAATGTACTGATTTTAATGGTATTACCTTTTATTTTCTTGCTTTATATTATGCTTGTAAGCTACTTCCAGTGCTTATAAGCAGAATGGCAGGTTTGAAGTAAATAAATAAGTAATCTTATTCACCATTACTGATCAAGACAGGTACTCATGTATATGATATATGACAAACTAAGATTTTATAAATCAAACCCAACATATGTGGGTAGTGGCACAGGTGAAAGGCTGGATGTCTCCAACCTCCACTCCCAAAAACCATGCCTACAAGCCCACCACCTAGAGTACATTCCAAGAAAATGCCTTTCCTTGTCCTCCTTCCCTCTAACTCTGTTATACTATAGAGCCAGAGTTCCTAAGTATATATGCTTTATGGGATGTTAAAGCAAAATAAATAAACAAATAAAATAAACAAATAAGGAAAAATACCTACAGTGTCACATGCTGGCCCTGTAGCACTGAGGTGTGTGACTTGGGAAATCAGCCCCTCTTTCCCCTCCTTCTGTGTGGGGAGATACAACAATCATACAAAAATAAACAGAATAAAACTGTATTTAAAAAAAGAAGAGAGAGAACATAAGAAGCCCTTTTTAAGTAGTCACATTTAGAATATTGAGTGGCAAAGGAGATATGCAGAACTATTCAGAATATAGTCAGCAGCTGAAACCCCCATCAGAAAAAGGCTTTCAGCAGATCAGAAGATGATAGATCTGCTGTAATACAGAAATATCTCTCATGTAAAGAGGTGCAAATTTTCACAAAATATACAAGGGCTGAGTTTGTATAGTGACTATGCAATATTTGTAGTTAAATTTGTTATGTTTATTAGGGTGACTTGATAACTGAAACTAAAACTCCCTTTCTTTTATGGACCTTTTTACAGTTTCTTGTAGATTTTTTGTTGATCAAAGCTGAGAGCACATCCATGATTGGGCAAAAAGTAAACATATTCAGTGATTGTTTACTGTAAGACCAATAGTTGGTTTAATGAAAAATCCATGCTGAGCAGTTCATTTGCAAACATGACTAATAAAATAAGTCACATGAACAAGAAAACATTCCATTCCAGACCAGTACTACTGTATTAAAGCTGTATTAAAGTTGGGCATAGAATGACTGCAAGGATATAAAAAACAGGACTTCTGATCAAAAGCTAAAACATTCTAACGGATGAAGATACTATGAAATATTATTGGAAGAAAACATTCCATAGATCAGAAGAAAACAAATTATCTCTATGTCTCCCTTCCAAACAGGGAGTAAAATTGTAATAATGTCCAGATTAGAATTAATTGGAAATGGCTGATTGAAATCCAACACACTATTTTCTGGTGGAGAGAAAAGAGCTAATTAATCAACTCTTCAATCAGCTTCTCCTTTGGTTTTCTGTCAAATAACATACCATACTTCCCATCAGCTTTCAGCTCAACGGGTGAGCATGACTGGCTATCAGCTGTTCTTATATCCCCATCTACGGGTAAGTTACCATAAAGTTTCTGCTATTTTAATCATTCTTGGGTAGCTACAATTAGACAGGAAATTCAGGATTGTAAATCTTATCTTTCCTTGTATGTGTCTAATTGTAATGGAATGTGAGGGTGACCTTGGAAGATGGGAGAAGAGATGCCACCTAGGGAATGATCAGATAAAAGAGAAAGGAGCCTGCAACAAAGTAATGGCCAGAGAAAGAAACGTAGGAAGGACCCGCCCTTACTATTCAGGTGGTAAATAGGGAGGGTTTGTACTTTCAGACTTGCTAGATTCTGTTAATGTAGCCTTAGAATAAAGTAGAATTAGCTCATCTCATCGTGTTTCCTGTCTGGTTTACCCGAGAGGGCTGACACTAATCTGTAGATGAACAGAAAGTCAACTCACCAATATAAATAAAACAGAATTATTTAATCTCTCTTACTTATCTTCACTTATGCCTCCTCCAAATAAGTGCTTCTAGTTCTGCAGTGTACATTGACCTGAGCATGCAGCCTCCATAGAGTGGGAGGAGGCTAGAACACACATTTATTTTATTGGGAAAGAAGTATGACTGATGCGTCTATCTCTGGAAAGTTTGTGTGGAGGAGTATGGAGATGGCTTTGAAGAAATAATTCAATAACCATTATGTAAACATCAGCTTAGCCTGTATAGAAAGAAGCAGGTGAGAAAAAACTCAAGATTGCCCTGCCTTGTGTTTAATATAGGAAGGGATAGAGAGAATCTCTGTCAGGCTTTAAAGATTTTGCTTTTATGTCCTATAACATTAGAGCTCTAGTAGTTCATATGGCATCTGCTTCTTGACCTGATCTACTTCGATTGGCTGACAGTTTGTACTGGAAGTGAGGTGTATTAAAGGAATGACTGTATTACAACTTTAAATCATTAATCCTATGCAACTGTTGTGGAAACAGATCCTATTGTTTTCTGTGGTTGGTGCACCCATTGGAGGCAAGGATCCTAAATTGTCCTAAGGTTAGCAGGTCCAACATTTAGCATACAACTTTTTGTTCCTTTTCTTCCCTTCTGCTTATAGTCTTTTTAAAAAAACAAAAACCTTTCTCCTTAAAGAGAAAGGGAAGGAGTTGGTAATCTGACTTTGCATGTGCCCCAGGCATATAACTATATTTTATGTGATAGGTACATATAAAGCATGAATGAGGGCTGGGGAGGGAAAGTGAACCACAGTGCATATAAGGATGAATAAACCTGAGATATACATAAGCTCTGAACATTAGGAGGTCTGAGGGAAACTGAGAGGTCTGGGGAAGTCAGCCTGAGAGAATAATGGGAATGTCAGAGTTCTGCTGGCTGGTGAAGGAATTCCATGTGCAACAACATTGTTGAAGTCTTATAATATAAGCCTTGCTAATGCAATTCTAGAAGTGCAACTAAGTGCCTAGAATAATCAGCACTATTAAATGTAGAATGCAAGTGCACGTATGTCTTTAGGGAAAAAAAGGTTGTATCAGCAGACAAGTAAAAGTGAACATTCAAATATGTGGGAACGACAAAAAGGGTTTTCATGAACTACTTAATAAGGCACCAAACATATCTGTATATTGCTAGCAACAAAATAACACGTAGAAATTCTTCATTTTACAAGAATGTTGAATCAGGATTTCAATAATGAAGTATAAAATAATGAAAAAAAGGTGGATATTCTTTTTTTTTTTTTTTTACAGTGGACTGCGTACTTAGGGTAGTTGATCAAAGCACTGAGGTTCAAAAGCAAAAAAAAACATTTTTCTTGACTGATTTTGTTTTACTGACTAACACTCAAATTAATATACAAACAGCACTTATCTCCTGAAGGCTGCATCTAACTTGCGTCACAATGTCACACACAAGTACATAAAGGGCACTGTTTATGTTGTCATGTCAGAATGCATGTTCCCTCATTTACCCACCCTTCCCCCCCACCCCCAAGAATGCCTATGAGTACATATTCACCTCCGGGACAAGTGTGAAGAATGGAAAGACTGATGCAGGGAAAATAGAACATCTATGTTCCTTCCCTCACCTGTGCCTTGCTAAGGCCCCTCCCAGCTAGTAATGAGAAGCAGCCCTTTGAGAGGCAGCTTGGCTCTTTGGCAAGGAAGTCCACAAGTCCACACATGTCCATTTAGCTACAAGAAAAGATGAAGCCCTTTGTTAGAAAAACTTGGGTTAGGTGTGTACATACATGTGCCAATTGCAGAAAGTTGAAAGAAGGTCAAAGAGCTCCAAGACAACAGAGAGAGAATGGAGAGAATGGCAGCATTAGGAGATAACAACAGCAGAAGAGGTCCAGAAACTCCAGCAACAGTTGAGGCAGGGACTGCAGAGATCAAGCCAGCTAGAAGAAGTGATAGGAGAAGGCTAGGAGTGTGGGAAGGCAACCTGGTACTGGCAGTGGAAAATGGCACTGGGGAGAAAGGCCAGAAAGTCAGGAAGGAGAACATTGGCAGCTGGAAGGACCTCAGAAGAATGCATGTAGTGCAAGGGAATACAGCTATGAGTCAGAAGAAAATGGCAGCAGCTGTACTGTTGAGTGAAACAGAAAGTAGCTGGGAGGATTAAACAGCTGGTGCAGCCCCTGCTCCCCCCAAACACAGAAGGCCACCTGAGAGGACAACAGTGTAAGGGCTGGAATCAATAAGCGAGTGATGAAGTGGTGGTGGTGGTGGTGAGGGGGAGAGGAGATTAAAGCATTAAGTATAAGGAGCCTGACATGGCTGCAGAGCCCTAAGAACTAGCTAGAATAATACATCAATAGGATAGAGACAAAAAAATTAGAATTATTAGCTAAGCTGTAAACAGAAAGACACAAGAAAATAAAATAAGGTATAGAATGATAGGGTAAGATAAAAAGTAGAAATATAGAACTGAAAAATAGAAAACAGATTGTATGTTAGAGTTAAGATCATAAGAGATAAGGCCATAGCATCTAGAGCATAAGAATACAGGAATAAAGAAAAGATAAGTCAAAAGGCAATTGTAAAATAAAGATTGTTGTATATGATTTATTGTTGTAATAAAAGTGGTTCTGCCAACGGAAGTTAACCTGTGCCCTGCTGGAGTCTGTACCATCCCTAACCCCACAACATGGGGGCAAAACATTCCATTTAGAAAGGATGTTGGAGAAATGGTGCATTGATGAATATACTTCACTTCACTCATGCTTTGCTGCTGCTAACACATGTCAGCCTTCCCAGGTAGATCAGACAGGAAACACAACCAGATGAGCTAATGCTACTTTATTGTAAGGCAACATTAACAGAATCTTTCAAGTCTGAAAACAGAAATCTCCCGCCATCTCTTTTTATGGCCTGATAAGTTAGGGAGGATCCTTTCTGAGTTTCTTTCTGTGCCTGTTATGTAGCTGTGGGCTCCCCCCACCTCTTGTCTGACCATTACCTAGGCAGCTTCTCTTCCCCGTCTCCCACTCTCACATACCATTACACACATGATCAATAGGGGGTGTTCTCCCTGGAAGTGTAGGCCTCAACAGCACAATCCTTGAGGATTATTTTTCTCACACTTTACCTCCATTCCTTATATGTATTCACCAAGTAATTTCTAGTAAATTACTTTCATATAAACAAGTGTCTATTTTGAAAGAAATATTGAATATGGACATTTAAACTTTTATAACTCTTATACAGAACTTGTTAATGATTATGGGGTTTTGTTTCTATGGTTTAGTGTGTTCTGTAAACCCAGTCAGTTATACTGAAAAAGCGCTAAAAATGAAAGCTCTTGCCCTATAGAGCTCGACAGTTGGCTCATCCATCACAGAAGCATGCTTGAAGATTTAGCTCATAGAAGCAGTTGACACCCTTGTTTGGCACTGAGGAGCATCACACAAGATAAGATGATTTTTGAGTACCCAATTAATTAATTCATTAAAGTGTTCAAAATATCATAAGATTATCACATCTTGCACATTTCTGGTGATATCACCACTGAAAATTCATGTAGTATCACACAAGCATGCAAGAATTTTTCATAATGTTGTAAGACATTAGGCAGGAATCTGAAACCTCTCAAGAAGTTGATGTGATAGAATGTGTCTCTGAATGGGGAGATGATGTGATGGACTTCAGTAACACTGCTGGTTCTCAGGAAGGAGAAAGCACATTTGAAGGAGGGGAGCAAGGAAGGAGAAAACACAGTCCAGAGCTGGAACATGGGAAGACTACTGTAAAAGGTTCAGAGTAGCCCCACCCTAGAGCTTTCCCAGGTTATTTTCCCTTAGCTTAAGTAGAGTAGCTTTAGTCTGGCAAGATTCTGTCTATACGGTGTGAGCAAATAAAGAACTGAAGTTTGGTTGGCTTGATCCTCTGTCGTTCTCAGGCTGGGTCTGACAAAATATGTTGAAATCGCTAAAATCTCCTGAGATGTTAGCGATTTCAACATATTTTTAAAGATTTATTTATTTATTTGTAGATTATACATACTTCAACTCAGGGCAACTAACAATGAATTAAAACAAACACCATTACCCCTCAACAAAACCACTTAAATTGCTTTAAAAATGAAATTACAACAATAATCAATATATCATGTGCCAGAGGTCCACACAGATCCTTCCATCTTCAATAGAAGAGATTATGCTATGTAGCTCAGGGTTGAACTGTGGAGTCTGCGCTTGGTTGCTGCTTGCAGAGGTTTCATTACCTGGATAGGTAACACCTTCAGTACTAGTGAGTGTGGGGTTTGCCACACACACTAGCACTGATGATGTTACCTAGTTGGGTAATAAAACATCTGTAAGCAAACAACCAAGCTCAGACTCCACAGTTCAACCCTGAGCTACATAGCATAAGCACCAATGACTCCACAGATCCTTCCATCTTACAACCAGCAATTAACTTCAACAGACAAACCAACCAATAGGGCCCACCTAACACCTGAAGCCCAAATGAGTAAAGGAAATTTCCTGGGTCCCACAAAATGGCATTGTTTAATAGAAGGGACCCAGGGCATGCCCATCCTGTCAGCTTTGATGGGACAAGCAGAAACAATTGGAAACAGACAGTTCCCTCAGCTAATTTGAACCTGGGCCATGTACTGTAGGGCTTTATAGGTGATAACCATCAACTATCCTAGAAGCCAATGCCGAATGGTGGTATTATATGAGCATATTGTGAAATGACCAAACTGCCTGTGGCGCCTCACTCCAGACCAGTTGCAGCTTCCAAATGCTCTTCAAGGGCAGCTTTATGCACAGCACATTACAATAACCCAAGTGGGAGGTAAGTAAGCTATGAATTACGGTGACTAGGACATTGGTATTTATTTGGGCATCTGTAGACCTTATCTAGGCATGTTCTGCTTATTGCACTTGTGGGTGTTATGTTACCAACAGCTAGCTTGATGCATTGAAATTTCTTTTAAACCCCTCCTTCCCAGTTTAATCAAGCCTTTACTCATCATTTGCTAGGTCACTTCAGTCAATAAAGATTCACAGAGAAATTGCTGACCTGAAGTACCTTCAACACTTAATTGCAGTCCTGGCCACACAAGCATGTTCCTAGGTTAAATTTTCAGGACAACTGCATCCTAAAATTAGAAGCTATTGATTGTTTTTAATAGGATACAAAAAGTCACTAGAATGGTAATCAGAACATCCTAAGTATTTTTTTTTAAAAAAGGTTAGGATATACAGGTCCATTGTCCATTAAGAAAAAGCTAATAATGTGAAACTAAAAGCTATTTGATAGTGAAAAGAACAGAAAATAAAGGGGGAAAAAAACCTTGTGGAAAAAATGTCAGTTTTGATCTTTCCATGGATCAGAATACATCAGCCCAAAGAAAACTGACAGCTCACATATTTTATGAATTTAATGTTGTTTCTCTCTGAAGAAAAAGAATCTAGATGATTTTAGAAAAAATAAGCAATTATTTTGGGGTTCCAAATACACTTGCCTTTCTTTCTTTTAAAGAATCTTTGTGCTTCTTAAAGAAACAAAACTTTACGGGATTCTTATTCTGGTGTCTGCTATTTATCTTTGTTATCAACCAAACCCAGAATTTCATAATTGCATTTCAGTGATCCAATCTAGCTAGGGAGAGACATAAATGGAAATAAGTTTCTGAAAATACCTAGCTTGATGGGAAACTGTGCATGTTAGTTTCATCCAATTACATAAATCTCAGTTTGGATGTTAACCAGTAGTAATACTGTATACTGTATGTATGTATGTATGTATGTGGATTATACAATGGATTATACAGTTCATCCAATTACTCACAATAGGGAAACAGCAGGCTGTTAAAAGGTTTAGGGTTTCCGAGAGTCTGCATCTATACTGGCTAACACAAATGCTGGTAAGGCAATAAAAGAAAGAAAATCCATACCAAGGCACCACAGAACCGTATTTACTGAAGGAAGGGTTGAGATAAAAACAGTCTTTCTAAAGCTAGTGACCTCCCCATGTTCTAAAGTACATATATACATACATATATAAATAAATTGGAGAGTGGTTTTAATGAATATATTTATTACACATTTACCCTCCTTTTTTCAGTGGAGTTCTAGGCAGTGCACATAGTTCTCCCACCTTCCAATCCCACAAAAATGTTGTAGGCTAAACCGAGAGAAAGAAAAAGGTGGCTAGGAGTGATGAGAGTTGTAGTTTAGAACATGGGGAGGTCACTAGCTTGGGAAAGACTGTTTTTATCTCAACCCTTCCTTCAGTAAATACGGTTCTGTGGTGCCTTGGTATGAATTTTCTTTCTTTTATTGCCTTACCAGCATTTGTGTTAGCCAGTATAGATGCAGACTCTTGGAAACCCTAAGCCTTTTAACAGCCTGTTGTTTCCCTATTGGATGAACTGTGTAATCCATTGTCTGTTACTTGTTGAGTTCAGGATTCATAGCTTCACAATCAAATAATTTTAAATGAACATGCATAGACCCTGATTAGTGAGAACCGTTTTTTTAAAAAAAAATCTAAATATGGTACCTACAAATCAGTAGCTTCTTTCCTCCTAACAGTTTAATTCAAATCATCATATTAGCATTCAGACATATTAACTGTAATATATTTCAACTTTTACAGGTTAGTGAAAGTTATTATTAGTTAAGTTACTAAAATAATTTCAGCAAAAGGAGTTAGCACTGAACTGGTAACTTTTCTTTTGCTGCATGCATAGACACACACCTTCTACCTCAATTAAGAAAGGTGAAATGTTTAGGGCTGCTGATTGCCTTGAGTTCTAAAGCAAATGAAAGCAATTTAATATAGTAGGCATTACCAACTTCAGGGCATCTGAAAATACTCAAAATACCCAGTGGATCCTTACATTCCTTTCTTATGCACACTAGGTAGATAGGTTTGTAATTAATATATGGTATAAAATAATGCCTTGGCAGTTAAATGATTATGCATTTCACTTTCTATTTCCTTGTATAGCAATCTCTTGTTTGGGAGCAAACCCATATAGGGAGCAAAGCCCACACTCCCTCTCACTGATGATGCTACCTAGTCAGGTAATGAAACGTCTGCAAGCAAACAACCAAGGTCAGAGAGCACCAAGGACTCCACAGTTCAACCCTGAGCTACATATTCTCTTCTATTGGAATCTGTTTGTTTTGGTGACGTACAGTTCTTTAGTCAAGAAGCAGCAAGAGATGAATTGATAGAACATTGCTGAAGGACACAGTTCAGTACAATTCCTGAATACTAAAACTTCAAAACTTCAAAATTTCAAATCTTCAAATCTTCAAAACTTCAAAACCAAAGTATGTGAGTAGGGTAATAGAATGTTTTCCATTCAATAAAAGGGTTTCACTTTGCCAAGCACAAAAACATTGCATTATAGCATCAGGATTTAGTGGACAGCATACCCTCCTTGGTTCTGGAAAGTAATGCATACTTACACAAAATGTAAATTCTTTGGCTCTTTGCTCTAGTATTCATGTTATGAGCAAATAAGGTTTCTACGTCAGTTTTGTTAATAATTAAGTCCTGATGATCAGTTTATTAAACAAATATTTTAAAAATATAAATCAACTTTAGGAACCAGGAGATGGTGAGTTCTAGTCTCACCTTAGGCATGAAAGCCAGCTGGGTGACCTTGGGCCAGTCACTTCTCTCAGCCCAACTCATCTCACAGGGTTGTTGTTGTGGGGAAAATAGGAAGAGGAAGGAGTATTAGGTATGTTTGCCACCTTGAGTTATTTATAAAAGAAAAAAAAAGATGGGATGGAAAATAAACAAACAAACAAATAAATAAGTAAATAAGTAAATACTATTATGGTTGGGTGACATAAGTACATTTCCCACCAAATGTTTTTCCCCTTACTTGAAATCAGTTATGGCCAATATACTGTGGATTCCAGAACTGTATATACATTTTTCAAATGCATACCTATATGCATATCTATAAACTTGGAAGTTGTAATGGATATTGATGAATGTAAGGGTAAATTGGGAAAATTGGACATGCTATGAAGAGGACATTTGAAGTTTCTAGATCTGTTTTGGTGTACTTTTTGAGTGCTAAACTGTTAATCTAACCTATGATTAGCTGAAATAATGCAGTTTTATGATTTTTAGTGCAAATTTGACTTGTTTCAATAAACCATAATTAAGACTAACTACAGATGCAACAATTTTCAATTTGCCTAATATTAAAAAAATAGATTTTTTTTTTTGTACACAGGAAGGGAAATCGTGTGTACATGCCCACACTTATAATAATAAATGCTGGAGTATATTTCAGATAAAATGACCTTAAGAAAGACTCCTGATTTTAGATTTAACTAATTTTGAATTAAATGTCTGCAAATTTATTTCATTATTGCTCTTGTCACTTGCTATGAGGAAATAGAAGTATTCTTATGTTATGGTTGTGGAAGGATTAGCTAGACATTAGAAAGCCTAATTTTAGGAATGGCAAGACTAAAATAAATATGAAAATTATTAAATATGCAGAAGAGATTCCTAAATTATAATTCACATAATTACATAAATTACCAACTTACAAAAATCAGTATTTTGTAAAAGGAAATTTTGTTTTAAATGAATTTCAGGTATAAGTTATATCCCCTCCGCAAAGTGAGTGTTGATTGTAATTAAGGTGAATATTAAAATAATATGATCAGTGGTGACGGTTGAATCTTCCAGTCAGTGAATGATGACATTGACATCTACAATGGTATTTTAAAAGAAAATTTTTTACAGACTAAATACTCATGGATGTTGTAATCAATATACTTCAGTATAAACGCATATTCAATTTTGATCTTGAAATATTGGATGAATATGTTAGCAGAATAAAATATAATTGAACATCCAAAATTTGCATAGTTGTATGCAAGCCTGGTAAGATAGGCGCCTTTCCTATTTCTGGGGGAAGGCTGATCTGCCGGACAGGTACCATGATAGAGAAGGCATACTTTCTAGGGCTCTATAGCTGATAGCCAGCAACTTGAATTGCACCCAGAAGATCACTAAAAGCCAGTGTTCCTAGGTTAAATTTTCAGGACATATGCTTCCTAAAATGAGAGGCTACTGATTATTTTTTAATAGGCCACAAAAAGTTACTAGACCAGTAATCAGAAAATCCTAAGTATTATTTTTTTTTAAAAAAAATAGTTTAGGATATGCAGGTCCATTAAGAAGGTTACAAAAGTCTTCCATGATGTCTTCTGGAATAGCTGGCTACATTTGAGGATATACTTTTCTCTATGCCACACTTCTTATAATGCATGAGATTATTACAGTTAGAACTGAAGGAATTTAAATATCAGTTTAAGATGAAATTTAATTATTACCAATGTAGCTCCCATAAAAACATGTTTTTCTTATCTGCTGTCTTAAAATAATAAACCTTCAGCAGCCCTTTCTTAAAAAGTCTACAGGTGAACATTTCAAAACAGCCTGAGCTTTTTAAATGGTGAGAGATGTTGGTACCATTTCAGTGAGTTTATAAAAAAGGCCAATTCATAAAATCTATAGTTTGCTTCACTCCTTAGTTTAGCAATAATATTTTATGCTCATTATGAGGGATAGTGGCAGACTCTTGGCCAACTATCAACTTTTTGTGCCTTCTATACATATCAACAGACTTAAAAATGTTCTTCCTGCTGGAAAAAAAACAAATTACGAGAGAGGTGATAAGTTGTCTACAAAACTTTTAGGAAGTAAGAGGGAATAAATGACAAGCATAGGAACTCAGAGACAATTAAAGCAACCCCCATCCCAATTTTCAAAGTCAGAACAAAGAGAAAGTGCAAGTTTCAATTTTCCATTCAGTTTTTGTCAGAGTAACTATTCTTAGCAGTAGGTATTTTAAAGAGAGAAAGAAAATGCTGACCTTTTCTTTATCAAGGGAACTACAGTGCTACCTGACATCAAACCTGTGACAAGTATGCAACAGAAAAATACCAGCCTAAAACATTTTCAAGCAAAGATTTGCATAGTAATTGTCTCAGTCTGTCAAAGTATTCAATTTACAGGAGCTAGCTATAGCCATACCACATTTCTTTTCCAATCTACCCTTGTCTGCTGAACTTGATAAAGCAGTGATAACCAGTAATTTCCACAACCATTTGACAGGTCTGTAAAATTAGCTAAGGTTGGGAGAAATGAAAATAATTTTGTCAATGATGGTAGTGTACTGCTTCAAAGCTTTTAGAGGGTGCAAACGTTACTGAATACTTCTGTACCAAGCAAGAAATTAAAATGCTAATATAAAACTTAACTCACCCGTTAAGCCAGAGAATCTGGACAGAAGTTGGTTCCTAAATCAGCTTTGAAGCCGAATAGTACAGTTTAATTGGTTTGCGGGTAACTACATTGACCTCCAGGGATTTTTACGCAACATTATCAGTAAATACTATCATTTTATTTTCAGTGTGTTCATGTCATTATAAAAAATAAGGAACTCTCATCCACAATTATTCAAAAAACATTCTCTCCATGACATCCTTGGATTGGAGAAAAGGTCTGAAGAGGACTTGTAACTGCATTCCTTTGAACAGCCATTGTCATGAGTACTGATGGTGAGCAGGAGGGGGCCCCTATCCAGGGGGGAAAACGCATGCATAGTACTGAGGAGTTAAGCAGTCATTCAAAGGGACACAGATCAGACCTGCCTTGACTTTTGGGGTTTATCTGTCTGGGTTTTTCCCATGCTTCTTCAGTTTGTTAGGATTTTCTGTCTAATGTAGCAGTAATAAAACACTAGAGACCTATTCCTCGTCTCAGCGTGGTTCCTGACTGTTAGGACAGCCATACAGTTATCCTTCTAATCTAGGACTATCAGCTTCGCAGAAGGCACTTTTTCTCTTCAGACTACTTTGCTCAACTCAAGGATATCCAACCAATTTAGAGATGGAAAATGTGGATTCAGATGGAAGGAACAGCATGCAGTGCCCCATCTTCTATGGCTTGTTCTGCATATATTCTTTATGAATATTTGAAGAGAACTAATGTAAATAGGGAACCATTCCATCTTTTGACTCTATGGCTGCATGCCTCCTCTCTCCCCCTCCCCCCCACCCACATATCTTAGGGGAGACTGATGGATTGTTTAAAAATGTTAACTTTATTTATCTCTCTCTGTGTGTGTGTGCATGTGTGTGTGTGTGTGTGTATTCCTCCTACCCATTTTTCAGAGTGGTGATCCAGCATTCTACTAAAAGGCTATGTGTAGTCTACAGATTAAAAAGGTTGTGCACCTCTGTTCTAGACTTGAAATATCATAATACCTGTTCATAATTAAATGTGAGTAAACTGAATGTGTAGAGGAAGTGAGTGAAAATATAACAGCAAATCTCACCTATCATTGTGCCTGCTTGTCTTTTCTATGTAAATGTTAAACATCAAAATATTGTATATAGGGACTGCAGAAGCTGAATCTGCACAAGAAAATTTCCTTGTGTGTAAAATTTCATATTTTACACACAAGGAATACACACACATGCACACACGTACACACACACACAGAGAGATAAATAAAGTTAACATTTTTAAACAATCCATTGGCCTCCCCTAAGATATGTGGATGGGGGAGAGGGGGAGAGAGGAGGCATGCCGCCATAGGGTCAAAAGATGGAATGGTTCCCTATTTACATTAGTTCTCTTCAAATATTCATAAAGAATATATGAAGAACAAGCCGTAGAAGATGGAGCACTGCATGCTGTTCCTTCCATATGAATCCACATTTTCCACCTCTAAATTTGTTGGATATCCTTGAGTTGAGCAAAGTAGTCTGAAGAGAAACAGTGCCTTCTGCGAAGCTGATTTGAATATATTTTTGATCCTCTCAATATCAAACAGCTGCTTATTAGAACAAATAAAGTAAATCAAAACACAAGAAAATACAGGAATAAACCTGTGAATTGTGGGTTTTATTCCAGTTAATAAGTTGCCCAACATATTCAGGTCTTGTCTGAGAATGACAGTGCTCTTGGTAAGCCACCAAAGCTCCAAATAGGTTCATTGAAAGAAAAATGTTAAGGGAAAGAGCAGGAACCATAGTGTTAATGTTCCCAATAAGTCAGTGCTGATAACACCTTATTTCTCTTAAGAAATGTCATGGCCCATCTGGCTACCAGTTGGCAAAAAACAAATTAGGAGGAATAGTTCAACAAACACAATAGGAGAAAATGGCAATTCAGCTTCACCGTGTCTCAAATGATTTTCCATATTGTTTCCTTTGGCATAGAAAACAGGATAGCCTTTCAGAGCAAAAGCTATTGTGCACTGCATATTTATCATGCCAACAATGCAATAAAATGCTACTTCAATGCTCTATAATTATGTATTAAAATCCCATCTAACTGGAAACAGTCTTGGCCAAAAGGAATTACTGAAGATAATTTCAGGTAATTTGAGTTAATTTTCCCAACCAAAACCAAAATATTTAAACTTGTAGATTAGATAAAATGGTGTTAATTTGTTTCATTAATCATTGGAAAATCAGCGCTGATAGAGATTAATATATGGCTTTTCAAGGGCATACTTTCCCTTTCTTGAAAGAACTTTTGATCTATTAAATATGAGATGAGCATCTTTAAAAACAATAAACAGTTTGATCAATCTTTCCCAGCCTGGTGCTTTTCCCAACTCCCAGAATTGTTGGCCATGCTGGTAGAATTCAGGAAATTTAGGTCCCAAAATGTGAAGAATGTGCTAGGAAGGCTGGAACAGCTAAATAAATAAACATAACTCAGTATAAATAAATTCTGTACTGAGTTCTTCCATGCATAATCCACAGGCAAAGTTTTCTGTGCAAGCTCTATTGGAGAAACATAAGAACAGAGCTATGTTCTTGCTTAGTTCCCTTTCATGCTAGTAGGTTTTATGCACTGGGACCTCCAAGAAGCTTGACCACTTGATATTTTCACCTAGCTTTTTCAATCTACTAAATTAACAAAAGAATAGGTAAAGGTAAAGGTTTCCCTTGACGTAAAGTCCAGTCGAGTCCGACTCTAGGGGGCGGTGCTCATCTCCGTTTCAAAGCCTTGGAGCCGGCGTTGTCCCTAGGGACACTTCCGGGTCATGTGGCCAGCATGACTCACGGAATGCCGTTACCTTCCCGCCGAAGCGGTACCAATTAATCTACTCACATTTGCATGTTTTCGAACTGCTTGGTGTGCAGGAGCTGGGACGAGCAACGGGAGCTCACCCCGCCGCGCGGTTTCGAACCGCCGACCTTCCGATCAACAGCTCAGCGGTTTAACCCGCAGCGCCACCGCGTCCCATATAACAAAAGAATAACTTTAATAAAATTAGCACTATTTCTCTAACTTACCCAAAAAATTACATTTTTATCCCAATGTAATCCTATCATATGATAGTTGAAAGTTACTATGCAAATATTTTTGGTGTAATTTTCTTCTGTTTAAAAATATCTGCCATCAATGTACCTCCAGCATACTTTCTCTCTTTATAATTTAGGACACGATTGGTGATCCGACGGTATGACTCATTATTAGGAAAGAAGAGCATGAGAAGAGCCAGACTTTATGTGCGAAAATAAAGGGCAGAGGAGAACCAGGAGTATGGAGAGGTACTTGGAAACCAGGGAGTCTGGCTTCAACAATCAGGGTGGATCAGTACTAGCTATGCATGGATGCAATATACATTCAAGATACTTGTGTGTATCTACCCATAAGTAGTCACTGGACATTTTCCATGACAGTCTAATATTAGGTATCCCTGTGTCTTGACTCTAGTCTGTATTCAACTTCCTGAAAACCCTAGCCATTTGCTTGGATCTACTCTGTTCACTGCACCTTGGATGTCAGGAAGTAACTTTGCACATTTCAAACCTCGGAATGGACTGGGTTAAGTTTCTGCCTATTCAGTTTCATTGTGATGCCTCTACTAATTTTAATCTCAGACTATTAACAACTTTGCTGAAACATTTGGACTAAAAAAAAAGAGAAGGTTTTGATTTCTGCTAATACTTCAAGAAGACTTCTGGTAATGCCTATCCTCCTGCTCTCCAACAACATATTTACTTTTCTTTCTAAGGACAGGTATATGCACAATATTCAGTGGATCCTGTTACACTTTTCTAAGAATGTAATATATACAGTATGTTGAATAAGTTGAAACAGATTTGAGTCATATTACACCTTGAAACACAAATCAAATCAATTGGACATCAAAATGATAGCTTCTTAGACTTCATTGACTTCAAAACAATTGAATCAATAAAGCCCAAAACAAAAGACCTGCATTTATATCTTTTTTCAGTATTACCTGTCAAGTATCTTCCATATACGATACCATGCATTATCAAACCTTCTACAATTTGCTTTATATTAAAAGAAGTCAAACCAAACAATTACTAAATAGAGAGGATAAACATACACAATTAATGTATGTCGTGTGTTCATCAATTCAGAGTAGAACTTTAGATACTGGGATACTGTACCCAGTCAAAGACTGGCTTCGGCTGCTACTAGTATTACCCTACCTCCTGCCACTAATAAACGTCAGCAGAAAATTCACAATTCCCTTGGATTAGATAGCCAAGCAGTGCCTGCAGTGGAAATGACCACCTCCCCTTCTTATGCATTATAAATATTGCAAATAGAAGCAGAACTTCTAGCCATACCAGCTTAACACCATTTCTTACCTTCCACTGATTCATATGCATCTGCATAAGAAAGTAAATACAAAGGGATTAACTGAAACTAGTAATAATCAAACTTAGTATACCTACTTAGGATGTCGAATGTCTGGCAGTGATCGCTCCAAATCTATATTGTTGCTTACAAAAATATTGAAACCATTTTCCCGATAAGCAGAATCATCACTGTCTTCTTCTGTGAGAGGATATGGCTTTCCTTGTTCACCTTTCCCTGAAATGGTATGAAATCAAAATGTGATCAGGGATGATCTCAGAAACAGTTAGCAGTTTGTTCTGTAAATTAGAAAGTGGCAGTCTTGCAGCTGGAATCTTTTTGAGCAAGCCTGTTCCAAGTCAAACATGAATTTGACAGTTCTCAAGCTGTCATTCTATGCCTTTAGGTGATTTTTTCTCTCATCTAATAAGCAAGAGAGTAATTTAGTAATGACAAGCAAGAATTTGGGCCTACCATATCAAGGCTTATTTTTACACAGAAGTATTGTAACAATTCCTTTGTGGTGGTGGTGTTATTCCTGTTGCTCTATCTATACAACTGTTGAATCAAAACTAAAGAATTTTGTGTCATTAGAAAAAAAATCTGAGATGTGTGTGTTTGTGTGTATACACACATACACATACTGATAGATGGGAAAAGCAACAGAATTTTGGTCTAGTCTCTGCTTTATTACAGTTCTTGAAATATATGGTATTGTTGTGAAGCCAGAAGATTAAGCTTCTTGAAAGAAGTTTTTCCCAGTAGTTTGTTATCAATGCTAAAAGCTAACTGGAAAAGGGAAACTCTTATTTTTGTATTTCATGGTCTAGAATTAGGAAAGAGTCAGAATGGGCTAATCATTCATAAGAACACTGGATAGGTCCTGCTACTTTAAGAGCTGAGGAATTGGCCACAAATAAGGTCCAGCAGGTGGTCCTTACAAAGCGCTAGAGAAAATACAGAAGATAATAAATCACTATGATTAAATCTACTATCCTATAACCAGTTACTTGTTTTATCAAGGAAAACAATGGATAATAAATGTACTTTAGTAGCTAAATAGCTTCTTATTTTAAAAATTGTACTATCGTTGTAACTGACATCAACTTTTTAGTAGACCAGTTTGAAGAAGCAATGAAAAATAATACATTCGGCCAATTCTGTGCCATAGCAATGGTGGTCAGAAACCACTGGATTTGAACATAACACAGGCATACTTCACTTATTTTGGATACTTGCATGTTAATTTTGCTTGCTTGCTTTCCTTTTTTCCTTTTCTTTGTTGTATGTAATTTTTAAAATAAAGATAATGAGTTCAGGCATACTCACTTACTTCTTCAGTATATCCTTCTGGCTACTATGCTCAAAGATTTCATTTCTTAATTGTATAAACAGCAATGTTTACTTTAGATAAAAATGATAAACCTTCTGTTTCCTTGTTCTAAATGATGAGACTGGCAGGCTTGGAACTGGTCAAAAAAAGAAAACTTTGGAGAGGAATAGAGTAGAACATAACAGATGTTTGAATTGACCAAACTGGCAAATATAGTTTCCTGTGCCATGGAACTATTAGCTAAACTTGATAATTAGATGATGATGATGATGATGATGATGATGATGATGATGATGATGATGATGATGATGATGATGATTTTGTGCCTTCAAGTCATTGTTGGCTCCTGGCAATTGCCTGGACTAATCCCTGAAGTACTAGCAAAACAATCCTTACTTCGGTGACACAAAATAGATAAGGCGAAACAATCCAAACTTGGGGCATGAAACAGATAAAATGTGTTTGATTATTTTTGCTATTCTAGGTAGGACATCTGAGTGAAAACTGACACTGCCGTAGAAGATTGTGCTCTAGAAATGCTGCCTAGCCGAAAAGAGCACAAATGTTTGGATATACAGTATGTGCTGGTTTTGGTGCAATACCCTTGAGTTGTACCATCTAGAAAGCTGCTTAATTTATGTTTATTGTAAGCACATTGTTCCTAATATTAGTTCAGTAAGGCTGATGATGACTGCCTTGTGTCAATTTTACAAGAGATGGTGTTACTTCCAAGAATCAAAACAATACACATTACAATTTGTACATTTGTTACCATTTTTCAAGGCAACATCAGTTTGTCATTTTATAGTCCAACTCTATACAAGATGATATTGCAGAAAAGAGAAAAAGAAGTGCTTATTTGAGACAACTGACAATTTCATTCCCAGTAAGTTAGTGTCTCCTTGAAATCAAACACAATAGTAATTCCTGTGGTCACAATTGTATGGTAGAACATCATAGTAAAATGTCTTACGCCATGTCAGATGACTGGTACATCTATCTTAAACCATCTACACTGATTGGAAGTGTGGGATTCATTGGTCCTGGAGATTCAGAGAATTGAACCTTGGGCCTCATGCTTGCCGGACAATGTTATGCCACTGAGCTACAGCAGAGGTACTTGAAGCACAACAAAGAAGAGGGAGGGAAAGATTCTGGACTTAGAAATAAAAAGAAGAAGAAGTAGTGAGCCAAGACAAGGAACATTATTCACTTAAGTTGGTACAGATGCCAACAGCATAAAAATGTCATGCTATCAGACAAATCACTACTATTCCCAAGTATGCTAATTATTGAGTTAATTTGTCTCAGAAAGAAATTCTAGAAAACAAGGAACAGAATTTCCTTTAACCTATAATACTCACCATGTTCACTTGAAGTTTAAACAGCAAGAAATAAAAGAACCATTAGAACAAGTTCATTTTTAATATATACACTATTTCAGTTTCCAATAAAGGTGGGAGTGGTCTTAGTTGACCATTTGAAGTTATTGAAAGGAGGTTTTTTTAAAATCAGAAGGATTTTCCTCAGCAATTTCTAACTGTAGCTTCATAGAAACAATTGTTATTTGTAAACAAGAAACAAATAAAAATTCCAACTATTGAAAGATTTGAGAGACAACATAAGAGTTCTAAGATTATGAAAATGATCTATGAAAGCCCAATTTTTATATATTAAATTGCTTCTACCATTTATACTTTTTAAAGAGTTTAAACATTTATGCTTTTTAAACAGCTGAACTGTTTAAAAACTTACAAGATGATGCTGTCAAGATGATGCATGCCATATGCCAGCAAATTTGGAAAATACAAGAATGGCCATCAGATTGGAAAAAATCTGATTTTTTTTTAATTTTTTGCCTCAAAATCCTTCAAGTACATATGTGTGTGTGTGAACACACAAACATACACACTTCCTTTTCTTTTTCGTTTTAGTGTGAGGTTTGAGCCTGCTTCTGACTCTGAAAACAAAACTTATCTTGAGTCAGAAGGGGAAAATGATACTTATCAGGAAGGATTTGGAGAAATAAAAACCAGAAGTGACTCAGCAGAGCAGGAAAAACCAGAGACGTGATTGGACAACCTTTGGAGGGAGGTTTGAATCCTCTAATCAGCACTCATGAAAGATAGCAGAGAAGCATGTGAATCAAAAAGCAGCCTGATTGGCTGCAGGTGAGAAAAGGCATGGAAAGGATCATGTTAAAAGGCAGGCATGCCAAGAGCAAGCTGCTGGAGACAACCGATCCTTCAAGCTCACAACATCTGTGGAAGAATCCTTGCACCAGTTGCAATCTTTCCCTGTAGAACCGGAGCCAGTGCTTTCTGTCATTGTGGACCTGCTTCCTGCACATGCTGCTCCAGCCAAGTCTCTCATTGCCATTCCTGAGGAGCACAGCCTTGCATCCAGTTCCAAGCCTTACCTCATCACTCCAGCATGATTTAGTCCTGCCTCCAGTTTCAAGTCTTGTCATGATGTTCCTGCCAAGTCCAGCCTTGTCTCCAGGTCTGAGCCTTGCCTAGATGCTCCAGTCCAGTCCGGCCGTGTCTTCATATCCGAGTCTTGCCTAGATGCTCCAGCCCAGTCCAGCCTTGTCTCCAGATCTGAGTCTTGCCTTCACTCTCCAGTCCAGTTCAGTCTTGTCTCTAGATCTGAGCCTTGCCTTGCTGCTTCAGCCAGGTCCAGCCTTGTCTCCAGATCCAAGCCTTGCCTAGATACTCTGGTCCAGCCTTGTCTAGCTTCTGTGTTCCAGCTGAGTCCAACCTGCGTGTCCGTTCACAGACCCATGACTCAACCCTCTTCTTTGCCACACACTCTAGTTCCATTTAGTCTTGCAGCTTTGATAAGAGAACTAGCTGAGTTCTGCCTCACTGATTTGCCACAACCTGAACCTTCAGCCTTGCCTGGTTGTCCTTTACTGCCTAGGTGGACTTGATTGAATTGCATTGCCTAATCTATTACATGGACTTTTTGCTGTTGTAAATAGCTATTATAAATAAAGAACATAGTCTGAACAGGACATTTAGCTTGTATGTTGTACTTAACCAATTAAAAAAAGAGAGAGTGGTTAACCCCCCCCCCCCAAATTTCAATATATGTTTTAGATTACAACCTTTTCAACAAGAAATATTTTTTTAGAAATGACCACACTGTATTTATATTGTTGGAGATGCCATGAGATTAATATTTAATATATTGTTCCATTTTGGTATGAAGCAATTACAAGTATTGTAGAGAAAGTTTGGTCTAGTGGTTAAGGCAGCAGGCTAGAAGTGTGAGATCATGAGTTCTCGTCCCGCCTTAGGCATGAAAGCAGCTAGGTGACCTTGGGCCAGTCATTCCCTCTTCTCTTCCCTGCCATTGCCTAGAAAGTAGGCAATGGCAAACCATTTCCAAAAAACCTTGCCAAGGAAACTGTAGTCACCAGGAGTCAACACTGATTCGAAGGCAGAAAAATGAATGAATGAATAAATAAATAAATAAATAAATATCATGTATTAATTCGACTTTGAAATTTAACATTTTCAGATGTTTATATCTCAATCACTAGGGAGCTGACTTCTGGACAAAGAAAATTGACCTGATCAAAAGACTTATCATTCAGCATTGGAAACACAGATGTATGGCTCCAGCTGGTTTGCAGAATTGATTAATATAGATCAATTATGGATGACTGTAATGAATCATGGCTTGAATTTATTGATACACACACAGAGAGAGAGAGAGAGAGAGAGAGATTATTCATACATACATACACAAACATATTCAGATGATGATGCATGAATAAAGAATACAAATATTTTTTAACATTAGTCTGTGGTCCATGACCGTAATAAAGATTTGATTGATTAAACATTAGACAATAGCTTATGCATTTTAGGTATTCCAAAATTTCAACATCACTACCACTGAATGTTCTTGTTTCTAACTGTATACACTGAAATTATGGCATTAACAATATAAACAGTTTTCTATTCAAAATAATAAATTATGGCTAATAAGCTTGTTATTCCATCAATTTAGATAGCCATCTTAGAACGTAGTCAGAGGATAAATTTACCATCAATGTATATTGATGTTTGGATTGTGATCCCAATTGTTGAGTTGTTGTGTATTTTAGTTTGGTTGCCATTGTATGGTTTTAGTTGATGTTTAATGTATTATGTTGCTTTTTTTGGATTTGTTTTTCTAGTTGCCTTTTTTTTGTGCACCACCCAGAGTCATTTTGTTGAGTTAGGCAGCCATATAAATGCCACAAAAATAAATAAACCATAAACCACACCTCACATATTTGCTATAAAATTTAATTAATTTTAAATTTTAGACAACTTTTGTAAAAAATGATGTGTCTAAGGAAGGGTTGAAGAATCTTTTAATGGCCATAGACCACATTTCTTTTTTTTAATATTATGTTTGATGATAAAACCACAGAGGAGCAGGCTGGTGATTTCATGATATCACTCTTCAGTTGTTTCTGAGTATGTGTGTATCTGTTTTAGGTGCACTACGTCAATCCAATAAACTTTACACACTTTATTTAATTTCTTTCAGGATACTAGAAACTGATTTTCAGCTTTATGCTTTCAAATTTTCAGCAGTATGATTCTGGGATGCTCTGGAGACCAGAAAAGAAGACTTCAGGACCCACATATGGCTTCTCTGTTCTTAGTTATCCAATTATACTGTATGGAACCATATAACTGATATTCAAATAGTCATTTCAGTAAGAAAATTAGATGCATATTATTTACTCCTTAAATTTTGGTTTGAAAACTTGAGTGGGCAGCTCTAAGACAAAACCAGTTTATCATTTTGTGCAGGATGTGAAGCTAGCCTTTGGATGTCTATGTAAATCTTCTATATTGTGAAGCATCATCGAGATCATCAAGGGCTCCTCAGCCACCATTTATTCAGTATATTTCAGGTAATCCATGGGCAAAGTCATCTCTGGGAATGCAGTACTTGCCAATGGAATATGACTAACAAAAGCAATCAGAGTAGGTTCTGGCCAGAAGTCAAAACTCTTGATGCCATGACCCTTTTAGGAGATACTTTAGTTGGTCTGATCAAATAAAAGTGATATTGTCACATTGCATGGTCTGCAGTTTTCTGGAGCTCAGCTGTCTGCAAGGGCATTAGAGAGAATGGATTATACTCAGATCATTAAAAACCGATTTGGTAGAGAGGCCTTTCATAGTGGTGGTGGTGGGGATTAACTAAGAACTCTTAATTGACCTTTGCCAACATAAGAACCCTGTTTGTGAAGTGGCTGTCAACATGACTTCTTTTAAAGAAAGTATATTGAACAAGTTGCTAATCAAGAAATGCAGCTCTTATTACTTTGAATTTTCAGGGGATATAGTGAAGGATCATTTTAGGCCAATACTGACTTCTTAGAATGAAGCTGTGATGCCCTATCTGCATTAAAATAATTGAGAACTATTAATTATATTTTACCCCATCCTTTCTCCAAGGGCTAATACCTTCACAGGTAAGATTACCTGAAAGATTTAAGAAATGTATGCTATTGTTACTATATTTAGAAATGCAAGTCTGAAACAGTGTGCTTTATATAACTACTATATTTCAATGTAAACATGTATTGATACTTGCTTTTCATACTCTAAACAGCCAAAAAGGTACAATACCAATACTTTTGCTAACAGTTTGTACATCTTTTCCCCCATCTCAGTTATGACCAAACTTAATTTGATAAATAAGTCTTAATTATGACCTGAAGCCCATCATGCTATGATTTTTACTTAGTTATACTGTACAAAACATTTAGATGATCTAGTATGCCTTAGTACACCTGTTGTATACCTATAATTTGTAAAGCAACTCTTGGTTCCCAGTTTCACAGTTACACTGGAAAACTTCTGCTTTTTACAGCCACTTCCATCCTCAGCTTGGAGACAGTATGAATAAGGAATTAGAGGCTACCACAACAACTCAGGAACCAAGTCTCAAATAAACTGCACAAGGCAGCACCTGGAATATATGTCTATCTAACTGAGTATTGTGTTATGATTAATATTGGACTGTGACTGGGAACAGTCTGGTCAAATCCCACTCACTAAAGGCATTCACTATGCAACTTTTAGTCACTTTGTTTCAGCCTTACAGTTTTAAAAATAAAATAGTAAGGATGATATAAAAATCATGCAAAAGTTTTTGGAAAAAGAATTCAAGTTTTACAAGAGCAGAACTTTAAGGCATTCACAAATACAGAACAGGGAAGGGATACTTTTAAATTTATCCATTGACAGTGCTGTGACAAAAGTTCAGCTTTTAAATAATGGAATTGATCTGTTATTCTTTCTTGTTATTCTTTCTATTTCAATTGTGGCAACTCCTACTAGCATCCATGGGGACACTGGGGGGGGGGTGTCAAAATTAGCAAGATGGCAGATGGCAGTCACATTGCAATTCCTGTTCCTCTGAACTCATATCCACCATCTTGCCGATTTTGACCTCTCCCTTCCAGTGGATACTATTCTGAACTTATCTGCACTGTTCAACTAGAATGCACTTCTGCATGACAGTACATTTCAGATACTAGAAGATATATCAGTAGATACTACTTATCCAGGTCTAATGCAAAAATACATCAGTCTGTAGGGGCATAGGTGTCCAGTACCAACCACAATGTTGTGAAAATGAAGAAATGTGCACAGTGACATCACAACATGAACTGGCCTTTCATACTTGTATTCTGACAATGCACACAAGTATGTAAGTAATGTAGTTGTGTCATTTCTTTCCCTTGCCATTCCCAGATGCCTACATGTATGCTTATCATACATGTAGGCATCTGGGAATGTCAATTGCTTTAAGCATCTCACCTGAACGCATGGCATCTTTTTGAATACGTTCATAGTCATGCCAGTCCTTTCTTTTCAAACCATCTGTCCAGGTATACAGTTGTCCATCTCCAAACCTCACTGGCAAGGTCTGCAAAATAAACAGTTATAATTATAGTCTGAAAAGAAAAACAAATGGCAGGAAACAACTGTTGCTCAGGTTTTGTTGAAACCCAAATTCATTCATAAGCAAAAACAGGCACTAATCAGGTTTCTTGTATGCACCATAATATACAAATGGAATGCATGCATATGCAGACTGATTTTCCCATTCATTTGAATGATTGCATCAAGAGCTTCCTCTGGGTAAAAATCCACCAGGCTCTCTCTCTCTGCCTGTCTTAGCTGCTTAGCAAATACTTGCTTAGTTGAGTCAGCTTTTAAGTTTAAAGTTTTTTTTTCTTTTTTAAAGGAGCATGTTATTTACTGGAGTTTATTTATTTGTATAGATTTTCGGTTTTGTGAGGTAAGCTATCCAGGGCTGTAGAGTTACTGATTTTTTTTTTTTTTAAAAAAGCATATTCAAGTTTCTCTTTTTAAAATGTAAACTATCTTGATTCTTGACATAAAAATAGAACTAATATAGACTAAAACGGTGACAGATCCATTTGAAAAACTAGTTGAAGTAGTTTTAGGTATGAGTTATAATGATGTAAGATTCCTTGTCTGTTTCTTTTAAGAGGCAGAGTATACATTTGAATGAATAAATAAAAAAAGATTGGAAACAGGGAGCTGTGGGATTGTCGACAAATCTCCTTAATAAAATGCGCTGGAGCTATGGAGACCAAGTGCTGAGGTCACATAGACAGAAGTAAGATTGAGTACACGACAAGGATGAATACTACATTTGGAATCAATGTCTTACATGCCTTTAGCCAGGGTATGTGTGTGTGTGGGGGTCAAAAAAGTCATGAAGCTGTGACCATCTAATATAAGCCGTACCCCTTTTTATGTATGTCACAAATAAAAAGGGGACAGGGCTTTGATTGCACAGCCACCATCTTGGCATCTTATTACCTCCCCTGCCAATGCCCCTGCTATACGCTATGAAATGCCCTGTTTAATGTATCCTATCATGCTACTTGTGCTTAGATTTCTAGAACCACTCATGGCACAGAAGCTGTTCACAGTGGACTGCAACTAGCAGTTGTCTCCAATCATTGAGGCACAGGCTCACACACAATTTAAATTCTGTGCATAGACACTGAAGTGCCATCCTCTGCTTTTGGGCATCTTATTCAGCAATCCTTGTGGCACTGGAGCTGTTGGCTAGACATTGCCTTTTAAGCACAACTGTTCAGCTATAAACTTCAGTTTAAAGAGTGTGGGGTTTCCATGAAACTGATTTTGGTATTACAAATCTGCAGCTTTTCCCCTACAATTTTAGACATTTAGGATGTGACTTCAACATTTAGTAGAGACAAAATGAAAAACAATACATCTAGTGGTTGTTTAAATAATCACCATTAACTTATAATTATATATTATTTGCTTTATTAGCAATATATACTAATTATCTCAATAATGGCCTATTTTGTCCATGGATACCATAAGAACAGTCTTGTGGCTATATATCGATAGCCATTGTTTTCACCTTTAACTGAGTTCTACTTCCATATGGTAAGGAAATGAAAAAATCAGACAATATAGTCTAATGTCTTTTCATTTCAAAAAGTATATTGCATAAAAATTTGTTTTGGGGGTGGGGGACACAGTAGATTAATTGGCAGATTGTCAAGTTAAGATGACAATCACTGTTGCATATTTAACTTTTAGAAAGGATTAATCTGTTATGTTAGAGAAACTGACTAGAAATAGCAAGCTACATGTAAATCCAAATGGAAAGTTGGACATTTTTCCTGATATTTTTACTATTTAATCTGTACATGAAATATTTCAGTCAGGCTAGTGTTGAACTAGTCAGCTTTACCCTGTCAGTCATGCTTATTTGTTTTCCTTTGATCACTATAAATACCACACCCCACCCCACCCATCTTTATGGCAACTACTCAGCAAATTCTATAAAATATTTCAGTTTTCCTTGGGTAATACAGAAATTTCAGGGTTTCAATTTTATTAAACCAAAAGCCTGATTTGGGAAGTGAAACCTTCATGTACAAGTAGGATTTAAAGATCTGATACTAAGCCTTCCTTTTCTAATTTAGGTATTAACTTATTTTTCTACATCTTGCCTTTATTCTGATAGGAATGATGCATTAAAATACCAGAACAGGCACTGCAACAATTTATTACTACAGTAATACCCCCATCCCCTCAACACATAGTTGTATTGATGAGGATTAGCAACAAGGAAACTGATACTCGTAATTTGGGTGACTGATTCTGCCAAACAAGATGCATATCTGCCACAGAAGATGAGAATGGTCACATTCAGTCCTGTGGAGGGGGGGGGGGTGGAAATCCAGAGCCAATGATGTACAAACCTAAACAAATAGCTAGTACCAAACAAATCAATCTACTTCTAGTTCATTTCACTTTCACATCACTCTTCTCATTCATCAGAATTTTATTTTTAGTATAAAATCATACTTAAATGAAGCTGGTGGATAATAGATATTAACCTGGAAATTATGGGACAAGTCCATTCTCATTTTAGTTCACAAAAATGTAAATTGGTTAAACATTAACCTCTGTCTCACACACTGATAGACATTTTTTAAGTAATTCTTTATGTACTGTAGCATTCATTAAAAGCAAAAAATAAAACCATTTTATACAATACTGAATCATCTTTTCATTCACCATAACACAGAATAGAAAATCAGTATCACAATGACTTTTGAAACTTTATCCTCAGTTTCTCACTGTATGAAATAATTTATAAAATGTATACAATGATCTAGGAAGGTTTCTGAAAAGCAAAATTCAGATATAACTATTTTTATAATGATACCTTTTAGTAAAAATAAACAACAATGACCCATATAGAAACAGATTTAATGCTATTTTCCCTATGTGCACACAGAAGAAATCTTTCCTTATTCAGAGATCTTGGAGCAGATGTTTAGGAATTTCCAAAAACTTCAGAGTTAACCTTTGTAAGGCAAGGAATTTGAAATTAAGGGATGCAAACATTTGAAGCTGCCTGCAATTCCTCAGCTACTGATTTTCCTTGTTAGCAGCCAAACATCTAGAAACCTTTCCTTTTGAAGTTGTGCTGTGGGTTAACAAGATTATGCTAAAGCACTTTAGAAAATAATTTCCTTGACTTGCTGATGCCTGAAGGCAGAGGAACTTCTGTTTGATAAACCTTGTTTCTTAAGTGTTATTTCTGGGGCTGAAAGGCTTACAATCTCAACAGGAATATCTAATATTACATTTAAAATTGGGGAAATTGTTCTGATAGAAAAGTTTGCTATCAGTTCTGGAAAAACTTTATGCAAGACATTTAACTGGAAAATTAACCTCTTACTGTACCTTGAGGAACATTTTGTTTTAACAAGTGCTATGGGTGTTTTTAGAAAAGGCAGATCAACAACTGATCAGTGTTTTATATTAGCCTATTTAGCAAGAAAATGTTCTATTTTCCTGAAAGGTAAACTCTTTTTTGCTTTTATAAATTTTAAAGCCACTTTTGATTCTGTTAACAGAACCAAACTTTGGGCTAAATTAGAGGATTTGGTTCCTGTCTTACATATTTAATATGGCACTGTATCAAGATAGTATAATGCAAGTCAGATGCAACAGAAAAGATTCACTTAAAGGAGATATTACAATGAATAAGAGAGTGAGGCAAGGTTGCATCCTGGCCTCTACACTATTTAACATCTATCTCAATGATCTGGAGACCACATTACTTCAAGTTAATGGTCATTGTCCATCATTAGGCAAAATGAAAAAAATGTGCTTTGTTATATGTGAATGATGTTGTTCTTCTTTCATGTACTAGAGTGGGTTCGAAACACCTACTTGAAAATCAATCACAAATTAACTATGATAAAACTAAAATTTTGGTTTTTGGAAAAAAAGTTAAAAAGTATCCATGGAAAATTCAAGATCATATAATAACACAAGTAGAGAATTTTAGTTATTTGGGCATTTTATTTAACCACACTCTAACTTGGCAAAATCATCGCAAGGCAATACATCTGAAAGCAAAATCTACCTTGATGGTGTTGCTTCAATATTTTTATTCAAAAGGATGAACATTTGCTTTTAATGCTAAAATTGTAGCTCAAATTTTATATGGAGCTCCAATTTGGATCACATTTGCTGAGAATAACATAGTACAACTGCAGGTGAAGTTTTAAAGATCTCTTTTAAGTGTTCCAAGCTGTGCTCCAAATTCTGTTATTCTCTTGGAAACTGGGCAACGACCTTTGGAAACAAAGGCTTGGTTAAGCACTATTAAGTTTTGGTTGCAAATATATGTTTTTAAAATCAAGGAAGGATTGCTTCAGGAAATCCCATATGAATCCCTTGTAGATATGTGGTTTACACAGGTGACTCAAATGATTAGTCAGATTGGCATTGATCCAATTATTTATTTCCAGGGGTATGTCATCAGCATTTCATTCTATCAAAGGCTATGGGCTAATTCAGTACAGGAATTAATGGCCGAAGTTTTGTGTTCACCTGTAACCTTTGGAATTAACTACTGATTAGTTAGTAGTTGAAACTACTTTTCAATTCCCTAAATATCTGAATAGCTTATATTTAAGTAAATATAAAATAGCCTTTTCAAAAGCCATATTAAGGGTGTTGCCATCAAATATGCTACGTATATGGTAGATTTCAAAAAATTCCCATCTCTCAAAGATTCTGTCCCTGTAATGGTACTGATCTTGAAACGGTGGATTACGTTTTATTGTATTGTGAATTTTATAAGAGTCTTTGCCCATAAGTTATCTGGCCTATTTTAAAATCCAAATCAGGAAGAGATACTTCTGAGTACGTAAAAATTTAACTTGCAGATGAAAATCCTAAAAATATAGTTGCAACAGCTGGACTTTTAACAATGGCTATAAAGACAAGGTTTTTAGTAATAAATCAATGAGTTGGGGGTTTAAGTGTATTATGTAATATTTATTAAAGATCTTATTTGTTAAACTTTATTATCTAATGCCAAGTTCAGATTATATTTGTAACATGCTTTTGGGCCTTTCATCCTTCCCTAGTCCTAATGAAATAAAAGTAGTGGGCAACAGGTAGCCTATATTCCATAACAGAACAAATACTCCCAACGTTTTGCATATGGCAGATACTTATCTTGATGCCAGTGTCATTTGTGTACAAAATGAATGATAAGCACGAAAGGATGGAATATTTGGGCACATAACTGGACATATGGAGGCATCAGCCCAGCAAGTGCTCTGAAAAACAGCCAGAAATATGTAGCACTATTTCCCAGCTATCCTATATGCCTGGGCTGAATCACAATAGAAACCTATATGAAAGTTGTATTTCTGGGTGTGTAGGACCACCCTGCAAAAATAAATCCATGTAATCTTTAAATCAGTCTATACCACTGAGTCCAAGGAATGGGGACTGTGCTGTAAAAACAAATATCTAGATCTGAAAAGCACACATTTCAAATTATATTGCAGTTATTCTAATCCATCATTCTTCTGTGATTAATCTTTTACACTGCATGCTATGACAGTATTATTCCAAAAGGAACTACTCTTCAATTATTGCAATCAATGGGAAGATTCTGTCACAGATGACAGAGTTGGGAGCTTTGTCACAGTGAAACTCTTCAGGGGACTTAATGCCCACATGAAGACTTTTGCCTGTCCCTGAATAATGAAAAGAATTTGGTAAAGGAAAAGAGATTGCATTCAAGTCAACCTATGGCAGAGGTAAAATCTGTTTTCCAGGCAGCAGGTACCACAACAGGAATACAGATGACTGGGTCTGACAGAGATTAAGGGGGGAATCAGGACTGAAAAGTGCTGGCTCCCATCTTTCTGGGTGGTCCCAGGTAGACATCTGGCTGTTGTACAGTGAACAATTTATTAACTGGCAACCTTCACCCAGAGGCACATTACAGTTCCGCTACAGTGCCCTGCATTGGCTCACAGTCGGCTTCCAGGTGCAATTCAAAGTGCTAGTTTTGACATACAACACCTATTTGACTGGACACCTAGACACACCTAGGATTACACTATACACCTGATCCAATTGACATGGTTGTCTCAGGAGAAGCTGTTAAAAGTATACCACTTTTGTGAGGGATGTGGAGGCTTGGAGGTGCTGCTTCTCAAGAGAAGTGCCTGCCCTTTGGAACACACATACATTGCAATCAGACTTGGTCCTACCTTGAATTCATTTTGAAAGCTGCTCAAGACTGAACACGCGTATAGAATATTTGCTTAACTGACTGAATGCCAGACAGATTTGTTAATGTTTTTTTTTTCCTTTGGACCAATTGTTATATAATTTTAAAGATTTATTTTTACCATGGATGTTTTGTCTACAATTTACTGTGGGGTGTTTTACATATACAAAATGTTATTAACTACCAGACGTCCTGTGGCATTTGGCAGTACACAAGTAGAAGGGAGGGAGGGAAGGAATTCATTCACTAGAAATCTTCTTGAAACAGTACTATTTCATAATATGGGAAACTGTGCAGTTGAGCTAATTTCAATTTGCCATCACTGGGTGGTTTTGAAATGGCTTGTTATTTCATGGACATCATGAAAACCATGAGCTTATCCCAGGTCATGTTGGGTGCAACACAGAAATGGCCACACACACTATATTTGGTTTATACTTTGGAACAGTAGAGATGAGACCTAATATGGTTCTAACCCTTTTGCTATACTGTCAAAAACTACGAGATGCCTGTCCTGACCACTAAATGAATGTTGCCATTTTATATCCATCTTTGATGTTACAGGGATTAATTTTGGATCCTTGAAATGTCTTTCTTCCAAACTGGGGTAGAATTTGGGCAGAATTCCATGGCATATTTTGATCCTAAACCAAAGGAACTTCCAGCTGAATCTTGAAATCTAGTTTGAAACCAAGTTCAACAGCTTGCCTAGAAATAAAGGTGTTACTATTTCATTTCCAATTTCAATAGCTCTTCATAGATATTCTTAGGAAAACTTTTTATTCCAATCTTCACAATTAGTTCTTTGAAGTGATTTGTAAAATAAAATGCAAATGAGAACACTAAGAATGTACTTATATCTGCATTTAAAATCTGAATTCAATAAATGTTATGTTTCTTTCTTTACTTACCGAACAATAATTCAGAAAATATATCAAACAATGGTATATGTGTTCAGGCCTAAGAAAGAATAGAGCTACTATAAACCAAATGAATTAAATACTGCACTTATCTGCCAACATATATTTTATGAAAAGTAACAGCCATTATTCTGTCATACTTCAGTAAAGGCAAATATTCCTCAGTTATTGAGAAATTTATGTTCAGCTCTGTCAGCAATATTTTACCTGCCATTAGTAACTATAGAACTATTCCTTGAACTGTGCTGCTAATTAAAATATTTTCAATCGAGTAATGTTTAGTTGCAAAGGAATTAAATATAACAATATGTAACCATCAAGCCATCCGTTGTAGCCTACAGGATATTTAATGCACAAATATAGTAAATTGGTAAAAAAGATTGCTATAAATTATTGGTGATTAGTAATTACAAGTTGTGATATTCTACTTTTTATTATTATACTATCTGCTCAAATAAATTTGTCAGTGATACTTGCATATTATACATCAAATAAGATTAGTAAAATCAAAATTAAGGAAACCTTGATAGCTGTACATCAGCTGCTAAACATTTGTTTGTTTCATTTTTACAAAGAAGTCTAGTATCTGGGAATCCCTAATATGATTCCTTGTGAACACATTTAGTTGTAGACACCTCCTTTGGCACATACCAGACTTCCTGACCGACTGGATTAATTAATAAAATGCTTATTTTATTTAAATAAGTAAAGCTAAATGAAAAGTTGCCATGCTGCAAATATCAGCTTTATTCCCAAGAATGCTTCCAGGTGTGGAGGGCAGTGCTCCCCCCCCCCCTTAATGGGTCTATCTATGCAAAAGAAATCAAAAGAAACTGGGATGATAAGCAATATCCTGGGGAGTTACAGAGAATGATGAGGTGCTTTCAGTTTGCTGTCTAATCAGTTTGCCATCTAATAACATTTTATGGCATTTTATGAAAGTGCTCACCACATGTTCTGTGGAAATAGACTATTCAATCACTTTCAACACATTTACAGATCGTATGATTGATTGATACAACTGCAACTATTAGGTTATTCATCATAGCATATAGGAAAGGAATGGAGGTGTTAAGGATACTGTGTCAGGGAGCAGCTACAGAAAGTCACACTGAAAATGTCACCATAAATGCTCCATTTTGTTTTATTTTTCTATTTGTTCTTCTGCTTTTCAAAAATAAAGCAGATTCATAATGCTCTGGGTAATATGAGCTATCTTAGCTGTGGCATGACCTCAGGTTAGACAATCACATGGCATATATAGATCACAGATAAAATAACAATATCATCTACATACATTGGTGCTACAGTTCAAAGAGATTATTTTCCAGATCATTTTCCACTGAAGGTCAGAGTTGGAAAGCGTTTATTGCTGGTTGTTACATCCGAAAAAACGAAGTAACGATTTTGCACACAAATACCTGTTTTTAAGTGATTCTTAAACATATCACTATCACATCTCCTCCAGCCATTTGTTACACCTGGTAGACATCTGCAGGCAGCATATTTTTAAGTGAATTAGGTCAGAAGGTATTATCAAAACAGCAAAATTACATGCAATGTCTGTCTCACCATTTGATTTTTACATTAACCTGCAAACCCTATGAGATGCCAGTCTAATAAATTACTACATGGATTCAGGAGATCCATCTTCTCTGGAGAAAATTTAACATCTGGTTCAATTACAGAAAAATGTGATGAGCCAAAAAGACACATGATTATCAAAGAGATTCACTCACAGATTTATTAGATTCCTTAGAGAAATAAAACATGGCTTTTTTGCCTATTGACATTTGAGTGATGAAGTTTAGTAACAGCTGCATTTCATTGAGCAATTAATCTGTTTTAATTTCATTCCATGAAGATACACATTTGAAAGAGCTCTTTTTAAAAAATGATAATGTATCATGGAAATTCATTTAAAAAAATAAAAAAGGTAGTTATGTAAGTTTGTGTGTGTTGGTGATTCACACAGGACCCATCATAGGGAATCCAAGCCTAAATTAGAGTAAGATTAAAATATGGTTAAAATGTACGTATATTTTTACAAAAATGTTATACACACACACAGACACACACACATACATACACACAAAAATGTTATACACACACACACACACACACACATACATACACACACACACATGCACACACACAGTATATATATGAAAAGTAGAACATAAGGAAAGTAAATATAAATATAAATATAAATACATAAAACAAGTAAGTATAAAAGCAGTTGCCAGAGGCAGCGGGAAGCAAACACACAAGAAAATGAAGAACAAAAACTATTTTGCTAACCCGTGGGCACCAGGAACTTCCTGATTTTACATGCTGCCACACAGAATTCTGCCACATTGTATGTTAGGGTAGCAGTCTCATCAAATAATACAAGTAGTGTATCGAAATGCCTGGGTTGACCTGGAAAATCTACTAGCATGGGTGTAATAATAACAAACCATTAACTCAATTGTTTCTATCTCCCTATCTCCACAAGGCCACAATCGTTCTGAATAGGGTACTTTTGTTACACTGTATCTCCTCTTCAAAACCATGAAGGAAGGGCACCATGCCTTGCCAAAGTAAAGGCTTTTCTATGGCCTGCATAAACCTGTCATGTAAGATTTTAGACAATACCTTATCTGTTCTTCCACAGGGAATTTGGGGACTCTGCCTAAATTAGTTTGACACTCCATATCCACAACACATTTAATAGATGATATTGCCCTTTCTTAGCCCATTCTTAGAACTTCCTACATGGAAAAACCATATTTCTGCAATTAGTTTTCAAGGGAACACATCAAAAAGGATCTATAATTATCTGAGAGTATCAAGGCCCTCAGGTAGGAAGTAACAATAAAAATCTTGGGAATCCTTACCAGGCAACATTTTGTTTTTCTCCTGGAGTTTTTAAAAACAGTGCTAGGATTATATTACTTTCTTTTCAGTCCTTTCATATAGAAGCCAAATGTATCTTTGTTGCATAATACCAGTAATTTATCATAAGAATACTTTAAGAAAATGTGGACGGATATCTCTGTACCTAGTGATTTATTTAGTTTCTGTTTTTCATTAAACTCAAGAACTTTATCTCTTGTCACCTCAGTTTGTTTAGCCCTGAAAACAGATACCAAAAAATCACTTAAGTTCCTCTGCAGTGTCTTCTGTGTTTAGCATTTGTTTAATTTCCTTGTTTCAAAGTTCAATTACCTTCTCAACTGAGCTCCTATTTCTGATGTATTATGTTGTTTTATCTTATTTCTATCACCACTATCATTTCTAGTTACATCTCTTAATTCTAAAATAAGCCATAAGTGTTTCCTTGTTTACATACAACTGACCAGAATGGAATATGTATTTCTGTCTTCCCTGATTATGTTGGCTAAATATAATTAAAATGGAACTCCTTCCTTCCTTTCTGAATGTTTCCCAAAAGACGAGGAGGAGGAGGAATGATTCAAATAGTGCTTGAATTCCTTGAATCATATGTGAAATATGAGACTAATTTTTCATAAATATTAATCTGAAACATCATTACCTTTTTTTAAAGTATCTCTGATGCTGTGAGATTTCAAAGTCAGGGAGGATATGCTGAGGAGTGATGGTAGTAAAAGCTTAAAGCCAGGAAAAGCAACACAGAGGTCTTTCATACAAGATTGGTATACAGTATACCCAGTAATGATCACAAACACAGATTTAGCTTTAAATTGTTTTCCCCTATGAATTATATTTCTTTTTGATAACTATTTCTTTTTTTATAACTATTGCTCTTCATGCATAATTTTAATTGCCTACTCCTCACAAATATTATTGATCTTTCCTTTTACTATACCTCTTTCTTTAACAGCTGTGCATAAATAGGTTTCTTATGAAACAATATTTTATAGATCTGAAGTTGCATACTGTTATCCATGACTCTTTTAACAAATTTGTTAGTCTTTAAGTGTCACAAGACCCAGAGTTTGGGTTTTGTTTTGTTTTTCCCTTGCTGCAGTAGATCTATATACTCCTCTTTTGGAAACAGCAGATATGGAGCTAAAAAACTCCAGAGATAAAGAAAAGAACCAACTTTTTGTTACCATCTGGTGGTCACCTGGACTTCGGAAGCCCAGGTGTACTAGCTCTAGCTATTCTCATTTTGGAATATCCATAAATAGGCATTAAAATTATTTCTTTGCTTAGTACAAGTTTTATTTTTATAGCATGGCAGAGAATTCACAAATTGTATAAATATTTATATTTCTAAAACAGCTTTCTGAACTATGGCATAAGCAATTCCTGTTTTAGAAACCCCTGCTGTTCAAGTTCCTGAGTAGGATGTTTCCCTACTAGGATGGAATTATTTATTCATATCTTTCACAAGTCACACTTTCACTGCTGTATACCTAGAAATGAGAAGGTGTCCTTGCCAGAAACATTATGCGTTCTCTGAGTGAAGGGCAACCTGCATGTAAGGAAAAGTGCTACTGTATCTTTTTGCTATGCAGTGGTAGCTACTTGCCATGGGAAATTTGTGAACCTTACTGTTGTTTCTTGAGCAGAGCTTTGTTACTCTGTTCATTCACAACAGGGAAAGCGCTGAGTTTTGGTTCCTCTGATATCGGCTGAAGGGGAAAATGTACACAAATAACTTCTAGTAGTATTTCACACTCTTTGAGAATATAGGAGAGCCAGTTTGGTCTAGTGGTTAAGGTGCTGGGCTAGAAACCAGGAGACTGAGAGTTCTAGTCCTGCCTTAGACATGAAAGCCGGCTGGGTGACCTTGGGCCAGTCATTCTCTCTCAGCTCAACTCACCTCACAGGGTGGTTGTTGTGGGGAAAATAGGAGGAGGAAGGAGTATTAGGTATGTTCGCCGCCTTGAGTTATTTATAAAAATAATAATAGAGGTGGGATAAAATAAATAAATAAATAAATAAATAAATAGGAGTCTTTTGCTAATCATGATGATTTCAAAGTGGTTATATATGTAATAACATCACAAGTTCCTCACTTTCATATTTCTATTGTGACTAAGTAATGCAATTACTTTCTCCAAAGCAATTATGCTAAACTTTAGTATACAAAAAGGAGAAATAATTGTTATTCAGTTATTTCAAATATCATTTTACTGTCCAAGATATAATATGGGTGCATATTATGTGCACTCTCCAAGATATAATATGGATCTCCCTGTGGGGGTGGAGATGGGCAGTGATAAAAATCTAATAAACAAACAAACAAACATGAGCACACAGTGAAACACATATTAACCCGTGTACATTTGCTTTAATATATATGTTGCTACAAAGTTTGGCAGCTTGGCAGGAAATTTCAAGGTTTATCTGACTGTAATAGAGATCAGATTTTATTTTTTTTGGACCCTTCAACATTCTGAATCCAGAGTTTTGAATTGGGTTCTTTAAGTTTTTGATGAAATGTGCCTTGTTAAATAGGGCTTGCTCCCTCATATCCAGTATCCTGAGAAAAGAAAGCAAGGGATTTGTACTATTTTGGAGGAAGGAGAGACTAAAATGTAATGTATTTACTTCATTAACTGAGTATGGAAACAGGTATATATAGTTTGTAAGAATATGCAGAAGCCCCCACTTTTCTTAATCGTTTTAAATTAAAATTGTAGTAATCTTTTTACTTCACTGCATTTTTCTGACTGGAAATTATGTGGAATTATGCAAATAATTCCAATGCATTTGGAAGACAACATGTCAGAAAATGGTGCCCTGTATGAAACTTTGGCTAATCTAAAAAAAGAGCTTCTATGTTCTTAAGCAAGAATACTCTGGAACATTAAACAGTTAGATTAAGTACTTATTTTCTTCATTAGGTCTGAACATCTGTGTCAGATTTTTCTAGGCTAAGGGTTCTTTGAATAGTATAGTATACTGGGAGTTGTTTCTAAGACATAGAGGGTGGGGCTGGGTCACAAATTTAATTTGATTTGATTTTGGTAAATTGTGTTAATTAAATTTTAAATAGTATTGAAAAATTAATAGCATTAATTAAATATGATTACTCTCCAGTCACAATTTAACAGACACACACACAGACACACACACACACAAAGACACACACACAAACATATATATAAAATTTCTGGCACATTCACATTTCAGACTTTTTTCTGAAAATTGCTAGAGAAAGCATACACTAAGAATGATCCACTGATGCAGATATGGTTTTGTTGGTTATTCGTTCAGTCACTTCCGACTCTTCGTGACTTCATGGACCAGCCCATGCCAGAGCTTCCTGTCAGTTGCCAACACCCCCAGCTCCCCCAGGGACGAGTCCGTCACCTCTAGAATGTCATCCATCCATCTTGCCCTTGGTCGGCCCCTCTTCCTTTTGCCTTCCACTCTCCCTAGCATCAGCATCTTCTCCAGAGTGTCCTGTCTTCTCATGATGTGGCCAAAGTATTTCAGATTTGCCTTTAATATCATTCCCTCAAGTGAACAGTGTGGCTTTATTTCATGGAGTATGAACTGGTTTGATCTTCTTGCAGTCCAAGGCATTCTCAGAATTTTCCTCCAACACCACAGTTCCAAAGCATCTATCTTCCTTCGCTCAGCCTTCCTTATGGTCCAGCTCTCGCAGCCATATGTTACTACTGGGAATACCATTGCTTTAACTATGCGGACCTTTGTTGTCAGTGTGATGTCTCTGCTCTTGACTATTTTATCGAGATTTGTCATTGCTCTTCTCCCAAGGATTAAACGTCTTCTGATTTCCTGACTGCAGTCAGCATCTGCAGTAATCTTTGCACCTAGAAATACAAAGTCTTTCACTGCTTCTACATTTTCTCCCTCTATTTGCCAGTTATCAATCAAGCTGGTTGCCATAATCTTCGTTTTTTTGAGGTTTAGCTGCAAGCCAGCTTTTGCACTTTCTTCTTTCACCTTCATCATAAGGCTCCTCAGTTCCTCTTCACTTTCAGCCATCAAAGTGGTATCATCTGCATATCTGAGATTGTTAATGTTTCTTCCAGCGATTTTAACCCCAGCACTGGATTCCTTAAGCCCAGCACATCGCATGATGTGTTCTGTGTACAAGATGAATAGGTAGGGTGAGAGTATACAACCCTGCTGTACTCCTTTCCCAATCTTAAACCAGTCTGTTCTTCCATGGTCTGTTCTTACTGTTGCTATTTGGTTGTTATACAGATTCCTCAGGAGGCAGACAAGATGAGTTGGTATCCCCATACCACTAAGAGCTTGCCACAATTTGTTATGGTCCACACAGTCAAAGACTTTAGAATAGTCAATAAAACAGAAGTAGATGTTTTTCTGAAACTCCCTGGCTTTTTCCGTTATCCATCGGATATTGGCAATTTGGTCCCTGGTTCCTCTGCCTTTTCTAAACCCAGCTTGTACATCTGGCAATTCTCGCTCCATGAATTGCTGAAGTCTACCTTGCAGGATCTTGAGCATTACCTTACTGGCATGTGAAATGAGTTCCACTGTTTGATAGTTTGAACATTCTTTAGTGTTTCCCTTTTTTGGTATGGGGATATAAGTTGATTTTTTCCAATCTGATGGCCATTCTTGTGTTTTCCAAATTTGCTGGCATATAGCATGCATTACCTTGACAGCATCATCTTTCAAGATTTTGAACAATTCAGCTGGGATGCCGTCACCTCCTGCTGCCTTGTAATTAGTAATGCTTCTTAAGGTCCATTCAACCTCACTCTTCAGAATATCTGGCTCTAGCTCACTGACCACACCATCAAAGCTATCCCCGATATTGTTATCCTTCCTATACAGGTCTTCCGTATATTCTTGCCACCTTTTTTTGATCTCTTCTTCTTCTGTTAGGTCCTTGCCATCTTTGTTTTTGATAATACCCATTTTTGCCTGTAATTTACCTCTGATGTTTCTAATTTTCTGGAAGAGGTCCCTTGTCCTTCCTATTCTATTGTCTTCTTCCACTTCCGCACATTGCTTGTTTAAAAATAATTCCTTGTCTCTTCTGGCTAACCTCTGGAATTTTGCATTTAATTGGGCATATCTCCCCATATCACTGTTTCCTTTTGCTTTCCTTCTTTCTTGGGCTACTTCCAGTGTCTCAGCAGACAGTCATTTTGCCTTCTTGGTTTTCTCTTTCTTTGCGATGTATTTTGTTGCCGCCTTCTGAACAATGTTGCGAACTTCTGTCCAGAGTTCTTCCCGGACCCTACCTACTAAGTCCAGTCCCTTAAATTCATTCTTCACCTCCACTGTATATTCCTTAGGAATATTAGTGAGCTCATATCTAGCTGATCTGTGGGTCTTCCCTAATCTCTTTAGTCTGATCCTAAATTATGCAAGAAGAAGTTCATGATCTGAACTACAGTCAGCTCCAGATCTTGTTTTTATCGACTGTATAGATGTCCGCCACCTTTGGCTGCAAAGGATGTAGTCAATCTGATTTTGGTGTTGTCCATCTGGTGAAGTCCATGTATAAAGCCGTCTCTTAGGTTGTTGGAAGAGAGTGTTTGTTATGCAGAGTGAATTGTCTTGGCAAAATTCTATTAGCCTATGTCCTGCTTTGTTTTGTTCTCCCAGGCCATGCTTACCTGTAATTCCAGGTGTCATTTGACTGCCCACATTAGCATTCCAGTCTCCTGTGATGAAAATAACATCTCTTTTAGGCATGTTGTTCAATAGGTGCTGCAGATCCTCATAGAACTGCTCTACTTCAGCTTCTTCAGCATCTGTGGTTGGGGCGTATATTTGGATCACTGTGATGTTAGATGGCTTGCCCTGAATTCAAATTGAGATCATTCTATCATTTTTTGGGATTGTATCCAAGCACTGCTTTAGCCACTCCTTTCGGCTTTGAGCTAGCTGCGTCATCACGTCTGGGGCTAGTTGAACTCATCCTCTGTTCCTCCCCAGTAGCATTTTTACCGACCTGGGAGTCTCATCTTCCAATGGTATATCGACGTATCTCTGGTTGTACTGATCCATTTAGTTTTCATGGCAAGAATACCAGGGTGGGTTGCCATTACCTTCCCCAGGGATCGCATTTAGTCTGACCTCTCTGTCATGACCTTCCCGTCTTGGGTGGCCCTTCACGGTTTAGTTCATGGCATCATTGAGGTGCTCAAGCTCCAGCACCACGACAAGGTAACAATCCTTTGCTGAAGTGCAGACATGGACTAATGATTTTATTCCTGAATCCATCGTGGCCAAGTAATAGTTTTAAAACCAGATGTTACCAGGCACATCTGGATTTTATGAACTCAAGTCCCAACTTCACAAAACCCTTTTTCTGTTCCTTGTATCAGCACAAAATCTTTTAAATGCTTTGATCTTGGCAAGATGTCAAGATTCTTGCAATTTCAATGTGGCAGATACCTGGTTTGAAAAATTTAAGAAGTTCTGCATGAGGTAGTTCTAACTTGCAATCATGAGGCACACCATTATTTGCCTCCTTGAAGTATTTCATGTCATTCTGACAGCCTCCTCTGGTGTATCCAGTAACTGGAACAGGATACTGCACATATGTTATGCAGGCACTAAAGCCACTTCCAGTAGTTCATTAGGAGCATTCACTTCACTGCATGAATAGAAGCCTATGGGATATGCCAGCAGAGACAGCTGAAGTGATCTGAAATTAAGTGAAGTAGTTTTATTTTGCTTGTAAAAAGAAGAGGACTGCATTGCTTTGCAAAGCCAGCTTCAAGGGGAAGTTTTGCCTGAAGCACTGTCAAAGTGAAGTACCATTTTGAAGCTCTGCACAGCCCTTGGATGAATAAACAGAATTTTTAAAAAGTGTGCAATGCAATGGTTTGGAGCCTTTTGCAGCCTCATTACAACTATGTAGCCATATAGAAGTTTGATATAATTGACCATCTTCTGTATACAGTGATGCAAGCAAGGGAAAATACAGGTTAGTATTTATTCAGTTTTCTGAACTATTTTTATATGCCTTTGGATTACTTTAACTGCTTGCCAACCTTGATTTAACAACTACAGGTAAAACAAAACAAAACAAAACCTCTGATGCTCATTAGTATCTTTATTATATTAACATTTTTGTTTGTTTCTTTGTTAAATTTATGTACCCATCTCACTCCTACAACTCTGGGAGGTTTACAAGGTTAAAAACACAAAAAGGAACCAAAAACATAACAAAAATCATAAAAACAATAAAAACTATTAAAAACATAACAAAAACATAACAAACATAAAAAAACAGGTTTGCAGGCTACATAGTACGGCTATCGTATCTGAGGCCAGATGACAAAGCCATGTCTTCAGGCCCTTCCAGAAGTCCAAGAAGGTCAGGGCCAGTATGTCCTCAGGGGAGATAATATTCCAGAGGGCAGGTACAGTGGCAGAAAAGGTTCTCCTCCTGGGTCCTCAGATGACATTCCCTCATGGATGAGACCTGCAACATGCCCTTTCTGCTGGACCTTATGGGATGGGTAGATGTGATTGGGGAGAGGCAGTCCCTCAAATGCCCAAACCCCATGCCATGTAGGGCTTTATAGCTCATTACCAGCACCTTGAATTGAACCCAGAAGCAAACTGGCAAACAATGCAGCTCACGAAGCAAAGGCATAATGTGCACTGATCTAGGTACACACGTAACTGTCTGCACTACTGTATTTTGCACCAGCTGAAGCTTCTGGATGGTCTCCAAGGGCAGCCCCATGTAAAGCACATTACAGTAATCCATGGGAGAGGTGACCAGAGCATGAGCGACTGAGTATAGGGCTGCCCATCCATGACTGTCCCTGCTCATTGAGCAGGACTTGTGAGTCCAGAAGGACCACACCCCCGACTGAGCACTGGGTCTGTCTGGGGCAGTGCCATCCATCCAGAACTAAAGGTGGTATATTCCCAGAGACTGATAGCCTCAAGCCTCAAAACCATTCAATCTTGCCAGGGTTGAGCAGCAACTAATATATGTAGTTCTGGCCAGTATACTCTACCACCTCTGTCATACTCATTTCCCATATAATAGATATGGAAGACCTTGCAAATGAAAAGCTACTTTCTGGAGCCTACTGCATAGTATGAGGTCCCCCCGCCCCTGAAATGGTGTTTCTTTACTTAGTAACTACTTAAAAGTGCTGAGGTTTAATATTATTAGCCCTTTCTCCCTAAATTTATCAAACTGAACTTTTTAAAATGTCTTTGTTTCAGGGAACATGAAGATTAAACTGTCATAGCTCAGAAAGCATTTTTTTCATTAGGAGATATTAAACATTAATGAGGTCTTGGTTTTAAAGATATTAAAATAAAGCATCAGGTGGATGTGAGCTAGCACATGCTGGAGGGAAGGAGCTCACAAGAGAAGCTAATAAAAGGCATAGCAATAGAATAGCCATAAAGCTGAAGTGGAGAAAGGGTAAGACAGCAATATAACTGTGATTAAAGTAATAAGATGATGCATCAAACGAACCTTCCCACAAACAATTCCAATGTGAAAGAAAGAGAAGTAATAACATAAAAATGTATACGGAATGTCATTTCAGGAAGCACCACCTTTTCCCAAAATATTAGAAATCAGATTTATATACATACTGGTTCTGAATCATTTTTTTAAAAAGTTGTTTGATGCTTATCAGTATGCAGCCTGCCGCTTTTAAGAAAATTCTAAATGAGAAAATTTTCACTAGAAATGTTTACAGGTACAATATCCTTGATTTGCCCTCCTGCTTTCTCTTTTTATATCCATTCACACAGGTGTGCTCATTACTCCTTACAACGAAGCACTGGATTACAGGTTCAGTTTTGCCACAGTTGCTGCAGTTATAATTGATATACATGGTTTCAGATGATAGCATCTGAAACTAGCTGCTATAAGAGCTGCATTGATCATCGACAATGGCAACACTCATACCTGCCTGGGGTGGCCTCCTGCTTACTTCAACTCTCACATAAAGCCTATACAGGCAACAAAATGTCCTTGAGATTTAAGGTGAAGGCTTATCATTACAGAAGACAGAGAGACCAGGAATGGAAGGAATGTAATTGTCCCTTCCTACCCATATCACACTCATTTCTGTAACGTTCTAAATCAGTAGTTATGAGGGGTTAATACACTGGAAGGAGCAGATCTTCTCTAGCTCTCTTTAAGTCAAGCACAGTTCATGGCAGAACACAGTGAACTACAGCAGACCACTAAACTAGGTTTGTATATTCACAGCAGCATGTTGGCTACTTGGCTCTCAATTTTCCTTGTCATAAATACCTCAGGTACTAAACTTCCAAATACAAATGCATATTATAGTCTTTCTGAATTACCAAAATGGCTGGATTACTTGTTAGCATGAGGTTTTACAGATCCAGGTATTAAGGGTGGGGGGCGTATGTGAGTTTGTGTATAGTGTGTGTGTGTGTGTGTGTGTGTGTGTGTAGATAGAAACAAAACTGCCTTTTTTTTTTGGGTCTCCAACACTAAGACAGAAAATTTTACCATTTTCCAAAAGTTTATCATTAATATTTTTAGTAACCTTTGGTCTCAAAAGTTACTGCACATTCAGTATGGCATATTTAGAAGTAGTGTTTACTTTACAAAAGATTTCAGAATCCTTTGTTTTATATAAATTCAGTTTTGTACTTTCTCAGGACCAGGTTGGCTATATTTACTTATACAAAATAGTCACCCAAATTTCTCTGCCTGAAAAGACAGACAGATTGATTGAATCTGCATTTAGAATGGTAGCAAAACCGAGTTTCTCCTAATATTCTTTGACCAATTATCCTAATGTTCTTTGAACAATTCCTGCAATATCTTGTTTCAGTGATAAACATAGCAACACTTTAGTTTGTGAGTTATCTTATAGTGAAGATAAACAGAACAGAATAGATAAACAGAAATATACCCTTGCTTGAGGTTGACATCCTGTGACTGCATTCATGCAGTTTTTTGGCAGCATTAGACAACAGCCTCCAAAATGTTTTTTTTAACTTCCCAGTCAAGCCAACAGCCCTAGAATTCCCATGTGCTGTCTTATAACTATTAAGTGATAATTTGTGAAGCTTTATATAAAGCTTAGGGATAGTAAATAACAGTGAATTTTCAGTTAATATAAGAGAAAAAGGTATTTTTTCAACTGTGTATTCTTCTGTGTTTCTTTAGCAGCCAAGCTACACTGATTTTTCTTACCAAGTTTTAGAGACTGCCATCTGAATTTTCAGTCTTATTTGAAACAAAATTGGAAGTTAGGTTTCCCATTCCTTTTTTCCTCTGAATGTTCAAATCTGAGATCTGGATGGAAAAAGCTGGGAAGATTCTGAACACAGAAGTGGTATATATTCACAGAATTTCTAGTTTCCCAATGGAAGAAGATGGAAACCTTTACTGGTATCTTGTGAGTAGATATTTTAACTGACCCTTTCTTCTTCCCAAGATTGGTTGGACCCTTCATTTTCCTCTTATAGATTTTTTTTTCAGAGAAACAGGATAAAAGGCACAGTTTTATCCTACATTGTACAGTTCATTTCTCAGTTAAATCTCAGTTTCTCTCCTTTGCTTTGTTGAAAGCTTACATGGTTCTTTTTTACAATATTTATATCTCCCTTCAGGATCTTTTTAAGAACAGGGATATTTTAAAATAAATATTTGAATCTGCCACAGATTTTATTAAGCATATCTCTCATGAGTTGTGAAGTGATGTATCCTTGGAACTGCCAAATCTTGCTAGAATCTCACATAAGGAAGAATAATGAATGTGAATTTACATGTTAACAATCTGTATTTAATAGGTATGCTAATGAAAAGTCTTTGTTTCATACCATCTATTTATCCTTTTAGCCTCGTGTGGTTCAGAGTGGTAGGCGGCAGTATTGCAACCAAAACTCTCCCCACAACCTGAGTTCAACCCCAGCAGAAGCTGGATTCTCGGGCAGCCAGCTCAGGTCGGCTCAGCCTTCCATCCTTCTGAGGTCAGTAAAATGAATACCCAGCTTGCTGGGGAAGGTGACAACTGGGAAGGCAATGGCAACCCACCCCGCTATAGTCTAAAAAGAAAACATTGTGAAAGTGGCATCCCCCCAAAGGGTCAGACATGACTCGGTGGTGGCACAGGGAATCTTTCACATTCATTTATCCTTTTAGAAGCACCTGCATTATCATAAATATCTCTGGGTTATAATAAAAAGATGCAATCATAATAAATGTATAATTCTCATATAATATGTTTCTATAGTCAATCTCTCAGCTCTTCTTTCATTTCCAGTGACTCCTGTTATGCTAAATTTAATTAATTCAGGATGGGGAATCTTAACAAGCTTTCTTCAATAAAGGTGTTTTCAGGGAGTTAGCCAACTGATTCAGCAGTTAATCCCTTAACAAACCATGTCTGAAGTCCAATGAAAATAACTGAGATTACTTAAGCATTCAGTTCTATCAGTCAGAAGTTGAATGCAGAATCAATCTAAACAGACAACATGGCACATTTCCACCAGCTCAGATTAGGCGACCATCAGATCTACTGAGCTCACTCAGTAAATGCACCAGTCATGGTTATCTATGAAGCCAAAAGGCTTTCAGAAAATAGCAGCAGGAATGATGCTGTCCTTATCCATGAACTAAAAGCAGCTGCAGTAAAATATATTTGCTTTTAGTTTCACAGCAGCCCAATCTGCCAGTGTAGATTGATTGGCAATGGCTAAGGACAGCCATGGAATCTATTATTTTAAACATATTAAGCATCACATTTGAAAAATACCCTTTCTTTTCTGTAAGATTCCCTAAAATGAAGTGAAAAATTCTTCATATATCCCAAAGAATAAGAGATATGGAGATCTCATTCCATTATGGAACATTTTGCTCAGAGGTATCCATAGAGGGAATCAAGGTGAGGGGACAATAATGAAAGCAGAGTTGTACCATTGTGATTCAAGCTCTATCCCCATTGTACATGTATCACATACATATATAAAAGGGGTAGAGCTTTTGGCACAATGGGGCAATGCTACTTTTGTCATTTTGATAAAATCATTAGACCCTGCAGGTACCTCTGATCTTGCCCTTTTCTATTTCTCATGCACCACTTAATTAAGACATTTATTCTAGCAAAAAAGGCTGGTTATTTACTTAAGACTGTGGTTTATTTGACCCTAGTTGTAGTCTTTTGAGTATACTGCTGTGTTATATATAAAGTTTTGGATATTAAAAATAACTTGAATCACCCAGCAGGTTTAGTTAGATTAACATATTGGCTTAATTATATTAACATCAAAATGCAGACAAAAAGTTGTTGTGAGTTTACTGAATTATTTTATTTCTATATAAGCTTTACTAAAGTAAATATAAAAAATTGCTGGCTAATACCAGTGAAGTATTTTTGTTATATCCTGCTCATATTTTGAATATTTTTGAACTCTTCTATGTCTGTTAAAAAAGGGTATACTTAACACAAATATATTACATAATATAAACTGTAGGAGATATCTGTAGTCTTATATATATGTTGCCTGGAATATATATTACAAATAATTCTACCATATATTAATCTGTTTCTTTTGTGTGTAAGTGTAATATTTAGGTCATAGTCTTTAAACACAGCTATAAATTATTTGTCAATTCAAACAGCTTCTCCTTAGAATATCTGAAAATATAGCTATGTATCTATGAAGCAGTATGAAGTTTAAAAATGAGTTATACCATTTATACTTTAAATAAAGTACTAGCTTTCAGACTTAATTAATAAATAAATCTTCTTTGGCACAGGAACTCAATATTTTTTTGTGGGGGGGGGGCAGAGTTTGCTGATTACATATCTTACCAACTGTCCACTATTTGGAGAGTTAGTCCACTAGCTTCAGATTCCCAACCAGATATCCAGTGATGGTAAAAAAACTATTGATACCCACATCTGCTTGAATCACAACTTAAATGGATGCTTGCCAGTAGTAATGAACAGGAGCACCTAACAAAATGTATCTAGTCTTAGCATAACTCTTGATGCTTCCTTCTACATTTCTGTCTTTTTAGAGAAGCAAATCAAGCTGCCTTGCACAGGTTTGGTTATCTAATTCAGTACCTTTCATGATTCAGATAGAATCTTTTATAATCATGCCTGAAAATATCAGAACTGAACTACAAATCTTCTACATGTCAAATATCCACTTTACCACAGAGCTATAGCTGTGTCCTAAGGTTAATTAATTAGATTATCACCTTCATTATTCTGTACACAAAGCAATCAGAACATTTTACAGTATTTTTTTTAAAAAAACTCACTAAAACCACTACAATAATTAGTCTAAAAACCACAGTCTAAACCCTGAAGACAGGAAGAAATTAAACTAAATGTTATGTCATAAAATTATATTAAATGATATTAAATTAAATCAGAGTTGACCAGAGTATTAGAATAAGTAGGCCTTTGGTTTTCTCCAGCACAACCATTTTTATTTCATTAATGTTTAAATATTGAAAGTATGTTCAAAAAGAAATGCTATTAACTGATGTCAAAAAGAAATCAAAGAAGTAGCCTGATAGGAATCCTTCACAATGCTCTTTTAGGACAGTTGCAGCATCTACTGAAATTGTCATTCTACTATGGGCTGAGAAGATACTACAGAAAGCAAGACTGGAGAGAACTGTATGAAATATCACAATTTATGCTCAATTTTATATTCCATTTTAAGATCATTCAGTGTCTAGTGGTTTCTATAAAACCTTTTTTTTTAAATTGTGATTTATCTAGGGGTTTAAAATCCTGGCTTCTGAGAGTCATAAGAAATTTGGCTTATTCTGTTCCTCAACTTCCACTAAGACTCCTAGACTGATTTTTTCCCTATTGGCAAAGAACCATGATGGAGTCTCCTTCCCTTTTTAGATTTTCAGTTTTGTAAATGAAAAATATTGTGTTGAATGAGATATAGCATCTTTGTATCTACAAAGACCAGAATACACAAAAAACATTTTTAATAGAAAATTATATCCAAAACAAGTAGTAATTTGTTACACAACAAGTGATGGTTCCATTTGTTAGTGTAGTCTGACACTCCCAACTCTTTTCTTTAACAACTATATTCCCACCACTTATTGCCCTTTTCTCCCTTTATTATTCATTCTCTCTGATATTGATATATTTAACAGTATTCTTCCAGTTCGCCCTTTACTCCTGCTCCATCTTACTGTAACTCTAATCCCAGCTCTGTCTCCAGTTTCCTCAAACTCCACTCCGATCCCACCAACCAGCTAAATTTCTGCCACTTCATTCCTCTAATTGTATCTTTCCATCCTAACTCAGGTGATTCTCTCTAACATCTTGATAATGCTATCAAATTTCTCAGCTGATTCTCCTTTTATTCCTAGATTGAAATAATTTCCCACTGATCTTATATATATATATATACACACACATACACATACTATAGCTATATAATATATATAAACTATATTTATCTAATATATAAAAACAATACATTTCTATGTATGTTTATTCAGAAATAAATCCCAGCATGTTCAATGGTATGTTTGTTCTGGCAACTTTCCTTTGGATTGCAAAGATTAAGAAGCTGAGCAACAGACTGCAGTCATCAAGAATTTTATTCATTTATTTATTTATTTGTGATATTTTTATTACTGCTCATCTCCCCCACTCAGGGGACCCTGGGTGGTTCACAATAAAACAGTATAAAATTCAATAAAATCAGAATAGTATCAATAAATATACATATAAAATACGATTAGGGAAGATTATGGAAACAGAGGAAGATATTGTGAAATATACTAGATCACTGTCTCATCTGAGGAACTGGAATTCTCAAGGGACTCATATTTTATCCTCCTGCTTACATGTCAGAAGACTCTTCTATCCACAAATCCTGACTCTGAGCAATTTACACACCAAATGAAATGAATGCCATTTGCTGAATAAACAAAAAATGAATCAACTGATAAAATAGTTGGTTTTAAGAATGAAACCGCTTTCCATTTTGGGCTCAGAAGATAAAAATTCTCACCCTCTTCTTGTAGGAACATTAGATCACTTAGAACTTATTGTTAAGAAAAATTATATATAAGCATGAAAATATACTGTATTGCAATTAGAAAATCTTTTGGAGGGATCTGATACTAATTAAAACATGATTTCAAAACATTAATAAGCAATAATTATGTTAGCTAAACTGTAAGTTCAAAAGATAAATAATAGATAAGATCTAGTAGCAACAGTCATGCAAAGTTTGTGAGAAAGAATAAAAAGTGGACTATTTCCATTATGGGAAAGAAGGAAAAAAGGGAGAATGAAGCTCCAGTCAATGAGAAGAATGAATCCATGGAGTCATAGCCATGACAAGATGAATTCAACGTAATGCTGAAGAGTCAGGAATAGCAATCATGATGCCTCCTCATGAATACCAAACTCTAAAGCTTTCTTCATTTTGCCTATGTCTGTTTCTAGAAATACTAAGCTGGAAAAAAATCAATGAGCACAACAAATAAGGGTCACCAGTGCTCAAAGAACTGCAGTGATGATGAGAGATTGTGCAATTAACTCTAGAAGAGATTGGACACTATTGTTGATAGGATCTGATGGACTTTCCCCTAGTTTCCCCTTTTTCCTCAGTTAACTTCTCTGAATGAGGATGAAAGAATTAATAATCACTGAATTACCTTATAATTATAAATGTACCTGGTATCAGTTAATCTGGTTATTGAATCTTATGCATGCATCTTACTTGAAAAGATCTGAAGGTGAAGTTCTGAATGTTTGTAGCATTCCCCTGAGTGATTAACATGCGACTGAACAGATTTTAACAAAGAACTTTAGAAGCTTGATGACATCTTAAACTCAATTGTTAGAAGGCAACTTCTAACTCTCAATACTATAGCAGTGAGAGCTGAATTAGAGGTGGCAACATTACTTCCTTCCCTTTAAAAAACCTTTCTGAATGTGTGTGGAGGAAGGATTTGCAATCCCTCTCTTTTATTACTTTCCACAAAAATATGACACAGAAAGCTGCTTCTTCACTTGGGGGAGGGGGGATTAGGGCCACACAAATGAAGGAAATGTACCCTTTATACTTCCTTGTAAAGGAGAACTCAACAGCACAATACTGTTGAATGGGATTAGAAGCGACAACTTTAATTATGCTGTTTTGTTTTGTTTTGTTTACACTGAAAGCAACAAAAACACAGCTTGGTTCCCCCAAGACTGGATATACAGGCACTGTGATCAAAACAACTTCCCAAAGGAAGTTCTGTATATAAACTCTCAATACTATAGCAGTGAGAGCTGAATTAGAGGTGGCAACATTACTTGTGGATATGGGGGAGCTGTGTTTAGTCTCAGTTTCAGATCTCAGGATAATTCTGTAAAATATGCTCTGTATATCCAGGGGCTCAGGAATCCCTTAAAAGGCCCATGGAAAATCACTGCTGAAGTTAAAATATGGTGAACGCAAGTATTCAGCATAAGAAATGCTGGGGTTTATCAGCCAGTGAATAACTCAGAATAATACACTGTATTATACATAAAGGCCCATCTGTTCATGTTATTTGTAAAACATGTTCTCCAGAGAACTAAAGCCTGGGGTAAATGGAGTTTGGCAACAGATGGAGGTCAATTTCCTGTGCATGGCAGATTTTTCTTGGAGTACCTGAAGTTAACTGGGAATGGCCGAAAGCATTTTTTCAGTCTGTTTCTGGTGAAACGTCATTACTCATCAAGATCTGGACTTAACATGAATCATTTACAAGGAAAAACACCATACAGCAAAGGCCATAATGTGCCCGATTAAATTAATGTACCTGAGAAACAAATGCTATAAACTGCAGTCTGGCATTTTTTGGAAAGGAATTCCATTTTGTGTGCTGCCTGCTAAAATCATACTGAAGTATGTGGAAATAGGATGTCTTTCAGCAATATCAAGATAACTATTTTTGTTGTTGTTGTTGTTAACTAATGCCCAGATGGAAGTAGTAAAAAAAGAGCAAGTTGAGTGTAAATGTTATTCAAAACACTGAGGCAAAATTCTAAGTTGCTAATGCTAAATCCATATTCCATTAATACTGTGTAATGGTATGTGGCAATGACCTTGGGAGACAGAAGGAAGAGTCGCAGACTAGATGACTATTATGCAAAAGATATCACAGCCCATAGAAACAGGGTATGTGGGAAGCGTTTCAGAAGGGACCCTCCCTAGTTTTCTGAAGAGTAAAAGTAAAGAGGGGAGAAATACTTCTAACTTGCAAAATTTTGTTAATGGAATATTACAATAAAGCTGGTGTTAGTACTCATAATTTGTGCTTCTTTTCTGGACTACCTTGAAGGGCTAACATACAGTTTGGACAGAGAATAAAGCTAAATATGTCTACCACACCCTGATAGCTCCATCTAGCTCCTTTGCTCTGGAATTTTACATTCCTACAACAGAAGAGGCACTATTTGAAATATATACCAGTTCCGCATTCCAGCTTCTCGGTCTCAGCCTGGTGCCCTGTCAGCTAAGCCTCAGAGGCCCTGGCTTTTGGCTACTGCTTTTGAATGCTAGGTCGATCTATAATAAGGCTTCCCTCATTAGTGATTTAATCATTGATGAGAGGGCCAACCTGGCATGCATCACCAAGACCTGATTGGGTCCAGAAGGATAGGTAGGCCTTTCAGAGATATGCCCAGCTGAGATTCAGGTGTGACATCAGCCAAGATCCTAGGACGGGGCAGAGGTGTGGTGATTGTCATTTGCTTATGGCCTTCAGGGGTGCTGCATCACAGGTCACCAGATGTGAGACCCTGTTCATTAAGTTGGGGTCTAGGGATCAGTTGGGATCCCTTCCAATCAATACATTTTCTGCTAGCATATACCAGTATTGTAATAGGGAGCAGCAGTTTAATGCACCTTTGTGAAAGAATCTAAATGACATTTGTTTTTGACACAATACTACATTCTAGATATGAATCTTTAGTCCTATACTGATCACATGTGATGCATCTTATAGAGGCAGGTTGCTTCACTTTATGTTTTTGTTAGGCAGGATAAGTCCAACTCAGTGAGCCATTATGCTTTGATAATGGGGCCTCCGAGCATTCACCTAAGCCCTTGTTATTACCTGAATCAAAACAATATTGCTGTTCTAGTGATTGGAAGTAGAATGGGACCACATTTTGAAGGGACACTTTGCAGCTCTGATGAAGTGAACCGTTCCTTTAAATATCTGTTACAGTCCTATGACTCATTTGCTACTGAATGCTATGATTACTATAGTTAAAATCTTTTATGAAGTCTAATTTATTTAATAGATAATATGGAATTTAAGATCACATTAGCTCTACATGAATAGCCAGCTTTTTAAAAGTTCTATAATTAAGCTGCAAAGGCTTACAGAAATAAGATACAGGAATGATGATTTAATAGATACAGGAATGATGACTTTTTTGCAAATTTGTGACATTCACCCTAACCTCTCCGCATTCATGAGATACAAATACTGGTGATAACTGAGCAGAAAGCAATTACAGGAAGACATATAATGATGATATACCTCTCACAGCTATGCCTTTGATGCTTTTGTTTGGATTAACATTAGCCATGTTCAGTACCTCTAATGAAACTGTTGTCCAGTTTCATTAATACATTTTAATTTCATAAATTAAAATGTATTATCCCATCATCAGAAAATACGTTATTATGTCAACTTCTTTGCAATCTTTGAAAGGCCCAAGATGATATTATGATTTGGACAGTTGGGGAAGAATCCTATAGTTTTTAAAAGTAACTCGGGAAAGTTTGTAGGAAAGGTAGTATGTTGAGAAAGAAGAAATATTTTTATATTTTTTTAGTTTTATTATTTTCACTAAAATAATTTTAATAATTATTTCACTAAAATAATTTTCACTATTAAATAATATTAATAATAAATATTCCTGCATTCTTTTGTCTTACGAACTTCAGAGCAAAACTCAGAGAAGTATGAACAGGATAACTGATTTCAATATTGGCTAAGGAAGATGATTTAGGTAAAAAAGGAAATATGCGTCTTCAAGTCACTTTTGACTCCTAGTAACCAACTGGGTCCCTGCAGTTTTCTTGGCAAATTTTTTGGAAGTAGCTTTCCAGTTCCTTCTTGCTAGGGCTGAGAGAGAGTGACTGGCCCAAAGTCACCCAGCTGGCTTTGTGCCTAAGGCAGGCAAGAGCTCCCAGTCTCCTGGTTTCTAGCCTGGTGCTTTAACCATTATACCAAACTGATAGGGTCACATTAAAATGTCCAGTGATTCCCCCCCCCCCCACGGCACCCCAGTTGAAAATTAGTATGATAACTACTGCAAGGTGTTTAAGCTTTAAATCCCTGGGAGGAATACATACTTTATGAGTGTGCGTCCTAGATCCATAACATGAAGCTTTTAAATAAGGCTGATCCGTTCAAATTGTTTAAACTTTTAAAATTACTATTTTAGAAGGGAGAAATCTTCCATTCTTAACAAAAATTGAAGTATTCAAACAGTTTCTTGGTAGATTAGAAAAGTCCTTAGTTATTTATTATCTATGTTAAGTATTAAGGACCAGTAGATGGCATACCAGTTTTATTTCTAAAGCAAAGAAGAAAAACGTCATATTACAGTCTTATAAGCTTGATCTTACATGTCATGCTGTTGGAGCCTATAGGATAAAGCTAACAAACCAAGGGCACATTTTTTGTATGTGTTTGTTTCTACAATATGCCAATAAAACCTGGACCGGACTGAGAATATTAAAAAAAAAATGTTTTAGCATAAATCCAAGTCTTAATCCTGGTTACTTGAGGGACCACCTGCCTCCCATAGTATCTGCCTGACCAGTTCCATCTGGCAGGGTTGGCATGCTCCGGGTTCCATCGATTAAACAATGCCACCTATTGGTCTGAAGGGACCCCAGAAGTGTACCTTCTCTGTAGCAGCACCTGCCCTCTGGAATGACGTTCCCCCTGAAATTCAAATGGCTCCCACCCTACTGGGATTTCAAAGGTCCTTAAAGACCTGGCTGTTTGCTTAGACCTTTGAAGAGACTAATGCCCCTTTCTCTTCTTGTCTGCCATCTTTGTCCATTTGTATCATGCTGTTTTGTGTTTTCTATATTGTTCTCTGTTTTTTAAATGTTTTAACTATTGCAAACCACCCAGAGTTGCTGGGAGTCAGGTGGCATAGATGATGATGATGATGATGATGATGATGATAATGATGATGGGTAGGATAACTTAAGATAGAAAAGGCATCAGTCATCACTGTATAATACTGATTCAAAAATTATACTTAACACCATTGAGAAGCAAGTAATTTATTCTTTTCATACCTGCCTAGTGAAACTACTGTGGCTGATCAGCCCAGACTATTATAGCCACAGACTACCCCTAATCTTAGAGGAATGACTCCCTTTTGCATTCTACCTTCTTATGACTTTGTTTCCTTTTAAAATGGCTCTATACCTTTTTGATGTATAACTAACAAGGATACTTTTCATTCTGTTTTTTTGTTTGTTTTGCTGCTTAGCTTTTGACACACACACACAAACACACACACACAGAGATATACATATCAATTCACAATGAGGCATCTGTAGAATTGGACTGATAAATTTGGATTATACTCTTTCCAAAGGTGTAAAACAAGAAGCTGAAGGTCCAGGCTGGGTCCCGTAAAGAAGCTGTGCTAGCAACTTGGCCTGGAAAAGCTTAATTGTGGCAGGGACATAGTATCCTCTTTTTGAGCAGAGAAATTTGAGAATGGCATTCACTGATCTTTGGACAGAGGCAGCTGCATATTCACAATGCACGTTCCTTGAGCTGGTGGCATGTATGACCACACCCAGATACTTAAAGGTGGTCACTTATTCTATATTGTGTCCATTGAGATACCATGGGTGAAGTCTTGGCCTTTGAGCAAAGGCCGTAATCTTTGTTTTCTCATTTTATTTCCAGTTTATCATTATTACAATATTGGAGCAAGGCTCGCAAGGCTCTTTTAAGACCTGGTGTCATAGAGAGGATTGCTGCATCATCTGCATAGAGCAGCAGGGCGATGCTGTGATCCCCTACTTTTTGGGGGTGATAATTTGGTTTATTTATCCATTTTACCATATCAATAATATAAAAGTTAAAGAGCAGGGGGGCCAAAGTGCACCCCTGTTTTACCCCCTTTTGGGCTTGGACCAAGAGGGACCCTTGCAAGTTACACCTGACCTTCAGGGTCGTGTTGGAATGTAAGGCATGTAGCCTACGATCAATTGAAGCAACTTCCAGTGTGTTTCAAATGCATATTTGCGCATGGAGACAGGATTGACAGAAGTTGAATCAAGAATCTGTATATCTTCCTTAAATCTATGGCTAAAACTCAATTATTTTCCTCAAGGCCTTGCGTCATTAATTCTCCAAGATAAATTCTCCTCTTCATGGATCAAGGCTGTTGAGTAAAATTAGGCTTTTCTCCATCCTCAATACTCAAGCTGAACTATGACAAGGCAAAACAAAGCCTGAGACAAAGGGTAGAAGACATGGAGAGGCAAGCAGACTTAGGGAAAGCCCCACTGTTCTTGGCTCCAGACTCTATTAAATATATTGTCACCCCTGCCAGATATCTTAGCCAGCTAGAGTCAGTGAATCACCGGAAAGCCTTCTCATTTGCACGATGCCATGCGCTCCCCTCAGCCATGCTAGATGGCAAATATAAAAATATACCATTGGCTGAAAGACTCTGTCCCTGTGATTCCAGAGAGGTAGAAACTACTGGACACATCCTTCTTCGATGCTCATTTTATAAAGACATTCAAACAAAATTTATTTCCCTGATGATTATTAGGTACCCTGGCTGCTCCAACACCGACCATCTTCAGTTTCTGCTCAAAGATGAGCGGATCACAGTTACAGTGCAGGTAGCTAGATTCTGCCCAGCAGCACTAAAAGTTCAGTGGAACTTGGTGAATAATTTATCATAAACATTCTTATGCAACTAACACACTTAAACTTTAGATATTATCACTTAATTTTAGTAGTCAATAATTAATAACTATAGGATGTCACAACTTAAGGACTATTAATATACTTTAATACAGGCTGCTTTCTTGATCTTATGTATAAATGATTGCTAGGCTGCTAAACTAAACTATGGTATGGATCGTATTTATATCTGAGAACTTTTATCGGACATTTGTTGTGCATTTTCAATTGTACTGGTCTATGACTGTAATAAAGATCATTTCATTTCATTTCATTTCATTTATTTCATTTTATTTCATACATATCAATTCAATACAATACTAGAGTGGGTAATTATATTAAATCATCATCATAGATTTTCACAGTATTTGGGTTTGGGAACAAGTGGAGGAGTGACGTAAGATGTTGTATGGAATATATCAAATAGAACTATCAGGTGTTTTTTAAAAAAAGGATGTACTTATTTACATCGGTTATATGCCTCACCAATCTGACCAAATTTTGGTGATATATGTGAGCATATCAAGAGTTAGTACAGCTTGAAAATTAGAAACAATACAATATAATACAATACAAAAACAATTTTATAAACTAATAGTGAAAGTTAGATGTCCCATAGATATCCCAAGGTCAAAAGATCCAGTGAAATAAGGTGGTTTAGAAGGCTTTTATAAATGCAAGGAAAGGAGACAATCACACATCTGAAGGTAGTATATTCCACAAGGTGGGAACTATCACTGAGAAAGTCTGCTTGAAAGTCCAAGCCCCTTTCACTCCCCGAAGCAGCATGATCTGTAGCAGGCCATCTTTCCATGTTTGAACCAGACAGGCAGAATCTAATCTGCCATGTGTATACTAATGAATAAAGAAAATCCATAATAAAACTGTGTTTGGCTGTTTTACTGTATTATTTATTTGTTTATTTAATGGTGTTTCTAGCCCTTCCATTATATTCAGGAATATAGTGAGTTTTAGAATTCTTCAGGGCTTTTGGCATCCAGCTACTGATTATTAAAATTTTGCTTTCAATTAGTCTTTCCTATGTCTCTTTATTTCTTTTAAGATTTGCCTGTATGGCATAGTAAACTTTGTTTTTTTCTTTTTAAAACTACTTGTTTATTCACTTCATTTATCATCATAAATAACCTTAAATATCAAAGTAATGAAAAAAAATCTATTGATAAATTTATTTCTGTTTTACAAATCACATAGCCTACAAGTTATATTTACTAACCCAAGAATGTTCCAGCAAAGACAGTACAAGTTCCTTAAAAGATGGTACTGTGCATTATTAAAATTGGTGGTAGAAAATACATTATGCATATAAAAGTTTCCAGATGCAACTTATGGAATTTCCAGGTAGGCTAGAAAAACTGTCAGAAACCTGGAGACACACAGCATCATCGATTCTGGGATAAAAGGAAAAAAGGTTTCCTGTTTCAGAAGAGATGAACCCTCTATAATTCTGAGTATATTTCAAAGGAGTTATCTACAGTGAATCAAATTTAATCTGCACCAATCATACACTATTAATGATTAACATTTAGCTTAATATAATTTCTGCTACTTCACAGCAATAGGTTATTTTTGGATATTGCATGCACGTCAACTGCAGTGAAACTGCATTAAAATAAGAATATACTTCCGGTGAAAGAAGCATAGCTGAAAAAGGACTTGGATTAAAATAACATCTGAATGCACACACAGAACAAATGGAAAGCCTGTCAGTGTCAAACAGTACTTAGTTCTCATGAGACAGCCTGTAGTCATTTTCATAATGCTTTGAATTAAGAAACACATACAGCATCATATCTGAAAAAATAATAATTAGAGATGTTGTTCTAGTGACTGAGAGAGGGGTATATACATTGTAATTTTTGAAACATCATGTCAAGTTAACATACATTCCCTGCAACTGACAATTTAAAGAGCACCCTTATATATAGCACAAATTAGACTGTAGAACAGAAAATTGTTCCATATTGGGGAAAATAATGGAAAGACATTATAGACCTGAGGGCAGCTCCAGATATGAATATATTGCAAGGTTCTATTACCCTTTAGTTTTACCATTCTCTATGGCATGTTTCTGCAGTGATAAATGGAGAAAAAAGACTAAAATAAGGATTTAGAATATAGTCTTGTGATGGATAACATTGCAAATGCTAGGTAGGTTAAAATGTTTACTGAAAATGGGAACATGGGTAGAGAAATATTAAGATGTATAAAGCTTTTAGAAAGATGTTGAGTTGTTTGTGAGCTGATGTGAGGAATGTTGTCAAAAGAAGCAAAAATGGCAGGGACCTGATAACAAGGGTCTGATTCTGCCCACCTTGTTAAATGAAAGTGAGAGTTGGATGTATCATGGGGAACATAAAAAGAAGTTGAAATCAGTGAGAATGAGGTGCTGAAGAAGTGTGAGGGGAAAATGAAAAGTGATATGGTTAAGAATGAATGGGTGTTAAATGAATGTGGATTGAAAACAAAAATGAATAAAAATTAGGAAAGAACTTTGTTGAAGTAGTTTGGTCACACAGAAAAAATAGAAGCAACTTAAAAATGAATCTATGAAAAATGAGGAAGAATGAATGAGTTGAGAAGGGGAAGATTTAAAAAAAGTTGTGGCTGAATGGAATTAATAAGATCCTGAAAAGGAAAGTGAGATATTTAAAGAACACAAGACAATGTGAAAAGCAGTATATGAATATGACAGAAGCAAGGATAGTTTGCAGCAAAGATAGAAAGATATGGGAGAGTAAAGAAGTACAATTAGTTGTACTTTCTTTTTTATATCTCATGCTTCTGGCTTGCTATTTCTAATGCTTGTTTTGCACTTTGCTTACTGAAAAAGCAATAGCATCAAAGGTGTGTAAACATACAGAATTTTAATAGTATCATAAACATTGCTTTTATAGGGTTATCATATCTTGGCTGCAAAAATCCAGATGACCCCCAGGTGGCAAAAAAGACATATGGAAATCTCTAACTGGTGTGGCAATTTATTAGTTGTTTGGGTTTTTTGCAAGCCAAATATGGGACACTTAGTTTTGGAAATAATTAAAAGTGCTATAAATCTGAACAGTAATAATGAAGGAAAAGTATCTTATGTATTTTTCCTAATGTATTTACCCCCTTTTTTAACCCTTTAATTATTTGTATTAAATATTAATCTCTGTACAGGGCCAGGAATCGAAGATATCAGATGGAAGAAGATTAAGTTTGCAATGTGGGGAACTATTAAAGAATTCATGTGCAGGTCAACATGCAATGAACGTCAGTACCCTGATGTATTTTCATGAGCTATATAATTCAAGTGTGCACAGTGTCTGAAAATGCAGCTGCAGCTGCTGACTTTAAATAAATATTTATTTAAAGAAATTCTAGCAATCAGCAGAAATTAAGATAGTGTAGCAACTTGCCAAAAGATCCCTATGCTAGGACTCAGAGGTTTTTATTCTTTGTAATTGGTAGTTGGGCTTTTTCATATTTCTACAGTGTTGAGTATTAGTATCATAAAAACACAAGAGTCCCCCTCTGTATCAACTCAAACATTTATCTATTCCAGTTTCCTATTTCACTTGTTATTGCACTGCTCAAATGTATTCTTGGCCTCATCCACCAGCAATCATTTTAAAAACTAAGTGCATTTATTTTAAGAACTGCTACTAGATTCATAATCTCTACCACACACCATTCATGACAAAATGGAGATTACTCAAGTTACAGTATAAGTTATTACTCAAGTTATCGAAGCAACATTTTAATCCTAGAGCTAAATTACAATTTCAAAAAGTCCAATTTTCACTTTAAAAAGAAAATGCTGCCTGTATGCCAACAGTGTAACTTATATAAACTGTTTATTCTCAGTCTGTGGAATCTTCACAATTAAAAGATGTTTTAGAAACATGAAGTATATTATAAACAAATGCTTTATCAACTTATTCAAGACCAGAGATCATTTCAAACATGCATGTGCAATTTTTGAGCTGGCAGGTGCATGCGTGCTTATAAAGACTCCCTCAGTCAAATTTAGCTCCTGGTGTCTTTATGATCATGAACAGGAATTTTCTTAGCAAAAATGCAGAGGTGGTTTGTCACTCCTTTTTTCCAGGTCATTTTTTTTTTCAGTTGTCCAGTCTACCTACAATCCTAGAATTTCCTGAGTTTCTCTCAGTCAAGCCTCTATGATATATGCCAGCTTGTCTGCTTATCATCCAAGAATAAATGTTTTGCCAGTAATTAACTAGGTATTAATAGCAAGACCTTTAAGTTAGAGAGGCCACCTTTGTTGTTTTAAGGTCAGTATGACTTCCTTGGTCAAACTGCAGCCTGAAAGGAAAGCAATCCATGGATACCAGCTTATCCTTGCAGCATCATACCCTACCTCCCCTGGCCAGTTTTTGTTTTTTTTAATATTTTATCACAGGGCAGATGTTCAATCTCCATCATATGCAAGTGGGGTAGTAACAATGCAGACGAGGTAAAATGGCAGAGCTAACATGCTGAATCTCTGCTGTCTTTCTGATCATGACAGAAAGAAAATGTCTGAATAGGCCTATAGCATTAATAGATTTATTGTGACAAAATTTTGGCCAGCTCAAGCACTGATGCACCTGATGAAGTAGCTAATGATTAATTTATTGAAGAATGAACTTGTTTATCAAAGCTTTCCCATAAATTAGTTAAGCTCGATATGCCACAAGGCTGCTCATTATTTTTGGTGCAACAGAATAGCATGGATACTCTTTTAGGGTATATGTATGTGACTCCCCTAGGCTTCCAGATACAAAGTATTGCATATCTTTATTGCCCCCTCCCCATTTTGTTATGAAACATTTAAGGCTAGTTTTATGACATATTATGTGTGTTTCAAAGATATATTTTCTTAACTCTATTCATTTTTTATCATAAACATCCTAGTCTGTTTCTGCACTGCTGCTCAAATTTTCACTGTGGGTAGAGTTGTCTTAATGGCAATTGTCTTCAGAAAAGGCAGAGTATGTAATACTGTTCTGAAGACACTTGGAAGAAATGTACTTCAACACATGATTTTGAGTTATTTAAACTATTTACAACTTTCTACTTTTATATCAGGTTAGCCTTCAGAAAAAAGTTCAAACATCAAGATCACATAGTACCTGATAATATATTTCTGCAAATCTGAGAATGTCCAACACAGGGCACTGCAGGGCATGAAACTTTCAGTGCTATCATGGAATTTCAAGTGCAAAGGTGGCAGGGAGTCAATTCAAGTTGCCCTACAAACTTTCATTTTGATTATTCTTTGCTGCAAAACGGCTTCTCTAAAGATGCCATTATGAAGCTCTACCATAATTTGGGTATTTATTTATTTATTTGATTATACATAATTCAATAAATTTATTATTTAATTTATTTGATTAGAGCCACCCAATTCAACAAGTGACTCCACATAATCTCCACATGATGAAAGGCATAGTACAAGAAGGCTTAGATACCTCTGCTTTGTCTACTTACTCAGTAGAATTCTATCCTGTCGACTTATATTTGCAAAATCTGGAGTTAACCTACTCGTTTCAGGGCTACATATTGGTTTTCTGAAAACAGAAGGCCCCATTATCCAGGTTACATTGATATAGGGAAGCTACCGCAATATTCCTTCTATTTACAGTATAAGAAGATAATGGGATATGACAAGGAGAATACATGGTATTAATACTCTAATATTAGCCCAGTGCTCTGGTCTTCTCTCACTGCTACAGAGTAGTAGAGTCACTGTATTCAGGGATTCTGACAATAAGAATCTGTACTTAGTCCAAACTTCAGAAATGCAGTCCTTATTTTTCTAGTTATTTCTTTGCACAGACAGATTGACCCTTGCCAATTTAGTATAAATTTACTTCTGTGTACCTGTATGCTGTTATGAAATCACAGCATTGTTGATCTACTGCTGTACTGGCAGCTGTTAAATTATGAAATGCTTCTCAGTATTAACCTAGCATAAGGTAGATTGGTAAAACTACTGGAGAGGCCATTTTCCACAGCTATGGGATTGTACAAAGCTTATGGAAGTTTTCAAAATCCCGGAACCAAAATTTATTTAGACAAAAATTTAGTCTAACTAGTACATAAGAGTAACAGATTGTTAGAAGACTACATAAGACATACTGGGGGAACTTCAATCTGGGGGACTTCAATCTGCCTTCCCTGGGGCGTGCCTCAGGGGCAGCTCAGGAGTTCATGGCTACCATGGCAGCCATGGGCCTGTCCCAGATCATTTGGGACCTGACTCGAGACAGTGGTCTCACTCAGGACTTGGTCTTCTTGTCGGAGCAGTGGGAACATGATCTGAGGGGAGAGCTGCATCTATCCCCATTGTCATGGTCAGATCACGCCCTGGTGGCCCTGAGAGTCTCTTATGCTGCTCCCCTCTGCAGGGAGGCAGGACCCATTTGATTGGTCCATCCCCGGCGACTGATGGACCCAGTGAGGTTTCAGAGGGAGCTGGGGGAGGTGCCCAGGGATCTGCTGCACGGTCCAGCGGAGGCCCTGGCTGCTGCCTGGAACAGGCAAGTGGCCGGGGCCTTAGACAGGATCGCGCCTGTGCGGCCTCTCTTGCCTCATCCAACCTGACACTCCCCATGGTTCACGGAGGAGCTGAGAGTTTTGAAGAGGCTTAAGAGATGCCTAGAGCACCACTGGAGGAAGACAAAGACTGAATCCGACCGAATACAAGCTAGGGCCACTATTAAGGCCTACCTTGTGGCGGTAAGAGCGGCGAAATGGCAGTATTTCTCCACTGTTATTGCATCCGCAGATTGCTATTCGACGGCCCTATTTAAGATCACACATACCCTTTTGGGGAAGGTGGGCCCAGTGACCCACCTACAGTGCCATGCGGAAGAGTGTTCTGAGCATCTGCAGGATAAAATCACTCAGATCCGGTCTAAGTTGGACTCCATGAGTGAAGCAGGGTCTGTGGAGATACCAAGGGAACATTTTAGCCTTGTTATCTGGGAGCAGTTTGCTCTGGTTGGACCTGAGGAAGTGGACAGGATCTTCTGGATTGTGAATGCCACCACCTGTTATTTAGATCCATGCCCCTCCTGGCTGGTGAAGGCAGCTCGGGAGGTGATGTGTGGTTGGGTCCAAGCAATGGTAAATACATCCTTGAGTGAGGGGGTGTGCCTGGTCGCCTTTAAGGAGGCACTGGTGTGCCCCCTCCTCAAGAAGCCATCTCTGGACCCAACTGTTCTGGACAATTTTCATCCAGTCTCCCACCTCCCCTTTTTAGGGAAGGTGGTTGAGAAGATGGTGGTGTTACAACTCCAGAGGGTCCTGGAGGAAATGGATTATCTGGACTCCTTTCAGTCAGGTTTCAGGCCAGGTATGGGCAAGGAACTGCATTGGTCGCACCTATGGATGATCTCTGGCGGGAGCGGGATGGAAGCAGTGCATCCATCCTTGCTCTCCTTGACCTCTCAGTGGCTTTCAATACCATCGACCATGGTATCCTTTTGGGACGGCTCAGGGAGTTGGGGGTGGGCGGCGTAGTTCTGCGCTGGTTCACCTCCTTCCTCCAGGGCTGATCCCAGTCAGTGGTGATAGGAGAGGAGAGATCCGAACCTCAACCCCTCCATTGTGGGGTGCGGCAGGGTTCAGTTCTCTCTCCTCTCTTGTTTAATATCTACATGAAACCACTGGGTGAGATCATCCGTCACCACGGGTTGAGGTATCATCAGTATGCTGATGATACCCAATTATACATGTCTATCCTGGGTGAAGTAAGTGATGCCGTGACTGCCCTTTCTCGGTGCCTGGGGGCTGTGGGAGTCTGGATGGGGAACAACAGGCTTCAACTGAACCCTGGTAAGATGGAGTGGCTGTGGGTTGATGGGGCTTCATCTTCCGGGAAACTGTCATCTTTAGTTCTGGATGGGGTGGCACTGCCCCAGACAGACTCAGTGCGTAATCTGGGGGTTCTCCTCGACTCAAGACTCCTGCTCAAAGATCAGGTGACAGTCGTGGCCAGGAGGGCCTTTGCGCAACTTCGGGTTGTGTGCCAGTTACATCCGTTCCTGGATCGTGAAGCCCTCCAAACAGTCAATCGTGCCCTGGTTATCTCCCATATAGACTACTGCAATGCACTCTACTTGGGGCTACCCCTGAAGAGTATTCAGAAGCTTCAGCTGGTCCAAAATGCAGCCACACGGGCTATTTTTGGTGTACCTAGGTGGGCACATATAACACTGTTGCTGCGTGAGCTGCACTGGGTGCCAGTTTGCTTCTGAGTCCAATTCAAGGTGTTGGTTATTACCTTTAAAGTCCTACATGGCATGGGGCCAGGTTACCTGCGGGACCGTCTCATCCCCATTACATCGGCCCACCCCAACTGATCATCCAGAGAGGGCATGTTACGGACCCCGTCCATAAGAGAATTTCATCTGGCGGGGTCCAGGAAGCGGGCCTTCTCTGTGGTGGCCCCCACTCTCTGGAATATCTTGCCCCTGGAGGTGAGGCAGGCCCCTTCACTCCTGACCTTCCGGAAGGCCTGAAGACTTGGTTTTGCTGTCTCGCCTGGGACGGGAAAGTGAATAACTATTCTTGGGGATGGCTTGCACCCTAGAGTCCCTCCCATCAGCCTGGATTTTACATTTCTCTGGGATTTTATTTATTTATTGTGTTTTATCATAATTGTTTTAGGTGATTTTAATGTTTGTGTTTTATGTGGGATTTTATTGTAAACCGCCCAGAGTCCCTCTTCTGGGGGAGATGGGTGGTGGATAAATGTGAGTAATAAATAAATAAATAAATAAATAAATACTGTATTAGACAGCTCTATTACATTATTGTCAAAGCTGACAAAAGCAGTCTTGTCAAAAATACTAAAAATCATCTTAGTGAACTAAAATGATTTGACACCCAAATATATTTCTTAATGCAAACAATGTAATGCTTTACATTTTCATCTAAGAGCCTAAATGATTATCATACCTATATCTTAATTCAATCATTTTTCACAGTCTAGGTCAGCTGCCCAAGTCATACTGGATTATAACCCCCATCATTGCCACTTACCATGTCCAATTCCTAACAACTAAATATGATGGCTTGAGATAAAGGGAGCTGTAATCCAACACATTTAAGGAAGGCTTCCACATCGAGAAGGACTGTAATAGATAAAATACTAAGGGTGTGATTGGCCAGCTGGAGTTTTCTTCCCTATCTTCTAGTGGTTTAAATGCTGGGCTAGAAACTGGGAGACCATGAGTTCTAGTCCTCCCTTAGACATAGAAGCTGGTGGCTGACTTTAATCCAGTCACTCTCTCTTAGCCCAGCCCACCTTTCAGAGTAGTTATTGTAGGGAAAAAAGGAGAGAACATTATGTAAACTGCCTTGAGTTGCACAAAATAAAGATAGGACATAAAGAGAGAAAGTAAGTCAATAAATACTAATGGCGTGGCAAGCTGGGCAATGCTTCCTGTGCTGTGTGTGTGTGTTTGGCCATGTCTGGTCCATGTCTGGCTGAGCCCCCCTACTGCTTCAGTGTTTCCAGTTCAATTCCCAAGTGCCCAAAGAACATAAAAATAGCAAGGATCTCATGGCTGATGCAGCCCCTCTTGCTTTAATGTCCAGCAGCCAGAAAAGGGAATTAACCATCTGTTAAACCTTTAAGCCCAGTCTTGGTTTATTGCTAGGATTAAGCCCCTCTCAATTTAAGTGCCATGATTATGGTAAATTAATTCAAAATAAGCCATGAATGCAAACTACATATTAAGACAGAGTGTTAAAACTTACTATAGTAAGATATGCTAATTATGTCTGAATGTTTGAATGCTCCCTCGGGGATATATTTTTACGCATATTGAGAACTAACGTAATGAATAATACTAACCTTGGGTATTTACAATAAAGCACAACCTTAACATGTATGTTTACATGGGTATTTGTGTTTTACATAAATTCAGTTGTTCACCTGTTGCTGATATGATACAGAATTGTGCTGGAAAAGGTTATACAGTAAGCAAGAAAAACAAATTACCCAGTTGTCAAATTCACTTACCTACATTGAAGAAAACGTTCTTTCTCAATCAAGTTAGGAAAATCTTAATTGACTTATCAGGCTTTCTGTACATTTAAGATATGTACAGAACTGCATGTATCATATACTCATTCCATATTGCATAAACACAATAACACGTACATGTCTCTCAAGTATGGCTATAGTTTGACAAGACTATATAATTAATGTCCAAGACCAGCTTTCTCCAACCTGATACTCCTCAAATGATAGAAAATCTCCAGATCTGATGGAAAACTCGGTCTTGCTAGAATTAAGCCTTGATGACATGTCTTGGTCAGCCTGGGACAGAAATATACATGCCGACAGTACTTAACCCCATAACAGATAACCTCACTCAGCAGTTCCATGTAGATATTAAACAGGAGTGGGAAGTGAGTACAGCCCGGAGACTCCCTGCAATGCAGGGGAGTAGAGCTGGATCTCCTCCCACCCACAAATACAACTGGAACCAGCCTTGAACAAAACAAGAGAACAACCATAAATCTGTGATCCCTGCCCCAGGTCTAGAGCTGATGCCCTATATGAAATCCATGTGGGCACATTTCTGAAAGGGGAACTGAATGGGATGAATACCACACTGTCATTGCTGTCACCTGAACATCGTTGCCATGCCATTAAATTATCAATAGCCAAGCTGCAATGCCTCCAACCAGAACTGTGTGCTGCACTGGTCACATGTCCCAGTCCAGTCTTTTACAGGCTATTTATTTTATTTATCAAATTTCTCTGCTGCCCATCTCATACATAACAGCTCTGGGTGGCTTACAGATAATATTAGATAATATCTATTAGAGAGCTTTTCCTCCCAGAAGGCCACTCCCAAGACTCCAATGTTTGCTGGCCTCTAAAACAACTCTAAGTTGCTATACCAGTCTGTAACCTACAGCAACTTCAATGGTCTTCCAATCTTTCCTCCATCCTTCAACCCTCACCAACATGCCATCACCATACAACTTCAATGAACCCATCAACAGTCATCCAGCTTCAGCACCATGACACACACATGCAACACACACACATGCACAAAAGAAAAGTATCTGTATTCTGAATGACACTTAATCTAAAACTCAGTCAACAAAACACAGCTATGTTGGAGTTAGATGCTGGCAGAACTCAATGAGCTGACACAGGTAACATCATCTGAGCTGATTAATTCTAATTAAGTGGACAGTGTATGAGAGGGCAATCCATTGGCCAATCCATTGGGAAGTACCCTAGAGCTCATCCTTATCCCCATTTTATTTAATATCTACATGAAGCCACTTGGAGAGGTTCTCTGTCAATGCAAGGTGAAGCGTCATCAATATGTTAATACCCAATTGTATATCTGCACCATATATACAGCAGGAGACACTGTATAAATATTTACCCACTGCAGGACCAGATGGGAAGAAATAGGCTCAGGCTTAACCACAGTAAAAAAAAAAAAAAAAAAAGGCTGTTAATCCAGAAATCATCTGATTCAGGGATAGCTCTGTCTTTGGCTCTAGAGGAGGTTCCACTCTCTGCACTTTTGATTTTCTGTAGTGTAGTGTAGTATAAGCTGCCCAAGGTGTCACATGAGTCTGGGTAAATAAATAAAAGCCTAAATAACCATGTCTTAATGTAATGGCCTGATATACCCAATATGGTAAAAGAATGGCTAGGTTCCCACAACACACTGATTATCCAACATCTTATCCTAGTTTAGTATGTTGTAGAAGCCTATATGCTTCCTTAAAAATGTACTACATTCATTCATCCCAGGTGAGTATAGAGTTAATGTTAAATGCTTTAAATGAAAAACCATTGGAAAAAAATATACCAGGGCTGTTCTTAAAAGTGAAATGGAATGCATTTATTTTAATCCATGAATTCTACTTTAAGAGCTTTCTCTAAATTATATTTAAGGATTATTTGTTCTGTGGTGATCTATTTCAGGAAACATAAAAATGTTAATCTTATATAAACAAATCTAAACTTTTCCCATTCAGTACATTGAAGTGTCTGTATGTGTGAGTGCACACTTTAATTAACACTAATGAATACATCTAGTTAGAAAGGTTAGGAAATTATTGCCTTTACTCTTTGGCCTCACTAAATCTTCCAGGGTAATTCATTTGGTAAACAAGGCCAAGAAAGAGATGAATGATTTTACCTTTGATTCAAACAGATAATTAAAGAAGAACAAAACCTTTATTAGCTGCGTAAGAAAGTAAAATGCCAATCGAAGCAAATATTTGTAGCAAAGTAAAATGCAATAGGTACTAGAGAATGAGATATGGTAGGGGCACAAGGAAGAATAAAAATATTATGGGCTGCAGTTATTGCAGAAATTAGAGGAAGCCTAGATAGCAAAGGTAGTAGGGATAGAGGATGGCATGCTAAATTGGAACTGCCTACCATTTTTGCCCAACATCTTTCTTTCAGTTACATGCCTTAGCCAAAGGAATATGCTGGCCTACACATTGGATCTCTCTCTAAAGAGACCAGAGGAAAACTTTAAAATGGATAACTTTTCATTTGCTATGCTAGCCATGCCACATTTATTTATTTGTTTGTTTGGTTGTTTATTTGTCCCCACCCATGTCCTCCAACTGGAAGGACTCTGTGCGGTTTACTATATAAAACAATAAATATATAATAAAATTCTAATATAACATACACTATAAAACAATTTCACAAAACTACCAAATATAATAACATCCAGATGGCTGTGGTCTTATTCAGTCATTACGTAAGAGAGGCACTTCAAGGCACTAGCCAACCCCAAGTATGACTATTCTCCTCTCTACCCCAAGCCCGGTGGCAGTGCCAGGTCTTCAAATTCCTCTGGAAGGCTAGGAGCGATGGGGCTAATCTCGTCTCCGGGGGCAAGATGTTCCAAAGGGCAGGTGCTACTGCAGAGAAGGCTGCAGTAAGTTGCTGATGGCCATGCAAGCTGAAGATGCTAGTTCTGGCATAAATGTTGTCCATTTCTACAATAAATAGGATTTCATTTCTGTCGCTTCCCTCTTAAAGGAATTTTAATTTTCTCTTTAGAATCAGCCCTTCTCTAGGTGATGGGAAATAACAGTTATTTTCAGGGCAACAAGCCTTGTTCAGAATTATATGTTTTTTGTTTTTGTTTTTATATGAATTTATAAACTCAATATTCATTCAGATAAGGTTCTTGTGACACTAAACCTAAAATGCAGTTTTAAAAAGGCTGAATATTAAACATCAATATAATATTATTGGTAAGAATAATTTTTGAGTTAACCAGATGTAAAATATGCACAAATGCTATATATCAGGATTTGGCAGCACGTGGGCATATTTTGCTCCTCAGGTATGGAATAATTTTGGTTTATGAAATAGTAGAATAGAATACACACCCATACACACACACCCCTATGTACTGTATGTGTATATTCCCACATGCACATTACACACTATATTTGACTGAAAGTAGAACAGCTATAGTATATGAAGTGGGGCCTGTTCAGACATTCAGATAAATAGGCACATGTCATCTTTACAACCCATCTGCTTGCCTATTCTGTCTTTGTCTGTCTTGCATGTATTCATCCAATCTATGCACAAAAGCTACAGGTCAAAATCAATACTTGAACCTTTTGGTAAACACAATTTGAAATGCCATGGACATGGTAAGTAGCCCTGAATAAATGAGATCGGAACCATCTAACTTATGTTCTATCAATGAACAATTGGCAAAAGTTATTTGCTTCATGCTCGGTTAACTTTAAACTAATTAGAAAGCTATAAATACACAGAATTAAGTTCTTTTTCTTTCTCTCTACACCTTACACCCTTAAACAGTATTCAGTAAGAAAGCAAGTAAATCACCCAAATGGTTGTAATCATTACCACCACTCCAAAGGACATTTATTTAGTCATACTTAAAAATAATTGGTCATTATATTCATCTAGCATTCCTTCAATTCTCACATAAAAACCCAGACTATCAATTTCTCAGTAACAGTGTGGTTTAAACATGAGGATAGGTCAAGATGACAAAAAGGAACATATATGATTTATGCTGTAACCCTGTTTAGAGTTTTGTGGAGGGTAAGCGGGATTTAATGCCAAATAAGAACTGATTAGTTATCATACTTTAACTGCAGATCTTCAAATGATTATTGGCAAATTCAGAGACATGAATTTTGTGCCTGGAAGGAGTTTTCAAAACCGTACACGATTGTTTCATGGGAACCCTGCTGCTCATGCATACCACTTCACTAGGCACAACTCCCACTAACTAAAGCCCATCACAACAGTGCCAAACAAACAGATAACTTGAGATCAAGTGATTTGAAAGGTAGGTTTTGTAAATTTATAGATGATTATTCAAAGAACTGCAATTACAAATAAGTAATTCTTCAATATGGTCCCTGTGAGTCACATTTAATCAGATACTTGGATTGTCATATTCATGTTGATAAGCTCAGCGCCTGAAGTGACAACACCAATTAGTATTTGTATTGCATACAAGCTCTTCTATCATGTATTCCAACTTGGACCAAGGTCTTTCTGTATTTCATCTCTCATAGATGGTTGACCTTACAGGCATAAAAAGTTATAGGGCCACCAGTATGTTGCCTTTACAACCAGCCTGCTTGCCGATTTTGTCTTTGGGCTATTTTGATAACATATATAAGGCTAAATTTGCAACAAATTTCTGGATTTTGGATTTGGTCTTGGTTATTTTGGATATGGCAAAGTAACACACTTTTTACTGAAAGATGGCAGAGTCATCATAAGATGATTGAAGAGAAAATGGCCTTCCAAAGGCTGCAATTCTCCAGTCTGTAATGCTCAGTGGCGGTGAATGGCAGAACATGTTGCCATTTTTATGGAATGATTGTACATTAGAGAGGCCTGACTGTTTGGCCAGCACAGAGCAAAGCTTAATGCTTCATCAGTTCATCTCAAGAAGCATGGGGGATGGAGGAAACCAAACCACTAAGTCAGCCTTGAAAATGTTGATCACAGCAAAATAGGGTTAGGTGGTCCAAGTAAAAAGAGTATGTCACACATCCAGCATATGAAGCAATGTCTTCCATAGTGTTGAGGAGCTGGGGGGAAATAAAGACAATATAATGTCTTTATTCATGTAGAAGATTGAATCAGATTCTATAAAGAAGGATCTTAGCAAAATACTACTTTATTCATATAATAAATATGGAAAGGACCTCTTTCTAAGGCTCACAGTTCTCTAGCTCAATGAGCTGACCTCATAGCTACCAAAATAATTACTTCCATCAGTGAAGGTAAATTGGGGTGATAATCATGAGCACAGAAGGCTTTACAGAAAGTACAAGGAACAAGCTCCAGGCCAGATGTGGCCGGAACACCTAGGACAGAGATGTGCTAGGTGTTTCATGAAAGACCCTATTAGCAGATTAGAAAAACAGGTACTTCCTGATAAAAGATAAAAAGAGGAGATTGTGATAAGGCATAAACCAAGTTGTATTATTTCATATGCAAGAGTAAAACCAAAACAGAAAAGCTGTGGTATTACAGAGGATTATACTACTGTTTCCAGGTAAAGTCCTCACAGAATTTCCATTTAGTTGCACAGGAAAGCCCATGTGGAAAGCTTATGAGAAGCCAATACAACTTGCTCTACCTTGGAGAGCGACTGTATAATCACATCTTCCACACTATGAGGCAGAGGGAATTGCAGTATGGATGGAACACATATTCCTAAAGGATGGAGAGGAGATCATGTTAGCTCGAAGGCAGAGATGGAATAGAAAAGGGCAAACTCTGGCTCCCGAAGCCACCAAGGAGATGAAAATGTAATTGACTGAATCCTAGTTGCCAGGACTCTGTCCAATACCAGTATAGTTAGTATCCATTCCAAGAAAAAGGGGCACACTGCTGAGGATCTGGGGCCTTGTAATGGTATGTGGGAATGACCTTGGGAGACAGAATGGAGACTTGCAGCCTAGACAATGGTCCGATAAGAGGCAGCTCAGTCCACACTTGAGGGAAAAGCGCAGGAAGTGTTTCAGAAGGAACCTCCCCTAGTTTTCCAGAGACTAAAAGAGAGGAGGTGAGAAATACTTTCAGCATTGCAAGATTCTGATAATGTAACCTTACAATAAAGTAGGATTAGTTCATCTGGATGTGCTTCTCATCTAGACTACCATACAGGGCTGACATCAATCTTGCAATCTGGCTTGGATGTGAATTCCAATTTGGGTTGGTGATAAGGCCATGTGCTGCAGAGATATGGAAGGAGAATCTCTGTTAAGACTGAAATCAGCTACCAGCTGAAGGATTACTTCGTGAAGAATGGAATTGAGAGAAGAAGCTGAATTATATGCATGCCCTTGAAAATGGAATTAAGGTATCAGGCCCAAAGGAGCCAAAGCAAAAAACTGCATCCGAAAATGTATAAAGAGAACAAGCTGAAGCCTCCAATTGGCCCAGAATTTGGAGAATGATGTGGACTCTGACCTTTGTTAGAGGAGAGATGTTGTGGAGAAGTATTTAAAGCATACAGTATCACAGCAACAGCAGAAAAGCAGCTCTTCTGAAATTTTTTATTATTGACTCTATAAATTGGATAATCTGCAAGCTAAGGAAGGAAGTCTTACATTTGATGTGGAGGCCAAGGTAATGTAGAAGTAAAAGGATGAACCATACAGTGAAATAGCTCAAAATGGGAATATACAATCAATTATCTAGATAAGGGAATACAATTATTAGGTAGAGAAATATACAATATGTTATACATTTAGAAAAACAATCTTGTAATATGAAGAGGCCAAATAGCAAAACACCAAATTTGCAAATGGATCCATCTGTTATAAAATAAAGCAGAGTTATTATCAAGCCAGTTCAGTCTGGTTTATACCCTCCCTCCCTTTTTTTAATGGGTGGTGGGAGTCAGGTTTGGTGGGAATGTGAAGTTCTGGAAAGATCAGGAATAGGTGAGCCAATGAGATGAGATAGAAAGGATAGGGGTTGGGAGAACCAGTGGGAAAATGCTGGGCAGATGAAGTACACTGATGGGAAGACAGAGAACATATTGCATGAAGGGCAAGGACATTGGGAAGATGAGAAAGAAGGGCTGGTGAGAAGATGCTGGGAAAGTGGCAGTAGGAAGCAGCAAGTAGCAGCAAGACACTGAGAATATTGAGTGTAGGGATATTTGAATGATGGGGGTAGGATGGTGGGGAGATGCTAGGAAAGGGGGTTATACCTAAACTGGTTGTTACCAGAGAAAGAGAGAATGTTTTCAGATACTGCCTCTCATTCTTAAGTCCATAGAATTTCAGAGCATCCAAACCTTCCAGATAAGATCAGATGGAATGGGGCTGCAGACAGAATCAGTGAAGTTGATATCCTTCCTCCCTTTCACTAGCAGAATTTCTTTACTGGATTAAGAGCCTCTTGCAGGTGAAAGCAGTCAGTAAGAGCCATATTCTGATACAATCCATTTTCTACAAGAATTATTTCATAGATTAAAGATAACACAGAACACATGTTTCCTGGTCTTCTTGACTGGATGAGAGAAAAGGAAAAGGCTCAATTCCATTATAAATTTAAATATTCCATACTGGATGAATGTGGCTAGCTTTTACTGGCCTAGATCAACTGCTATTTTTAGTAGAAGATAGGAATGAAATGATATTAAAGTAAATAGGCTATGCTAATGAAAGATAATTTGAAGTAAACACCCTAATATGTCAGTTTGAGAGAGAGAGAGAGAGACTGAGATTGAGATTGTCTTCTGGTAGATTATTTGCAATTCGTTAGAGTCTGCTAGGTTAAGAATTTAGTAGATCTGTGTGTATGTACACACTTATACAGAACACTTCTTGGCAAAAATCAAGAAATACTCTAAAATCAGGCACTTCTTAAAATGGCAGCCTATCAGTTAATAGAAGTTAGCTTTCCTTACCAGGTGCCTTGTAGGTATGTTGTGACTCTAAGACCCAGAATTCTTAGTTGGTATGACATGCTAGTTTAGGAAAGTTAATCTAAATCTCATGCTAAGTTTGGTCCAGGAGTTCCATCATTGTCTAGACTACTTCAAACTTCTCTAGTACCTCACATAGAAAAATGAATTAAAACCTTCACATGACTTGTATATTTTCTCTGCTTGGAGTGATATAATATAGTTAGATATTATACAACTAATACAGTTGATATTATTGGTATTAGGCCTGTTAAACTGACCTCTCAGTTTGTCCCCTGCTATCCTGAATTTTGATCTCTCTTAAATTAACTCTTAAGTTCATTAAAGTGAATTTAGTAAATTGTGTGTGTGTAATGATTGCCTATTCTGACATACTCAGCCTCACAAGCAGGTTCTTAATGAAAACTGATTTATTGAAAGAATAGTATGCAAACACGAAGAAAGCTGAGAATGAGCAAAAGCGCGCCAAATACAAACTAAAACCCCTCGCTTCAAAACCAGCCCCGCCCTTCCTCCCTCCTAGCAACCACCCCCTCCCAGGTGTTAGCAACCGTTACCCACATCGGCCTGAGAAAGTAACCTTGAACAGAGTCACTAACCCAAACATACATTCCACAGTTGCAGTAAGAAGATTACAGCCTGGCACGGCTGGAAATTTCCAACCCGCAAACACGGGTTAGAAAAGTGACATGCAAAACATTACGATGTATACAGAACATTGAAACGATGAACATGACATATTGCCCCCCCTAAAAAATGCAAAACCAAGGAACAGGCTTATCAGGATAGGCAGTATGAAAACGGGTAAGGAAATTCGATTTATTTGGAACAGAATGCAAACACCAAAAAAGACGAGAATGAACATGCAGCAGGCCTGGCAACTATATATACACATGGGGCGGTCCCCGCCCCCCCCTTCCCACCCTCCGTTGTTCCTTGAGTCACCCCGGAATGCTCGATGGGTGACCCTGGGGCGAGATTGGGGTTAAGGTTGGCAGTTGGTTGTTGGCCGTCTGCTTCCCGGGTCTTGGTGCTTCGCAGAGCCGTTAGAAGTTCCTTCTCTCCTTCCTCCCCTGGAAAGGCATGACCTCCGTTGCGATGCGTTTTTGGATTGCAATGAGGTCGTGACATACTGCCCCGAAGGAGACTCTAAGGTGCGGGGTTAACATGATATCCCCTCGCCAGCAACGGCAGCCGCCGCCACCAATTCGCGCTGCTCCTACAAGCGCCTGGCCCCGCCTTGTGCTGCCCCAAGCCTCGCGGCGATGCCTCCATCTCTCCCCCATCTTCGTGGCCTCTGCATCCACACCGGTTCAGGGGCGGGCTGGTTTGCCTACGGGCCTCGGTGTGCTCTGCCTTCCGTTGCTTTCTCCTCCTGCACTTCGCCGTGGTTCTTGTCTCCAATACGAACGGGGTAGGGAACGAGCTACAGTGTGCTCCGCCCTCTGCCGCTGCCTCCTCCTGCACTCTGCTTAGCCGCTGAAGCCAGCGTGTTTCCATGGCGCCGAGTCGTGCGCCCGCTCGGACGCTGCCCGTGGTCTGGACGCTCCGCTTCCTACCTCCAGCTCTCGGGTTTGTGTCTTTGTTGCTGACACTCACCCGGCAACCCTCCGGTAGCTCTGAGAGTCCTGCAGCACCCGGTCGCCTCCCCTTCCTCCTCCGAGACCAATCCTGGATCCTCCTGGGCTTCCTGCCCCTCTAGGAGTCTGATCCCTCAGCGATCGCTCGGGCCGCGGGGTAGGACGACTTGCCGCCGTGTCTCTGTTAGCCACCTCTCCATGGGTTGAGTTGTTCCATCGCCAGCCTGAGTTCCTCACAGATGTCGTCTCTGGATAGATGCTGGCAGGAAGCTGGGATTCTCAGCTTTATGTAATGATTGCCTATTCTGACATACTCAGCCTCACAAGCAGGTTCTTAATGAAAACTGATTTATTGAAAGAATAGTATGCAAATACGAAGAAAGCTGAGAATGAGCAAAAGCGCGCCAAATACAAATTAAAACCCCTCGCTTCAAAACCAGCCCCGCCCTTCCTCCCTCCTAGCAACCACCCCCTCCCAGGTGTTAGCAACCGTTACCCACATCGGCCTGAGAAAATAACCTTGAACAGAGTCACTAACCCAAACATACATTCCACAGTTGCAGTAAGAAGATTACAGCCTGGCACGGCTGGAAATTTCTAACCTGCAAACACAGGTTAGAAAAGTGACATGCAAAACGTTACGATGTATACAGAACATTGAAATGATGAACATGACAGTGTGTTTAAGCTATGTGTTATCTAATCACTTTGAGTATAAAATAATTGTGGAAAGTGTGCTTTACAGATAGATTATAACTTTGCTTAGTATTCCTTGTATTTAACCAAAAATGCAATGAACTATCCCTGGGACCAGCTTCACTGCTTAGCTACAACCACTTCATTTTATCCTTTTATGGCTATATATCTAGATGCATAATCTGGCCTAGCTGCTGTCTGTTTATTTGGCTGCTGATACCAAAGAATACATATGAATTGAGAGATGGGAGACAGTTACAAGTGCAGCAAATACAAAGGAAAGTCAATATGCTCAATATCTTCCTTTGAAACCATAATCAACAGAAGGCTGAGCTATGTACAACCATTTGAATTAGGACACAGGAATTCAGACTGAGAAAATGTGTATTCTGTAACACTGCTGATTCCTAAATGGAAATAGCAAATCTCCACTAAATAAGTATATGTAGTGGCAATGGGGGTGCCATTGGAACAGCTGAAGGACCATGTTAGGGACAGATCATTATGGAGAAAATCTATCTATGGGGTTACTAAGAGTCAACAAAGTCCTTCAATCTTTGTTTGATCTCCTTTGAATCAGTTACTATCTGTCCATTGGAGTCCTTTAGCATGCCAATGTGAGGGTGGAACCTCCTTCTGAGTTCATAGATCTTTTAAAAGACTTTCCTTGTTTTTCTATGTTTGTTTCCATCCTCAATGTCTTTACAGATGTTGTTGTAATGCTGTACTGCTTCTTGTCTCTTCTAACAGCTCTCTGAAACTCATTAAGTTCTTTTCCAAGATTTTTGTATTTCTTGGCTTTCAATACTCTTCTCGTCTTGGCAATTTCCACAGTTTGTTCTAGCATGCAGTTTGCTTTCTTCTTTCAATCTCTTTTCACATTAATCCATAATAACTTCTTTAAATTCATTCCATAATTCCTATAGCTTTTTAATAATGAAGTTCAGGACTTCAAAGCAATTCCTGATGTTCTCCTTGAAAATGGTAGATATACTGTATGTTGAGGATCAGATCATGGAAACTGACTGGCTTTTTCCTTATTCTTTAGCTTAACTTGGAACTTTCACATTAGCAGTTCGTGATCTGTTTCACAGTCAGCACCTGACCATGTCTTTGATGCTATAATTGAGCTTCACCACCTCCCTTTAGCAATAATATAGTCAATTTGATTTCTATATGCTCCGTCTAGTGTTGTCCATGTTTAGAGGTGTCATTTTGGTTGTTTGAAGACAGTGTTAGCTGTTGAATTGTCAGACATTTTGATAATTTTGATATCAATTTTAAGAGTCTGTTTTCCAATAACTTCTGCAAAATAAATGAAGTAGTTCACTAACCTGCAGCTAGGGTTCACATAATTAGTTTTTTAGATTTGTTAACTTTTTTCAATCGTATGGCATAGCAGTTGGGAGTTCATGCTGCTTTTTCTTGCTGGGAAATCCTTGTGAGGTCCAGCAGCCAGATGTGTAGACTATTTAGCCGTGACAAGTCATGTTGCTCAGGGTGCACCATGAGGAGGCTAGTCGACATTGCACTGAGTTGGGCTGAGAGAAAGTGACTGGCCCAAGGTCACTCAGCCGACTTTCATGCCTAAGGAGGGACTAGAACTCACAGACTCCTGGTTTCTAGCCCAGAACCTTAACCACTAGACCAAACTGGCCCTCCTTTGTTAACTTACAGTCACAAATCAAAATTTCATACAGTGCATCAAACAACAAAGCACGTTATAAAAAAAGAAAATAATGAAAAATTAAATATATGGCTAATTGCCTTATAACTATTTTAAATATATATGGACATAGATTTGGGATGTTCAGTAGAATTTTTATTTTCTCTTCCCTCCCCCCAACTTAGAAAAGGTCTTTTTGCCATATTGTTTAAAGGGAACACCCTGAATTAAAAAAAAAAAAATCATTTGTCATGCAGCTTAGAGTAAATGGCTGTTTGAGAAATATAAAACCAAATTTACTCTGGGCATGTAAAATTATGGGTGTATCTAACTGGATCCTAGCTAATGTACTTATTCAATAACTTCCTAGGATGTATATCAAAGTCATTTTCCTCAGTATGTGACTTTTACTGAAAGCAATGAAGTATAATAATCAACTTTCTACCCCATCACTACATAGAGAATCTGATTAACAAATAACAAGCCTTTTGCATTACTCATTGAGCTGTTGTACTTTTGAGATTATTTCACATGCCAAATTCTATAACACTGATGGGCTAATAGCATCCTTTCAGTGTGAAACAAGAGAGATGAAAACTCTTCACAAACTAAAATACAAAACAGAAAAAAAGAAAGAAAGAAAGAGTGATAAACTCATTAGAACAAGAAGACCCCCACATCTATAGCATAAATGTCAAACATATATTTGGAAAATTTTTAATGTCATTCTATGAAACAAAAGTTGCACAATCATCCAACACTGCCTGGAAGCAAATGGGGTGCGTAATATATTTTAAAGGAAGTTATAAGAATACATATTATTCTATTTAGAGATTTTTGTTCTTCTTTTTTGCTAGTTTCTAAAGTATAAGTAAGTTACCTTAAAAGGAGACTGAATGATGTATATTCATCTGATAACGATGTAGAGCAAAAGGAAGCTCTTTAGCACTGAATATATTCATAAAGAATAATTATCAGATGAGATTTTATATGAGGGTTTTAACCTTTTCCAAGGAAGAGTGTGTGTGAAGTCATGTAAACACCTTGTACCAGAGGCATGATGTAACGTTACACCCATATCACTCTGTTCTAAGAGCTTAAGGGAAGATAGGCTGAATATACCATTTAATAGCTCCTATATATCCTTCCTGCAGTGTTACTGAGCACCAGGGCCTGGATATCTCCTGATTCATTGCCTATAGTCATATAAAGTGCAATGGTTCATGAGTTTAATTCCCAATAGAGAATTTGAACCCCATAAAGTAAGAGCTGGCTACATACCTCTAAGGGGTCCCAGTATGGATGAAACCAGTCATGTACTGCCTCTTGGTGATCAGTATAATTGAAAACACCACAAAGTATATATACTGTGTGTAAAAACAGAGAAATTTCTCCTTTCCAAGAAAAAGTCAAGAGAAATGCCTCCCTGTCTTCCAAGTGGAAGTAAAATAAGAACCTCATACAGAGGGGCATGAAGTAATGTAACATCAGTATTTCTCTAACCCCAGAGAAGGGAAGGTAGACTGTAATTGCCTTTCTGATAGATAATAAGACAATTTTTATTTTTAAATTCAGAAAACAGAAATTACAGTTTCAACAAATGATGAATCCCCCTTGATATACAACTATTTATTTTGTTTTTGTGCTGAAATATTGGAGCTGAGGTTTATTACCCAATATGTGGATATGCCCTTACTTCTGCATTTGGGAATTCTAAATAATAGGATGGGTGTCAATCTGGAATTATTCAGAAGCTAGTCCCAATGTAGTCAATGGGACTTCATTCTAGGTAAGTGTTTATATAGAACTGAAGCTTTAGTGGTCTTTAGCAGTGTTACTAGATTGCAACTTGGACTGGGCATGGTTTATTAAACTATACCTTGAGACCTAAGTTTAATTACATGTGTTCATAATGAGAGTTGCTTGCAATTGTTGATCAGGTTTTTTTTTTTTGGTAGGGAAGGCTAATATAGCTCTTATCATTATGTGTGCATTCTCTTATATGCAGAAATTTGCTAATTCTTCTATCAGGCAAGAGGCTGGATATACAGTAGATACAGGAGCTGAAGTCTGCTTCTTTGCATGTATGGCCCTAGTTGGATGTGCAAAAGAGATTACACCCTAGAATAATATGCAGCACTGGGGGAAATTAAGATCAGAATGCTAAGTGACTAAACAATTCTCTGTCAGAAAAAGAAGGGAAATTGATTGTCAGTAACCAATTGAAGATCATTAACTCATTGCTTTAAATACAGGCTAAGTGGCAAAAAGCATTCAATCAATACAACAACATGCAAAAAGAATAATTGGATGTGCTATGAGAATTATCCAGGGAGTGATATAAATTAAGACCTAAGTAAAGTACTTGTGCTAACCATGTTATTCTACCATCAGGCACCAACCTGGACAATATTTCCTGATCTCATTCCAATCTTTATTCTCATCTTCTACACCCTCTCAGACAGAACATTTTTATACATCATTATCATTCATCTCACAAATAACTTGCTCTTCTCAAAATATAATTCCTCATGTCTAACTTTATACTCTAGCTGCCCTAGCTCAGTTACAGAGTACATGCTTTACATATAAAAGGTCACAGATTCAGCCCCTAGCATCCAAAATAAATTGGAGAAACTCTGGCCTGAAACCCTGTAGATCTATTGTTGATCAGTACTGGCAATACTGTATTAGATTGATAAATTATTTGAATCAGCATTTTTTCTGTTCCTTTCCTTTAGTTGTTTTTTTTCATAGATTATCCTAAAGGCTGCAATGGTTATTGCTGTTTCCAACTTTTGACTTATCTCACCTCAGAGTTTTCTCCTAACCATTTTAAGGTGGAAAACAAAGTTTCCAACAATGTCAGCATAATGCTTACATAAAAATAATTGGAATCCTGTTGTCATTACTTGGAAGAAATTAATATCAGACTCATTCAATTTGTTCTATTAGTGTAATGTTGTAGTTCTTCTCTTGAACTGAGATACTTCTGGACAAATTTTGTAAACAAAATATTTTGATTTCAAAACACAAATAGTAGTATAAAAAAACTATCTCCCACCAATGACAATGAATTCAGAACACATAAGGCTTCTAGATTTTGAAGCTCCTAGGATTTGGATTTAAAAACAAAAACATTTCTCAGTTACTGTATCTGATATACTTCAGCAAAGGACTGTTACATTGTTGTGGTACTGGAGTACCTCAGTGATGTCATGAGCTAAACCGTGAAGGGCCACCCAAGACGGGAAGGTCATGACAGAGAGGTCAGACTAAATGCGATCCCTGGGGAAGGTAATGGCAACCCACCCCAGTATTCTTGCCGTGAAAACTAAATGGATCAGTACAACCAGAGATATGTCGGTATACCATCGGAAGGTGAGACCCCCAGGTCGGATGATGGTCAAAATGCTACTGGGGAGGAACAGAGGATGAGCTCAACTAGCCCCAGACGTGATGACGCAGCTAGCTCAAAGCCGAAAGGACGGCTAGCGGCCGACGGTGCTGGTGGTGAACGGCGAATCCGATGTTCTAAGGATCAACACACCATTGGAACCTGGAATGTAAGATCTATGAGCCAGGGCAAATTGGATGTGGTTATTGGTGAGATGTCAAGATTAAAGATAGACATTCTGGGCGTCAGTGAACTGAAATGGACTGGAATGGGCCACTTCACATCAAATGACCACCAGATCTACTACTGTGGACAAGAGGACCACAGAAGAAATGGAGTAGCCTTCATAATTAATAGTAAAGTGGCTAAAGCAGTGCTTGGATACAACCCAAAAAACGACAGAATGAACTCAATTCGAATTCAGGGCAAGCCATCTAACATCACAGTGATCCAAATATACGCCCCAACCACAAATGCTGAAGAAGCTGAAGTAGAGCAGTTCTATGAGGATCTGCAGCACCTACTGGACAACACGCCTAAAAGAGATGTTATTTTCATCACAGGAGACTGGAATGCTAAGGTGGGCAGTCAAATGACACCTCGAATTACAGGTAAGTATGGCCTGGGAGAACAAAATGAAGCAGGACATAGGCTGATAGAATTTTGCCAAGACAATTCACTCTGCATAACAAACACTCTCTTCCAACAACCTAAGAGACGGCTTTATACATGGACTTCACCAGATGGACAACACCGAAATCAGATTGATTACATCCTTTGCAGCCAAAGGTGGCGGACATCTGTACAGTCGGTAAAAACAAGGCCTGGAGCTGACTGTAGTTCAGATCACGAACTTCTTCTTGCACAATTTAGGATCAGACTAAAGAGATTAGGGAAGACCCACAGATCAGCTAGATATGAGCTCACTAATATTCCTAAGGAATATGCAGTGGAGGTGAAGAATAGATTTAAGGGACTGGACTTAGTAGATAGGGTCCCGGAAGAACTCTGGACAGAAGTTGGCAGCATTGTTCAGGAGGCAGCAACAAAATACATCCCAAAGAAAGAGAAAACCAAGAAGGCAAAATGGCTGTCTGCTGAGACACTAGAAGTAGCCCAAGAAAGAAGGAAAGCAAAAGGCAACAGTGATAGGGGGAGATATGCCCAATTAAATGCAAAATTCCAGAGGTTAGCCAGAAGAGATAAGGAATTATTTTTAAACAAGCAATGCGCGGAAGTGGAAGAAGACAATAGAATAGGAAGGACAAGAGACCTCTTCCAGAAAATTAGAAACATTGGAGGTAAATTCCAAGCAAAAATGGGTATGATCAAAAACAAAGATGGCAAGGACCTAACAGAAGAAGAAGAGATCAAGAAAAGGTGGCAAGAATATACAGAAGACCTGTATAGGAAGGATAACAATATCGGGGATAGCTTTGACGGTGTAGTCAGTGAGCTAGAGCCAGACATCCTGAAGAGTGAGGTTGAGTGGGCCTTAAGAAGCATTGCTAATAACAAGGCAGCAGGAGACGACGGCATCCCAGCTGAACTGTTCAAAATCTTGCAAGATGATGCTGTCAAGGTAATGCATGCTATATGCCAGGAAATTTGGAAAACACAAGAATGGCCATCAGACTGGAAAAAATCAACTTATATCCCCATACCAAAAAAGGGAAACACTAAAGAATGTTCAAACTATCGAACAGTGGCACTCATTTCACATGCCAGTAAGGTAATGCTCAAGATCCTGCAAGGTAGACTTCAGCAGTTCATGGAGCGAGAATTGCCAGATGTACAAGCTGGGTTTAGAAAAGGCAGAGGAACTAGAGACCAAATTGCCAATATCCGCTGGATAATGGAAAAAGCCAGGGAGTTTCAGAAAAACATCTATTTCTGTTTTATTGACTATTCTAAAGCCTTTGACTGTGTGGACCATAACAAATTGTGGCAAGTTCTTAGTGGCATGGGGATACCAAGTCATCTTGTCTGCCTCCTGAAGAATCTGTATAACGACCAAGTAGCAACAGTAAGAACAGATCACGGAACAACAGACTGGTTTACGATTGGGAAAGGAGTACGGCAGGGCTGTATCCTCTCACCCTACCTATTCAACTTGTATGCAGAACACATCATGCGACAAGCTGGCCTTGAGGAATCCAAGGCTGGAGTTAAAATCTCTGGAAGAAACATTAACAATCTCAGATATGCAGATGATACCACTTTGATGGCTGAAAGCGAAGAGGAACTGAGGAGCCTTATGATGAAGGTGAAAGAAGAAAGTGCAAAAGCTGGTTTGCAGCTAAACCTCAAAAGAACCAAGATTTTGGCAACCAGCTTGATTGATAACTGGCAAATAGAGGGAGAAAATGTAGAAGCAGTGAAAGACTTTGTATTCCTAGGTGCGAAGATTACTGCAGATGCTGACTGCAGTCAGGAAATCAGAAGACGCTTAATCCTTGGAAGAAGAGCAATGACAAATCTCGATAAAATAGTTAAGAGCAGAGACATCACACTGACAACAAAGGCCCGCATAGTTAAAGCAATGGTGTTCCCCGTAGTAACATATGGCTGCGAGAGCTGGACCATAAGAAAGGCTGAGCGAAGGAAGATCGATGCTTTTGAACTGTGGTGTTGGAGGAAAATTCTGAGAGTGCCTTGGACTGCACGAAGATCAAACCAGTCCATCCTCCAGGAAATAAAGCCAGACTGCTCACTTGAGGGAATGATATTAAAGGCCAAACTGAAATACTTTGGCCACATAATGAGAAGACAGGACACCTTGGAGAAGATGCTGATGCTCGGGAGAGTGGAGGGCAAAAGGAAGAGGGGCCGACCAAGGGCAGGGTGGATGGATGATATTCTAGAGGTGACGGACTCGTCCCTGAGGGAGCTGGGGGTGTTGACGACCGACAGGAAGCTCTGGCGTGGGCTGGTCCATGAAGTCACGAAGAGTCGGAAGCGACTAAACGAATAAACAACAACAACACAAGATTAAAGATAGACATTTTTAAAATGATAGAATGATCTCAATTTGAATTCAGGGCAAGCCATCTAACATCACAGTGATCCAAATATACGCCCCAACCACAGATGCTGAAGAAGCTGAAGTAGAGCAGTTCTATGAGGATCTGCAGCACCTAATGGACAACACGCCTAAAAGAGATGTTACTTTCATCACAGGAGACTGGAATGCTAAGGTGGGCAGTCAAATGACACCTGGAATTACAGGTAAGCATGGCCTGGGAGAACAAAACAAAGCAGGACATAGGCTAATAGAATTTTGCCAAGACAATTCACTCTGCATAACAAACACTCTCTTCCATCAACCTAAGAGACAGCTTTATACATGGACTTCACCAGATGGACAACACCGAAATCAGATTGACTACATCCTTTGCAGCCAAAGGTGGTGGACATCTACATAGTCGGTAAAAACAAGACCCAGAACTGACTGTAGTTCAGATCACAAACTTCTTATTGCACAATTTAGGATCAGACTAAGGAGATTAGGGAAGACCCACAGATCAGCTAGATATGAGCTCACTAATATTCCTAAGGAATATGCAGTGGAGGTGAAGAATAGATTTAAGGGACTGGACTTAGTAGATAGGGCCCTGGAAGAACTATGGACAGAAGTTGGCAACATTGTTCAGGAGGCGGCAACAAAATAGATCCCAAAGAAAGAGAAAACCAAGAAGGCAAAATGGCTGTCTGCTGAGGCACTAGAAGCAGCCCAAGAAAGAAGGAAAGCAAAAGGCAATAGCGATAGGAAGAGATATGCCCAATTAAATGCAAAATTCCAGAGGTTAGCCAGAAGAGATAGGGATTATTTTTAAACAAGCAATGCGCGGAAGTGGAAGCAGAAAATAGAATAGGAAGGACAAGAGACCTCTTCCAGAAAATTAGAAACATCGGAGGTAAATTCCAGGCAAAAATGGGTATGGTCAAAAACAAAGATGGCAAGGACCTAACAGAAGAAGAGATCAAGAAAAGGTGGCAAGAATATACAGAAGACCTGTATAGGAAGGATAACAATATTGGGGATAGCTTTGACGGTGTGGTCAGTGAGTTAGAACCAGACATCCTGAAGAGTGAGGTTGAATGGGCCTTAAGAAGCATTGCTAATAACAAGGCAGCAGGAGATGATGGTATCCCAGCTGAACTGTTCAAAATCTTGCAAGATGATGCTGTCAAGGTAATACATGCTATATGCCTGCAAATTTGGAAAAGACAAGAATGGCCATCAGATTGGAAAAAATCAATTTATATCCCCATACCAAAAAAGGGGAACACTAAAGAATGTTCAAACTATCGAACAGTGCCACTTATTTCACATGTCAGTAAGGTAATGCTCAAGATCCTGCAAGGTAGACTTCAGCAATTCATGGAGCGAGAATTGCCAGATGTACAAGCTGGGTTTAGAAAAGGCAGAGGAACAAGGGACCAAATTGCAATATCTGCTGGATAACGGAAAAAGCCAGGGAGTTTCAGAAAAACATCTATATCTGTTTTATTGACTATTCTAAAGCCTTTGATTGTGTGGACCATAACAAAATTGTGGCAAGTTCTTAGTGGTATGGGGATACCAACTCATCTTGTCTGCCTCCTAAGGAATCTGTATAATGACCAAGTAGCAACAGTAAAAACAGACCATGGAACAACGGACTGGGTTAAGATTGGGAAAGGAGTACAGCAGGGTTGTATACTCTCACCCTACCTATTCAACTTGTACGCAGAACACATCATGCGACATGCTGTGCTTGAGGAATCCAATGCTGGGGTTAAAATCACTGGAAGAAACATTAACAATCTCAGATATGCAGATGATACCACTTTGATGGCTGAAAGCGAAGTGGAACTGAGGAGCCTTATGATGAAGGTGAAAGAAGAAAGTGCAAAAGCTGGCTTGCAGCTAAACCTCAAAAAAACCAAGATTATGGCAACCAGCTTGATTGATAACTGGCAAATAGAGGCAGAAAATGTAGAAGCTGTGAAAGACTTTGTATTTCTAGGTGCGAAGATTACTGCAGATGCTGACTCCAGTCAGGAAATCAGAAGACGCTTAATCCTTGGGAGAAGAGCAATGACCAATCTCGATAAAATAGTTAAGAGCAGAGACATCACACTGACAACAAAGGTCTGCATAGTTAAAGCAATGGTGTTCCCCATAGTAACATATGGCTGTGAGAGCTGGACCATAAGGAAGGCTGAGAGAAGGAAGATAGATGCTTTGGAACTGTAGTGTTGGAGGAAAATTCTGAGAGTGCCTTGGACTGCAAGAAGATCAAACCAGTCCATCCTCCAGGAAATAAAGCCAGACTGCTCACTTGAGGGAATGGTATTAAAGGCAAAACCGAAATATTCTGGCCACAGAATGAGAAGACAGGACACCCTGGAGAAGATGCTGATGAGTGGAGGGCAAAGGTGGATGGATGACATTCTAGAGGTGACGGACTCATCCCTGGGGGAGCCGGCGGTCTTGACGACTGACAGGAAGCTCTGGCGTGGGCTGTTCCATGAAGTCACGAAGAGTCGGAAGTGACTAAACAAATAAACAACAGACAGAAAATCCTATGAAACTGAAGAAGTGTGGGAAAACTCAGACAGATAAACCCCCAAAAGTAAAGGCAGGTCTGTTCTGTGTCTCTTTGAATGACAGCTCAAAGTCTCTAAACTACGCATGTGTTTTTCCCCCTGGATAGTGCCCCCCTCCTGCTCACCATCAGAACTCATGACATCAACAGTATTATAAATAAATGTAATAAATAAATATTGTTCCTTATTTATTTACATAGATCTAAAAACACCAGTTCCAGATGACTCTTAGTTCTGTTATCTGAATTCCATAACGTTGGAGTATTGCCAACTGTTTATTTGTTTGATTAAAGTACCAAGGATTAAAAAAAAATCCCTGGGGGAAGCGACAACTGACAGGAAGCTCTGGCGTGGGCTGGTCCATGAAGTGACAAAGAGTCGGAAGCAACTGAATGAATAAACAACAAAATATCTTATATATAATCTGGTTATCATACAAGTCTTCAGGCTGAAATTTAAATAACTGTGGTAGAATGAAAATGTTAATTACGAAAGTAATGTTCATAGAAATGATTCCAGTATGCTTAGAATCAGAAACTGTCTGGTAGCACCTTTTCAGATTAACAATTTCTTTTAAAAGGCATAAATTTTTGTGAAGTACAACTCACCCTGAGAGATGTGTGAAGTGTTTAAACTCGTGCAGGATTTAAAATTGGAATCGGGAAAAGGGAGTGGAAGACAAGATGATTATGCAAATGCAGATTACATGGGAGACAGATTACAAGTACCTTGTCAATTAACAATTGTTATGTGTTAAAAACCCATTGACTTTGTTGAGACCTTCTGAGATGGCCTTAAACTTTTGATGTATGTGAGTTGAACAGTTTCTCACTCAATTGTGCTGGTAAATTTTCCTGTTCTAAAACAACATTTTTGAAATGTGTAATGGAATATCCTGAAATATTAAAATGCTCTGATATTACTTTGCCCTTGTTCTGAGTCATGATGTCAAACTTGTGTCCATTAATCATTTTGCATAAAGTCTGGCCTGTTTGTCCTATGTAGAATCCAGCGGGGCATTGCTGGCAGATGGTGGCATATATTACATTAGAGGAAGACACTTTTAGTCTTTTATACGAAGTTAATGGTGTCTGTGATAATGCTATTGGTCTAAATGTGGGGACAAAGTAGACATCTAAGTTTGTTGCAGGGTCTGTATGTCATGTTAGAATCATTATTGTTTCTTGTTACTTGTGAGAATCTCTATCAGATTGGCAAACTTTTAAAGTATATTACCAAAAATGTAAGCAACTTAGTCTTTAAATACATCTTTATTCTCCAATACTATTATTGTTCTCTTTTTCTAAGCTTACACATTGCACCAAGTTCTTTTCAGTTAAAGCAGTTCTTGCATCAAAAACCTCCAAAGCTTACTGTACTGCAATTATTCACATTTAAAGAAATATGCCAGTGTTTTTTCAAATCATATTAAGTTTGAATAAACAATTCCTGAAAATAATCTTCTTGATATTTTTTTTTTCTTTCTCTTTGTCCCTCACTATAGAAATGTCTTTAATTTGCCACTCTTACTACACATCTTTGTAAAGGGATTATATTTGCCATATCTTTACAAACTTTTCCATATGATGGACTGGACTGAATGGCATATTTGTCACAAGGTTTTTGTAGCCTGTGTTCTCAATTGTGGCATTTGAAGTTGTTTAATTCTCAGTTTATTTATACAACTTTTAACATTTATAATATTAGTTATTTTTGCATAAGCGCTGTGGGTTAAACCGCTGAGCTGCCGATCGGAAGGTCGGCGGTTCAAAACCGCGCGGCGGGGTGAGCTCCCGTTGCTCGTCCCAGCTCCTGCTCACCTAGCAGTTCGAAAACATGCAAATGTGAATAGATCAATAGGTACCACTTCGGCGGGAAGGTAACGGCGTTCCGAGTCGTCATGCTGGCCACATGACCTGGAAGTGTCTATGACAACGCCGGCTCCAAGGCTTAGAAACGGAGATGAGCACCGCCCCCTAGAGTCGGACACAACTGGACTTTACGTCGAGGGAAACCTTTACCTTTACCTAACTCTTTACAATTGACTTGCTATTTCTTTTGCTTGGCAAAAATCTATAGTTTTCCAACGTTAAATCATCCTGTCACAGTACCCATGTTTATACTTTGTATATCCTAATCTCACCAACAATATGGCTCTTTTGATTTATCATAAAATTAGAAGTTATTAAATATCTCTGTGGCTTTTTTTTTGAGCAACATGCAAGAACAAAGCTGCTTGAATTTTTTCCATGTACACGTCCATTAGCCACAAATATTGTTCAAATTTTTGCTATCGTCTCCAGTTTTCTGCTTATCTATAAATACCAACTTACCTGGAAACTTCAGTTGATCCATCTCAACTCAGTCTATTCAAGCATTTCTGGCATTAGAAGAAGGCAGATGGAAGAAATAATATGGAGAACCTTATATTTTGGCTGATGACAAAACCACCATGTTCATCATACAGCTATGTTGGAAATGAGTTAGAGTTAGAAATGACATTACTTTTCTTCACAACATACTTATTGAGGTCTGCTTTATTGCTGTGTATAACACAGGCATTTTAAAATTGCTACAGTGAGTTACACTTAAGCATGAGTAACCCATCACTCACAGCTATCCTAATAATTGCAGAGATCTCCCAACTTTCTACTGTCACAGCTACAACACAAGCAACAGCCTAAAGTTAAGTGGATGGGTGAGGGGAGAAAATGTAATGAAGTCTAGAAAGCTACCTTAGGAAGGGGATTTTACAGGCACATGAGGCAGACCAGGGAGATAAATTGGAGGAACAGATCAGAATTCTTTATAATTTCAAATTCTACTGAAACTGATTTTCTTATAACTGAATCAGGGATTGACAATAAACAATAGATATCAGTGTTCTATGCTACTGAGGGGTTGATAAACACTGTGCTTGTGATTTAGCACCTCCCCAAACCATCTTATACTGTATATATGGGCAAAATTTAATATTTGGCACATATATTACTTTCTTAGTTAAATCCAGTTTGTTCTGGGATACATAATTTATCCAGTACAGGTGAAATATCAATTCAAAATTGCATGGCCATATACTTGGCATGGGTATCATATGAGGAGAACACTGGCCGAACACTCTTTTAACTCTGAAGGATCTGGTTTAAGTTGTAGTAGAACATATACCTGTGTCCATGTCGTAGGTATCGTGTCTGCTTTCTACACATTGGCTGAACAGTTTTAATACCCATTTGCTGTTGCTCAGTTCAAAACTCTGTGTTGTATTTTTGCTTATGTTATGTTCTGTTATTTCGCCTAGCTAAGTTAAAACCAGAGTTAGAAATGACATTACTTTTCTTCACAACATACTTATTGAAGTCTGCTTCCTTGCTGTGTATAAGCTGCCCTCAGGCCCTCCTTTCATAAGGGTTTAGTGATTGACTCTCACAGAGGATCCAAGCATCAAACTCTTTCTGAGGAAGATAAGAAGTAGTAAACAAAAATACTATTTGTTACGTTACTATTAGCTGCCAAGTTTCTCGCACTATTTTTAGATGATCAAGTCCTTATTAGGCTAGACAAGATTAATATTAACGAAATAACATTTTCCATAATAAAACAGTGTGAGAGTCAGTCTGTCTGTCTATCTTAACTAGAAATGTATTTACTACTAGAATCCACTTGATAATGGAAAAAATGATGCATAGTGAGATGGTGGCAATCAGTTGTACTTGTCTGTAAGTATGCCCATTTGTCTTGCTTTACAGAAAACTTTAATCTATTTGAATGCATTACCTCTGTCTGAAGGTCTTTTCAAATTGGCTGAAGGATAAAGAATTTTTTGGATAAAGGAGGATAAAGAATGGATATGAATGAAGGATAAAGAATCTTTTCAACCTGGCTGAAGGATAAAGAAGGATAAAAGTCTTTTCAATCTGGCTGAAGGATAAAGAACATTGTTGTTGTGGGGAAAAAATGAAGGAGACAATGCTATGTTCAGTACTTTGAATTCCTAAGAAGTAGAGGAGGGGGAGAAAGAGTTTACAGTTCAATCACAGAAATTCTTAATACAAATCTGGGTGTTCTTTTAGTCTCTTTTTGTGACCTATTTTCTTTTTCAGTTTCAGCACATCTAGAAAGCACCTGAGATAAGAAAGCCTGCTGTACACCCTGCTCTCTCCAGAAAAATCACTTAGATTATGTCTCCAGCTTAGATAGGATATTTCATTTGAATAACAATTATATTTATGGAATGCCACTGCACTTAAAGAACTTTCCAAAAGGAATAGTAGTTACAGATAGATTTATTTGTTGAATGACTCCTGAAACTTATGAAGAACACTATTTTTATAAGAGCTGGAGAAGTGTTGTAGAATAGGGATATAGGTAGTATTTTCAGTTTACATTTATTCATTACTTTAGCTGCTGAGAGCTGTTGCATATTTTTGTGATTTGTCTATACTTTGACTTTTTGGTAAAATTAATTAAACATAACCTGTGTTTTCACATTATTCATTTATTGGATCTAAGATGAAAGGGACAGTGTTCATCATCTCTCCATTGCTTAGAAATCTTGTATGCTAAAAAGTCATACTATAAAAGTAAATAGCTTTTGTTCCTGACCACCATCCTGACGGCAAATGCTTTAATAACATTTGCATACAACTCATCAGGAATGTAATAAGAATTTAAGTCAAACATTTTGTTCTGGATGATGATGATGATGATGATGATGATGTAGCAGCAGCAGTAAAAGGCATAAGGAGAATCTATAAAGGCAATGACAAGTTTATAATTTGTTGAAGTGTTACACCATGTGATATAGCAACTAAATCAGTATCATTAGCCTAGGGTGTTGAATAATAGCTTATCTCTGCATAAGACAACTTCATGATTCAGATGTAACACACTTATTTAAACATACAAGATGGAACTGGCAATAAAAATATAACCAGGAATGGATTTCTTTTAAGTGTCACTTTGTTATAAAGAGGTAACAGGTACTGGATGGTCAATGTTTCTGGGACTGAGGTGTCAGTGAAATATTCAATAAATGTAAATGAAAACTAGTCAATATATGTATCTATGAACCTGTGTTAAAGATGCTTTTTTTGGGCAGTGTATGAATGGAATGCTATTGATAGCCCAGCCTTCAACAATTGGGTGTCCTTCAGAAGGCCCTTCAGAAGGCCATAGCTTCTGTGGTAAAGCTTTTCATTGAGAAAAGCTTTACTATACCACAGTCATAATCTGGAGCTATTAGCTATGAAGGCTATCAGCTTTCCAGAGAAAATAGAAACATATTTATAAAATGCTGTGTTTATTCAGTATGTTATTCATAGATCTTAAATATCTATTTAATTTCTTTGTAAAAACCAAATTGTAGCATTCAACATTAAATTAAAACAAAGATACATTTTTTTTCCTCATGAATGTGATACCATACTTCGAAATATTGTTCTCTTATAACTTAATGTTAAGTTCATCTATAAATATACTCTTATACAATATATTTCACTTCAATCCATTATCTTCAAGAAGCAATTATTTCAAGTCATTTGGTGCTATTCATACTATTTTATGCTTTCCTTTGCATTTATGAGAGAAATATGTTATTAATGAAAGCTTTTCTCTGATCCAGCAGAATTTTCTTAGGAATCCAGGAGCTGTGCAATTTACAACTCATTGATATGTATTTCCTACAGGTATCACAAGAGGAGGTTTTTAAAGCTATCCACATAGCAATGCATAGAACTAAAATGTATATATATCATGAGTCATATAGATAAAGGATTCTATGTGGAGGTTTCTCTATCAAGAAACGGAGAAGTACTTGAAAATGAGAAAGTGCATGAACAAGCTGCCCAGATGCATTAGAATTGCTATGTCTGGAACATTAGATCAGTCTAATATTAGAGAAGTGTTGCTGATGAAAGATAAAAGCTCATTGATAGAATATATCTCTTGTATTGGTTACAATTTACATTGGCTATACACTATAGAATCCTGACTTGGAAAAGTCCATTTAACCAACCTCCAGTTCAGTGCAGGAATCTAAATTAAAGCATCTTCAAAAAATGTTGGTCAAATAAAATCAGATCAAATCCAGTGAAGGGGAGCCCACCATTTCTCTGAGTCAATTTCACAGTCAAACTTCTCATATTCTAGGAAGTTTTTTTTTCCCCCAATAGAGAAGCAGGAACTACCATCCAGTACTTAAATCCATCATTCCATGTCCTGCTGTTTGGAAAAAAAGAAGAGGCATTGACCAGGTATTTGAAGATGCTATCATGTCCTTCCTCACTCTCCTTTTCTCAAGCTAAACAGAGCCAGTTCCCTCAATCTCTCTTCAAGAGACTTAGTTCCTACTTGCTAATCATCCTTGGCTACATTTCTCTGATTCATATCTTCTTCCTGGTTGGATGGGCAATAAAAGAAGAATATAGTATTACTTTATTTCATACTTGTTTTAATCAAGATAATATCTCCAGTTTTGCCAAGTTCATTCACTTTCTGATTCCTGAGAACGTATGGATACTTTTGATATATGTATACTGCAATTTTTTCCTATTTCATTGCTCTCTGCTAGGATGAGTGGACTTGCCCATCCTAATGAAGATATCATTGGCACTGTACTTGCCCAGAAGAATCACCATGCAAGAGATCAGAGTAAATATGATCCACTGGAAAAAGATATGGCAACCCGTTCCAGTATACTGCCAAGAAATCCAAATGGATATTAATGATCAAGACATTTCAACTTGATTCAGGAAGATGACCTCCCCTCCCCTTCCAGGTCAAAAGACATCCAATTAGCTACTGGGACAAGTCTGAGTAGCACTTGTGTTGAAAGGTATCCAGCTGCTAGTGTGCCCAGAACTAAAAGGAAAGTTTGATGCTGCAAAGATATGTATACCATTTGTATGTTGAATGCCAGAACCATGAAATGATTTAAACCAAACGCTATCAGAGCAGAACTTTCAAATGCTGGGATTATGGGAATTAGCAAACTGAGGTAGACCAGAATAAGTGAATTCACATCAAAGGATTTTTTGCTATGGACAAGAAAGTCATAGAACAAATTGAGCAGTCATCATTGACAATGAAAGGTGACAAAGTCAGTTACTGCATACAACCCCAAATTTGTATGAATGATCACAACCTGAATGCATGTCAAACCAATTGCTATCATTGTGACCCATGTCTATGCTTTAAACGTAGATGCATAAGAAGAAGTTCTATAATAATTTGCTGCATCTTGTTGATAGATGTACAAAAAAATAAAAAAAAAAACCTCACTGTGCTCATTATAGGTGACCGGAGTATGAAACTGGAAGTAAAATATCATCTTCAGTAACAGGGAAATCTAGCCTTGTAACTAGAAACAGACTAATGCCCAAGAAAATTTAATGTTTATAATAATTTTTTTTTTCCAAAATGTAAAAGAAACCTTACACATGGATTTCATCAGATGGGCAACATGAAATCCAACTAACTTTATACTCAGCAATCAGAGATGGAACAGCTGCATTCAATCAGCAAATAAGTAAACAAAGCAAAAAACCAAGATCTAGTGGTAACTGCAGCTCAGATAACAAACTCCTTCTTAAAAATCACACCTTAAACAAAACAAAACAAAGAAACAAAATAATAGACAACAATATTCAATCTGATTATGTGGTGAAGGTAAAGGATAGATTTAATGAATTACTTTTGATAAACATGGTGTCCAAAGAACTCTGGACTGAAATTAATGACATCATTAAAGATAAAGCAAACAAGAATATGCAGAAATGCAAAAAAACAAATGGTGAAATGGCTGTCTGCTCATACACAAACAATAGCCAAAGAAAGATGGAAAGCCAAAAGCAACAGAGACAGAAAAAAATGTCCAGTGAAACACTGAATTCTAGAGAAGAGCAAGATGAGGAAATGGGAAAGACAAGAGATTGATTTAATCTCAGGAATTAAGGGAAATTCTCATGTAAATATAGGCATGTTAAACAAAAAGGAAGGCAAAGTCTCCTGGAGAGACGGAGCAAATACATAGAAGAAATGTATTTAAAAGATGCCAGCATTGTTGATACTTATGAAGGTTTCATCACTGAATTAGATAGACATTCTTGAAAGTGAAGTTTAATGGGCCTTAAAAAAGATTGCTAACAATAAATCTGTAGGAGTTGAAATGCCAGATGAATTGTTTAAATGTTACAAGATGATGCAGTTAAAGTTTAAAAGTTAAAGTTACAAACCTGTGGTTTATAAGCAGATATGGAAAACAATGTGGTGGCCAAAGAGTTGAAAAAGATCACTTGATCATTCCAAACTAAACAAGAGAAGTGGTAAATTATGCTCAGTTGCACTTACCTTATATGTGGTCAATATAATGTTCAAGATTTTGCAATCCAGACTTCAATAGTGCATGTATTGTATACAGACGTGCAAGCTGTATACAGATGAAGAATAGACCAAAATTGGGATATCCCTTAAAAACATGACTATACCATCCACTTAATCTGCCCATTGAAGAAACTATATGATGATCAAAAAGGAACAGACCAAAATATGGAGCAACTAAATGGTTCCAGACTGGGAGAGGAGTGCCAAGATTGTACACTGCCACCTTATTTCTTTAATTTATATGCCGACTGTATCATGAGAAATGCTGGACTATAAAATAGATGGAAATTGGCATTATAATTGCTGGGAAAACTTCAGCAACCTGAGATATGCTACTTCATATCTAGTATCATATGGTGATACTACTTCAACAGCTACAAATAAGGAAAACCTAAGGAAACTCTTGCTGGTTGAAACATGAGAGTACAAAAGCCAGCCTGACGCTGAATGAAAATATAAATATAAATATATGTGTGTGTGTATGTGTGTAAAACATTAAAACAACAGATCAATCAATGCTAATAGGCAGAGAAGAAGTTCAAGTAATAATTTCCAAGACTCAAAAATTCACAAGGATGGTGATTAAGCCATGAAATAAATAAGATATCTGCTACCCCTCAGAAAGATTCTAGGGGTATGTATGAAAGTGCATAGGCATCATACTAACAGCAAAGGTGTATATTGTCATGGCTATGGCTTTCTCAGTTGTAACATATGGCTGTGAAATCTGACTCATCAGAAAGGCTGAATGATGTAAGAATTAAAATTACAATTTCCTTAAATTGTAATACTGGAAAACAACTGTTGAAGGCACCTTAGACTATAAGAAGAACAAATCATTCAATGCAAGATGAAATAAAACTCAGTTGATCACTTGAAACACTATTAATAACATGAAAGCTTAAATATTTTGAACACATAATCTAACAACAAGAATCAGTAAAGACCATGATGTTCCATCACATCACAGAGATGGAAGTAACCAAACAGCTGAACAACAAAAACTAAGAGTTCAAGCTTCCCATTAAGATCAGAGACATCATGGGTAAAAACTACTGAAGACTTTGCTCTCATATCTTCTTAAGGGTTTCTCATAGGCATACCCTTGCCATTGATCTTTCTAACAGATTTCTTCTTAAATTTTTATTTAGAATATCCAAAATTCAGTCCCAACCATTTCTAAATAATGTAGCATGTAATGGAAAATCTCCAAAACAACAATCATTCCAAGTAAATACTGCTGGAATTGCTCAATTGGTTTTACTAAATATGAGGCAGCCAGTTTTAGATGTTTTATAGGCTGCATGTCAACATAGTGAGAAATCTAAACATTCATGTTTGGATTTTAATAAATGCCTTATCGTAGCCAAATAATCTCTAAATATTCACAGTATCAACTCTAGAAGGTTGTAATAAAAATTACTACTATAAAGAGAACCATAGAGCTTATTATAAAGATAAAAAGTGCACCTTCCAGCAGAACAAAACATGGTTAAATCCTCTCTTGTCATGGTTCCTGCACTTTAGACTTCCTCCAGCATCAGCATTTTACTAGACTTTGTGCTGATCATGCAGTTATTTCCCCCTACATCTAAAAATCAATACATAAGAAATTTTCAGATCTCCTCTTATCAGATATATAGATTGCTCCAAAAATAATTTGCTCTGTAATTTATGGCTTCAGATGTATTTTTTTTCCTTTTGACCCTTTTGACTCTTACTTCAAAACCAGCAAAGTTAAAACCAACCAATAAAATCAATGTATTTCAAGTCTGATGAGTGTTCCAGGCTTCTAAAATTGTTAATATATTTCCACACATAATTCTGTATCAATAAAACTAATAGGACTGTCTATTTAAACACACAAAAACACACATAAATGAATCTTGAATGGGAAATATAGTAAATTCAAGTCCACCTGTCTCAATGGTGCTGTTGAGAGAGCTGCTGGGAATGTGACTAATGAAGAGTGGAAACTGTTGAGTCAGTCAATTAAATTGGAAGCTTCTTTTTAGATGTCAAACTCGGCATAACAATGAGAAATGGGAAACATGTGCTTCCTTCTTAGTGGCTTCAGCTGCAGAGCTGCAAAACAAACCTTGATTAAAAACCTGATTCTCTTTCCATCAAATCTAGTTCCCTTAGGATAGAATCAACCTAATTGAAAGAGGAACTGGGAGAGAAGATGGTATATATTTTGCCTCAGAATTTCTGGCTAGTATGGAGTTTCACAAAGCCCACAAATGATTAGGCAATACAGGCACAGTTATTGTGCACCTCTGAACCTCTTATTAGAAACATTCCCATTTGGAACTCATTGTTTCCTTTTAGTCAACATTTTAGGTAGAGCTAAATTTTTTTTCAGTAGTTTCTCTTATTTGATCAGAAAAAGTTATGAGGTTTTACACCAGTGTATAAGTGGAAAGGAATAAATAAAATGGCAGGGCCACTCATTGAAGTATAAAAATAGTAAAAAAGTATTTGTTGTTGTTCAGTCATTAAGTCGTGCCCGACCCTTTGTGACCCCATGGACTGTAGCACGCCAGGCTTTTCTGTCCTCCACTGTCTCCCAGAGTTTACTCAAATTCATGTTCATTGCATCGGTGATGCTATATAACCATCTCATCTTCTGCCATCCCCTTTTCCTTTTGCCTTTGGGCTTTCCGAGCATCAGGGTCTTTTCCAGTGGTGTTAAATTCCTGGTTAGCAAGAGCAGTGGGAAACCTTTAATACATTCAGCATTGACAAAACAAGCAACACACAAATGGCAAACCCAGCTCTCTTTCCAGATTAAATTGAGCTTCAGTGCAACACAGGGCTAGAACTCTCTTTAAGAAAATGCTAGTCCTATTTTTTAAGCACTAGTCTGGTACTCTTTCCAAAGCACTATTCCAGCATTTCATGCCTGCTGGTCAGGCATTAAAAGGGCAGATACTGCTGTGGAACCCAACCCAGATTCCAATCTCTCCAGGCCAAGCCAAAATGGTATGGAAGGGCGCTCTCTGCAATTAATGGGGGGGGGATTCCCAGATTTGTTGTTGTTGTTGTTGTTATCCCACCTTTATATATATATAAAACTCAAGGCAGAGAACATACCTAATAGTCCTGCCTCCTATTATCCTCACAACAACCACCCTGTGACATAGGTTGGGCTGATAGAGAGTGAGTGGCCCAAAGTCACCCAGCTGATTTTCATACATACTGTAAGGGAGGCCTAGAACTCAGTCTCCTGGTTTCTAGGCCAGCACCTTAAACACTGCACCAAATTGGCTCTCTATTAAATGAGAAACCACATGAGCCCCTTTTTGAGATTCTCTGCAAACTGAGTCTCTCAGGTATCCTTCAGAGACACTTATGTGCTATGTGCCCAATCTTCCTTAATCCTTGTCCCGTTTAATTTGCAATCTGCAGATCAGATCCCCCTCCAACCTTCCTCCAACACTTCTCCAGACATCACACCCAGGTTGCCCAGCAAAGAGCTGAAGACAACTCAGCCCTGAATCTAAATGCATTCAGTCCTGAATCTAGGAGCTGAGAGGCCAGAGATGCTGTTGCCCAGTGATGGTAATTTCTGCACCTTGCCCATGAGGGTCTGTGCAGGACTCAGTTGGGGAGGAGTACTGTAGATGGCAAGACTGTGCTCCTCTCACCACCAAAAACCCTTTGGTGATCCAGGAGGGCATTAAGCCAAGCCTGTGGCTGCAGTGACAAATCCTAGTAGCCTTGACAAAATGCTGTAGCTGTCTCTGCAAAAGAAACCCCAAAGCCAAGATATTTGGTGATATATGGGGCAACTCCAACTTATATTCTGAATTACCTAATACTTCTTTGCAAGGCAGCAGAGCCTCCCTCCACACTCCTACTTGGATTATGCATATTCTGTGAGAATCATATCAGGATCTGTATTAAGTCAGGAAAGGAAACCCTCTAGACAGCATAGCATTCAATGGGTGAAAAGTGTTAAGTGTACATAATGTTCCTGAAATGGCTCTCTGCTGCATTCTTAACAAACAGGAAAGAGTTTGGAATGCATTGTGCTACACAAGAAGATTCTCACCCAATTTGAGGGATTCCATGTTTACAGTTTAATTTAAACAAGAAGCAAAATAGTAGTTTTTATTAATATCTTACCCACTGATCTGCAAGGGAAGATTGTGATACATTGTGATGGGGACAGTTTGGGCCAGACACATGGAGTGGAGCCCTTAGATAAATCCCAACATCCTATACATTGAGTAGGATTTTATAGATTGATCATACTAAGTGTGCATAACCCCAAACCACATCTCTTACTTACAATCACTACTCACAAGTTGTGATTACCCTTCATATGCATGCAAATTCTGTGATAGCCATTCAGTGTTCTTGCCTGGGATGTTACGAGCTTGTTCCCAATCACACTGGAATCATCAGTATGCCCATCCCAATGATGGGATTTAGGGTGACTTCCAGGTGAAGTTTTAATCCTAAATGGTACAATCAAGATAATAACCTAATTTTTGTGTGAATTCCTTCACACCCATGACTGCATCAGTAAAGCATGCCAAGTTGTGATTATGGCAAAAACTATGTTGAAAGAAAATACCAGTTTGAAACTACAACAGCTAAGATGAACTTTAGATTGTCTTGGTTGTGAAGATGAGAAAAAGCAACATCATAAAGACATGGCAGAAAAAGAGCAGTTACCAGGGCATCCTTATGATGCAGCTGGGGACAGGAGAATGACCCCTATACATGTGGTTATTCTTTATACTTTGAATGAAATGGAAATGACTCAGATCATTCTTTGATATGATGTTGATGAATGTTGTTTTCGTCTTCCACTATTAAACCATAAAGAACATTTAAAGTTAGATTTAACTAACTTAACTAACTAATCTAGTTCAGCATTTAGAAGTTAGCCTCTTAAAATTATGCTTTCAAATAGATCATTACAGCTTCTGAAAATATGTCATATTGCTTTTATGGAATACAGCATTTAAGCTAAAAACAACAGTTTTGGCTGAATGCCAAATAATATGTGTATAATGCCCTTTGGCTTCTAGTGACCTCAGGGCTTTTGACTTTTAAAATATATTTTTAGCATTTTCCTCTGTTTCAATGGACTACGCAGAAAGCTACAATACACAATGAAATCCCATCTTCATCCAATTTGTATTCTTGTGTCCAGATGGCATTAACAATCTTTGCAGTAATAGGACTTTATAAGAAAGGTCAGAAATTGCCATTGGCAAAGAAGGAGCTCAGCTGATGACTTATAACATACCTTGCTAAGTACCTCATATATCTGCTACTATGATTAATGACTTATTGATTACCAATATGCGAGCTCACTCTATTTCAGGGAGAAAGGGAAAACCTCCATTTATTTTTCATAACTCAAAAAAAGTAATTTAGCTCAAGTTATTACACTGCACTACCTTTCTCATCATTTAGCCTCTTCCATAACAATCAGTACATTTATCTGCATAACAAATACGAGTCAAATGGAACACAAAGTTTAGCAGTTAAGTTTGATGGAAACTCTCTTCATGTGTAAAGGTCAGCAGACCTCATGCCCTCAAAATGAGTTGGGACTACAACACAGAATTTCCAGCTGACATAGTCATCTGGAAAACTACAGGTTGAGGAAGGAAGATGCATGTCAACTCATAAGGCAGGAAAATAAATCGCTCTACAGATGTGATGTGATACTGCCCTTGCATACACAATAAACATTCAGTTTTCAGTCAGGTAGCTGACTGCATGGCAGGACATATCATCTATATACATGAAGGTCCTCTCCCTATAGACAATAGTAGTAGAAAAATCAAGTGAGGGGTCGCATTGTACTTACCATATCAGGGCACGCTTCTCCAAGCAAGAGACAGCAAACAATAGGATAGGTTAGAGAAGTTGGTTGAAAGAAACAGAATGAATATAAAGTGCAAGGGCAAAGTTCCTCACTTAGGAAACAAAAATCAAAAGCAGAGGTATAAGATAAGAATATCTGACTTGGTAACAGTACTTGTTAAACAGGAATAGTTGATTGAAAAAAGAATATCACCAGCAATGGAATGTGACTGCAAAAAAGGCAAATGTAGTGTTAAGATGATTTTAAAAATCACTTCCTAAACATGGGAAATAATGTACACTACTATACATATAGTAGTATATGTATATTGTACAGTATAATATGTATGTTGTTGTTTATTTGTTCAGTCGCTTCCGACTCTTCGTGACTTCATGGACCAGCCCACGCCAGAGCTTCCTGTCAGTCGTCAACACCCCCAGCTCCCCCAGGGACGAATCCATCACCTCTAGAATATCATCTATCCATCTTGCCCTTGGTCGGCCCCTCTTCCTTTTGCCTTCCACTCTCCCTAGCATCAGCATCTTCTCCAGGGTGTCCTGTCTTCTCACTATGTGGCCAAAGTATTTCATTTTTGCCTTTAATACCATTCCCTCAAGTGAGCAGTCTGGCTTTATTCCCTGGAGGATAGACTGGTTTGATCTTCTTGCAGTCCAAGGCACTCTCAGAATTTTCCTCCAACACCACAGTTCAAAAGCATCTGTCTTCCTTCTCTCAGCCTTCTTTATGGTCCAGCTCTCGCAGCCATATGTTACTACTGGGAATACCATTGCTTTGACTATACAGACCTTTGTTGTCAGTGTGATGTCTCTGCTCTTGACTATTTTATCGAGATTTGTCATTGCTCTTCTCGCAACGATTAAACGTCTTCTGATTTCCTGACTGCAGTCAGCATCTGCAGTAATCTTTCCACCTAGAAATACAAAGTCTTTCACTGCTTCTACATTTTCTCCCTCTATTTGCCAGTTATCAATCAAGCTGGTTGCCATAATCTTGGTTTTTTTGAGGTTTAGCTGCAAGCCAGCTTTTGCACTTTCTTCTTTCACCTTCATCATAAGGCTCATCAGTTCCACTTAACTTTCAGCCATCAAAGTGGTATCATCTGCATATCTGAGATTGTTAATGTTTCTTCCAGCGATTTTAACTCCAGCCTTGGATTCCTCAAGCACAGCATGTTGCATGATGTGTTCTGTGTACAAGTTGAATAGGTAGGGTGAGAGTATACAACCCTGCTGTACTCCTTTCCCAATCTTAACCCAGTCCGTTGTTCCGTGGTCTGTTCTTACTGTTGCTACTTGGTCATTATACAGATTCCTTAGGAGGCAGACAAGATGAGTTGGTATCCCCATACCACTAAGAACTTGCCACAATTTTGTTATGGTCCACACAGTCAAAGGCTTTAGAATAGTCAATAAAACAGATATAGATGTTTTTCTGAAACTCCCTGGCTTTTTCCATTATCCAGCAGATATTGACAATTTGGTCCCTGGTTCCTCTGCCTTTTCTAAACCCAGCTTGTACATCTGGCAATTCTCGCTTCATGAATTGCTGAAGTCTACCTTGCAGGATCTTGAGCATTACCTTACTGGCATGTGATATGAGTGCCACTGTTCGATAGTTGGAACATTCTTTAGTGTTTTCCTTTTTTGGTATGGGGATATAAGTTGATTTTTTCCAATCTGATGGCCATTCTTGTGTTTTCCAAATTTGCTGGCATATAGCATGCATTACCTTGACAGCATCATCTTGCAAGATTTTGAACAGTTCAGCTGGGATACTGTTGTCTCCTGCTGCCTTGTTATTAGCAATGTTTCTTAAAGCCCATTCAACCTCACTCTTCAGGATGTCTGGCTCTAGCTCACTGACCACACCATCAAACCTATCCCTGATATTGTTATCCTTCCTATACAGGTCTTCCATATATTCTTGCCACCTTTTCTTGATCTCTTCTTCTTCTGTTAGGTTCTTGCCATCTTTGTTTTTGATCATACTCATTTTTGCCTGGAATTTACCTCCGTTGTTTCTAATTTTCTGGAAGAGGTCTCTTGTCCATCCTATTCTATTGTCTTCTTCCACTTCCGTGCATTGCTTGTTTAAAAATAATTCCTTATCTCTTCTGGCTAACCTCTGGAATTTTGCATTTAATTGGGCATATCTCCCCTATCACTGTTGCCTTTTGCTTTCCTTCTTTCTTGGGCTCCTTTTAGCTTCTCAGGACACAGCCATTTTGCCTTCTTGGTTTTCTCTTTCTTTGGGATGTATTTTGTTGCCGCCTCCTGAATAATGTTGCGAACTTCTGTCCATAGTTCTTCCGGGATCCTGTCTACTAAGTCCAGTCCCTTAAATCGATTCTTCACCTCCACTGCATATTCTTTAGGAATATTAGTGAGCTCATATCTAGCTGATCTGTGGGTCTTCCCTAATCCCCTTAGTCTGATCCTAAATTGTGCAATAAGAAGTTTGTGATCTGAACTACAGTCAGCTCCAGGTCTTGTTTTTACCGACTGTATAGATTTCTGCCACCTTTGGCTGCAAAGGATGTAGTCAATCTGATTTTGGTGTTTTCCATCTGGTGAAGTCCATGTATAAAGCCGTCTCTTAGGTTGTTGGAAGAGAGTGTTTGTTATGCAGAGTGAGTTGTCTTGGCAAAATTCTATTAGCCTATATCCTGCTTCGTTGTGTTCTTCCAGGTCATGCTTACCTGCAATTCCAGGTGTCATTTGACTGCCCACCTTAGCAGTCCAGTCTCCTGATGAAAATAACATCTCTTTTAGGCATGTTGTCCAGTAGGTGCTGCAGATCCTCATAGAACTGCTCTACTTCAGCTTCTTCAGCATCTGTGGTTGGGGCGTATATAACTGTATAACTGTGATATTAGATGGCTTGCCCTGAATTCGAATTGAGATCATTCTATCGTTTTTTGGATTGTATCCTAGCACTGCTTTAGCTGCTTTACTATTAATTATGAAGGCTACTCCATTTCTTCTGTGGTCCTCTTGTCCAGAGTAGTAGATCTGGTGGTCATCTGATGTGAAGTGGCCCATTCCAGTCCATTTCAGTTCACTGACGCCCAAAATGTCTATCTTTAATCTTGACATCTCACCAATAACCACATCCAATTTGCCCTGGCTCATAGATCTTACATTCCAGGTTCCAATGGTGTGTTGATCCTTAGAATATCGGATTTGCCGTTCACCACCAGCACCATCGGCCGCTAGCCGTCCTTTTGGCTTTGAGCTAGCTGCGTCATCACATCTGGCGCTAGTTGAGCTCATCCTCTGTTCCTCCCCAGTAGTATTTTGACCATCTTCTGACCTGGGAGTCTCATCTTCCAATGGTATACTGACATATCTCTGGTTGTACTGATCCATTTAGTTTTCACGGCAAGAATACTGGGGTGGGTTGCCATTACCTTTCCCCAGGGATCGCATTTAGTCTGACCTCTCTGTCATGACCTTCCCGTCTTGGGTGGCCCTTCACAGTTTAGCTCATGGCATCATTGAGGTGCTCAAGCTCCAGCACCACAACAAGGTGACGATCCTTTGCTGAAGATAATATGTATACTGTATAATATATGTATACTGCTATATTTTGCTTTGGTCAGACCCTGCTTCAAGTACTATGCCCAGTATAACATTATCCTTTAAGAAGGATTTGTAAAAAGTTGAACAGACTCATAAAAGTGCAACAAAGATGATGAGCAAATTAGACCTGCACATGTTTAGCCTTAATAAAAGACATCTGTGGAGTGATATGATAACACTAGTCACATACCTGAAAAGATGTCACATTAAAAAAAAGACAAGAGCTGTTCATTCTTGTTCATGGCACTGAAGTATGGATTCAAGTTACAAGAAGGCAGATTCTAAGTAAATGTTACTGAAAACTTCATGACTGTAATAGCATCTGGAAAATTCAATGAATTACCCAAAGAGATGGTGAGGTCCGTTTCATTGGATGTGTTTACGCAGGGTGTGGATAGCCATCTGCCTGGGATGCTTTAATTTGGATTCCTGCATAAAGCAGGGATTGAACTAGATGGTCTAAATTAGGCTGTTCCCATTCTGTGATTCTGTGAATCTGGTCTATCATTTCACTATTCCTGCACATGTGCATTTTAGACTACCTAAGGCCAGAAGCCTAATCTATATGACAACCTTAGATAGCCTAAAATGCACACATGTGGTAATATTGAGAATCATAGGTACTTCCAGATAAGCATGTTTAGAGTTAATTTTTTGTTAAGGGTTTAGGATTTCAGTGTTTAGGGTTTAAAATATTTCTTACATTTAGGTTACCTGGATTGAAACAAACGTTCTTCTTTTACTTCTTTCTGTTTACCTAATGATTCAGCCCACTTTTTTGAAGAAGCTACATAATTAAAACCGAGCCAGGTATTCTAACAGTGTATTGACAAGAGAATTAATCTTAAATTGAAAATACTTTGAATGTTGTTCATCAAAGATATTGTATTAGACAATTGGACATAGCATCCCAGCATTGACATTGTGCTGTATTCTTTGTTAAATGTTGAAATAACTGATCAGGAGTGGTAGCTGTTAGATTGGGTTTTAAAAAATAAACCTTTATTTAATATCTTCAAGGGCTGGGATTCCCAGCATGGCATTCCCAAACCCCAACATGTCTGCAGAAACATTATTTGGCATATACCATGCCTCCTGCATACTCTACTTTTTAAAAAAGATTATTTTATTAAAAAATAAATAAAAAGGGCACCTAGTATGCTACAACAAGCCTTCAGAACCACTGATTTCCGAGAAACCTCTTTGATTTCACAATAAGTCAAAGGTAGATCTTCAAAAAATAAAAATGTTGATTGGGTACATTCTAATGCTATCTTTGTAAATGTGAACACCTTCTCATAAAAAAGACAAAGTTAAGCTATGAAGGGACGCGGTGGCGCTGCGGGTTAAACCGCTGAGCTGTCGATCGGAAGGTCGGCGGTTCGAAACCGCGCGGCGGGGTGAGCTCCCGTTGCTCGTCCCAGCTTCTGCACACCAAGCAGTTCGAAAACATGCAAATGTGAGTAGATTAATTGGTACCGCTTCGGCGGGAAGGTAACGGCGTTCCGTGAGTCATGCTGGCCACATGACCCGGAAGTGTCCTATGGACAACGCCGGCTCCAAGGCTTTGAAACGGAGATGAGCACCGCCCCCTAGAGTCGGACACGACTGGACTTTACGTCAAGGGAAACCTTTATCTTTACCTAAGCTATGAATTGCTAGTAACTGCCCTGATGCAATGGGGTCATGAAACAGTGTCAGAGAGTTACCTCAACAGTTAGTCCTCTGGTGAGTTTTTGTGATTTGCTATTTCTACTGTGGCAATCATTTTATAAATAGGCAAGTTCTACAGAGCAGTGATTTTATTTGTTTATATGGTGTGCATGGCTGCCCATCTCATGAAAGTGACTCTAAGCAGTGTGCAAAGATTAAAAATATAACCACCACCCCAGCCCCCACAACATATAACTCCTGGCACCCAAGGATAAACAATAAACCCACTCACAAAAGAAAAAAGCCCATCCACAACAGCAGAGCTGTTCTTTGCAAGCCCAGTGTCACATGTCAAATATACCCATTTGTCCCCCAAAGTGAGGGATTTTGAAGGTCTAGTACATGAGCAGAATCAAATGCAAACAGGGTTTTTTTTTATGAGTCAGTCTGAATTAAAAATGAAAGATTGGTAAAAGAGACAAGGCGAGGCCAAGAGATAATATCATAACAGAAGGAAAAAGTCCTAAGAGACAAGATGTGATGACAGGAAGTGAGAATGAAAGAGTCCAGTTCTACAATAATTCACAGCTTAATCAAACCCTGACAGTCTCAGTGAAGTGTCCCTGGAAATTAATCTAAAGATATGAACTTATCAAAAGCTTAGAAATACAACAAAGCATGCAGACAAGAGTGATTTGCAAAGGGGGGAGGGAAAGACAATGCTATTTTTTGGTATTGTAACTGGAAACGTGTTCAAAACTTATGCTTTCGCCAAGGGAAACTGGTTCAACTTTGTGCAGCTTAGGAGAGAAGCTTTAGTGCCTTATCTTAGCTTTCATTTTATATGGTTTTTGTAGTTGATATATTGTTAATTTAAATTTCAGGGTTTAAAATCTGTAGGTTTATTATTCTTATGCTGTTTGTAAATTTAAAAAAAAGCAATAATTTTATAGTTACTAAGTATGAATAGAATATAACAGAGTTTTTTGTGGGGGTTATCATGTATAAGCAGAAAGGTGTGGCATAAATTTTATATACGTATGTTACTTCTGTGTTTTACATGTGTATGTTAGTTCTAACCAGATTAAGGATTAAATTAGAATGCACTGAAATTGAGCTATTTTTATACTTCAAATCTGCATATAGCATTGATTCTTAAGCTTTCTTTTCTACTAACAACATTACTAAAATTTAGAACAACAGTTTATAACATGTAAAAAACCCTAGGAAAATAATATATGTTTGAAGTTTAAAGACACCATCTTTCTTTGACCACCCCCCTGCCTTTAATTGGATGGTGGAAAGCCCTAAAGAAGAGCCTAGGGACGAGGGAGAAATATATGGGCAGGTGAACAGAAGAACAAGTTTCTTTCTGGTCCCTAGACACATACAACTATGAAGTTAATTTACCTGTATTTTGAACTTTGCCCAGAGAAGGACCACAAGTCAGCTGGTATTTCAATATCAGGAAATATATGTTCATTTAAACCAGCTATAAGCAAACAAAGCAAAACTGTTACAAGGATCATGCCCCACTGTCTTTATTGGAGGAGTGCCACAGTAAATAAGGAGAATCCGAATAACAGAAACAGAAATAACATTACCCAGGACTACTCTCTCCCACTGTGAGAAATGCTACTTTTATACCCTTCACTGGAGAATGAGACCCAGCATGGCAGTTACCCTTTTCAAAATTGCAGACTATCATCATTTTTGCACTGATCAGGGCCAAAGACATGTACTTGAATATAGGTGAGCTGTACATCAAGAATTTAAGTCCCTTTCAGGCATTCAATTTAATGCAGGGTAGACTTCAAATTAGATTCAGAACAGAGCTTGCATGTAATCCCACCCCCACTCTTCCCAGCTTTCATGTATTTAGCTAGAGGTCTGTTTTGCTTTAATCTGACTACAGTTCTCAGTGCAACACAGCACCCTAATAAAGCAGAACAGACATACTTGCAATCACACCAATGCAAGTTTTGACCTCTGGCTGAAAGTAAATGAGTAGAAAGAAAGAAAGAAAGAAAGAAAGAAAGAAAGAAAGAAAGAAAGAAAGAAAGAAAGAAAGAAAGAAAGAAATGGATGGGGTAGGAGTGTGTGTACTATTCACCTTTCCAGCGCTACTCCCCATCTTTAAAACCTCTTCATGAATTCAATTGAATGAATATGGGAGAAAATATAATAGGTAAAGAATTCACATTTACTTTTGCAACCTGCTGACCATCAGCTTGGACAGCTTGAAAAGGAACTTGACAAATGAACAGAGGGGAGAGTTATTAATGGTTGCTGCTTTTGATGTTTCTATCCTACCTCCTGAATTATAGGCAGCAAACTGTAAATAATGCTGTGGTAGCTACTACTGTAAAAGGCTTGTCATAGTTACAATAAGCTATTTTGCACTAGGAAAATAAACAGATAAGGTATGTTAATCCTTTGCTAGGCTTAATGAATCTAAAACTGCAGCATCTCAAGAAACACCACTAAAACCGAAGAAAAAATATCCCCAAACATATCCATTCAAGTGACATTACGGTGTTATCACATTGCCCCCAGCAATTTCTGGGCATAGAAAAAAAGTGCTGCTCCCAGTATAGACATGAAAGTCTCATCTCTCTTTGGGTGAGTTGCTATAAAAATACAAACCCAGACAGAAACTCAGAAAAGAAAAGCCAAAATACTGTAACAAAGCTAGCTGAAGGGAGGGGCAAGAAAAAGCTAAAAAGAATAGCAAAAGAGAAGCAGGAAGGCTAGGAAAATGGAGGAAGAAAAGTTAGGGAAGTATGTGATCAAGTAAAAGAAGAGTGAATGTGACTGTTCCCAGAAGAGAGGCAAAACAGCATCACCCTAGTGAGCAATGAGGCAGCAATGCCAAAGCAGCAAATGAAAAACAACTACTACTACTACAGTACAGTAATGGGAGATGAGCTGCAGCATTGAATTGGGACTGATGGAGACTAGAGGCAGAGAAGACCACTGAATGAAGAAATGTTCTAACTCAACAATAGATATGTGGCAGAAGAAAAATTAACAGCAGGAAGAAGCATCTAGGGAAGAACTGTAGGGCAAAAATAAAAATCTAAAGCAATATGGAAGGCTGAGGAATACTGAAAAAAGAAAGCGTAGTTCACAAGCTAGAAAGATGGAAAAACTGACAGGTATCTATATATTTATGGTTTAGAAAACAAAGAAAAACATACAAAAGAGAAATTGGCTGGATACATACAACCACACACATATCAGGTATGTCCAAAATTGGCACAACCTATCTCAATATTTCACTTCAAGGAGTCTTCTTTATTGCTTCAAGTAAAACATCATCTGATGTACCATCAAGATGGGATTACCCCACCTAACCAGTTGCTTAATTTGGAGGCAAGTGCCTTTAGCACACATAGAGGTCATGAGTGGAGGACTCAGAAGAGCCAGAGAAGCAGCTAAAGCAAAGCCAGCCTACTTCTGTTATCCACCAAGAAAAAGTACTGTGTCATTTCATGAATCTGTTTCAGCAACATAATCTGAGAATCACATTTGCTCATTAAAGCTTTGCAGAACCATAATACTCTCACACACATTAATATATTGCAGTCAGCACACATACTCTTATAACATCAGCAGTTGAGAATAACAATTAGGGGTGTCAAGAACTGCACTGAAGACAGGAGGAGGAAAAGCATCATGGAAATAAGGGATTGTTAAAGCATAATAACACACACACACACACACACACGGACAACTGTGTGCTGGATGAAGCTATTTCTCCAGTTGTCAGCTGTCAAAGAAGTCTCAGGAACCTATGAATATTCAATTGCTGTTCTGTCTTACATTTAGCATTCTGAAGCCAAGAAAATAGAATTCATGAAATATGAAAGGACTGCTCCACGTCGCCTTGTAGCAAATGTTTCCATTAAGATGATATATGGACAACTTCACACCTTCATCTTCTGAGAGTGCTCTGCTGTATTTATAATCAGCTCTATTAACTTTTCTTTGAAAGCATTATGTTGGTCTGTATTTACTTCCCTGGTAGAAATATTTCTGTGATTGGTCATGTACAGCCTGTCCTAAAGGTATCTTGATATTTAGAGATGTGAACTTAAAAATTAGTGGTTTTTTGGAGTGGGAAGTGGGCTTGGTAATCCAATAGCATTCTCAGGCATAACACCCTGGAACTTTTCAGAACCAAGGTGTCTTTCCCAAATGAATATGAAACATTTATTCATGAAAATTTATTTGGCCACCCATCTTACATATGAATACTTAAATGGAAGTCGGTTTCTTCTAACCCCTTGCAATTCTGATCATTCTGAACATAAAAAAAATTAATAATGGCTATTTTAATCACACACAATCATTTCCATTTTATTCATTCTAGGAGTTAGAGATACAGTACAACTTCTGGATTCAAAGAAATTCAATAAAACAGTGTATGATAATTTTAATTTAGTAGCATGCATTTACTTCAAATATTTTGGCATACAAAAATGTTGACAGTTCCTCGGATTTTGAGGGGTTTTTTTTAAATACTATAATTTTCCTAAGCTACCCCCAGTATAAACTGAGATTAAGTAATTAAATAAAATAGTTTTATTTAATATCTCTCTTCTAAATACTACTTTTTAGGACTTGTTTATGGAATAATTGGTAATGAATCAAAAAAGAGATTTCTTCAAAAATAAATATTAGCAAAGAATGCAGCAACGTAACTGCTTAAAGGAATATGTTTAGATGGCCATTCGCTAGTCAGTGGTTAGGCTGCTATTAAAATGACCATGCATCCTTCTTTACAGAGAGCAGCCATCAATTTAAAGAGATTTCAGAGTGCAGTTGTCTGTTAAAAAAAACATTTTTATTGATGGACTGTTTTGTCCACATCTAGTTTAAAAATAAAGAACCATGAGAAATTGTTCTTCAAAACAGCTCATCAATAATTAGCACATGGGCAGGAGAGTGATAGTTTCTCCATATCAAGATATTTCCACAACGATGCTATATGTTGAATTTCAATAATAGTAATTATTTCTAATTGGCATCTATAGTCTTAAATCTCCTATGCAAATTGATGTTATATTTGATTCACTTTTTTGATGACAATTTTCACTTTTACAAGACTGGATAAGTGTTATAGCATGTTCTTTCTTTCTTCCTTGGAACATTAACTGAAGCATTTTCTCCATAAACTTTAAAAAATGAAGTAAAATCATAAACAATAAATATTAGCATGATTGTTTAGTTTTAGAATAAATTTACAAGGCAACATCTATTTCTCCTTTCTTTCCTGTTCTCATGTAGTTAAAAAGTAGCATATTTGGTCATGACACAATTAATTAAGAAAATAAATAATTAGGTAAGTTTGAATTATTAGCATCACTGTTGACTAAATGTGATTTTTTTCTTCTTCAAGTGTAAGCCAAATTACATTTTTCTCCACACTGTAGGAATCAAAACATTAAAATAATAACATTAATATACAATATACATTATTCAAATATTAATTTTTTTTTGCCAACTATTCCAAAGGTAAGCAGAATATCCTAGGGCTGTTTTTTTGTTTTTTTTTGGTAGCCTCTGAGCTCTCAAAATTGGTTTTCAGGCTTTTCTGTTACTGTGAGATAAGAAGCACTTACAAGCTGTATTGTATCCCATAAATATACTTAACATACCTTGAAAAAACTCAAGGAAACCCTCAAACTCACCCCAGATAGAGTTCTGTTTCCATCCACTTTGTATCATCATCCTTCTCACTAAGCTCACTCTTTTCAAAAGTGGTAACTGCAGCCCTTAGCACTTCAAAGGTTGATTACCCCCAACTATTCCTTCCTCCTGATATAACATGGGTCAAATGGTTTGGTAGAGTACCTGCATGCTGGTCAGTCCAGCATGTTGGCGAAAAGAGGGGCTAGAATGCAGCAATATTGTTATTGCAGTGATCAGCAACAATTAGACAGAATTTATGCCCTGGAACAAAGCAATTTTGCAATGAGGGATCAGTGGTTAGTGTAGCTACATATTATGTAATATATATGCTGAGAAGAATAGAGAAGCATATGTTTGTTAAAGTATGACGTGTGTGCATGTGTGTTCAAATATATATACACTCATTGTTTTATACTTTAATAGTTCAATTAACATAAGTTATCTTATTGTAGATAGCTGCGGATTTTCAGTTAAAATCAGCATATTGATTCTTCATAAGTAAGTACAACTGTACTTATATCCTGATGGTCCTTCTCCAAAATATAAGGGCTTATACAATATACTGTAATATAATGACCAGAAATATGCATTGTCATCATAATGGGAGAATTAGGCCCTATCGCTCCCTGAGTTTGCATTATTCCTCCACTCTCATAAACCTTCACAATTTGGTTTATATTATTATTATTATTATTATTATTATTGAATTAACTGTGAGACATTCATCTTTGAAGGCTGCTCTGGCAGTCTTTTATGGCTGATTAATAAGGTAAAAATACTTTGATCAAATGTTTTTTTAAAAAATGACAAAAAGATATATTTGATCCTTCTAAAAAGTTGTTAGAATATTAGATTTATAAAATTCAAATATGGATGAAAAGACAGCTTTCTATTATTTTACAGTTTCTTTTACAAAGAGGTCTGAAACAAGATATGGCAACCATTCAAAACAACATGAATAAAACTGATTAACTTTTAAAAGGTACATTTGAATTGCTAAAGCAACATCAACCTTTTCTATCCTGGCAGGGTAGAGAATGGAAAGAGACTTTTTTATAACTGGCTGGCAATGACAACAACTTCAGTGAGCAATAAATTGTCTTGCATTGGATGCATATAAGATTCATAAAACTATTTTTGACTGCCTGGGGTTGTCTATTCAAAGGTCAGACTTGCAACTGTACTTCATAGAAGCAGATGTTACCTATCTCCTTTGTAAATCTGTGACAGTTTCTCTCCACAATGAAGGTAAGGCAGAACTAAGGATAAACAAGAAACACCATGGGGGGAAAACAGCAGTAGAAGTCATCTTCAGTGAATACTAAATAACATTGTTGGAGAATAATCAGTTTTATTACATAAGAGCCAAAAGATTCTTGATTTTTGTTTTTTGTTTTTTATTTAGGACTAGGATGATTGAGGATTTCATTTGATCTACATTTGTACATAAACTAGCCTGATCTGTATTTCCTAAATTATTACAGGCATTGGAATACAGCTAGCATTTACTTTTTGCATTTTTCTAAACCATGGATGAACATTATGCATGAACCTAGTCAGTGGGTCTCTTTGTTACTGCACCATTCCAAAACTTTACCATATAAACTAGAATGGAAACAAATCTTGATAATAGTTGTCTTTGATAGGAGACTTACCACAGTCACATTTCCTTAAACTGTTCGATAGAAAAGCAACCTTTCTTAGAATGTGGCTAGATATAATCTGACCTCTTCAATTATAATTTAAAAAAAAAAACAGCAAAGGCAAAACTAACTGTTGGTGGTATTACATGGATACAGGTATTTCCTCAAAAAAGCCTTTTTCAGACAGTTCCTTTATCTGATTTAAACCTCTTGGGAAGGAAGACATGTTTAGTTGCATTGTTTGATGCCTTGCCACCTACAAAAATGGGACTCTTAATTACACCAAGTACCTACATCTTAAATATATGATGCTATCACTCTTTTCACATGTCCACTGAACACATGTAAGCTGATGATCACAATCAGCAGAATATAGTGATGCATAGTTCTCCTTCCCCAGAAATTAAACTTGGAGGACAATGTCCAAAAATAGCATTTTGTTATTACTGATCAAACAAGTCCAGGTTATACTAGCCAGTCAGTAGATTAACTTTAATCAGTTTATTATGCTGTATTTTATTATTATGACTTCAGAGTCCTTGTACTCTCAGAGCTTGCTCAGAGAGCACCAAGGACTCCCCAGTTCAACCCTGAACTACATACATTCCTTTCTATGATAACTCTTTTGTAGCTTTGGTAAGGAAATGACAGATTAAAAAACATCATGTACTATAGCTTTCTTCTCTTTTAAAAATATGATGTTTGAGATCTCTCAGGCTTTGTGTTGTACAATATCATGTTCTATGCTGTAGATAAATTAAACTTTTTGTATATTAAAGCAATAAAAAAGAGAAACGGTAACAAAGTTTAAAAAAAGAAAAAAAAAGTCATTACATCTTGACCACACAGAATGATATTGGTAAATCTTTCGATTATATCAATATAGACCCAGTCACTAAAGAGAAACTTGATGCATACTACTGATCACACTTTTTCCAACAATAATGAGTAATCATTTTTGTTATATCCCACACTCAGTATTTTTCTAAATCTTCTAGATCTTCTATATAGTAATACATTCTATAGCTTTGGTAAATAATTGAAAATTTCACATCTTTAAATCATATAGATCTTTGTACCATAATGACAAATGTATGGCTGTTAAACAAGATGGGTTGATAGTGAGACACGTCCATATCATAGGTGTTTCATTGAGCATTTTATAATTCCAACATTGTCGGGTTGACACCTTTTTTAAGCATGCTCATTGGAGTTGCAATAAACATGAATGAAAATCCATTGTTGAGCATGATGTGAAAGATATCATTCTTTAAATTCTTTAGCCAATGCTCTGTTAATATGGAATATTTATTTATTTAAAAAATCTATAAGCCACGTCTCTCACAATATTACAATCATTTCTTTTGGAGTACTTGCAAATAACTACTAACAACAGTCCTTTATTTTTTTACAAAAATACTGTAGATTTAGAAACATACAAATCTCGTGTCAGTCTGACAATAATTCTGATTTTTAGGCACTGGTAATGATCTGGTTCAAACTATGAAAACAAGAGATATTCTAACTGTCATCTGGGGCAATCCAAATTCCTTTTAAACTTAAATGATTTAAAAAACTGAGGTAAGATATTAACTCTTCTACTTAACTTTGATTTCAAAGAGAGAGAGATTTCCCTGAAATTTTCAACTGAGATTCTCCCAAAGTATAAGTTTTCTATATGAATAAGAGTAAAAAAAAAAATTTCTGTCTCAACATAACCCAAATGTGACATGCAGCCTTTAATGCAAAAAATACAAAAAAACTATTTGTAAAACTGGAACCAAGCATGGTACCAATATTTTAGATTAGGATTTTTATATCAGAGGGGTCACATAATAATTTTCTAATTGTTCCCTTACTGATTTTTTGATTTGGTCACTTGCATTCCATGGAGAGATTGAAATTAAAACATGCTCATTGATAAAATCAGGAAAGTTAAAAGTCTTAGAACTATTTAGTTCTACAAATTAGACTATTTCCATTGAATATTCATTCCCATCTATATAAAAGTGTTTAAGCAGCAAGGGAAAGCCCAATTTTTATGAATGTCCACAGAAAGATTAGAGTTTATAAGAAGTATGTGAGATTTAGTCCAGTTTACAAACTAAAGTATAGAACCATTGCATGTTGTTGTTTATTCGTTTAGTCGCTTCCGACTCTTCGTGACTTCATGGACCAGCCCACGCCAGAGCTTCCTGTCGGTCGTCAACACCCCCAGCTCCCCCAGGGACGAGTCTGTCACCTCTAGAATATCATCCATCCATCTTGCCCTTGGTCGGCCCCTCTTCCTTTTGCCTTCCACTCTCCCTAGCATCAGCATCTTCTCCAGGGTGTCCTGTCTTCTCATTATGTGGCCAAAGTATTTCAGTTTTGCCTTTAATATCATTCCCTCAAGTGAGCAGTCTGGCTTTATTTCCTGGAGGATGGACTGGTTGGATCTTCTTGCAGTCCAAGGCACTCTCAGGATTTTCCTCCAACACCACAGTTCAAAAGCATCGATCTTCCTTCGCTCAGCCTTCCTTATGGTCCAGCTCTCGCAGCCATATGTTACTACAGGGAACACCATTGCTTTAACTATGCGGGCCTTTGTTGTCAGTGTGATGTCTCTGCTCTTAACTATTTTATCGAGATTTGTCATTGCTCTTCTTCCAAGGATTAAGCGTCTTCTGATTTCCTGACTGCAGTCAGCATCTGCAGTAATCTTTGCACCTAGAAATACAAAGTCTTTCACTGCTTCTACATTTTCTCCCTCTATTTGCCAGTTATCAATCAAGCTGGTTGCCATAATCTTGGTTTTTTTGAGGTTTAGCTGCAAACCAGCTTTTGCACTTTCTTCTTTCACCTTCATCATAAGGCTCCTCAGTTCCTCTTCACTTTCAGCCATCAAGGTGGTATCATCTGCATATCTGAGATTGTTAATGTTTCTTCCAGAGATTTTAACTCCAGCCTTGGATTCCTCAAGCCCAGCTTGTCGCATGATGTGTTCTGCATACAAGTTGAATAGGTAGGGTGAGAGTATACAGCCCTGCCGTACTCCTTTCCCAATCTTAAACCAGTCTGTTGTTCCGTGGTCTGTTCTTACTGTTGCTACTTGGTCGTTATACAGATTCTTCAGGAGGCATACAAGATGACTTGGTATCCCCATACCACTAAGAACTTGCCACAATTTGTTATGGTCCACACAGTCAAAGGCTTTAGAATAGTCAATAAAACAGAAATAGATGTTTTTCTGAAACTCCCTGGCTTTTTCCATTATCCAGCGGATATTGGCAATTTGGTCTCTAGTTCCTCTGCCTTTTCTAAACCCAGCTTGTACATCTGGCAATTCTCGCTCCATGAACTGCTGAAGTCTACCTTGCAGGATCTTGAGCATTACCTTACTGGCATGTGAAATGAGTGCCACTGTTCGATAGTTTGAACATTCTTTAGTGTTTCCCTTTTTTGGTATGGGGATATAAGTTGATTTTTTCCAGTCTGATGGCCATTCTTGTGTTTTCCAAATTTGCTGGCATATAGCATGCATTACCTTGACAGCATCATCTTGCAAGATTTTGAACAGTTCAGCTGGGATGCCGTCGTCTCCTGTTGCCTTGTTATTAGCAATGCTTCTTAAGGCCCACTCAACCTCACTCTTCAGGATGTCTGGCTCTAGCTCACCGACCACACCGTCAAAGTTATCCCCGATATTGTTATCCTTCCTATACAGGTTTTCTGTATATTCTTGCCACCTTTTCTTGATCTCTTCTTCTTCTGTTAGGTCCTTGCCATCTTTGTTTTTGATCATACCCATTTTTGCCTGGAATTTACCTCCAATGTTTCTAATTTTCTGGAAGAGGTCTCTTGTCCTTCCTATTCTATTGTCTTCTTCCACTTCCGCACATTGCTTGTTTAAAAATAATTCCTTATCTCTTCTGGCTAACCTCTGGAATTTTGCATTTAATTGGGCATATCTGCCCCTATCACTGTTGCCTTTTGCTTTCCTTCTTTCTTGGGCTACTTCTAGTGTCTCAGCAGACAGCCATTTTGCCTTCTTGGTTTTCTCTTTCTTTGGGATGTATTTTGTTGCCGCCTCCTGAACAATGCTGCCAACTTCTGTCCAGAGTTCTTCCGGGACCCTATCTACTAAGTCCAGTCCCTTAAATCTATTCTTCACCTCCACTGCATATTCCTTAGGAATATTAGTGAGCTCATATCTAGCTGTGAGTCTGTGGGTCTTCCCTAATCTCTTTAGTCTGATCCTAAATTGTGCAAGAAGAAGTTCGTGATCTGAACTACAGTCAGCTCCAGGCCTTGTTTTTACCGACTGTACAGATGTCCGCCACCTTTGGCTGCAAAGGATGTAATCAATCTGATTTCGGTGTTGTCCATCTGGTGAAGTCCATGTATAAAGCCGTCTCTTAGGTTGTTGGAAGAGAGTGTTTGTTATGCAGAGTGAATTGTCTTGGCAAAATTCTATCAGCCTGTGTCCTGCTTCGTTTTGTTCTCCCAGGCCATACTTACCTGTAATTCGAGGTGTCATTTGACTGCCCACCTTAGCATTCCAGTCTCCTGTGATGAAAATAACATCTCTTTTAGGCGTGTTGTCCAGTAGGTGCTGCAGATCCTCATAGAACTGCTCTACTTCAGCTTCTTCAGCATTTGTGGTTGGGGCGTATATTTGGATCACTGTGATGTTAGATGGCTTGCCCTGAATTCGAATTGAGATCATTCTGTCGTTTTTTGGGTTGTATCCGAGCACTGCTTTAGCCACTTTACTATTAATTATGAAGGCTACTCCATTTCTTCTGTGGTCCTCTTGTCCGCAGTAGTAGATCTGGTGGTCATTTGATGTGAAGTGGCCCATTCCAGTCCATTTCAGTTCACTGACGCCCAGAATGTCTATCTTTAATCTTGACATCTCCCCAATAACCACATCCAATTTGCCCTGGCTCATAGATCTTACATTCCAGGTTCCGATGGTGTGTTGATCCTTAGAACATCGGATTCGCCGTTCACCACCAGCACCGTCGGCCGCTAGCCGTCCTTTCGGCTTTGAGCTAGCTGCGTCATCACGTCTGGGGCTAGTTGAGCTCATCCTCTGTTCCTCCCCAGTAGCATTTTGACCATCTTCCGACCTGGGGGTCTCATCTTCCGATGGTATACCGACATATCTCTGGTTGTACTGATCCATTTAGTTTTCACGGCAAGAATACTGAGGTGGGTTGCCATTACCTTCCCCAGGGATCGCATTTAGTCTGACCTCTCTGTCATGACCTTCCCGTCTTGGGTGGCCCTTCACGGTTTAGCTCATGGCATCATTGAGGTGCTCAAGCTCCAGCACCACGACAAGGTAACGATCCTTTGCTGAAGAACCATTGCATAATATCAATATATTTTGGTATAGAAAGTACCTAGACATCATATTGCATAATATATCACTGTGAAGATCATCATTTATTTTATTAACTCTATTGCTGGTTATTTATCAGTTTTCAAGCTGAAAAATTCTGATCTTATGTTAATCAATCAACATTCATTTTAGCTCCATTTTTTAATTTAAAGCATTAAATCTCTGATTCAAATTCTCAAATTTCTGATTAAAATTATCCATTAAGGTTTTAGCCACAGAAATCCAACCATTCTAAAAGTTTGGATACTGTGGGAAAGAGCTTTTAAGGTAGAGTACAGCTCAGTTTTTTTTTCCTCTGGGTCCATATTAAATTCAGGGGAAGCTGTCTGCTGCTGCCAACTCAGCACGGTCCTGTCCCTTGAGCAAGGGGTAAGACTTTTTCTTTTTCTGTCTTCTCAATTTTGAACCCATAATAAATCAGTGAGATGCCAAATTAAGCAAGTAGTCAAAATATTACTAATTAGTTCAGGAAATCAGAAGGCTTCTGATAGCACCTTTTCCAATTCATAAATTTTATTAAAAGGCTGCAGTTCACTTTATCAGATGCACAGAGTGGCCGGACTGATGTAGCACTTAAATTCGGATGAAGCAGGGAGAAGTGGGGGAAGAGTGGCTATGCTGCTGCTTTTGAAAATATATGCCTTTTAATAAGATCTGTTAGTTGAAAAAGCTGCTACCAGATTCCTTCTGACTTTTTGCTACCATAGATTAACATAGGTCTCCTCCTGTCTACTTAGCTGAGGAATGATCTAAAGTTGTAATACAAGATGCCACCAGAATAAATATTATTTATTTGAAATACTGATATAGCACCACTGCAGATTAATTAGTTGGAAAAACAGTCCAGGAATAAAACACATTCATATAAATAGGCTTTTACTACTAGTACTAGACCAATGTTTGAGAAGGGTTCTGATCAGAGGTAAAAAAAACATAAAAGGTAAACAATAGAACAGATAAAAAATGTTTTCTTGAAAAAATTGGTCCAGCCTTTCTTTACTTGCAGGAACAGTGGTTGTTGAAAATGCCAAGAAACCTATTCAGCATGTAGCATATTGCAAGTCTTCTCAGCTTACCCTAACCATATAGAAGTACTTGACACATAACTTGTCTTTTCTAGTTTCCTTAAAAAACACTCAGACATCCTCTATTATACTTGCATTATTACCCTGTCCAGTTCTCAATCTATAAAAGCTTTCTATTTCCACTTCACCCCAAACTGGTTTCTTCTATTCTGTTGCATCATGCAGTTATTAATAGTATGTTTCTAAAATAGTGACTATTCAAATTTTTTCTAGTGCCCAATAGGCCAAATATTTATACAGCATATTTTTCTGCATTTTACTTATTAGTAAGTAACACTGTTTTCAAAGGAGCCTATACCCTGGTAAATAGATATATTATTGCAACCTTAATGTTGCATCATAGGTTGCAGGTGGAAAGTCAATGAACTATTTAAACAGTTAGGATTTTAATTAAGATAAACAGGCTACTGTTTCCTTATCTAATACCTTTTTTTTCCATGCTGCAGTGCCTAACTCTTCCTATAAATGAAAGGTTAGAAGACTATAAACCAGATCTAAGACAAAGTTTTATAACTACTGTATATACTTGTAGATAAGCCAAAATTTTTAGGCTCCAAAATACATCTAAAAAATTGGGTTCAGCTTATCCATGGATGGACTTATCCGTGAGTATATATGGTAATATTTTTAAAAAATACCCATATATACTCATGGATAAGCTGAACCAAAATACCATGAAAATGTGCCACCCGGATGAGTCAATTGCGAAAATTTAAAATAGAATCTGTTCTGGAAAACATTTATTGATACAAAATATGAAAACAAATGCAGTCCTTCAGAATATATTGAAAAATGAAAAATTGGAGGATAGGCTTCTCTGCAGACGGACTTATCTGAAAGTATATGCAGTATGCATAGATCTGTTGAACTGATTACAACTATTGTTTAACAACTAGTTTAAACACAAGACAAAATATGCACAGTATCATTTTTTTTTACAACAGTAAATTTTGACAAACAGCAAATACATTTGACTATTTTTAATAATAAAGGCAATCCCATTCTTCTAAAAACAATAAAATAATTGATATGGAAAGCTTCTCATATATGCATATTTTTAATATTTCACTTTACACTCAAGCTTATTCAAACAAAATTCTTTATATGAAGTCCTACCTGGACTCCATTTAAAATTTGAGTAAAGGTTTTGGCCTCGAACAGTTTTAAGACTGCTGGTATTAATCCCATTCCTTTGGATTAAAAGAATCTCTTGATAGCTGTTGAGGATCCCCTGAGGCTGTTTGAGCAATATATTCCTGATTGCTTTTCAGGTCCCCTGAACATGGAAAGCCATTCTCAAATATTTGAAGTTGAGCTTCTGTTTGATTTTTGTTTCATTTATTATCCAACTAAATTGTTTTGGTTTCCTTGCAAATACCAGCACTTTAGATTCTGGCAATTTATAATTAGCTTGTTCGTTTTGCTGAGGTTGGTTATGGCTTTCATTGTTTTTCTGAGTCTGATGGAAGTGTGAAAGATAACAGCTGCATCATCCACATAGAGGAGGAGAGGGATTCTATGACAACTTTGGGTGCATGAAAATCAAGGTCGTTTAGATGGTTGGGCATTGAACTAATGTAGATGTTGGAAAGGGCTGAAGCCCTTGGTTTATGTCCAGGAGGAAGATGCCTTGGAGTTTTATTCTGCCTAAGGATTGTGCTTCCATGTACTGTAGTTTCGGTAAAATCTAAAATGTTATAAGGTAGAATTTCATATAAAGAAAAACATACTCAGGTGCAAACAAAAATTGAGTGTCCCCAGTGCAGTACTCAGACTCAAGACAGGAATGCCCAAAACAGAAGCAATGGCATGGTGGTTAGTCTTGATATGTTGGCTGAAGATTCCCTAATGGACTAGTTTTACTAATATTCTTGGACAACCACCCACCACCATGATTATCAGAAGTTTACCAGAAAGTGAGGTGCTCTGGTCTTTCCACAGATTTGCTCTTAGCTTCTAGCTTTGACCAGGCAAAAAAGGCAGTTCTCCAAGTATCAAACTGAAGCTAGAACTCTCCTGAAACCTGGTATCAGAATCCTGATACCTAACAACTCAAATTATCTACATACACTGACCTTCCTAAGGCTGAGGAAGATTTCTGTAGAGCCAGATACAATGTGCTGCCATTGGCAATATTATGGGGCAGATTGATTAAAGGTCCATTATAGAACATACCTGCCTGTGTGATTCTGGAGAAATAGAAACTATCCAAAAGTGTTGTTTCACTACAATTTTTATAGGGATCTGCATAGGAATTACATATCTCATCTGCTGCAATCCCTCCCAGGAAGGACAGGTACTATATCAATCTTCTTGTCTTGCTTTGCTGAGGTTGGTTATGGCTTTCATGGTTTTTCTGAGTCTAATGGGAGTGCACAAGATAACAGCTGCATCATCCACATAGAGGAGAAGAGGGATTCTATGACAATTTTGGATGCATGAAAATTTGGCTGTTGTAGCCAATTTTTTTGTGGCTGCAGTGAAAATGCAACAGCTCTTAGTGTAAATGTGATAAATTTTCTAGCCTGAACCTATTTTAATAATTTTACTATCTTACTAATATTAATTTTACTAAGTTAATTGTATTAATGTTATGTTCCTTGCTTAACTTATTTTAGTACTACTGATCTTTGGTCACAACAATACATTTCATTTGATCTGATAAATCAAAGCACCACTTAAAAAGATTTCTCAGAAGCACATATAAGCTTCAAAGATTATAAGAGCATTATACTACAGTTGGAAGTAGTCAGAAAACTAAAATGCTAATAAAAGTCAAACTGTGAAGAAATAGGGACTTTTGAAAAGAATATTTTATTTCCTACAACTGATGTTCAAACAGCTTAAATAAAAGCTGGATCACCTTGGATGATGAATGCTTTATTCTCTGCTTTCCCAAAGTAACTATCTACAGCACACCACTGAGAATGACTGAGAATAGCATAAACCTCTATAGTTTAACATGAAAGAATCTTCAACACGAAGTATTTCTTTGCAAACCTTTTTTCTGCAGGAACCATATTTCAGTAACAATGATTTACACATAAGCCTTAGACTCCAAATGTTTCAAGAGTAGCCAATCTAAAGAAGGTCACTTGAGAATATTGTTTAGTTTAAAAAATGCAAAATCACTTTACAAAATTAAATTCTGCCAGATAGTATGTATCCATACTATATAAGAAATAGGCAGCAGAGATAAAGGCTCTATTGAAAACAATGGAAGAATGGAAAATTGAGGAAGGTCCTCGTGTCTCAGATATCAATCTTGATCTCTCAACCATAAAGTGTTCTGATTACTCTTTCTTTAGCCCTGAGGGTCAGCCAACTTCTGGTACCTATATCTGTGCAAAGATGAAGGATATGAAATGACCTAACCCATGCTCATCCCTCTACTTTTATCATCCAACTATCTTGGTCTGCTTTCCCCAACTTTCCCTACTTTTGTGAGGGCTGTTGCCTCTATAAATAATTTCCACTGCAGACCTATTATTCTATATGGGAAGCCCTCTCCAAACATCTTCAGGAAAAACTGTGTAAACCTGACAAGATCTATCTATCTATCTATCTATCTATCTATCTATCTATCTATCTATCTATCTATCTATCTATCTATCTATCTATCATATGCCCTATTATGATGATACCCAGCTGCATGAAAACCATAAACAGCATCTGGCAGTTTTCTGTGGTTCTGAGCTTCCTCTTATGCAAGCACAAAAGGGGAAAAAAAGACAAGGGGGAATCTTCTGCAATTCAATCTTATGGCCTCAGTGTTCAAGTCTAGTCTAGAGATAAAAAGATATAAGTTAAAAAGTATGAAAGAATGGGACAGAACACAAAAGGGAAATAATGTCTGTGCCCACTTTTAATTCTACCCCCACACACAATGCACACCTTCACCCAAGAAACCCAAACAAAAGACAGTGTTCAGAAAAAGTGTTTCCACAACTGTTTCTGGCTTCTGTTTCTCTGTCACTCATTTCTTTGCATCCCATGAAGCATAAACATAAACTATCATTATTCCTGCCTTCTTGTTACAAATTAAAAGACTTCTAGAAATCAAAGATTTCAGTACATGAAACTGGACAGCACATTTACTGATCATAAGAGGCAGATAACAATGGCAACATGTCTTCTGAGAGAAAATGCAAACATTATTAAATCAAGGTGGCAAAAAGATTAACAAAATCCCTCCAGAAAAGAGGCTTGTCATTGACTAATGCATTTTCAGGTTCCTGAGCCTGTATCAAGTTGATGTACTTCTATCCTGGGGTTAATCCAAAGTGGAGCTGTGTTGTTATTCCTGCTGCTGATCAATCATTTCTGTTTTTACAAGGAAGAAGAAAAAACCCTCTGAAAACTACATCCAGCTTCTACATACCCATCAGGCAAGGAAAATAAAAAGGTAAACTTGGCAAGTGCTGCCTGCTTGCAGAAACCATTAATCTTAATAGCTGGCTATAATTAGGGACAAGATATATGAGCAGACATAGAACAATAAATAACTTTAAACCAGAAAGGTGTCAAGACTCAAACCTAGAGAAAGAAATTTGTCAATATAAATTCCTTTGTGGGAGTTCTTTGGGAATATGAAGGTTGACTTGGCCAATTTCCATTTTCCCTTGGATGCCAATTATTGTAGATAGGTTCAGGGATTTGTGCAGCAGTTATGAAAACCAAAGAGCTTCACTCTAGTACCAAATTTATACAAAGAAACAAAAGATAGAAAAAAATGGTCAGTTTTCTATCTGGATAAATATTCTTTGAGTCAAGGTAGATAGTGTACCAGTACAAAGTTAGTACAGATTCTAAAACCAGCATCTCATGATATTTCACTTTCATTTTGAAAAGCACATTAAAAAAAAAATTGAAGGCACTGTAGAAAGACGGACAAACTTGTCATTTTCAATTACCTTCACATTTAGAGTTTTTTAAATCTTTTCCCATCCTAATAAAAAAATGAAAGTTTGAAATTCTCACCCATGTACACCAGCTAAACCAAATAGATATTATCAGCAAGGAGAGAATCATGTTATGCCTTGAATCATGAAGCTATTAAAGGTTTTTTAAAATGCCAGGAAGAGGCAGCCCTCATTCAGCACCAAAACCACAGTCAAATGTACTGTAGAACAACTCACACTCAGGCTTTTAAAAAACAAGCATTCAAATTTCTGCCTGGATGGAATTGATTGATTGTTTGTTCTTTTCCTGTAAGAGCTACGCAAAGCTTCAAAGAAGCATTTTGCTTTACCAAAGGTTACTTCAAGCCACCTCTTCAAAGTGGCTCAGTGAACAGAAATGCCCCCTGTTTCTAAGCAATGACAGCCACATTGCCTTGCTCAACAAAAGCAGCTTTTGCATATACATATTTCACAGGTCACACTGCCAGAAGTGAGGGGTCTGGTGGAATCAAACTGGCCTTGTCTTAGTCCTTTTAACTGAAAAATTGAGTCAAAGTGCTTTGTCTCCGTAGCCTCATTAAGACGTAATCTCTATGATGCAATCACTTGATCAGGATAAGATGCATTCAGTTAGCACAGCCTTACTTTCTATACCACTCCGTCTTAGTAGGGTTCAGTCAAAGCCTGTTGTTCCCCATCCAGGCCCCCACAGCCCCCAGGCACCTGGAGACGGTGGTCACAGCATCACTTACTTCACCCGGGATGGAGATGTGTAACTGAGTATCATTAACATATTGATGATACCTCATCCCGTGGTGACAGATGATCTCACCCAGAGGCTTCATGCAGATGTTAAAAAGGATTGGAGAGAGTACCAAGCCCTGCAGCACCCCACAAAAAAGGGGCCATGGGCTGGATCTCTTGCTCCCTATCAACACTGATTGGGACTGGCCCTGGAGGAAGGAGCTGAACCAGCACAAGACTACACCGCCCACCCCCAACTCCCTGAGCCAACCCAAAAGGATACCATGGTCAATGGTATTGAAAGCCACTGAGAGGTCAAGAATAGATAGATGCACTACCTCCATCTCGCTTTCACCAAAGGTCATTCATAAGTGCGACCAATGCCATATCTGTCCCATAACTGGGCCTGAAACCTGACTGAAAGGTGTCTAGATAATCTGTTTCATCCAGGATCTTCTGGAGCTGCAACACCACCACTTTCTCAACCAACTTTCCCAAAAAGGGAGGGTGGGAGACTGGATGAAAATTGTCCAGTACACTAGGGTCCAGAAATGGTTTCTTGAGGAGGGGGCACATCAGCACCTCCTTAAAGGCTGCCAGAAATACCCCCTCTCTCAAGGATGCATTTACCATCCCCTGGACCCAACCACATCTCCCTTCCTGAGCTGCCTTCACCATTGGCAAGTAGTGGCATTTACAGTCTGGAGGATCCTGTCCACTTCCTTGGGCCCAACAGGATTGAACTGTTCCCAGATAACTGGTTATGTTCCCCAGGCATCTCCACAGACCCTGCCTCATGCTCAGAGTCTACCTTAGAATGGATCTGAAGGATTTTATCCTGCAGATGCCCAGAAAACTCCTCAGATCAACCCTGTAGATTGATCTCCAAATCTCTTTTCCCCAAAAGGGATTGGGTAATCTTGGGCTGCTGGGCAGCATTCCATGGATGCAGTAAGAGCGGAGAAATACTGATGTTTTACCACTCTTACTGCCATGGTAGGCCTTAATTACGGCTCTAGCTTGTGTTTGGTCAGATTCGGCCTTTGTCTTCTTCCAGTGGTGCTCTAGGCATCTCTTAATCCTCTTCAGAACCCTCAGCTCCTCCATAAACCACGGGGAGTGTTGGGTTTGATGGGATAAGAGAGGCTGCGTAGGTGCGATCCTGTCCAAGGCCCCAGCTGCTTCACTGTTCCAGGCAGCCACCAGGGCCTCCACTGGACTGTGCAGCAGATCCTCGGGTATAACCCCCAGCTCCCTCTGAAACCAGCTCCCTCTGAAACATGGCCATACCAAAGCATGCCTATTGTTACCTTTGCCATTTCATTCTGGACCACTTGAAGCTTCCAAGTGGTCTTCAAGAGTAGCTCAATGTAGACCACATTGCTGTAATTGAGCTATGAGGTGACTAGGGTATGAGTGACTGTCTGAAGGGCCTCCCAATCCAGGAAAGGGTGCAACTGGCAAACCAGATGAAACTGCAAAGAATTTGTTTGGCACAGCTGCCACCTGCTCATCAAGAAGGAAGACATTATACACTTATCTTGAATGGGGAAGTGCTACCTGATTTGAGGTCAGAAATGGAATAGCTCCAGATCTAGGTGGCTCTAACATCCATAGCCATTGGGTCTTGGTAGGATTGAATCAAAGATGGTTCCTCCTTATCAAAATCCATATAGCTCCAGACACTGGGACAGGACCTTGAAAGCCTTACTTGGTTGGCCTGGGGTCAAGAGATATAATTGGGTATCATCAACATTATGATAATACTGAACCCCAAACCAGCAAATGATCTCACATTGATGGTTGTATAGAAGGGAAGATAAAGTTGACCTCTACAAAGATGGGTCTAAAGAGCAACCTCTCCCCCCAAACCAGCAATGACTAAAACTATCCCTGAGGAAGGAGAACCAGCATAAAATGGTGCCCTGTATTCCAAACCCTGGAGCTGGTCCAGAAGGATACCATGGTAGATGGTATCAAAAGCTGCTGAGAGGTCAAGGAGCACAAGATGGATGCATCACATCTATCCTGGCTGCGCCATAGGTCATCCAAGACTGACCAAGGTTGTCTCCATACTAAATTCTGGTCTCTGAAGCCCACTGAAACAGGTCTATATAATCTGCTTCCTCTAGGGTTCTCATCAACTGCAGACTGACCACCTTCTCAACAACCTTTCCTAAAAGGGAGGGTTGGAGACAGGATGATAGTTGTACTGTTGGGTCCAATAACAGCTTCTTCAGGTGGGGGCACGCCACTGCCTCCTTCAAAATAGGAGGTATCCCTCCTTCTTCTAACAGGCCAACATCACAGCATGGACCCAACCACAGGTCAGCTGCCTGGCTGCTTTCACGATCCAGGAGGAGCCTGGATCCAATATAAAAAAAAGTGAAAGGTCCCCTGTACAAGCACCTAGTCATGTCTGACCCTTTGGGGGGAACGCCACTTTCACGGGGTGGTTTGCCATTGCCTTCCCCAGTCATCACCTTCCCCAGCAAGCTGGGTACTCATTTTACTGACCTCAGAAGGATGGAAGGCTGAGTCGACCTGAGCTGGCTACCCGAGAATCCAGCTTCTGCTGGGGTTGAACTCAGGTTGTGGGGAGAGTTTTGGTTGCAATACTGCTGCCTACCACTCTGTGCCACATGAGGCCATGTGGATTCAATAAAAAGGTAGCTGAATTAACAGCACAAAGGACCCTGTCTTATTCCTCAGTAATCACCACTTCAAACTCATTCTAGATCACACCCAAAAACTGAGCCCCAAGCACCTCAGCCAGACCTGCCCAGTCAAAGTCCAGGTTGGAGTGGATCTTAGTGACCTTATCTGCCAGATAGCCAGAATATTCCTCACAAAGTCTCTGTAGATAATCCTGGGGCTCTCCCTGCCCAGCAGGGACCAGGTCACCCTAAATAGGACTGCTGGACAGCTAGCAGCAAATGCAACAATGGTGGAGAAATATTGACCTTTCATTGCTCCTATTGTTATGAGGTAATCCCTAATATGGGATCTTACCCATGTTCGATCAGACTTTCTCTAAGTCTTCTTCCAACTCTGCTACATTGTAAGGATATACCACACATATCCAATAAAAGTTAAATGTCAAAGTAATGTTAGAGGGCAAATTAATTTCAGTAACATTAAGATTCTAAAATGCGTAATATCCTAGCTTTGCTTATTTTTTGTCTTGACCCCACCCATCGCTTGAATGAAGTCTTTGGGATGTTCCATAAACTGGGGTCCTTATCCAAAAAAGCTTGCCCACTTCTGTCTAATGTCATCTTGTAGGACCCAGGCAGTGTGTCTTCTCTGTGACAGTGCCTGCTCTCTGGAATGACAGCACTCCAGAGATCTGTATTGCTCCCACACTAATGACTTAAAAAAAAATCTATTAAAAACTTGGTTGTTCTCCCAGGTCTTGGGAAAGGGCAGCTGTGCAGCCCCTATGGTTGTGTGTGTGTGTGTGTGTGTTTTGGTATTGAGTTAGACAGAAATGTCTCTTCTAAGAACGAGATCAGGATTTCTGTTGGCCATGTTTTTGATATATATTGTTTTTATTTTAATGTAAGTCGTTCAGGGTTGAACAGCCTCAAAATCAAATTAACTAAATAAAATAAACGTGTAGTATCTACAACCACCATTGCATAATAAAATAGTTTCCATTTTTCAAATATAAGCATTTTCTTTTTTTATAAGAATTTTATTAAGTTTCAAGCAAAGATAAAAACTCCGGAAAAACAAAAAAACAACAAAGAAAAAAAAAACTAAAAAACATTTTTTTTCAAACTTACAAAAACAGGTAACTTCCAACTTTTAACAGCAAGGATATACAAAAATTTTGATAATCAATCTCTTACTCTAGATTAAACCAAAATCACATTATTTCTATAAATAATTCCATCAGCCCATTGTAAAAATCACTAAATTCAGTTACTTCCTTCCTTTATATGAAAAGAAAAAAAGAAAAATGTATACAAACCTCCTAATCAACTTCCCCACAAGATAACATTTATTTAATTATTTCCTTCCTACACTATTCTATACATTTTTGTCTACTATAATAAAGATCAAACTAAAAAAGCATATAAATTGTCTGCCGTTCTACTTGATAATACAACAAATTTAATAATCTTAATCATATTAAACACAAAACCATCCAGATATACATTATTTTTTTATACTTTAATCTTAATCCAAATAGTTAAAGATAAATGAAATCAGCCAAACCCTAAAAGCAATCCAGATAAATATTCTTAAACCCTTATCCCAAAATAAACCAGAGCATTTATATATACACCCACAATGCACACAGAGCTTTTTTCTTAAAAAAAATCAACTGCCTCCCTCAAAAACTCCAATTTCTCTTTAGGAGACCTCCCATACATAATAACCCCTTCTTTTCTATAGTGTTCCTCCAGAAGATCAGTTTCACTTGTGGCTTGCAACTTGTTCTCTCCCTTAAATTTCTCCAACTCAACTATCCGATCTTTATCCAGCATTTCAACAGAAATTCTGATCTCATTCTTAGAAGGGACATTTCTGTCACTGTTAAATTCTACAGTTGCATCCACGACACCCCCAATCAGATGACACATTTTAGATATCATATTTTCCACAATGTCCTGAATGCCTTGCAAAAAACTTGATAGAAATCAGAAATAATCTGTTTAAAATCTTGGTGGAAATCAGACAAAGTCTGTTTAAAATCCTCCATGTCTCAAGCAGTAGATTATGGCACCCCCTAGGAGCTTAACCAGTGAAAGTCGATGATATGAAAGGATTCAGGAATGTATTTACATAAGTAGAAAGTGAGATATGCAGATGATTCCCCAGGAAAAGTAGAAGCAGAAAACTGAAAATTCAAAGCAGCATGTGGGAAAATGCTAATATCTTCAATTTTAGTACAAAAATAATAACAGGGAGACAATTATTTACTCTCAATCCTCCTTAATATCTGGAGGGAAAACAAAATCCAAAACTTAAAAAAAGAATTAAAAAAAAAACTAATCCCAAAAATAACAATAAGCACCAAGAGAACCCTCTTCTCCTTGCCGTAGAAAGCGTCTCTTAGGGTATGCGTACTTAAAAGAAATATAAATTCGGTGATTTAGAAATGGGGTGGCTGGTCTTAGTATTCCTTTGAGGCTACAGCACAGCTTGGAAAATGGTGATCTCCCAGCCTCCCAGCTAGCTCTTACCAGTCAAACACAAATGCTGTTTGCGATCTTCTGGCTGAAAGCAGCCATCCGGAGGGCAGATGGGGTGATTCCAGGTGTTTTCCTTTTTCCAGAAAAATACTCGTGGGCTTTAGGAAAAAACTGCCTGAGCCTGAAAAAACTGCCGCATTGGCCGTTCTGTCCACTGAGCCCGCAGGCACAGCTGTTCAGTCCACCATGTCCCCACTGGAAGTCTAAATATAAACATTTTCTATTTTCAGCCAATTTAATTTTTTTAAAAGGTAGGAACTGGTTGGTAATTTGGCCTTAAAGTAAATACACTATGCATAATTAAAACAAAACAAAAAAATTAAAAACTTAGAAATGATATTCTCAAAAGACTATCAGTAAGGAAATTGATTTTTATGTTTGAAAAAGTCAGTGGTGCAGAACTAAAGGATGCTGCTGTCAGTTATTGGTAAACAAATCTAAAAAGTGTCACAACCTGTATTTGATCAGGTGTCACAGCTCAGTAGGCACACAGAAAAGGAGGATAACATTGAACAGCATTAATTTTCCAGTTTTCTAAGTAACAATGACAAAGTAGGTTTTGACTTTGCTTGAAAACACAAGCAGTATTGGTCCATTGTGTTTTTTTATGGAAATCTTGCTGCTAGAGATTGTGTTAGTTAATCTGGGTTTTGTTAAAACTCATAAAGCATTTTTGAATCTGTTTATTTTTAACATTTTTAATGAAGTTTTAAACTCCTTTTTATATGAATTGTCCTTCAAAGGCCAATTACAATAGTCAATAAAACAATATAGCAACACCAGTAAAACATTAAAATGTCATCAACACAGTAAAAAACTTCATTATAACATTAAAATGCAATATCTCTTCTTGGGGGGAGATGGGGGGTGATAAATTTGATTAATAAAATAAATAAAATATAATTCCACATGCATCAGAAAATATACTTTTCATAGCAAAATCTAATCCATCCAATTATTAGTTTTTACAGGACAGAAACCTATGTAAAACATCGTCCTTTCTCTTTTTATAAATCCTAATCAAGCATTTTTCCAAACAGCTGACAATTTGGTATTTGGAATATGCCATGCATACATTGATCCAAATGAAGAAAGGGAGTAGTGGATAGCGGGTGTCACCCACTGAACTTTGGCTTCTTAATTTCCAAGTTTACTGTATTTGGTAGCCAAGTCTGAATGGAAGTTCTATCACATTCACTCAAATATAAGTAGAGTGTAATATGATCAGTGACACTGTATTACTAGGGTTTCCTATTGCACAGAGAATTTTTGCCAGGATGGTGACTGAAAAGGCACAAACATATGCACAGCCCTGTCCTCATACTCAGGGCATGTCACCATCAATGCTTTGAGCTTTCCCTCATCAATACTTTTTTTCCCTCTCTCTTTTTCTCTCTACCCTCCCATCCTGAAACTGAATACCTTCCCTTTGATTAATAATAAACTGAATTTCCAGTTCAGTTTCCAAAATCAAAATACTACCTAACCCTCTTTGACAGTTTCTGATATGCTTTCATATTATTTAACAACTAATTTAACGTTGGTGGCTCAAAGTCACATGAGTTTCACTATTTTAATTCTTTCCACTTTAAAAGAGAATTCATTAGCTGTACTGATTATCAAAGATGAAATCAAGTTTATCTTTCAGCATGAAATCAAGTGATGGCAATAGAATTTTAAGTTACTGTAGTTCCTGTGTGTATGTAAAGTAACTCTGGCACATACTTGAAATGTTGAAGTAGATGTTGGCTCTAGTTTCCAGACAAAGTGATAAAAGAAGCCACAATCAGAGTAATTGGATATTTTTGTAGGAAAAAATTAAATTTCCTGTACATGGAAAACTAGTAGATTAGGAAGAAGAGTAAGCCATAACTCTACTATTTCTAATCAAATGCTTTATATAAGAAGAACTGTCTTTTATGAAACAACCATTAAGAAAGCTACAGTTCCTTTCTTGTTTGTGTGGGCCATATATTTGGTCATATGTGTCAACCAAAATCACTTGTATTATTGTTTTCTTTTAAATCTAATTCATCCTAACCATGAACCTGTAAAGCACAATATAGATTAAAATAATCACCGTGATTTAGGAGATTTTGGGGCTTTATGGAAATGAACTTCTGATGCATTTATTAAAACCATTTATCAAATTATGATATTCTGTGTGTAAAGTTTTTTTTTATCATAAATAAGCTAAATGTGTATCAGAGAACAAAAATATAGGTACCACCTGAAAGCCACTTCCTTTAATAAAGCATGGTTGAAGTTAACACTTAGGAATTATTTCCGGATCCTGCATGCAAAGCTGAAGTTTTATTGGTAGCCTTTTCATACAGTTGCCTCTTATTAGATAGTGATCTCTTAGATGAAGTATAATAAAAATTGCTCTTTTACTAAACATACCTTATCAAAATAGTTCCAAAAGAAGAACTAAAACTGCAACCATTGTGTTTTTTGGAGATAAATATTTTCTCATAATTCTTGATTTACTGATAGCTTTATAATAATCACACAGGAGTCGCCTTTTGCACCCATGAAGATTTAACATTTTACTGAAATTTTGAACTGATGGAAAATACAACTATTGTTTATTAAATGGAAACAGGTATTTCCTTGCTTTTGCTATGCCCTAGGTTCTGAATTCAGTATCTCATCCTGAATTCTTCAGAAACTTCAGAAAGTAAATAATTTCACTGAAAATTTAAAAAATTGAAAAAAATTGTGAACTTCAACCTGACTAATCAGTGTTGCCATGAACAAAATATTATGAAGGAAAAGGCTTGTTTAAGGAAATAGAGACTTTTCTCAAGGTTTCTTTCTTTGTGGTAATTTTTTTTTTTAAAAAGTTGACCTTAGATATTGACATTTATTTAGAGTGTGTTAAGCTGGAAAGCAAAATGCTTTTTATATTATTTCTAACAACATTTACATATCTTGGCATCTTTCTATAAAAAAAAATCAAATAAATATTAGAAAAGGCTACACTTACAGCAAAAATCATAAATATTCAGTCTAAAAATTTCACCATTAGCCTCTCCTCTAAATGATTTTCAAGTTGGAGACAGCTTCAGTAAGAAAAGTATAATTAGGTATGCAAACATGGTCTTCCCAGACCTCAGGAGAAGAATAAAGAAAGAGCCAGAACTATGTAGCGAAGGCCAGAACATACCATGGCTGATGTAGTTACAAATTGCTGGAAGAATAAAATCAGTCTCAAAAACAAGGCAGAGACATTAAGAAAAATGACAGAATTTGAAATGCTACAGAATTAAGACAAGCTAATAGGCTGTATATACTGTATATGCACTTCTACTTAGATGTGATAGAGAGAGAACAAATAAAAACGTATGATAAATTGGATACAAAATTTCAAAGAAACAGTCCCAACACAATAATGGGAAGAACTGTGGAACAAGTCTATAAAATTTACCCCAAGTTATAGTTTGAGAGAGAACTGGAATAAAATGTTGTACAGATGGCATACAACTCCATCAATAATTGCCAAAATATATAAATTGTGTAGTAATAAATGCTGGAAATGCCATGAGACAAAGGGTATCTCTTATTAATGTTTCACTGAGCGTTAATTGTATAACCTCAGTAATGATCCATCTTTAAATATTACCTTTTTTGGAAATATATATCTGTTTTTAATTTTTTTAAAAGGATGAAGTTAAATTTTCATACTTCTCTATTTTCTACTTAAATTTGTATGTTTAGTGACAGAGAACATTACAGCAAATAGATGCATGAATCTTATGTAAAGCAGAAGTATTTTTTGCTTTTCATGCAACTTCTGGATGGTCAGTAGAATTAAAAATAACCATTCGATATTTCCCCCCAAAGCTTATTTTTAAGTTTCAAGGGGCCTGCAGTTTTAATTTTTGTTACTAAATGCATAAAAACATCTGACCATTAAGTGAAGTCAGGCTGTGTGATCTCTAAACCTAGACAAAGGCTGAATATTTAATAAAATTGAAATGTCTTTGAACTTTGTGTCTATTTCCTCAGCATGTAACTATGTCATTCTAGAGACTGGTCTGAATCAAAATAAGCATCTATTATTTCCATATTTGGCAGTAATGAAATACAAGCAGGGTTAAGAGGTTTCAAGTATGGGATAGCAATGCTCACTCCTGGGTAACTTTGTCATGGAAATCCATAGGGAAGCAGTATCAGCCCTTCAGAGAAGACCAGGTTAGGAAGCAGCCACCACAAGAAATACTAGAACTCTCTATATTTATTGGTCTATGCTAAAACAACAGAATCTTGAAAGCCTGACAGAGTTTCTATTTCTCTCCCTCTTATGCTCAAGAAAGTCAAGGCAGGCCAACCCTGAGTTTCTTTCTCACCCCCTCCTGTCTTTCTAGGCTAGGCTGTTGTGTTTGTAACAGCTGCTACATACTTTGTTCAAAGGTATCTCCTTGCTCCTCCATAGGCAAGTGGACACTTTGAGGACAGGGAAAAAGTTCCTTCAAAGAAAAAACAGACAATTTTTTTGGCCAATAAGGCTATAGAATATTGAAAAATCATAGATGCTTTCATAAAATGGTTGCCATGTTGAGTATGGTAAGTAGACTTGCCAATTTACAAAACTACTGTCTTAGATGGTATGGCTGGCTATAATACTTATTCACCAAATTTCCTCTGTTATCCTAATTCTCTAGGAACTACTTGCCATTCCATCTCTGTCTCATTTCTAGGCAGGTGGGAACATTTCCAAACTAAACATTGCTACATATTATTTTCTCAGAATGAAGTTCAAAGAGTTCTTCTAAATACAGATAAAGTCATAAACTATATGGATGGCAAAACTGGAGTGATGAGAGAGAGCACGCACTTGAGTTTTTAAGAAGTAAAGCATTTCCTTTTGATATGGGAGACACAAGTGGGCTTCACCCATTGCCTATCCATTACACACTTCCTAAAAAAATCAATGGAATACTAAGGAGTAGGAAACATAACTGTTTTTCCCTGGTTTTGTGCTAAATATTCAAAAATCTGTTCTGTCCTTAATTTTTTTAAAGGGAAAACCTGGCATGAACAGGGAGGAGATATATGGTAATACAATTATATCCCAAAGAATTCTTTTTTATGAAATGAATATAGCACTTGGTCACGATTGTGTTGAATCCATTATAACATCATTTTTATGAGCCTGTATCCTATTTATTATTTCAGAAAGCGAAATTATTCTTCAGATGCAATTTGTCTGTTACATTTACCATTTGTTTCTATTCAAATTTATCTGCAAAAACATCCATTTCTTTTTTCTTTTTCTTTTTTTATGAATGTCCTCATTAATCAAACAAAATATGCATATAAGAACACTATTCATCTAATACAGTGTTTTCATTCTACTGCAGGAGTAAAAGACATGGGAATTGATTAAAGCATCCTCAAGGGGTTTCACTTTCCTTGACCACCCCCAGGGATAAAACAACATCAGAGGACATCTGCTGCCACTATTTAACAACTCTGGAGTGAAGGCAGTAATGAACTGAGGTGCAATTGTCATCTATAGACATTAATCAATAGGAAAAGTTAGGAATGATGTTTTGATTGCTAATTCAATATTAGCCACAGTACATTGCTTTTAGATGTGTATAAATATATCTTTATATAAGTGGAAATAGACTTTGTAAAATGCATAACTGTCATTGAAAACAATGATCAAATATTGTGTCCATTATCACTTCAGACATTCTCACATACACATTCACCCCCACAATAGTCAGTGTTGTCACATGTAGGAAATTCAACTCAAGAGATCACCTATTTCACTTACAATCTCATGTTTGGTAAATTTTGTTCTTATACAAAGACTTTCTAGAAGTCTTCTTTTCCTACATGAAGCCATTATTTTCTATGTTGGATTCAGATTTATTTATAGTTAGATTACAATCACCAGAATCAATAAATCCCACCAATTTAAATAAGTCTCCTCTAACCTTAGGCAAGTCTGGATTCCACTCAGTTAGTTTGTCTGTCTACCTATCTTTTTTATCATTACATACTGTATGTCTTTTAATGAATTCCTACTGTACGTACAGGCACACTTTTGAGCTGAAGCACCTTCTTGAGCCCTTAAATGCCGAGGATACAAATGATTTTAGTATTCAGTTAAGTTGTAATAAAGTTGATACATTATTTCTAGCTGAGATTAGTCAAAAGAATGGGTTCTGCACCAGAAAAACCCATTCTGACTACTCCTTTATTCTACTCCCTCAATCTTCCCTCTTTTCCTGCAATATTCAGAATACATCATGTCTGCCATTTATTTTAATTCTAAGATTTCCTATTATATCTATTATATTACCTCCATTCAAAGTTGCTATTTTCTGTCTCTTCTTCTGTCTGACACACTTGCATTGTCCCTGATGTTCACAGTGTAATCTACATACCTCAGTGCATATTCACTTTTTTTTTCAAGATCATATAAAACACCCTTCATTTTATGCCTCATTACTCTTGGATTGTCCAGGCAAAGTATTTGAAGGGAAAATAAGGGCATTCTGCCAAAAATTGACAATAGCTGCAACTCTATTTGTAGATACTGAATGTAAGATATTAGACTTGAATTTCCTGTAATGGCTTTGCTTGAAAATGTATTATTAAGTTAATATTCTAAATAAGACAGTCACAGGTAATATTGGTTCACAGATTTCAATGTGTTATAAAACATAAAAACTGCTTCCTGAATGGATACCCATGTGACCTTTTGTTTTCTGCGTGAAGAGATTTATTTCTGGAATTTTGGTGTAACCTAGAAGTTAATGAGGGAAGGGTAGTTGTTTCATCAAACAAAACACACAAACACACACACACATGGATGATAGGTGCAAGGAGAAGCCACCCATCTTCAAGAGTCAAAACATGAAATTAATTACGGCTAATTTAGCATATGGAAAAAGAAAGGGGGAGTCTGCAAAGATCTGTTTGAGGCCAAATTAGATCATGTGGTGTTAATCTGGAATATATTTTAATGTATTCAGAGTAGAGAAGAAGGTTCTAAGTCTCCTTCCTTCCAAGCTGCAGAAAAGAGAAATATATATTTTTCTTTGTCTACATCAAATGCTGTTGAGGGGAAGGCCAAAAAGAGAAATATAGATTCAGTAATCAGTAAATTTGCCCTCAAATCATTGCAGTCAGATTGTGAATGGGTTCCCAATAATGTAAAGTATTTTGGAAGAGTGGAGAGAACTTGGGGGCTCAGAATATATTCTTCGTTACAACATTTGTTCCACCTCATTGTTGCAATAATTCAAACTGAGCAGTAGTCTGGTAATATTTTGCATGCTGTGTTAGCTGTATGACTTAGTGATCAATTTATTTTATGAAAAAGTCTGGTAATTTATCCTTTATACTTCAACCTCCTCATGCAACATCAGTTCCTCTGCATTCAGGAAGTAGCATCTACATCATCATCATGACCTTTTATTTGTACAAAACCCTTCCAACCACCTGACTGAAATATGCTGTAGGTATTCTTCACAAAAAAGAAGATAATCACTACAACTGCCATCCATTCTATCCAAAACAAAAATGTAGGAGGGAACTTTTTAAAAAATCTTTTGTTTGCCAAAAGCACAAATATAGGATGGGGAAACTATACTAGACAGCAGTACATGTGAAAAGGAGCTGGATGTGGTGATGGGTTACAAGACGAACATGAGCCAACAGTATGATTCAATTGCAAAAGGAGGAGGAGGAGGAGGAGGAGGAGGAGGAGGAGGAGGAGGAGGAGGAGGAGGAGAAATAATAATAATGTGTTCCTAGGTTGCATCAATAGAAGCATAGTAACAATATCAGAGAAAAGTTATTCGCTTCTATTCTACATTGATCAAATCACATCTACAATATTGAATCCAGTTTTGGGTACTGCATTTGAGTAAGGAGTCAACCAAACTGGGAAGGTCAACCAAGATGATAAGGGGCTTGGGAAACAAACAAACAAACAAACAAACCTTATGAGGACTGACTGGAATCATTTAGATATACTTAGTCTGGAGAAGAGCCAACTGTGGGGAGATATGATAGTTGCCTTTAAGTATCTGATGAGCTGTCACACACAAGACAGGCTGTACTTGGTTATTGTTATTTCAGAAGACAAGATAAAAAAAACAATGAATTTAAATTACAAAGTAGCAGATTTTTAATTGACATCATAAAGAATTTCCTAATGGTAAGAGCTGTTTAGCAATGTGCAGACTACCTCATGCCATGATAGACTCTCCTTCATTGGAAGTATTTAAATGGAGGTTGGTTGCTTTCTGTCAAAGATGCTATCTTTGGGGTAGGAGATTTCACTAGATGATCCCCTCTAAAGTTTCTTCCAGCCCTTATATTCTATGATTCTTTGGAAAAAAAATCAGAAAAATGTTTCATTAGGTATAATGCTACACAAACATGTCTATCCCACCCTTTCTAACAAGTTGAAACTTGAATGTATTGAATTCCCTGCCAAATTATTTAATACAGTTGCAGAAAACAAAAATAATCTGAAATACTTTAAAGTATTCCAAACACCAAAGTAGATGCTGACACTGGCAATGAGGAAGGAGAACAAGTGTTACATTTTCTTTTATCTCTTTGAAATATCTGACATTACTGAGCCTCATCCACATTTTGTAAACAACAACTAAGCTAAATCCTCCAACGTTTGACAAAATGCTGAAAATGAAAAAAAAAGTGAAAGTGCAGATTCAAAGCTAGTAACACACGGGCCAAGGCACTTGGCAGTAGCTCATCATAAATCATGGCTAGGAATTGCTTGTGTCAAGCACAGTTGCCTTCAGCCATCTGTAGGGCTGCCAACTTATATTACAATTTCATAAGAAACAAGGGAGATGGCATAGCTCATTTTAGCAGCAGACATGTTACAATGTCCTGTGGAGGTGAGGAAGTAGCTTTTGCAATGAAATAATCATGCAATATTGGAAAATGGTTTCTTTGTTCTACCATTCTAACATAACTTAAAACTGAAAATGGAGGGGTTGGGGAATTAACTGGGATTTCAGAATGCCTGGCTGAATAGAGTGTTCTTTTGAAAAAAAGTTGATGGGATCAGGAATGTGCCTGCTAGTGTTAATATGTTTTCTACTACAGATTAAGGTTACTATGGTAACTAATCATTTTGGCTGGGTGAAGATGTTGAATTTAATTGTCCTCTTTTCGGATGTTAATTTTTGCACCTGGGGAGAAGAACTTGCCTGGACTTGTTTTAGTTTCCCTTCTGTGTAGGCTTGCAGAGAATATGCAGCTGAGAGAAATCTCTCCTCTCAGCAAGCAGCCTTTAAATATGTTTGTTTTCTGTAAATAAAATTTTTATTGAAATGGCTGGTGTGTGACTTTTCTGATCTCTCCTGGGTCAAAGGCTTTTCTAGCACTCTGCAACAGCTAGCTCCTCTTCTAATGCCATACAAAGACTAGTCCTTTTCCCCTGGCTTCTGAATATACAGCACAGGTATAAATAAAGTGTCTTTGCATTTATGTGCAAAGGCTACTGCACATTTAGAATGAGCATCCACTAATGTGCAGCTAAAGTGAAAAATCAGGAGGAGTGTAGTAGCATCTTTACAGACTAACACATTTTATTAAAAGACATAAGCTTTGTGAGCTACAGGTCATTTCATCAGATGCATGGACAATCTGGCTCTCTTCCTACAATGCTTACATCCAAAACCAGAGGAGATTGTTTGAAGAGGTATTAGCTTTATCCATAATGAAGTGGAAGAGCCTGAGTAACTCCATATTGAGAAGGGGGGCTATCATACTCCCCGATCAAACATTCCAAGAACATCTGATTGGACTCGCATGCATGAATGGACTTGACACGTGTTGTGACTTGTGAGTCAGTAGAGTTGGGAGGAAGAACATGCCAGGAGTGTGAACACATCTTGTTTGGACAATCCTTGGTGTCCAAGGTCAAGCTACCAAGCAGTTGGAGACATCTGCAGAGAGTTGAGCTGACTGGCACGAAGAGGTGGGCTGCATGCCTGAGAGAGGTGGGGAGCTTGTACTCATTGGGTCGTTTAACTTGGGGAAAATGCAGGAACTTTCATTCACAACTTTTTCACTCTTCTGTGTGCTACTTCCCATTAAAGAGATTTCTACTAAAATCATGTATGAATTGAACTTAATGGTAAATTGAGTAACACAGTCATTACAGGGGAACATTCAAGTAGCTGAAGTGGTTTTAAAAGGACCTAACCTATTATTATGTTTCAGGATGCAGACCATCTATGCATTTATTTATTAGTTCCATATTTCATTTTTTTTTGTATTTAGGAAGTTATACATAGCACTCTTTTTCCATTTTTCTCCACAGCAACAATCCTGAGAAGTGGACTGGGCTGAGAATGACTGACCCAGTGAACTGAGAGTGGTATGAACCTGGCCTTCCCTGTTACCAATCCAATCCCTAACCACTACACCACACTGCCTCAATTTAGAGGGGGTCAGATTTCAGCTCAGTATCAGACAAGTATCTCTAACAGTAAAAGCTTTTGACAATGAAATCAGTTGCCGAGATAGATACAGTGCTTCCCTTTGCTCCACATATTCAAACAGATGTTGGATAGATATTTGTTGGGGGTGCTTCAATTTCAAGTCTTGAACTGAGAAGAGAGTTGGATTTAATTATATAAATGGTCCACTGCAGCCATATGTTCCCATCATAAGTGTTACTCTTCTTGCTGTTCAAAAGATTCCTGCAAATTATGGTTCCCGTTGCTCGTCCCAGCTTCTGCACACCAAGCAGTTCGAAAACATGCAAATGTGAGTAGATTAATTGGTACCGCTTCGGCGGGAAGGTAACGGCGTTCCGAGTCGTCATGCTGGCCACATGACCCGGAAGTGTCTATGACAACGCCGGCTCCAAGGCTTAGAAACGGAGATGAGCACCGCCCCCTAGAGTCGGATTCGACTGGACTTTACGTCAAGGGAAACCTTTACCTTTACTTTTAACAATGGAGATGATGGGAATATCATTTATTTTTAAAATCTATTTGCATACAATGTCTTGGATCTAGTTTGACATTTGGCATCCTTTCAGACTAGAGGATATGTCCACATGTATGTATATATGGCAATCTCCCAACTTAGTTGCAGTAATTTGTTTTGAGACAGTAATAAAGTATGGATGACTCTGGGCAGTTCCTTACTGTCTAGGAAAAGGGTCTGCTGAAACACTCTTTTCCTACCCTAACTGGTCATTTATAGGCCCACACACTGATGGAAACCAGCAGGATTTCATGTAACAACCGTCTTCCCAGCCTGAAAGCGTGATTCTGTATGCTCTAGTTTTAGTTCACTGTTCAAACATCGACTCATAATAATGAAAATTTATACATTAAAAAGTGTAAATTAGGTATCTGATTGTAGTTGTAGGTAGTTTTAAAAACAGATATAAATTTATTATATAAAGGTTACAGTTAAAAAAAAGTCAGTAAAATTATTATTTAAAAGTTGACAATAACTGCATTCAACTTTGCTGGGTATAGTTTTTACTCAAAATTCATTAGCATAAATTTATTTAGTTTTTACTATTATCAGTCTCAAAGCCCAGCTACAAATTTTTTTTTGAAATATCCCAGAGGAAATGGTGACATATTTTTATACCATTTTTAAAAAAAAAAAATCATGCACGTGGTTTGACTTGAAGATTTTAAAAATACATTGCCAAGATTCTCAATGCTTTTTAATGTACTGCAGTTTTTATATTTGACATGTCTTACAAGTAAAAATTAAGAATGACCAAACTTAAACACTATCCCGAATTCATGCACTGTGGAGAGATGACAATCATACAAAAAAAAAAAAATCCAAATGATATAACTAGTTGAGATTAGAATAATGCTTCTTCATCTAGAAAGAAAGAAGTATATGGCAAACATGGATGAAGTATTACATTGGTTTATTGGATGCAATGTTAAAATCTCGTCTCCAGAAAGACATCTGATCCATAACTTAATTGGTGTACAACTCAGTAATCACCAGTAATGTTTTGTAATATTCTGCAGTAACACCATTCAGGTATCTATTAAAGAACTACCAAATTAATTCAACTACTTACCCAACAGCCTCAACAAGGAATATGATTGTTGTTATTATTATTCTTATTATTATTATTAATCTTTGCATATAAACTAATGGTTTTTAGATTGACAGAATAGTAGTAGAATATACAACCAGAGTCAAGATTACATCAATTGTTGGCTTCCAGTATTTAATACTTGACAATAGGTAAGTATGATGATACAGCTCCAGATTCAGAAAACTGAATCCCCCCTCATTAATTGGTAATAAATTTCCCATCCCACCTTGCTTGGGGTGGGAAAGGTAACAGCTCCACCTGGGGATGGTTGGCACCATAGCACCCCCTATTGATTGTGATTCCATCTCCTCTTGGGGTTTATATCTATTTATCTTATTTATATTTTTAGACTGTAATTTAGGTTTATATGTTTTTATTATCTTTTATTGTAAACCGCCCAGAGTCCTCCGTTGGGGGAGAAGGGCAGTGATATAAATTTAAATAATTAATAAATTAATAAATACATTAATCTAGGGATAATATTCATTTTGAGAGCATTCACCTTTCCTCAAAGGGTGAGGTTTATTGACGCTCATCTATCAATATCTGAAGAAACCTCTTTATACATTTTATTTATATTACATGATACTAACTGAGTTATATCTTTTGGTATGTATGTACCTAAATATTTAATGGATTTGGTATAAATATGGAATTGATATCCTTAAATAGATGGGTAACCAAATTTTCACCTATTGGCATCAATTCCAATTTGGACCAGTTAATGAAATATCCTGCTATTTTACTAAAGGGATCTATCATTTGTATCAACAATGGAATAGTAGTGTGAGGATTAGAAATAAACAAAACAATGTCATCTGCAAATAAAACCAATTTATATTCAATTGCGTTATGTACTACTCCATAGATCTCCCTATGTTGTCTAATAGCACAAGCCAAGGGTTCCACGGAAATATTAAAAAGCAAGGGTGAAAGTGGACATCGTTGTCTAGTTCCTCTAAATAGTGGGAAAGTAGCAGGAAACATGCCATTAGCCTTTACTTTAGATGTGAGTGACTCATATAATATCTTGATCCATTTTATGAATTACAAAGGAAATCCAAACCTGTTTAGTATGGCAAACATGTACTGTATATATTTTGTCAAAGGCAAAATATGATAAAATTACAAATTGGTCTTTGTTTTTATTCAAGTCTATTAAATCTACAGTACAACTAACCTAATATTGTCTGTGGCTTGCCTAGTTTTTATAAACTCTGCTTGATCATTCTTAATAATGAACGGTATCACTTGCTGTAATCTATTTGCTAGCACTGCTGCTGTGTCAACATTAATCATTGAGACTGGACGGTAATTAGCATACTGAGTATGATCTTTACCTGATTTTGGTATAACTGTAATATAAGCCTGATTAAACATCTCTTATAATATTCCTTTATCAAATATCTCATCATATAAATGACAACATTTTGGCACCAAAAGATCTATAAATGCTTTAAACGACTGTATAGGAAATCCATCAAATCCTGTTTTATCATTTGCCATTTTTAAAATTATTTCTTTAATCTCTACCTCAGATAGTGGAGCAAATAGAAGTTGTTTTTGTGTATTATCTAAATGTGGTAGGTTAATATTATTTAGAAAGGCCTCTAAATCTTTCTTTAATACATTCTCTGGTTTGCTATATAATTCTGAATAGAATTAAAAAATTGACAATTTATATTCTTTATATATATATACATTTTATATATTTCATCAAATACTTAAGTTTTACATATTTCATCTCTTTCACCTCTAATAATTGGAATCATTGCCCTATTTTTCTTTCACTTTAAGCAATTAGCCAAAATCTTACCAGGACTTTCACTATTCTCCTAATATCTCTGTCATAAACATGTTAGCATAAATTCTGTGATAATACAGTATTTAGTTCATATTTTTTCTTCTATATTTTTCTGTACAAGGTAGATGGGTGTCTAACCATCTGACCCCTTACATGTTTCAATCCATCTTTAAAGTTATTTTCTTTTTTCTTTTTAATCTTATTTTTATATGATGCAATAATTCAAACTCGGATATATGATTTGTATGCTTCCCATTCAAAAATTTGGGTGCTTGATGTTTTTGAATTCAAATCAAAGTATTGCAAAGTCTCTACCCACATTTGTTGTACACATTATTTGTCATTCAATAAGGAGACACTGAAATTTCAATATAGCACCCTCTGTTCTTGAATTATCCTATCTTTGGTTCAATTTGACAAGGGACTCATTTTAGTAAGGTGGTAATTAAAACTTATAAGAGATACAAATGAGGTGGAGGGAGATGAATGTATTGCTTTAACCATTTTGGCAGGCTGGCCTTCATTAATAGCTGTAGATGGCTCTGGTTCAAAAACGGTTTGGTTGAGACAGCTTTTGGCACAATGTCCAGAAATCAAGTTCATGGACAGCAGTAGTTATGGAGTAAGAAGCAACCAAATAGAAGCAAACAAAATTAATAATATAAACAGAGATTATATTCTGGCAAGTACTTAAATTCTAGTATTAACAAAACAATGACACAAGCACACTGATGTCTTCATATCTAGGGAATTAAATGCCTCATTAAGATAAAATTATAGGAAGATTTTTCTTTTGCCTAATTTGTTATTTTGCAGAGATTTCAACTTATTAACACATACTACTCTAAAAGGGCTCTATCATTTTAGCTTTGTTCTGTCAGTGTTGTCTCTATTATGACAGGAACAGAATTCTAAACCTCTTGTGTCCTGAGGAATTGACTCTAATACGGAGTAGAAAATACATGTGGCATTTAGGTGAGTAAATATCATACATGATACACTGCTTTAGAGTATAACCAACATATTAAAAATCAAGAAGGAATCTTACCTTTGAGCAATGAAAATGAAGGTATAAATGTAGGAGTGGAATTATGTGCAACAGCATTGCCTCATCATTCCTGTCACCACCGAAGAATTTTCAAATCTTTGCATATTCACTGCATACACCTGGAGAGCTTTTTTCTATGAGTATCTGGCTGCACTAACACTAATGGTGACTTCTATTGGGCTCCACTTTCTTTTTTTTTTCTCCCTCTCACCTTTATTTTCAGAGCCCTATCTCTTTGGAATAGAAGAGAGTCACCTCCTCCATGGTTTCCAAGCAATGGTATTCCCATATCACTAGTTTAACACACCTACCCATCCCCAACACAGAAATATACTTTCCATTTTCAGCCAGGTCATATGAGTTGTACTAATAATGATTTTAAAAATTTAGCTGGTTTTAATTGCTTTTAATTCTTTATATTTATTTTAGATATTTGGATTAACTTCTTTGAGTCCCTTTTAGATAAAAAAGGCACATTGTAAAAAGTGTGCATTCAGCAGATATGCTTCTGTACCCATGTGGCTGAATGCACACTGAAGTCACCAAAGTTCAGACAGGGGCTGAACATGTGAAAGTCTGAGGCAGAGCAGATCTTAGTCCAAATACCTGAAAGAAGTGGAATACCTCTATGATCTGACAGCCAGATATCAGAAGAAAATTGTCCATTTGTCCCTAAGCATATTACTGGGATTAAGCTCAATACAAACTAAATTCATCTAAGATCTGCAGAAGTGTAATATCCATGGCCAGTAAAGTCAATATGCCTTTCACTAAGCATAGCTAAACTGCCACTTCTTAATAAGCTGTAGCCTTCATCTTGTGCAGACTGCCAATATGGATTTCTGGCATCCACATCAGTTATTCTGGAACTTGAATTGGGCTTTCAAATCTCTAATCAAATGAGATTCTGTGTAATTTCCAAAGCAATATTCAACAGCTGTCTAGGATCAGGAGAGATTATTGGATGAACTGCTTTAACACTGGTATCTTGCCTGCTGGAGTACCTTGGGCCAAATAGTAGCATCCAATGTATAAGTGAGCTGTAATTCCAAACAAAAAGCTGTGGGCCAGCTGAAAAGTTCGATGAAATTTTCTAGTGCAAAACAATAGCCTTAATGTTTCCCATTCTGGAACCTGACTGATTTTTATTTGCCTAGACATGTAGTTCAGTTTCTGCTACTTTTGTTTCTCCAACTGTGGGAGAAACAAAGCCCAAGCTAACATAGAAACTGTTATAAACAGCTTATAAACAACTGAGTTTATAAGACACTTACTCTGAACTGTCAATATTCTATTCTGATAAAGGCAGGCTATCATCACTTTATTTCAAAACAAGGAAAGAGTGTTCAATTCCAAAGGAACTAGATAGTGTGTGTTAAAAATGTCATCTGCTAAGAAGACTAAAGACTGAAATACATAGTCCTGTAGGCCTAAAGAATAGGTCCTAATAGTTTTTACCACAACTAATTAAAAACAAGACCTAAGAAAATATTTTAAATTTAGTTTACTAAGCCAAAAAAAAACCTTTTGAAAAAATAGAGCAAAGGAAGCTGATATAAACCCTCCTGTTTCATGTCTCTGTGAAACTGGGAGTGGATGAACGCAACATAAAGTTTGTATCTCTATCTACAGGTTACATGATACACCAACTTGTAGCAATAGTGTTAATAGCTTCATTCAACTCCTGGGTGGAAACAGGGTATGTTACATTTAACAGTAGCATGAGCTTCCACCCACACTATAGAGATAAATTAATACAGTATATTAATTCATTTTTTAATCCATTCAATTGTGTGCAATTCTCAGAGACTGCCTGGACAAGTCCCTGCAGTTTTCTTGGCAAGGCTTTTTCAGAAGTGGTTTGCCATTGCCTCCTCCTTAGGGGCAAAAAAGTGTGACTGTCCCAAGTCACCCTGCTGACCTTGTGCCTAAGGTGGGACTAGAACTCATGGTCTCCTGGTTTCTAGCCTGATGCCTTAACCACTACACCCAACGGGCTCTCTAATTCATTAACGAATAGAAAATAAACTGCAACATTTTAAATTAGAGATAACAAAGCTGTTTAAAATTAAGACAACTTCCCAATGGATAGATTGATCAGGGGCTACAGAGCCAAACCAAAAGTGAACAAGGCCTCCCACCTTTCCTCTGTCCTTATTGAACCCTGTAATATTCACACCAACCATTTATTCGTTAATCTTCCAATGGGTTCACACACCAACTAAAGTATGGTTAGCCACAAAGTATTAACAAATTTGTAAATGGACTGGATTCATGCTAAGTCATTACCTATGATTTACAAAGTATGTTGGCTGGGTTCATACTAAGCACTGCTAAAACCAAACAACAATATGTCTTATAGTAACTTCTCTCTCTTTGCACACACAGAATAATGGTTGCAGAAGTTTTCTCTGCCTACCTTTCCTATCCCTCATCTCCCAGTTATGGGAGAAAGCCAGAATTTTTATGGGCCAGAAAGAGGTAGGCAGAGTTGGCCCAGTGCTCTTTCTCATATGAGTGGTAATTATGGGAGCCTCCCCCAACCCATTAATTTTCAATTACAATAATTTTTATTAAAGTTTAAAGATACAAAGATAAAAAACTAATGCAAACTAAGAAAAATATAAAAAAGAAAAAGTAGAGAGAAAAAAAATATATAGTAGATGTCATGCTCCCAGATCAAACGTTCCCAGAACATCTGATTGGACTCGCATGCATGAATGAAATCAACACGTGACAACACTTGCGAGTTGGTAAAAGTGGGAGGGGGACAAGCCAGGAGTGTGAAAGCATCTTGTTTAGGCTACCTTTGGCATCCAAGGTCAAGCTGCCAAGCCATTGGAGATATATGCACAGAACTGAATGAACTGGCACGAGAAGGGGGAATGCATGCTGAATGAGGGGAGGGGATTTAGTTCATTGGCGTGTTTAACTTAGAGAAAGTGCAGGAAATTCCATTCGCAACTTTTTCACTGTACTGCACACTACACTCCATTAAAGAGATTTCTACTTTAACCACGTATGAATCAAATTTAATGGCAAGCTGAGTAGGGCAGTCATCACAGTAGAGAAAAAAGATCTGCTAGAAATGACTTCATCCTTCATCATGACAAGTACAATTACAGTAACCTATCATCTTGTCTGCTACCAGAAAATATCTCTTCTTCTAATATCTCATCTCTTATCTATAAACACATTTTAAAGCTTCATCATTCAGTCCTAATCAGCAAAAGTCCATTAAGAGTTACCAGAAATAACAACATATATATTTTCAATTATATTAAGATTGTAACTCCCAGAATTTTCAGTCAAAATTTCCCTAGGAAATTTAGGATTAGGCAGAATGAAAGGGAAAAGGGGAAAAATATAGGGGATAGGGTGGATGGGGTAAAAACACTAGATAGCATATAAGCTTGGTTGTGGGATATCAGGTAGTCTACATTCCTAACTAAAATGATGGTCAAATAACAAAACATGCATTGTGATGTCATAATGCAAGCTCTGACTCTTCATACTTGTGCAACAGTGTCACACACCAAATATGTAGGAGTGGGATTTATGCTGCAATGCATGTTTTGTCACTTTCACATTGTTTCCCCCCAATACCTATGTTACTCACTTGTACCCTAAATGGAATCAAAGAAAGTAGATGGCTGTTTCCTATTTCATGCTACAGATACATCAGTGTAAAGGTTCCACTCAATCATTTTATCTCCCATCTTAGAAACAGAGACTTTTAAACTAAATTGCATGCAAAATGTAAGGATGATTGTCCAGAATGAACTTTACTTTTTGATTAAATAACTTAAATTTCATGAATCAAAAATTTTACTATACCCTACTGTTTACATTTACCACAATTTCTTAAATCTTTTGCCTGAATAATACATCTGCAGGCAATTATATAAATTACATAAAACTATTTTAAAATGAGGTTACCCACTGGAATTCAGTGCAAGGACTTAGGAGAGGTTAGATAGGTCTACTATCATTTATCAAACTGTAATGCATCCCACACAAAAGAGATCACCCAGCTAAATTCTAGCAAACTTGATAGCACATCAGGAAATGTATAGTTATAGTTATACATTGAGAGCTCTAACAGAACTACCAATAGATTACAGCTTGTACTTTGAAGCTTTTTAGCATCCCCGAAGCAGATTATGGACACAGCATCCATTCCCTCATTCTTCTTTTATGCTACCCTAGTTATTACTCAAAATTTTTCAAGCGTCTTAGATGATTGTTTTTCAAGATAATTCTTCCTTTTCAGGCCTCCATTATATACCAACAAAAACATCACAGTTGGCAAAGGTAGCAGTTATATATCCTTCTTTCACTGTAGTTCAGTCCAACATCCAGGAAGGGTTTCTATTTAGCTTTATTTGTAAGTGTTCAGCTTGCAGAAAAAGCAAGAAAAACCTATCACATACTAATCCTCTTTTTCTCCATTCTCTCCATGTAGCTTATCCTTTTGAACTATTGCTGAGTTGCATTTATCACTTTTCTTTAAACAATCTTACTTGCTTTCTCCAATGTGACCATGGTTTCTCCAGCCAGAAGTCATAGGAGGCTGAAGCATGACTTGTCTTTATTAAGAAGGGATAGATACAATTCAAAGCACTTACACTGTTAGTAATGGACGGGTTGTACACAGGAAACATGCCTTTGGTTGCTGGAACTGCTTTCAACATCAATTTGTCATCTTGTATCACCTGAAGATTATACTTCAGGAATTGAAGAAAGAATACATGTTTTATATGTGAGGAGAACTCAGCATAGAGGACACATTTATGCAGTAAAAAGCCTCTATCCCATGGAGAATCTCTGCGTAATTTCAGTCATAGGAATTAGGAGTTATAATTTTCAATCATATTGAGGCAATACAGGATATTGGTGAAAGAAGAAGAAAAATCTTTGTCTTCAACCTTTCTCTCAAATGTAGAATTACAGAATTCTTAATGTGAAAGCTTGGAAAGAAGTAGAAGTATTTATGTATTATGTGTGTAGTATCTCTCCATGACTGAAAACCACAAACACATAGTATTGTGGTATCTGCCTAGACTGTCCTTTACAACCTTCTGGAGAATATAAGGACAGCTGAAAGTAGGTTGAAATGACGTGTTAACATTGTGCTCTTCCCTACCTAGGCATATAGTGTAATTGTAGAGGCCTAAAAACTTTTATCTTTACATCCTAAAGATCCTAAAATTGAATTTATTCTTCAACAATGTGTGACACGGTGTTACAGGTAACTTTACTTTTTAGATAAGTTGGAACCCTTTTAAAAAACCTAAAGATATCAACCAACAGCAGACTACTCTAACCCTCCAGATGTGTTTGACTACAAATGTATAATAATTTCTCAGACCTAGCTGGGTTTATTGGTATTGCTACCCACTGAAGAGACTAGAACTGCCTTTTTTGATCTATCAGTCTATATTGCTATTACGCTTATTTAACATCATGATTTTATTATATAACCTTCATAAAAATAATTTAGAGATGACTGTCATATGCTTTCCTTTTAAGCCAACACTTATATAATTAAGGAGCTAGTGAGCAACAGAACTAAATATTCATTATGCACTCCCATATATCAGTGAATTATCTTTCATACATAGAGCAGATCCTTTAAAAGGAGTTCATAACCATCTCTAGTGATCAGACTTTAACTATAAAATAAACTCCACTGCTTCAACAGAAATTACTCCCAAATAATAGTGCTTAACCATCAGGTGGTCTGCAAAAATTTGGTCAAGTTTTATGTATTTCCCTGATATTATTTAATAGTCATCTGAATGTTTGCAGCCCAGATCTGGCAGCACTAGTAAGACCAACTGATCATTCAAAGATATACTGTAATTAAGGAAGCTATTAGCACTCTGAGAATATCCTCAACTTATGCAGCATTTTCCCCTTAATTTTCTCCTGGGCAAAAGAATTGCTATAGAGCATTAATCAAGTAAATCTATACTGGATTCTATAGGAATATCCATCAAGTCCAGAAAAAAATGGGGTATGTACAGTATATCCTTATTGTCCACATTCTAAAAAGTGATTTATTTCCACAATGACAAGGATACTACTGATTAACCTGACTGTGCAGTGGATAATGTTGATCACATTTTCATCAATGGCACAAAGGTTATAGATCACTTTGAATGGCCTGAATAACCATTCCTTACAGCAGCTGCTTACACGAGGGCCTGGCAGATAGGACTTACTAACGATGGCACTTCATTTACTAATCAACCAGTATATTTTGAGATCAGAGAGCCTTGTACAGCAAAGCCATATAATATCTTGGGGTAATAAACTGCTTGGCAGTAAATTTAAGACAGATCAAAGGAAATATTCCTTCATTAAACACATAAATATTAAATTATTATTATAATTATTTTATTGTGCATTATAGTGTTTTACAGTTTTATATTTTTATTTATGTTTTATTGTAAACCACCCAGTCCCTTTTGGGAAATGGGCGGTGATAAATTTGATCAATCAATCAATCAATCAATCAATCAATCAATCAATAATTTAATGGTAACAAAATATTACTATAATAAAAGGACATTGTTCCCACTGAGTATTTTCTTGATTTAAGCTCAGAACAGGCAATTTTGCTATCAACTCATGTTGAAAAGAACACTAGAAACACTACACAAGACCACTGTTATTCAGGCTGCACTGATTTCCAATGAGCTTTCAGGTGCAATTTAAGGTACTGGATATCACCTACACAGCTGTACATGTTACAAGGCCAGGTTACTTGTGGGATCTTCCGCTTACCCCTCCAGAACCAACAGAGTGGGCATGCTCCAGTTCCCCTGCATTAAGCAATATTATCTTGTGGGAGCCAGGAGTCATACCTTCTCTGTAGTAGCACCTGTCCTGTGGAACAACATCCCCACCACCACACGAGATCTGGATGAACCCTATCTCACTGCCCTTTCGCAAGGCACTAAAGACCTGGCTGTTCCCTCAGGAATTTGGACCATATTGTTGAGTGAACCCTTTTGGTTGATTAGTTTGGTGTTACTTTTTTATGACTACAGACAGTTTTTAGATCTCAGGCACATGCTATGTTGTTAGTTAACTAACAATTTGTTGGATTGTCTTTCAGTTTTAATCCTCTGTTTGCCACCTAGAATCATTGCTGTGAGATGGGTGGTCAGTTAAACCCTATTTATGTATGTAGGTATGAGTCACTACTGCAAAACTACTAGCTCTGTTTTGTGAATACTCCTGTTGATGTCCAACAGCAGGAAGGAGGACTTAACACTTGGTTAACTTTCTACTGCAGTTTAGACATAACACTAGAACACAGATAAAGTAAGCTAACTACCTCTTACCATCTGGGGTCAAGGCTTTTAATTTTAACCATAATCTGAGCATAAGTCCAAGATTGGTATACAGTTTAAGTTAACCACAGTATGACTTAGCATACTATGCAAAAATGGTCACTACTTTAAGTTCTCACATCACATCAAGTCATGCTGCAGTTTGCTTAGTTTTAGATTAGAATGATATGTGACTACGGTGGTTGTAAAACATAGTTTATTGTTTAGTATTATGATATATGAATCAGATTACTACAGCTTGTTCAACAAGGAATATTCTCAGCATCTGTCAGATAAAGTCACTCAACTTCGCTCGGAGTTGGACTGTCCCCAGGCAGATCCTTTTGGAAGTGACTGAGGCTCATCTGAGCCCTGTTTTCTGGGAGAAGTTTCAGCCAGTTGTTCTCAAGGAAATGGACATAGTCCCCATGGCTGTGAGATCAGCCACTTGTATTCTGGACTCATGCCCACCCTGGTTGGTTAAGGCCTCCTGTGAGGTGGCATATGGTGAGTCAAAGTGGTGGTTAATGCCTCTTTGCAGTATGGGATGATACTACCTGCCTTGAAAGAGGCAGTGGTACACCCCTTTCTCAAGAGGCCATCCTTGGACCCAACAGTGCTTTGGGGAAGTTTGAGAGGGTGGTTGACATGCAGCTACAGAGGGGCTTGGATGAAGCAGATTAGCTGTAAGGGTCTGAATGGGATGAACTGACTTTTGTTCAACCTTGGCAAGACGGAGTGGCTTTGGGTTTTTGGCCCCCCAGGGTCTGGTGACTTGTCATCTTTGACTTTGGACAGGGTTGAATCTAATCTCTGGATAAATATCTTTACCTACTGGTTAAAATTACATCACAACCCGAGAGGACTGACCCATTCAACCCATTAATTGGGAAATAGCTATTCAAAAGAGACTAAGCCTCTATAATTTCTCCAGTGATGTCATATTAGCCTTAGAGTCAGATCAATACTAAGGCAAAGGATCTTAGACACAGAAGGCCAAACCAAAATTGCTGCTTTTTCTCAAAATATAATTGTTAATAACAAAATCTTAGTGCTAAACCAGCTTTGTATTTATATCAGATTAAAGTTCCCAAATTCAGGAGAGCCCTATCTCTAGCCTGATTTAATGCTGAAGCAAGTCTTAGGCTTGCTACACTGCCCTCCATTTTTTCATGTCTTGTGGCAGGCATTTCTGTTAAATCTCCTGATCATTTCCATCTCCTCTCCCCCAATGACTCTGTTCTCAGGAATCATTTGCTAAGTGAAGCAATAGGAATGATCACATATCACTCCACAGAGAACACAGTGCATATTGTGTTCACACATACTGAACAAGTGGGAAGGCACAGTATCAATCTTTGGCCAGAAGACTGTTATTGAATATTCTGTACTATCGAGATTGTTCTGCCCAAGTATGAAATTTAAAATGTATCTTTGTTTGGAAGGGCACCCAAGGATATTCAGTTTAAAATGAAATGCAACTCCTTTTTAAAAATGATGGTGACTAGGGTGGATATTTCACACATCTGTTTGAAGTAGCAAGAGCCATGAGAAATAAAAGCTCTGCTCCACTGCTTTAGCCTGTGGTATGTTTCATCAGTACAACTAGCTTACAATACTTGTTAAAAAGGCTTTGGGAGAGGTTTGATAAATGTTGATACCATGGGAACCTTCAGTTTTAACCTGTACTGAATATTTATAGTAATTAGCATTGATGGCTTCATGGTTGAAAATATATTTGCAACATGAGTTCATAAATATTTTGTAGTGGGCTCAATGATAGTTAAGCTTCAAAATTAGTTTATATCATTTTAATCCCGCAAATAAAGTTAAATAAAATTGGTTATACAGACCTGGGCACTGAAGATTAGCTTTGCAATATGCTAATCCACTGTCTGTGCAAAGTTAAAACTTAATTCCTGACTTTTAAAAAATAGAAAAATAGTGGTTTAACTCCAAAGTGCCCATATATGCTAGGACCATATGTTGCACTGAGCTGTGGCTTGATTTAACCATGGATTGATTGATTGATTGATAAGATTTATATGGCCGCCCATCTTAAGCAACTCTCAGTGGCTCACAACAATAAAATCAGTAACTATAAAACAATCATAAAATGGTAAAACAGTAAAACAATGAAATAAAAACCCTGCACCTTAATTGTCCCACAGCAAGCTCCAGTTGCCCTCATCCCATACTTCTATCTACAATCCTATCCTAGCGCCTTGGTAAAAATGACTTTACAGAAGGATAAAAGGGTGGGGGCCTTCCAAATCACCGGGGGGAGGTTTCCCCCAAGGTAGGGATAGCCATGGAAAAGGTATGCTTCCAAGGTCCCACTAGGTGGCAAGATTTCAGGGAAGGGACCTGGAGCATGCCCACCCTATCTGATCTAGTGGGATGAGCAAGTATTCTTGGGGAGAGGCAGTACTGCAAATAACCAGGTCCCATGCCATGTTGGGCTTTAAAGGTGATAACCAACACCTCAAGCTGCCATGCCTGATATAGACAGACAGGATAATGAAGCATATGATGAAAAGAACACTCTGCCTACAATTAAGCATGGTGGTGGCTCAGTGATGCTCTGGGGCTGCTTTGCATCCTCTGGCACTGGAAACCTGCAGCGTGTGGACAGCAAGATGGATTCATTTAAGGATCAGGAAATCCTAGGAGCTGATGCATGCTGGATAATTGAGAAAGCCAAAGAAAACAACAACAAAAAAAGGAAGAAGCATTTGCACTATGCTGATGACACTACTCTGATAGCTGAAAATGCAAATGATCTTCAAGCTCTAGTAATGAAAGTCAAGAAACACAGTGAAAAAATTGGAGAAGACCAAAGTAATAACAGGTACACCAAGCAGCCTTAGAATTGACAATAAAGATACTAAAGTGGTGGATAGCTTCTGCCTTTAAGGTTCAACTATCAACAGTAATAGAACCAACAGTCAAGAACATGCCGCAGACTAGCACTTAGTAGAGTAGGAATGAAGGCCTTTGAGAAGATATTCAGATACCACGATGTGTCTAGACCTACAAAGATCAGAATCATGCAGGCAATGGTTTTCTCTGTGATACTCTATGGAGGTGCAAGTTGAACTTGAAGAAGCAGGATAGAAAGAGTATTGACACTTCCAAATGTTGGTGTTGGAGAAGACTCCTGAGAAGACCATGGATAGCCAAGACAACAAACAAATGAATCATGAAACAAATCAACCTAAAGGTCTTACTCAAGGCACTAGTTACCTGGCTCAAATTATCATACTTCTGACACATTATGTGAAGACCTATCTGTCTAGAGAAGTCTATAAGGAAAACCTGGGAGAGGTATAAAGAAATAAAAGAGAATGATCAGCACCAAGGTGGATGGACTCAATTAATGATTGGTACACCATTGGAAGACTGAAGATACCAAGTTGGGAATTGCCATGGAGAAAATCTATGTTATCAATCAATTAATTGTTTGTACAGTACACCATAGCATCTTCTCTAAATCTTCTAGATACTTTAGAATTTTATGTGTTTCTCTTTTTTATCCTAATTAATTGTGACTCTTTTTATTTGCTGGTCTATGACAGAATAAAAATTGATTGATTGAACACTAAGAGTTGACACCAACTTGATGGTACATAATCAATAAATTATATTTTAAGTTTTATAAAGATATAAGAGTAGATTTTTCTCCCTTTTAGAAATGTTCACAGACAACAGGTTGAAACATATACTGCCCAATTACTATTTCAATCTTCCAATGCAATATATAAGACAGCTAAATTTGTTTAGCTGTCTAACTGTTATACACGTTCAGCAATTTTTGCTGAAGGTTGCATAAACCAATCTTTTTTGCTTGTTTATTTAGCTTAAAATGAACACTACAGCGTTATTATATATGTTCCTGTATTGATATGTGCTGGTCAATGAATGCAAATTAGTTGAATAGAATTAAAGAGATGAAACAGACATAAAACCACAAGAATAAAGGTAAACCTTTAGCAGGAAATAAAAAGGAACTGATAATAATGGGGTGGGGGTTTGGGAGAGAAATAGAGAAACAGAGAAACAGAGAAAGAACATTAAGCTAGAAATAGAACACCAACACAGAGTCACAGGTTGGTAGGAATCTGATACGTAACTGAGTCACCAGAGATTGGATACATGTTGCTTTATAAGGAGAGCCCAAAGTTAAAACAAGCAAATGGACAAAATCATGCTCCTCAAAGTAAATCGTAAGTAAAGACACTAAGATCAAGAGTTTCTAACAAAGGTCACACTGGGTTTTTGCATGACATGGTAACCATACTCCAAAAGGTGAGAGATAAAAAGTAAATTAAAATGACAATGAGTTAGTTACTATATTTATTTTCTGTGTATTTCATAATTTTCGTCTTTTGCCACATTAAAAATTATAGTCTAGCACAACTTTTGTAGATTGGTCTGGTGACTATATTGAAACCTTTGGAGGAAGGCATACAGCCTTGGTTTCATGCTGTTCACTGTGGTTACATCATCATGATAATGTTTGGGGTCCTGCCTAGCTTTCAGTCTTTCAGTCCTAATATCATGGGGGTTGCTGTTTGAAAATCTAAGCTTAAAGCTCTTTTTAAACAAATGATTTGATTTTTTTTTATTTCTATGTTCTCCATTTATGAGTTCACAATATATTTTTCTTTAGAAACATTTTTGAACAAAGTGCTTTAAAAGTATTCTTTCTAGAATTCTAGGTATGTAGCATTAAACAAGCTTTTGAGAAGATGATTCATGTATCTCTCCATGAAAAGTCAATGAAATTGTAATATTCATTAATTGTGCATGTCACCAGAGAAGAAAGTAACTTATTGATTGCTTAATCAATAAGAAATCATTAAAATATTATTTTCTGAAATCAGCTTCTTGAAGGCTTATTTCCTGCTGTGTAATATAATGCCTTAGAAAAGAATTTGCTGAAGAATGAGCAGTATTAAAAGTATTCAAAGGGGAAAAAAGAATAAACCTAATTTACACATTTAAAATCTATGCTCCACAACCTTCATTTGTTTCTCCAACTAGTAACTAGTTTTGAATAAGTGCTGTATTTTCATTTAAGTAAGGTCCAAGCAGTGGTATGGCAGTGACCCACTTATATATATTATGCCTAGTCATAATGTGGCTTGCTTCATTTTGACTTACCCTGTTATATGAACGAGTTATTATGATATATTAAACAATGATAAAAAACAAACCATAGCTGAGTGTGATGAGTGAGCCTAGCCCTAGTTAAAGGGCTCTGAAATTTCCTCCCTGACAATCTGAACAGTAGGAAATGTTGGCAAACACTTTCTCAACATACACTTCAGCTGTGTATGTTTAGTTTAAAAGCTACACTGCATGTTATGACTGGACTCACACATTGCAGCAAGCTATGACGTGGTTTGTTTGCCTAATGTTTAGTCAGTTGTGTGAACACAGACACTGTGGTTTCTATAGCATGGGTTTTGGTAAGCATTACTCTGATGTATTTTACAAACTGCACCTTAGTATGATATGTCAATCTATCCGTTAAATATATTATTATAATGTGATGAGAATTAGCCATCTTCTCTTCCTGTACAAAAGGCAATTGCAAGCCCACCCCTGTATGCATGTGTGTGTTTGTGTGTGTTTGTGTGTGTATCTATATACACACACACATATACACATATACACATCAACAAAGAAAATTTTATATTTTTATCCTTTTTTTTCTTGACAATAATCACTCTATAATTTTCCTTTTCCAGTGCCAGACACTGAGATAGTTTCAGAGATGGCCTCACTCTGCATCATTATAATTGAGAATTTTAAAATGCCTTGATAAACTAATGTTATATTTTAAGACTGACATTCTCAAAAACTTTGGTTTAATTAAATGAGAATGTGAATCCTCAAAAAAACCAAGATTATGGCAGGTTACTGCAGATGCTGACTGCAGTCAGGAAATCAGAAGACGCTTAATCCTTGGGAGAAGAGCAATGACAAATCTCGATAAAATAGTTAAGAACAGAGACATCACACTGACAACAAAGGTCCACATAGTTAAAGCAATGGTGTTCCCCGTAGTAACATATGGCTGCGAGAGCTGGACCATAAGGAAGGCTGAGAGAAGGAAGATAGATGCTTTTGAACTGTGGTGTTGGAGGAAAATTCTGAGAGTGCCTTGGACTGCAAGAAGATCAAACCAGTCCATCCTCCAGGAAATAAAGCCAGACTGCTCACTTGAGGGAATGATATTAAAGGCAATACTGAAATACTTTGGCCACATAATGAGAAGACAGGACACCCTGGAGAAGATGCTGATGCTAGGGAGAATGGAGGGCAAAAGGAAGAGGGGCTGACCAAAGGCAAGGTGGATGGATGATATTCTAGAGGTGACGGACTCGTCCCTGGGGGAGCTGGGGGTGTTGACGACCGACAGGAAGCTCTGGCGTGGGCTGGTCCATGAAGTCACGAAGAGTCGGAAGTGACTAAATGAATAAACAACAACAACATAACATACTACAGCTGAAAACCTATCAAATCCAGTTATGGCACCCTGTTCGCCAAAAACAGGTTTATCCTTTTTTTTTAATTGTCCACTGACAGCTAATTGTCAAAATTTACAGTTGTAGATAATTGGATAAGGTGCTAAATTGGCACAGGCAAAAAATGTCAGGAAATGAAGGATGAAAAGAAATGAAATGTAATTTGTGGGATTGCCATAAAATCTCCATAAGAATTGAAAATGAAATACTTACAACAAGTTTATGAAATCTGTTGAAATTATGTCATTAACAACTACAGAGCTGCCTAGGAAAATGCATGCAGGAGAGTAACTACTACTGTGAATAACAGTGAAATGGTTAAACTTCATAAAATGTAAAACTCAAAGAGTTTTGAAATAATTTTAGCAACTTCTTGGGTTGCAGCACCAAACAGGAATGGTGGTGAATTAGTAACCCTTTGTTTTTATTTATAGCAGGTCAGTTAAAATAATAAGTAGACTGGACTGAAAGAAAAAGAGGAACATAACCCAAAAAAGCAGATATACAATTTAACAACCTATTTAGAAGAGAGAGAGGTAGCAGTAGCTACTTGTTGGGAAAAAAAATGCCAACTCCCTACAACATGCTAAACCATGAATAATTTAACTGTGGTATAATAAACTCAATTTTCTGGATTTACAAAACATGCAGAACCAGCCTTACTCCATTATGTTGGGTTGGTCTAACACTCTTGGCTAAAATGTGATTTGCTAGTTTGTAGTTTTGTGGGTTATGTGAACACAGCCACTGAGTGGCAAATTGGGGAATATGTTAGGGGAAGTGGGTCTTTTTGTAGAAGGAAAATCCTTCTAAAATTCTTTCTTCTCCTCTTCACCATCATAACAATGCCAAAATAATGCCATCCATAGTGGGAGAGATGTAAAAACCTGTTCAATGGAGGGTGCGGCACCTTAGTCCAAGCCCTGCTTCTTTAATATGTGTGTCGTACATCCATACAAAAGGGGTGGAGCTTGGATTGCAATCCCGCAACTGTCATCTTGCAGATTTGCAGATCTTTACACAAACACACACACACACACACCCTGCCAATACTTACTTGCTAAACCCAGAATGGAATAAAGACACCTTATGCATGTGAATGAGGACTGAAAGAACAACTTTCATGCATGAACCCAAAGTCAAAGTCAAGCTGGTAGTCAACCTAAATGGAAGCAGACCACTTGCTTTATTTACTTTGGCTATATTAGCAAACATGCTAACCCATTTTTAATATTATCGGTGACAGAATTAGCTTATTCCTGAACCATAAACAATTTTTTTGTACCATAGAAATTTGGAAATCATTTTCAGGTTTCACAGAAGATACAACCTATGAATCTCTAGGGAAAGAACAAATAACTGTGATAAACATAAAACAAGACCCCTAGGGGGGAAAAAACAGTGGGCAATTAAATTACACCCTGCAAGAGGACAAAAATAAATTGTAGTAGCTGTTGATTCCTTGGTACGAGGAACAGAAACTTACATGCTCCAGATGGGCTGGCTTAGAAAGTAGTATGTCTCCTGGGAACATGGATCAGGGATGTAACAGAGTAGCTGCCAAGACTCATCAATCCCACTGACAAATATATTTTCCTACTCATCCATGTGGAGACAGATGATATTGACAGACTATATCACATCACCTCAGACCTTGAAACTCTATGAAGGAAGCTGAAGGGGACCATCAAGCCTCTTAACTGCAGAGCATGATCAGGAAAGAAAATTTCATATGGACTTTCTTTTGAATTAGAGGTTAGAGTACAGAACCTTGCGGTCTGAGATAGAAACTCTCCAACCCTACTTTTTCAGTGAGTTTATTTGGCTTTTGAATTTCTTCTTCGCAGGCTGTTTGCATGATTGAATAAACATCCATTTATTTGGTAAGCCAGCAACAACTTCTCCCATCTGCTGATTGTTTGCCTCCTTCTCTCTCAGCCTCAGCACAATCTCTCACAGAGGCTCACATGGTGTTCTCATCAATCCTTCTAGGTCATGTTGGAAGCCTGGAAAGGGAAGGAACAATACAGCAGGGGAATGGCCAGCTATGATGTCAGCAGCAGATATTTGGTTTCTTGGATATTGAATTGCAAACATGAGATATATGGCATCTCAGCAACAAAGGAGAATATGTTTGTCAGGATGGCTTTGAATCCTGTGGGGATTGGAGACAGAAACCCAGAAGTAAAAACTTTAGTCAATGATTCTATATGCAGGACTATATGATAAAGTAATTAAACTGGGGCTTATTAAATCACTGAATGAAAAATCAACACTGACTCATAAAGTTTATGGTTTTCATTGTCTATATTAATTTTCAGAGAATGGATAACAAGCAAGATAAGCTTGATATTATTACAGGAAGGCAACTAGGATTTAATATGTATAATTGAAATACTGTGGGATTATTCTCATGATTACGATCCAGAAATTGAAGCACCCAAGTTGTTAAATGTAAAAGCAGACAGAGAAAGGGAAGAAAAGTCATATGGTATGTTAATATAAATCTAAGGAAATGAATGTTGTGGTACCATGGGGACCATTTGGGTGAAAATAAAGAAAAGAAGGAATTAAAAGTTGCAGCACTTTTTTTACTATTGACCATCCAGTTATTAAAAGGAGATAGATATTTTCTAAAAATAAACTGCAGATCTTTCCAAGAGGCATACAGTAGTATGGAGCCAAATTTTGTGCTGCATGGACCTTAAGGAAATTTCTAGACTTTTCTTGCTACATTTTTTCTTCAGAGGCTGGAAGATCAACTATTTTCAAAATGAACTTAACTGTAATAGAGAAGACTTAGAATAGTAGAAACTCTGGTGGAAAATGGCTATTTTATTTCTTTAATTAAATTTATTCTGCTTACATAATATTCACGACCACAAAGCAGAATACATAGTATAAAAATTGACTTTAAAAACCAGTATTAAAATATGCTTGCATATATTCATGACAACAAAGCAGAAGACATAATACAAAATTGACTTTAAAAAGCAGTATTATTAAAATCATAACTAAAATCAATGCATTAAAATAAATTACCAATTAAAAGTATATGTGCTGTCGTTTTACTAAATTCAGAAACCATTCAATAGTTTGAAAACCATGCAAAAGACAGGTGAAAGCTGGCCTAGAAAATCTTGGAAATATAACTTATATTTGAGGCTAGTATCTTCCAACATGCCAGCTTTACGCTTAATTCTTTTATATAAAAATATCTTTAAAATCAGGTGGGAGTCTTATATGGCAGGATCCTAAGATGTATCCCCCAGCCACTGATTCTCACAAAAATTAGTCGAACTGATAGCCTTATGAAGATCAATTCATGTGGCTTTTGATTTAATGTAAAAACTAGCATGTGAATCAGATTCACAAAACCCTATAAAAATTCACAAAGGCTTATAAAAAATTTCATTTCAGAAAATCAACAATTATTAAGAGTAAATATTAGAGTGCAATTTATATTGGTCCCAATAGTTTTAAGAGTATCTAAAGATTACATAAATCCTATCTTTAAATTCCGAATCTAAAAGAAAAAGAGGAAAAAATAGAAGACAATTAAAAAAAACAAATATACTACTGATCAGCTGCCTGACAAAACCTATGCCTTAAATTCATTATCACCTCTTGGTATTTTTCCATAGATATTCTTGGTATGCTTTTTCTGAGCAAGTTCACTACTGTTAAGCAATGCTTAAGCACTTGACAGGGAGAACAATTGATTTAAATTGATCTAAATACACTTAATTTTTTTCACCTACACCCTGTGTGACTGTTTTCCTGAGGATTACAACAGCTATAATTGCCATCCCATTTAGATTTGCTGGAAAGCACTCTTTTACTGCAATGAGTCACAGCTAGACTTCATGCAACAAGGCAAGACAACACAAGGTGATGACTAAAAACGTATTAATGCTTATTTTCCTTGAAGTGTGCCAATTTTTTAAAAAGCCAAATAACTAATTTTATGCACATACAACACACAATATCTAACAAAAGTTCTTAAGCAAATTGTATTGTTTTCAGAGAAACAATTCTGCTATTTTTTAAACAATATACTGTAGTTTGCTGATTTATTGGAACTCTAAATTATTCCATTGTAAAATGGTCTATTTAGACATACTAAAATAATATAAAACTGATTTTTAAGAAACTCCTCTAATATTACATTTTTTAAAAACTGCATGCATTTTTAAAAAAGAGGTTCACTTATTTTTCCAATCTGTACATATGATAAATGGACCTAGTATATCATACTAATTAGGATGGGGAAGCAAAATTGTGAGTGGATAAAACACCCACTTCACTGTTAGTTGTATCTAATTGCCCTACTGAGATATCAGAATGAATCCTTTTCTAAATAGGCAAACACGATTAATTATTTTTACACAGGAAAGAACAACAACATTGAAAGCATATTATGAAATGACAAATGTATTGCAGAAAGTTAAAAAGAAAAAGAAAACAATAATACATGTGTAATAATGGCTGCAATCAGCTTGTAGTAATACAAAGAGAAATTTATCTGGAATTAATTTTTATATCATATTCTTCTATAAATGTGGAAACACTCCAAATATAACATAAAACCCAACACAGTCTGTGTTGCTTTCTGACCAATTAAAAGGAAAAGAGGGGGGGGGAATGAAATGAATTATATAGGGCTAGGGAAAGCAGGATTTCTTCCCCAACTCCTTTGGGTGACAGAGCAATCTCACAAAAGATGACTAGAATCAAACTTCAGTTTTAAAAAATAAAAAAGATAATATGTTAACATTCCTGTTTAAGTATTATCATGCAAAAAGATTTAATAGTGGAGGAGATTAACATTATTTAAATCACAAAAAACATCTTAAACAAACTTCCAAAATAAAAAGATAAAGGAAAATATAAGGCTCTGGGTAGACAACAAGATGCTGCTGCTCTGATCCTACCTAGAAGAATCTAGGAAATTCCATGTGACATTAAAACACAATTACTGAACAATACAGGAAAAATAAGTGGCAGAGACCAAGCATTAGAGTTGAAGTTATATATTAAGCAGAATCAATTAAGTATTTACTGCACTTTTCTCCTAGACTTGTTCACTACTCTTTATTTTATTTTATTTTATTATTTATTTTTTCAAATTTATATTAACTGCCCATCTCACAAACAAGCGACTCTGGGCAGTGTACAAAGAGCTAAAAACAATAAATAAATACATAAAAGATGGAGAGATGTTAAAAATAATGGAGTCACTTCACTAGTTTACCTGTTCCCTGGGGTCTCCATAACCAAGTCTTGAGGGACCTCCAGAAGCTCAATAATGACAAGGCCAACTTCTCCTTCTCCTCAGGTGAGGTGAACAGTCCACAATGAAATTTCTGCCACAGCAGAAAAGGCCCGCCGCCTAGGCCCGCCAAACATAGCTCCCTAGGTGACAGAACCCTTGAATGACAAGATGCTTGAAGCTAAGGTTCCCTGCTTGCTTTTTTTTTTTTTTTACTTTTATTCTAGCTTCTCATAAATTACTTTTTATCAGAGGCTCATCAGCAATCTTTCCTAGTTCGGTATCCAACTTTTTGTTTCCTTTCTCCTGCCTGCAGTTTACACCTGGCGAGAGGGGTTGTAAAAGCATATTTTCTTTTGCCAAATACTAAAATAAGTATCTATTCCTCACTGATGTTTATTGGGGAATTCTGCAGTCTGCCTGTCATGCAGCTGACAGATTGGGTACAGTGAAATCAGGCTGGCTTTGCAACAAGGTTACTTGCCAAAGGGTTTTTCTGTGTCTGCAGTTTGCATTGACATTGTCAATTAAATAATTCATTAATTCTCCCTGTCAAATTTGTAAACCCCTCAATCTATTTGTCTGAAATTTGGTAAATGCAGATATGCTGCTAATATATTTTCTTTCTTCACCCCTCCCCCAATACTGTTATATTCTAGCAGTACATTTTTCTTTTTAAAAAAAATAGAACGATGTTGTGAGGGGGGAGGGGGAAAAGAGCATCCCCTGAAGGTGCCTCAAACTCATGACTAAGCGAAAAGCTAGCCACAGGTGGTGAACGGACCCTGAACCTTGAGTGTATGAAACTAAGATGTGGGTGCGTAGATAAGATTGCTTAGGTTAAGAATTTGTAGCTGATTGTGTGTAAGATGGTTTGCCGATAGAACTATGTTTTTGAGTAGAGATAGACTTTGAAACCTCAAAACAAGGATGAGGGAGGATCTGCAGAATCATCCCACAAACCCATAAGTTTAGAAGATATTGCAAAAATGTATGAGATAATGTTGCCTGCTTGGGAAAACAGGAAGATTGTGAGCTGAGCCCTCGAAGGAGGGGGAGGACAGTTAGGGTATAAAGGTTTTGAGCTAGCTTTGTTCTTGGTTCCTTCTTGCACGGGGGAACCCGCCTTTGCAAATGTGTTACAAATAAACTCTTTTCTCTGTATCATCGAACCTTGTGGATTGAAATTCTTTTGGGAGGTTTTTCCCGCTGACAATGTTAATGATTCTCTCTTAAAAAATTCTGCTTCTTTTCTTTAATTCCCTAGAAACATATTGGTCTCACAAATTTCACCCCATTTTATTGATTTTTTTTTTTAAAGCTAGAGTTACTTGTGCTTTCTGATGCTATGAGTTAAATGAAAGAAATCAGATTTTAGAAAAGTCTCTTAAGTCAAAGCAGCTTCTGCTTTGGGCCACACTGAAATAAAAATAGTTTCTCTTTTTTTATAGTAATTTTATTAGAAGTTACAATTAAAAAGATATAAACTAATACAAACTAAAAAAAGAATAAAAATAAAAGTAGAAAGTATAGATATGAAAAAATAGAAAGAAAAATAGAAAAGAAAAAATTAGAATAAAGAAAAGAAATATATAAAGAAATTACTTTCCCCTTCATCACAAGTATAAACAATTTTAGTAACTTATCACCTTCTCTTAAAATACAACAAATGATCTCTTCTTCCCATATCCCATCTCTTATCTATAAACAAATCCTTAAAGCCTTGACATTCAGTCCTGATCAGCAAAAGCCCATTAAAGGTTACCAGAGAGAACATCTCTGTTTTAACTTAGATCATATAAACCAACTTTATATTACTTCCTTTTACTTTTAATAATCTTGATCTTTAGTCCCTTCAGATAATGTCCTAGAACTTGATTTCTTTTTATATATTTATTTATCAAATTTGTCCCTGTCCATCTCCTCCCACTGGAGGGACTCTCATTTTTTCTTTGTCCCTTCTCACAAAATTCTTCAAAACTTTATCCATCTGGACCCTTAGTCTGTTTGTATCTTTCCAAATCAAAGTTCTAATCACCCTTTTGCTGCTTATTCCGAAAGGAAAAAAAAAAGTCCTTAAACTCCTTAAAGTCCTTATTTTGATAAGGATTGAAGGAAACTCACCTGATGCTGTAAAACCTGTTGATCCAAAGGTTCCTAATAGCTGAAAAGCTGTTAACAGGCAATTTCCGAAAGTGATTAGAAAAGGAAGTATGTGAACCCAGTGTCCTTTCAAAAGCCCTAACCATGGTTTGAGCAAAAAGATGATTATTTCCTCATCTCCCAGAGCTCTAAACCTGCTGGAGACTGCTGTCTTGTTGTCTTTTGATGAGGAACAACTGTATGGAGCACTTATGGGCAACCTCAAGTCCTCTTTTTGTCCGGAGGGGAATTATGAAGACCTGGTCTACTCGCTAGCTCTTCATTCCGCCATGGTTGTTGGCTCCTCTTTTAGCAGAGCCAACTTCAGTTCATTACTTCTTCCCCAGAAGTGAAATGAGAATAGTTTCTAATGTTTCAGTTTGGGACCTGAAACAAGCCTTGTGGCCAGTGTATACCTGTGTTCACTTTATTAGATCACCATTGATTTTCAGAAGCCATAACATAAATTAACATTTTAACAGATAACTGTGCAACCGTATGCATTACTAACATGTTTGAACAGGTTTCCAAGGACTTTTCTCCCAAACAGCTTTCTAATACTATATAGAAAATGCTGTTCAAAATGTTCCTAGAAATAAAAGGAAAATCAAGAATCATAAGGGAATTTGAAAAGTCAGCTGAAAATGAATATATTTCCTGAATGGGCTCTCACAGACAAACTTACATGGACAGAAAAATGATATGCAAATCAACTAGCTATCCCAAGCTATTAAGTAGCTACCATCTGCTTAGAACATTGTTTCCATATTAATTTGATATAGTCTGCTTTAAACAATATATTTACACACATATCCCCAAAAGCCACAGGAGTAATAATTTTCCTGTTTGGTAAAAGTAGCAAAAATCTAAAACTTTGAATGCTATATATTTTGTATTGTGGTGATGCAAGATGGTACCAGAATACCTGCAAGACTCCTGATGGTTCCAATAGGACCCCAACATTATTTTAAAAATGAAATGGCCCCAAACCAGTAACATTATGAAATTAGATGAAATTTGAGGATTCTCTTGTGAGTTCTCAAGAGTAAAACTACCAGAATACATTAAATTTAATGTTTTTTTCCCCAAACTTTTGATTATTTTAAACTTATTTTAAATTTTAATGCACCACCTGACAAAATTATCTGAAGGTGTTCAACAGCTGTAAAATCTGTTGGCTCTGGCTTTACTGAGTTAACTCTAGAAACCTTAGCAGATCTTAGAGCTCCACATAGTAGCTTTATTCGTTAACTAATGTGAACTTGCAAGGGGGCTGGGATGTAAGTACAAGCTGGCAATAATTGATTGCAAGATGACAACTGAAAATGAGGTATCATTGTCACCTCACTGTTGGAAGTCAAGGATAGGGGTATGCTAGCTGGTTAAGCAGTTTCAATTGGATACTTGCATGCATTGTCATTGAAGTGAATCTTTCTTTCAAAGCATGAACAAGCCTATTAAATAATATAGTCTCAGTGAATTAGAATGTTTTGTACATAATTGTCCCTTCATTGATTTTTGAAGTGAGAAGTAATTAAAAAAAGTTAAAGAGTATATTATTCACATAGAATTGAGATATACAGTTAGAAATTAGCCATTTCAAACAAAGTAACAGCTGCAATTTTCCATTATTAGCATATTCCTCATCTTACACTGTATACACCATAATATTATGAGAACATTTTTCAGTATTTAGGCATGGTTAGACAGTGCCTAAAAAACCCTTTGCTACATCAATGACAAACCCAAAGTTCTTCAGACTGATATTTAGAAATTGATGCGGACAGTTTACAAACTCCTTGTTTCATTTGTAGATCCAGTATATGGTGTGGGAGATGGAGAATTATGCTAGAAGACTTGCCACACTTTTAAATTCTCAATTTGTTCTCCTGTTTTCAGTACTGAACAGAATATTGGCAAGAGGAGCTTGTGTCTATGTACTGTATGTGTATAATCACAGATCTGAAGGAGGGAAGAGTTTCTCTACCCTACTTTGTGCACTGCATGATTGTCTAGAAGTACTCACAGAGAATTATTTTATGGTCATATAATTAGGCATAGTGTTATGGTTGATAACCTGGAAGTATGTATCACTGAACATAATGTGCCCTTTGCTAAGTAAACATGCATAGGATTATGCTGGGTCCTGCTGAAAAGCTTCAGATATCTATTGGAGTTTAATCAAGCGGCATACAGTAATGAAGGTAAGAGTTCTGTTTTCATTTTGGCAATTAAGCTACAATGGAGAGTGAGGTAAATCTATGGTGAATTAAAAATTAGATGAATTTGTTGTTTATTCGTTTAGTCGCTTCCGACTCTTCGTGACTTCATGGACCAGCCCACGCCAGAGCTTCCTGTCGGTCATCAACACCCCCAGCTCCCCCAGGGACGAGTCCGTCACCTCTAGAATATCATCCATCCATCTTGCCCTTGGTCGACCCCTCTTCCTTTTGCCTTCCACTCTCCCTAGCATCAGCATCTTCTCCAGGGTGTCCTGTCTTCTCATTATGTGGCCAAAGTATTTCAGTTTTGCCTTTAATATCATTCCCTCAAGTGAGCAGTCTGGCTTTATTTCCTGGAGGATGGACTGGTTTGATCTTCTTGCAGTCCAAGGCACTCTCAGAATTTTCCTCCAACACCACAGTTCAAAAGCATCGATCTTCCTTCGCTCAGCCTTCCTTATGGTCCAGCTCTCGCAGCCATATGTTACTACAGGGAACACCATTGCTTTAACTATGCGGGCCTTTGTTGTCAGTGTGATGTCTCTGCTCTTAACTATTTTATCGAGATTTGTCATTGCTCTTCTTCCAAGGATTAAGCGTCTTCTGATTTCCTGACTGCAGTCAGCATCTGCAGTAATCTTTGCACCTAGGAATACAAAGTCTTTCACTGCTTCTACATTTTCTCCCTCTATTTGCCAGTTATCAATCAAGCTGGTTGCCATAATCTTGGTTTTTTTGAGGTTTAGCTGCAAGCCAGCTTTTGCACTTTCTTCTTTCACCTTCATCATAAGGCTCCTCAGTTCCTCTTCACTTTCAGCCATCAAAGTGGTATCATCTGCATATCTGAGATTGTTAATGTTTCTTCCAGCGATTTTAACTCCAGCCTTGGATTCCTCAAGCCCAGCTTGTCGCATGATGTGTTCTGCATACAAGTTGAATAGGTAGGGTGAGAGTATACAGCCCTGCCGTACTCCTTTCCCAATCTTAAACCAGTCTGTTGTTCCGTGGTCTGTTCTTACTGTTGCTACTTGGTCGTTATACAGATTCTTCAGGAGGCATACAAGATGACTTGGTATCCCCATACCACTAAGAACTTGCCACAATTTGTTATGGTCCACACAGTCAAAGGCTTTAGAATAGTCAATAAAACAGAAATAGATGTTTTTCTGAAACTCCCTGGCTTTTTCCATTATCCAGCGGATATTGGCAATTTGGTCTCTAGTTCCTCTGCCTTTTCTAAACCCAGCTTGTACATCTGGCAATTCTCGCTCCATGAACTGCTGAAGTCTACCTTGCAGGATCTTGAGCATTACCTTACTGGCATGTGAAATGAGTGCCACTGTTCGATAGTTTGAACATTCTTTAGTGTTTCCCTTTTTTGGTATGGGGATATAAGTTGATTTTTTCCAGTCTGATGGCCATTCTTGTGTTTTCCAAATTTGCTGGCATATAGCATGCATTACCTTGACAGCATCATCTTGCAAGATTTTGAACAGTTCAGCTGGGATGCCGTCGTCTCCTGTTGCCTTGTTATTAGCAATGCTTCTTAAGGCCCACTCAACCTCACTCTTCAGGATGTCTGGCTCTAGCTCACTGACCACACCGTCAAAGCTATCCCCGATATTGTTATCCTAATGTTTCCAAACAGCCTTAGCAGGAACACAGCACCAAACATTGTAACAAAAATCAAGAAAAATGACACGTGAAACCAGAAAAATGGAATAGCTGATATGAAAAATATAAATGAGAAAGGGTTCTATTGTTCTTTCTTTATTCTTCTAGATTATGATTTATACAGTCTCTCTCTCTCTCACTCTCTCTCTCTCTCTCTTTGCTAGACCCACTATGATTTTTCTGTACTGTTCTCATTTGTCAGTTCTTCTGTTTCAATGATTTAACTGTGGGGCAGTTTTCTCTAACTCAGCTGTGCTTTTCACATGATAAAGGACTGTCCCCTGAATTCTGACCATAGCAAAAAAACCCACCCCTTTCTACATGTATATCACCTTTGGTTCTCAGTGAAGCTTCTTGAACAATCCTTTCCAGTTCTTGATCTAATTCATCCAAGGATGAATGATTTATAATATGTTGTTATAAAGAAATATTCTAGCCATAACAATACATAATTTCCAGATGATTATATTTCTAGAGTTATTTTTAGCAGTTATATTCAGTTGGTGAGCTGCTGAAGGCAATTCTATCTGGACTGCTGTGAGCTACTTTGGGCTTAATGCCATGTCAGAGATGTTAATTCTCCAAGTAACAGCAAAAACCCATGGTTGGGTTTAATGAGAGACTAGGGATTCACACTGTTGTAGAAAGCTCTCTCTTATTTCTAAAGTATAAAATGAAGCAATGTTATCATGTTGTCTAAATGCCTTTCTTCTGAGATTCCCTGAATGTTTGAGTTATAATTATTTGAATTCCTTCATGTGTCTTACGGTGCTCATTACAGAAAAGGACAAACTGAAGAACACAAACTTGCCTGAAGTCTCATGAATCATTGAGCTGAGTTGGGAATGTGATAAAACTCACTTCCACTATACTGCCTCCCCACATGACTGTCAGGTAATTAGACAACTAGGCCATACTATCATGTCTTCCATGCCATTCCTTATCAGTCTGATACAAGATTGCTGGTGTTTCATTTTTCCATTCCTCCCCACAAAACAGGCAAATTAATACATTAATCTGGGATGTGATGGTTAGTGGGGAATGATCCACTTTGCCTTATTTCACTCTCTCTCTCTCTCTCTCTCTCTCACACACACACACACACACAGAGCAGGCTTTCTAAACAAACATCTTTAGGCCAAGCAGCTAATCACTAAAACTCTTGCACGTATTTTTTTTCTTCACAGAAACTATAATCCTAAAGAATCTGAAATCCATCTAGAGTATTTGTATCTAGTGTTACAAGATTTCTTATTGTAAAGTCATCTGCTTTGAGCATAAATTTTAGTGAAAACATGGTATGTTAATTTAATAATAAACAAATCCATTTTTCACACATTTTGCGGCAGCCTTAATCAAGAAAAATTGATAATTCTGAGCTGTCATTTGGAACTCTGTTACAGATAGCATGAAAGGATTTCTACATTACACTAGGAATGGTTCATTTACCTGTCTGCTTGGACCTAGATTTAAAGTTTTAAACTAAAGAATCTTCAAGTTAAACAATGGCAGGCTGGAAATTTACTTCTTTAAAAGTGTAAAAGGTAACCTTTTTTAACTTTAAAAAATTCAGCATGTTTACAGTGCTAGATTCCTTCTAAACATATGTTTCCTATTGTTTCTATTATTACCTGGAATGACCATGTGACTATAGGGTGCCCTAATTCTCAACAAAACTATATGAACAAGAGTATTAAATCATGATGGAAGATGCAACCGAACTGACAGAGTGACTTTTCTCTTGTTTGAGCCTGGTATAGAACATTTATCAGGTTCTAACACCAAGCAGGAAGCCAGACTGAAATAAGTTCAATTAATCAGTTTTCACTGGAGTTGGAGCAGTCACCAATCATTCAAGTACATAATTCAGAAAAGAATAGGTGCCAAAATCTTCTCTGAGCTTTGTCATAGACATATATACTTACAAAGGCATTCTTAGCCTGGCCCCTTCAGGGCACTGAAGTTATTCCCATATATTAAGGAATCTTTGTTTCATAGTACCACTTATTTATTCTTCCCTGATAAACAGGATAAAATTAGATAGTTAATGATTGCACACCAAAAAAATTGTAAACTGTACTTCAGAATCATGTTCAGACTGCAATAAATATTTCACATAAGCATAAGCAAACTGGATAATCTCCAGGAAAATCCTGCATTGTACTACAAAAAAGCCCTCATGACATCCAAAAAGATTGTTTATATTTCATTGTATCTGTTGCTACTACTGTATCATTTGTAATTAACACCCCAAATGACAAAGACCTATAAAATGGGACAGAAATATGTCTAAAGATGTGACAGATAAATAAATGAAATAGGACAGATTTGTACTATCAAAAAATGTGAATGATTATAGAAAAGGATAGAAAGATGTTTCCAAAATAGTCTTGTCTTTTCCTAATATACTATATAATAGAAAGGTAACAAAATTTAAATGTATAATCCATGTGGAATTTAATCAGACTAAAAGAAAGAAAAAATGTAGTCTATTTAATGAACAAAGCCTAGAATAAGGTATTCAGTGTCACAGTAATAAAAGTTTAGTATCTCAGTTTTGCCCACTGGTCATTAATATTGTCATGCAGTCATTAAAAAAAAAACAGGTACCATTGAGTCAAGTTCACTCACAACTACATGGACAAATGCCTACCATTTCCATGTATTCCTGATAGTAAACTATAGCTCTTTCCAAAAACATTTTAGTGTACCCCTCGATCCCATTTATTTACCTTATCTTTCTCTTAAAATTTGCTCAGCAGAGACATTTTTTTGAGTTCATTCATTTGTATCACATTCCCAAAGAATGTGAGTTTCTGTCTGCTGGTCACAAGGGAATTTTTATTTTATCTCAGACTATTTGATTACTTCTTCATGTAGTCCATGATTGAACTATAATTCAAAGGAATCTATTTTTTTTCTCTCACTCTGTCTCAGTGTCCAGTTTTCAGTGCCATAACTACCAGAGAAAAGACCATTGCTTTATCACAAAAATACCATCCATTTTCATGAATTTATCTATCACTGTCTTTCTTCATAGGATCAATCTCTTCTTTATTTCTGCAGCACACTGCCTGTCTTTTATCTAGTCTTGAACCCAAGAAAACAAAACAGTCTACTACTTTCACTATTTCACCATCATCTCTGAGTCCACTAAGCCTGCTTAGGTTGACATTCTCTTTGTTTTCTTAATATTTAACTTTAACCCAGGTTTTTACTGTAGTAATAAGCTCTTCTAAAAGTTCTTTACATTCAGCTACCAAATCTCCAAGTCTCCATTTGTTACTGTTTCAACCTCCAATACTGATTCCAGATGTCATCATTTTATGTCCTCCCCCCCTTTTTTTTTGTGCATTTGAGTCAGCGTGACACCTGGTGACTGCCACAACAAGTCCCTGCAGTTTTCTTGCAAGATTTTGGAGATGGTTTGCCATTGCGTGTTTCCTAGGGTGAAGAGAGAATGACTGGCCCAAGGTCACACAGTTGGCTTTGCACCTAAAGAGGGAATAGAACTCATGATCTCCCAGTTTCTGCCCTGGTGCCTTAATCGCTACACCAGACTCTCCTTTATGTACTACTGTTCTTATAATATTTCCAGTATAAATTATATTAATGTGGGGTCAATGTGTATTGTCATTTCAATCTCTTTCCTGTACCAAATTACTCTGTTTCTTCAAACTCAGTTCTTACATTAGCTCTTGTTCATTACAAATGTTCCATAAATGAATAATCAGGTGTTCTTGCACACGCATTAGCCCTGATATAAAATAAACTTAAATTCTGCTGTCCATTTTAAATCACTGTGAATTAACTTCTAGTATCAAGGGTTACATTTGAATGGAATAACCCCAGGAAATGCCAGGTCTGTAGGCTAGCCTGGGAAGTTTAAAAGAAAAAGAAAAATAGAAGCCAATGAGAACCACTTCCATATTGCTGCCAAGAAAATTGTATGAGCATATCCATATAGTCTAAGGAGTGAAGCTAGATTTGAGGAATCTTTACTTAGTGTCCAAGGAAAATAAGAAAAAACAAAATCTCATTTTCTCCCAATCTTTGATTTGTCTACACAGAGGTAAACATCACTGAATGTAAGTATCTCCCTGTACCCATAGCTATGATCAGATCACATTTTTATTGGGAAAACCTATAGGTACAGTTCAAGGAAAAGTTGGTAAAGGTTGTTTTTTGCGACAACATTTAACTATATGACCGATGAACCTTCCTAAGTAGGTACAGAATTCTTGTTTTAAGTATGGTATCCAATATTCCAAGTAGTTAATCATACCTTTTTTATTAATATGAATTATAAATGCCTTTCTAATACATTTCTGTAAGTTCCATAGATATTTTCTGCTAAGCATGTCCTTTATATAAACCCCTATGGGATGAAGAAATTTGGTTTTGCTTTAATAAATTGTTAATGAGAAGTAATGTTTTCTTCCTCAAATATTTAATTCTGCATTATGGTATTTTTGATGGCAACACACAGGTATTTTTCTCAGTATGTTTCAAAAGTCATTTTGTACTGCTGCACAATATAACTCGTATTATTTTTAATATTGTTTTAAATTATTCAGGACCAAATTGAAGCATCCATTAGAGTTTGAGCAAGGAAAACTTGCTCCTGATTACAAAATATGCAGTGTGATGCATCATTAGTCTTTCAATGCAGAGAATGCATACCTTTCTGAATCTAACATAGGGTATTTAATTAACAAAACTAGATTACTATGAGAGAATTTTCATAATGATTTTACTTTCAATAAAAGTTAATATGCATACTACCCGCAAGAACCCTGTATCCTGTGGGGATATAGATTAAAATTTCCAATGTTTTCTCCCTTCCTTCCAAGACTGAAGGTTGTATCTCAAATTTTATTAAAATCACAGCAGTTATCTTCAGCTCATTCTCGCCAAATACCTATATAATTGTCATTAGGGAATTTTTTTTAATCCTTGGTACTTTAATCAAACTAATAAACAGTTTGGCAATACTCCAATGTTATGGAATTCAGATAATTGCACTAAGAGTCATCTGGAACTGAGTGTTTTTAGAACTATGTAAATAAATAAGAAACAATATTTATTTATTACATTTATTTATAATACTGTTGATGTCATGAGTTCTGATTGTGAGCAGGAGGAGGGCACTATCCATGGGGAAAAACATATGCATAGTTTAGAGACTTTGAGCTGTCATTCAAAGAGACACAGAACAGACCCGCCTTGACTTTTGGGGGTTTATGTGTCTGAGTTTTCCCACACTTCTTCAGATTTGTAGGATTTTCTGTCTGTTGTTGTTTATTCGTTTAGTCACTTCCGACTCTTCATGACTTCATGGACAAGCCCACACCAGAGCTTCCTTTCAGTTGTCAACATCCCCGGCTCCCCCAGGGACGAGTCCGTCACCTCTAGAATATCATCCATCCACCTTGCCCTTGGTCGGCCCCTCTTCCTTTTGCCCTCCACTCTCCCTAGCATCAGCATCTTCTCCAGGGTGTCCTGTCTTCTCATTCTGTGGCCAGAATATTTCAGTTTTGCCTTTAATACCATTCCCTCAAGCGAGCAGTCTGGCTTTATTTCCTGGAGGATGGCCTGGTTTGATCTTCTTGCAGTCCAAGGCACTCTCAGAATTTCCCTCCAACACCACAGTTCAAAAGCATCTATCTTCCTTCTCTCAGCCTTCCTTATAGTCCAGCTCTCGCAGCCATATGTTCCTAAAGGGAACACCATTGCTTTAACTATGAGGACCTTTGTTGTCAGTGTGATGTCTCTGCTCTTAACTATTTTATCGAGATTTGTCATTGCTCTTCTCCCAAGGATTAAGCGTCTTCTGATTTCCTGACTACAGTCAGCATCTGCAGTGACCTTCGCACCTAGAAATACAAAGTCTTTCACTGCTTCTACATTTTCTCCCTATATTTGCCAGTTATCAATCAAGCTGGTTGCCATAATCTTGGGTTTTTTGAGGTTTAGCTGCAAGCCAGCTTTTGCACTTTCTTCTTTCACCTTCATCATAAGGCTCCTCAGTTCCTCTTCACTTTCAGCCATCAAAGTGGTATCATCTGCCTATCTGAGATTGTTAATGTTTCTTCCAGCGATTTTAACTCCAGCCTTGGATTGCTCAAGCCCAGCATGTCGCATGATGTGTTCTGCATACAAGTTGAATAGGTAGGGTGAGAGTATACAGCCCTGCCGTACTCCTTTCCCAATCTTAAACCAGTCCGTTGTTCCGTGGTCTGTTCTTACTGTTGCTACTTGGTCGTTATACAGATTCTTCAGGAAGCAGACAAGATGACTTGGTATCCCCATACCGCTAAGAACTTGCCACAATTTGTTATGGTCCACACAGTCAAAGGCTTTTGAATAGTCAATAAAACAGAAATAGATGTTTTTCTGAAACTCCCTGGGTTTTTCCATTATCCAGCAGATATTGGCAATTTGGTCCCTAGTTCCTCTGCCTTTTCTAAACCCAGCTTGTACATCTGGCAATTCTCGCTCCATGAATTGCTGAAGTCTACCTTGCAGAATCTTGAGCATTACCTCACTGGCATGTGAAATGAGTGCCACTGTTCGATAGTTTGAACATTCTTTAGTGTTTCCCTTTTTTGGTATGGGGATATAAGTTGATTTTTTCCATTCGGATGGCCATTCTTGTGTTTTCCAAATTTGCTGGCATATAGCATGCATTACCTTGACAGCATCATCTTGCAAGATTTTGAACAGTTCAGCTGGGATGCCGTTGTCTCCTGCTGCCTTGTCATTATGCTTCTTAAGGCCCATTCAACCTCACTCTTCAGGATGTCTGGCTCTAGCTCACTGACCACACCATCAAAGCTATCCCTGATATTGTTATCCTTCCTATGCAGGTCTTCCATATATTCTTGCCACCTTTTCTTGATCTCTTCTTCTTCTGATAGATCCTTGCCATCTTTGTTTTTGATCATACCCATTTTTCCTGTAATTTACCTCTGATGTTTCTGATTTTCTGGAAGAGGTCTCTTGTCCTTCCTATTCTATTGTCTTCTTCCACTTCTGCACATTGCTTGTTTAAAAATAATTCCTTATCTCTTCTGGCTAACCTCTGGAATTTTGCATTTAATTGGGCATATCTCCCCTATCACTGTTGCCTTTTGCTTTCCTTCTTTCTTGGGCTACTTCTAGTGTCTCAGCAGACAGCCATTTTGCCTTCTTGGTTTTCTCTCTCTTTGGGATGTATTTTGTTGCCGCCTCCTGAACAATGTTGCGAACTTCTGTCCATAGTTCTTCCAGGACCCTATCTACTAAGTCCAGTCCCTTAAATCTATTCTTCACCTCCACTGCATATTCCTTAGGAATATTAGTGAGCTCATATCTTGCTGATCTGTGGGTCTTCTCTAATCTCTTTAGTCTGATCCTAAATTGTGCAATAAGAAGTTCATGACCGGAACTACAGTCAGCTTCAGGTCTTGTTTTTAGCGACTGTATAGATGTCCACCCTTCAGCAAAGGATCGTTACCTTGTCGTGGTGCTGGAGCTTGAGCACCTCAATGATGCCATGAGCTAAACCGTGAAGGGCCACCCAAGACGGGAAGGTCATGACAGAGAGGTCAGACTAAATGCGATCCCTGGGGAAGGTAATGGCAACCCACCCCAGTATTCTTGCCGTGAAAACGAAATGGATCAGTACAACCAGAGGTATGTTGGTATACCATCGGAAGATGAGACCCCCAGGTCGGAAGATGGTCAAAATGCTACTGGGGAGGAACAGAGGATGAGTTCAACTAGCCCCAGATGTGATGACACAGCTAGCTCAAATCCGAAAGGACAGCTAGCGGCTGACGGTGCTGGTGGTGAATGGCAAATCCGATGTTCTAAGGATCAACACACCATTGGAACTTGGAATGTAAGATCTATGAGCCAGGGCAAAATGGATGTGCTTATTGGTGAGATGTCAAGACTAAAGATAGACATTCTGGGCGTCAGTGAACTGAAATGGACTGGAATGGGCCACTTCACATCAGATGACCACCAGATCTACTACTGTGGACAAGAGGACCACAGAAGAAATGGAGTAGCCTTCATAATTAAGAGTAAAGTGGCTAAAGCAGTGCTTGGATACAATGCCAAAAACGATAGAATGATCTCAATTCGAATTCAGGGCAAGCCATCTAACATCACAGTGATCCAAATATACGCCCCAACCACAGATGCTGAAGAAGCTGAAGTAGAGCAGTTCTATGAGGATCTGCAGCACCTACTGGACAACACACCTAAAAGAGATATTATTTTCATCACGGGAGACTGGAATGCTAAGGTGGGCAGCCAAATGACACCTGGAATTACAGGTAAGCATGGCCTGGGTGAACAAAACAAAAAAGGACATAGGCTGATAGAATTTTGCCAAGACAACTCACTCTGCATAACAAACACTCTCTTCCAACAACCTAAGAAACAGCTTTATACATGGACTTCCCCAGATGCAAAACACCGACACCAGATTGACTACATCCTTTGCAGCCAAAGGTGGTGGACAACTATACAGTCGGTAAAAACAAGACCTGGAGCTGACTGTAGTTCCGATCATGAACTTCTTCTTGCACAATTTAGGATCAGACTAAAGAGATTAGGGAAGACCCACAGATCAGCTAGATAGGAGCTCACTAATATTCCTAAGGAATATGCAGTGGAGGTGAAGCATAGATTTAAGGGACTGGACTTAGTAGATAGGGTCCCGGAAGAACTATGGACAGAGGTTCACAACATTGTTCAGGAGGCGGCAACAAGATACATCCCAAAGAAAGAGAAAACCAAGAAGGCAAAATGGCTGTGTCCTGAGAAGCTAAAAGGAGCCCAAGAAAGAAGGAAAGCAAAAGGCAACAGTGATAGGGGGAGATATGGCCAATTAAATGCAAAATTCCAGAGGTTAGCCAGAAGAGATAAGGAATTATTTTTAAACAAGCAATGCGCAGAAGTGGAAGACGACAATAGAATAGGAAGGACAAGAGACCTCTTCCAGAAAATTAGAATCATCGGAGGTAAATTCCAGGCAAAAATGGGTATGATCAAAAACAAAGATGGCAAGGACCTAACAGAAGAAGAAGAGATCAAGAAAAGATGGCAAGAATATACGGAAGACCTGTATAGGAAGGATAACAGCATCAGGGATAGCTCTGACAGTGTGGTTGGGGAGCTAGAGCCAGACATCCTGAAGAGTGAGGTTGAATGGGCCTTAAGAAGCATTGCTGATAACAAGGAAGCAGGAGACAACGGCATCCCAGCTGAACTGTTCAAAATCTTGCAAGATGATGCTGTCAAGGTAATGCATGCTATATGCCAGCAGATTTGGAAAACACAAGAATGGCCATCAGATTGGAAAAAATCAACTTATATCCATATACCAAAAAAGGGAAACACTAAAGAATGTTCAAACTATCGAACAGTGGCACTCATTTCACATGCCAGTAAGGTAATGCTCAAGATCCTGCAAGGCAGACTTCAGCAATTCATGGAGCGAGAATTGCCAGATGTACAAGCTGGGTTTAGAAAAGGCAGAGGAACTAGGACCAAATTGCCAATATCTGCTGGATAATGGAAAAACCCAGGGAGTTTCAGAAAAACATCTATTTCTGTTTTATTGACTATTCTAAAGCCTTTGACTGTGTGGACCATAACAAATTGTGGCAAGTTCTTAGTGGAATGGGGATACCAAGTCATCTTGTCTGCCTCCTGAGGAATCTGTATAACGACCAAGTAGCAACAGTAAGAACAGACCACGGAACAATGGACTGGTTTAAGATTGGGAAAGGAGTATGGCAGGGCTGTATACTCTCACCTTACCTATTCAACTTGTACGCAGAACACATCATGCGACAAGCTGGGCTTGAGCAATCCAAGGCTGGAGTTAAAATCGCTGGAAGAAACATTAACAATCTCAGATATTCAGATGATACCACTTTGATGGCTGAAAGCGAAGAGGAACTGAGGAACCTTATGGTGAAGGTGAAAGAAGAAAGTGCAGAAGCTGGCTTGCAGCTAAACCTCAAAAAAACCTTGACTATGGCAACCAGCTTGATTGATAACTGGCAAATATAGGGAGAAAATGTAGAAGCAGTGAAAGACTTTGTATTTCTAGGTGCGAAGGTCACTGCAGATGCTGACTGCAGTCAGGAAATCAGAAGACGCTTAATCCTAGGGAGAAGAGCAATGACAAATCTCGATAATATAGTTAAGAGCAGAGACATCACACTGACAACAAAGGTCTGCATAGTTAAACAATGGTATTCCTAGTAGTAACATATGGCTGCGAGAGCTGGACTATAAGGAAGGCTGAGAGAAGGCAGATAGATGCTTTGGAACTGTGGTGTTGGAGGAAAATTCTGAGAGTGCCTTGGACTGCAAGAAGATCAAACCAGTCTATCCTCCAGGAAATAAAGCCAGACTGCTCACTTGAGGGAATGATATCAAAGGCAAAACTGAAATACTTTGGCCACATAATGAGAAGACAGGACACCCTGGAGAAGATGCTGATGCTAGGGAGAGTGGAGGGCAAAAGGAAGAGGGGCCGACCAAGGGCAAGGTGGATGGATGATATTCTAGAGGTGACGGATTCGTCCCTGGGGAAGCTGGGGGTGTTGACGACCGACAGGAAGCTCTGACGTGGGCTGGTCCATGAAGTCACGAAGAGTCGGAAGCGACTAAATGCATAAACAACAACAACATAGATGTGCACCACCTTTGGCTGCAAAGGATGTAGTCAATCTGATTTCGGTGTTGTCCATCTGGTGAAGTCCATATATAAAGCCATCTCTTAGGTTGTTGGAAGAGAGTGTTTGTTATGCAGAGTGAGTTGTCTTGGCAAAATTCTATCAGCCTATGTCCTGCTTTGTTTTGTTCTCCCAGGCCATGCTTACCTGTAATTCCAGGTGTCATTTGACTGCCCACCTTAGCATTCCAGTCTCCCGTGATGAAAATAACATCTCTTTTAGGCATGTTGTCCAGTAGGTGCTGCAGATTCTCATAGAACTGCTCTACTTCAGTTTCTTCAGCATCTGTGGTTGGGGCGTATATTTGGATCACTGTGATGTTAGATGGCTTGCCCTGAATTCCAATTGAGATCATTCTGTCATTTTTTTGGATTGTATCCAAGCACTCCTTTAGCCACTTTACTCTTAATTATGAAGGCTACTCCATTTCTTCTGTGGTCCTCTTGTCCACAGTAGTAGATCTGGTGGTCATCTGATGTGAAGTGGCCCATTCCAGTCCATTTCAGTTCACTGACGCCCAAAATGTCTATCTTTAATCTTGACATCTCACCAATAACTACATCCAATTTGCCCTGGCTCATAGATCTTACATTCCAGGTTCCAATGGTGTGTTGATCCTTAGAACATCGGATTCGCCATACCACCAGCTCCGTCGGCCACTAGCCATCCTTTCGGCTTTGAGCTAGCTGTGTTATCATGTCTGGGGCTAGTTGAACTCATCCTCTGTTCCTCTCCAGTAGCATTTTGACCATCTTCCGACCTGGGGGTCTCATCTTCCGATGGTATACCGACATATCTCTGGTTGTACTGATCCATTTAGTTTTCGCGGCAAGAATACTGGGGTGGGTTGCCATTACCTTCCCCAGGGATCGCATTTAGTCTGACCTCTCTGTCATGACCTTCCCGTCTTGGGTGGCCCTTCATGTTTAGCTCATGGCATCATTGAGGTGCTCTAGCTCCAGCACCATGACAAGGTAACGATCCTTTGCTGAAGTTTTCTGTCTACTATAGCAATAATAAAGCACTAGAGACTTCTTCCTCGTCTTCGCGTGGTTCTTGCTTAGTCAGGAGAATCCAATTCCCAATAATCACAAGATCATGATTTAAATTAAATAAATTCAATATTCAGACCTATGGATGTGAATGGATATTTTCCTTTTATAAGGCATTGATCTCAAGCAGCCCTGTCTTCCATAGGACAGGGGCTGCTTAATTTAGGACTGCATATAAATCAGCTCTAGAGATTGCCCTGATTAAAGAAGAAGTAGAGCAGCTGGAACTACCTTATACGACACCCAGATTCCAGGAAGAATTAGTCCCAAAATTAAAAGCCTTATCAATATTCCGGATATTTTACTGACATTAACATGTACTTACTTTCACCTACTATTTTTATGAGATGTATTTAATACTGTAGTTGTATAAAATCTGCTATAAGGAGTTACTAACATGAATACGTATCTATAACTAACATAGGCTTTCCTAGAAAACTCTTTTAATACACACTAAGACCATTTTTAATCTTAGTTCTTTTATCTCCTATTAAATGTAAACTAAATAGTTCCATGACTACTTAAAACTATAACCCAGTTCTGACAAGTTTTTTCTAGCATTGTTTTTCCCATTTTTGTGCCCTGCTATCTACAAAACAATTTAACAAGGAATTGCTGCTGTTTTCTTGATGTGAGAAAAATTTGCAAATAGTTAGACAGCAATGAAAGCCCCAAATCCTTTCCTAGAAATATTACGTTATTTTAAAAGAAAAAAAAAAGAACAACTTTCATTTCCCCAAGACTGCATACTCCATAAATCAGAAGTGGTTCATATCTGCTGTTAAAGAGATTAAAAGATTGGAGTTGTTTATTTTAGAACAGAGATTAAAATGTGATCAAAACTGTATTTTAAAAAAAAGAAAGAAGAGTGTTGAGAAAACATATAGGGAATCCACTTCTCATTCCAGAAGAAAAAACAGGGGAAATGAAAAACTGATAAAAAGAAAATTGCATTTCCATATACACTGCAAGTGGGTTATGGAAGTCACACTGTAGAGACTAGATATATGGGAAGATTAACAAAAGAACTGGACATCTATGGCTAATGATGGGAATGGTGTGTTTGCAGAGACTGTATTAAGGATGTATCTAATGTAAAACAAGATACTTCTATACAAACCTCATTTCTAAATAGGTTGAGGCTTTTTCTACTATCACTTTCAAACTCATATTTCTAAGGGGTAAGGTGTATAGATATAAGGACAGAGATATACTGTCCTTCAAACTTTAGAATGGGCTGAGACTTCCTGAGAATTTGCAGAAAAATCTACCTTAAACTTTAGCCATAATTATCTAAACTTGAGAGATCTTCATGGACATAAATTCTATATCCCCCTTTTCCTGATCTCCAAATTTACCAACAGAACTAAATAGAAAGTAGATGTGGATTTACTGATAGATGTATAGGTAATAAGTAGCAGATTTGCATTCTGATTTCCACTGAAAAAATAATAGCAAATATAAAATGATTCTCCAACACTGCCACTCCAAACTATCCTACTGAAATGATAAAAAGTTTGGGTAAACTTGTGTTTGGATTTTAATATAAAAAGCTGTAAACTCCATTCAGTTCTGGTATTAAAAATTTATCCCAAGAAATAGTAGCTAATGAAAAGTGGAAATAAGATGCACCCTATTGATTTTTAAGATTAGCTGACAGCTTTACTATATTAAATAATAAATGGAAAATAAAACTGTTAAATGCCAAGCCATGATTATAGTATAACCAAAGTAAATGATTAAAATAAATTAAGTTAGTATTAAAAAGTAATATTTAAATCCTGTTAGTGAAAATGATTAAAATTCAACATGACCTTGTTGTGGCACTTGCCTTTTGGAACATCATCCCCAGGAGAGTAGATTGGCCCTGACCCTACTAGCTTTTTGTAAGGCCTTCAAGACATGGTTCTGCTACTAGGCTTGGGGATCCAGATGTCTGGAAGAGTTTGAGCAGAGCTTATATTGATTGTTGTTGGGTTTTGATAATTATATTTATATGGTTTTATATGGTTTTTTGTTCTTCTATATAGCTTTTAAATTGCTATCAGCTGCCCAAAGTCATGGATTTGAGATAGGTGGCCATATAAATTGAAATAATAAATATGCAGTTGACAGAATTGAGAATTGCAGACCATTTCTTCCCACCACATATTTATGCCAAGATGGCAACAGATTCAGCTGATTTATTTCCCTCTCTTCAACTATAAATGTAATTTTACTTTCATCTAGATGAGACACTTCCATGCAAGGTGTATGGTAAATATTTTCAAAACAAGCTATGTTTTAATGAGACAGACTTGGATTTGATGATAAATAATATTTAAATTATGAACAAGCATCTGAATTAAAGCAGTGGATTAATACCTTTAATTAAATATTATATATGCACTGAAATTTAATCAGAACCAGGTGGTGTCCAATTATTGTTGATCTATGGCATTCTTTTTTGATCAGATATATTTCTGGTACCAACAAATCAAGATTATATGGTAAACATAATTAATCTTGATGACAATAAAAAGGAATAAAGCATAATTTTTGAGGTTATCATTACTCAGGTTTTTTTCTTTCCACCTCTCCCTTTATTAATTAAAATTAATTGTAATAAGAGTAATTTAATTTGAATTGGTAAGATAATTTAAATTAATATTAAAAAGTCTAAGAGTTGGCAGTGACCAAAAGAAGCCATGCTATAACAGTTACATAACACAAAAACATTGGATTGAGTAAGCAGTTTGACATAATTAAATAAGGTTTATCTAAGTAAGGCACTTTTCTTATTTTTTAACACATTTCCCCTATGAAAAGTGATATAAAAGGTTTACTATGTTCAAATTCACAGAAAAATTCAGGTAGTAAGTTTTGGAAGCAATTTTTCTATATGCATTTGTTACACTATTTGTGAACATGAAAACAACATTCAGACTTTAAAAAAAAAACAGCAACTTGGTGCCCAAATATGGAAACATAATGGAAAGCAAAACAAACTTCCTGTATCTGTCAATCCTCATAAGTGTTAATGGATGGTAGCCATAGGTTGCCAGCAAAACTCAGAAACATTAAAGGATAAGGAAACTATGCCATGGTTGGGCGGGCCATCTACTGCCTTGAACGGATACTTTAACTGACAGCTTTTCCAAAATATTATTCTACTGCAGTAGCAAAATTTACTTTGATGTTTAAAAGCTGAAAGTGGTCATAAGATGTCACTGAAATCAATACAGTTGAAAAGAGTATTGCAAAGATTTTTAGACTATTTACTAATTTTCCTTACAGTTATGCCAGAAAAAGAGATGAATAGCCAGAAGTAAGGATTTGTATTCAAGCATCAAATAAAAGGAATGAGTTTATGATCAAATAAGCATTCAGAAAGCAAATGAACATATATATTAGGAAAGATAGATTGTATTGGATGAAATGGAACTTACTGCCAAATACTTCTACATCTGCACTAGCAAACATTTATTCACATGAATGTATTCTTCTAAAAGAAAACATTGTGCATATGTGCAGAGATGCTCATTCATATGGGGAATTGAATTTGTTTTGATATATATATTTTAAGTGAATTATTTGTTATCTGCTTCTCAAATTAACTTATGGGTCAGAACATAGATATCTTTGCAATTAAAATGTATGTAAAATGTACCAATATCTCTATAAAATGTATATCTTTAGGATGAATTGCCCTCTAGTTAGATGCAGAAAATCAATGTATCAACTGAATGAATAAATTAAAATGCATATTTTGTGGAGAAATATTTAAAATGTGATTTTCATTTATTTGTCCTTTAAATATTTAAAAGTGACAAAGACTGAAATACAGTATACTGATGTGTACACTCCTTATTCTGTCTATTCCATGCATTTCTATTTCTGTCTTTAAGATAAAATAGCAGTTTTCTCCATTCATCACTTGGTTTTAGAATGGAATGAACACATGAGATGGAAGAGTAAATACAGATATTTAAGCCTTGGCCCCCATTTCACTATGCTTCCCATCTTCCACATCTTAAAAGATCCTTTCTAGGTTTCTGTATTAGAGTGTGCACACATACAGATATAAAAGGCTCCTTTTTCAGAATATTTGCTCTTAATGCATGAAGAGGTAGAGATAGTGAGCTTACCTTTACTCTCCCTTGCACATGTTCATTCTTCCTTTAAAGCAGAAAGCATGAGTAAAATGTTTATAAGTTAGTATCATGCACTCATAGTACACATTTTTAAAAAACCACTAGGGCTAAACTTCTATACCCACATAGTGCCAAACTACATGTGATGTACCACAAGGAAGTATATTTTATTTTTTAAATGAAATTGCAGGTGTCTGAAGTAGATTTATTAGGACTATAGGGTGCTGGGAACAAAGATTCAAGCTGGTCCTGCCTAGCTATGATTTTGATAAAAATCTTCTAATGGCTGAGAGGCTTAAAAAAACCTTATTTTGGGGTCAAGATCTCATGCCATTAAATTTACTAGGATTACTTCTGAGCAGCCACACATGAGATTATGGAATGCTCCATGGAGAGCATTCCATTGTTGGCACAGAGGGAAAATATAGGAAATTTCTTAGCCTATGGTTTTCTGAAGGGAGCTTCAATTACCTTCCAGGATTGGGAATAATATAAATTCTAATGCAGTCTTGACATATATTTCCAGTTCCTTCCTTTTATCTGCTCTGAGTCAACAAATGAGTGGACAGAAATGTGGTGTCTAATTACTGCTGTTTCTGGGGAACTCTGCAGTTGGGAGAAGATTAAATAAAAGGATCAAAAGTACATAACTTTTTAAAAGCCCTGCCTCTATTGTATTAACAGACTTTATTTCAATATTCTTTAATATATTTATGGTCTAAAGAAAAGGTAAAAGAAAGATAGCATCTTGACACAGGACAAACTCATTCCTTCCCATCAATTTTCTTCTTGTGAGCACTTTAGAAGCTACACTCTGTAAGGGATTTAGCTTAGTTTACCATATTCTTGACAAATCTATTTTAGCAACCTTTTCTCTGATAGTTTTATATTTTGACCTTTTCAGTCCTTTAATTATAGCTTCTGTACATCTGAGGCAATAATTTAGAGATATGCTTCTTTCCTTTACATGAAAGGCACTTTTCACAAACTGAAAGCAGACTTTGCCTAGCAGGGAGGCGTTATCATTCATGTCAGTGTCTTCCCTGAATATTCCTGGATGATTAAAAGAAGCAGCACTATTCTTTCAGCTGACGTTCTGTAAAACCAAATTATTAATCATGACTCCACCATAATACACAAAGTATCTTTCAAGCCTGCTAGCACTTTAGAAATGAATTAATTCTTTACTGAAGCCACTGTCTTGCTCTGTGGAGGCTGTTTTTGTCAGTTTCTTCAGAATGACACTAAATTAAGTTGCAATGACGGTTACTGTAAATCACAGTCTAATTTACTTGTCACTGTGTTGTGACACTTGGTTAAAAATGATTTTTAATTGCATCTATAAATTATGCATTAGCAATTCCTCATGGCAACCCTAATACTACATCAGAATATTCTGGTTTTGGAGGGCAGAGGGTGGAGGGTAGAGAGATTGAATTATAGCCACAACTTCAAGCTGAGATTTGAATATTTAAGATGTACGTGGGGAAGACAGGCATTTCATTTCTAACCACATGGTGCTTTTTCTTGAATGGAAATTTGGTAAAAGATACACTCAAGCAACCTAAATCAAGCAACCTGGAACACTGTAACCATTTAATGGGCCATGTTGCTTGTGTTTTCTTGAGACTTGGGGAGCTAAGTTTTTCTTGATTCTCAGATTCTATTTAAGTGGGATAGGGCCAATCCCATTAAACCTTTTGGATGGACAGTTTTCATAAAATCAGTTTTTGAAGAGCAGATTCTATTTTCTTAACAGGTAACAATACTGACTGATATCTAATATTAATGCCAGAGAAACTTACTTTTGCATGCTCAGAAATAATGACACTTCCCAGACTGGGAACTAGGGGTAGCCAGGGAAGTTTCAAATGAAGATGTATAAAAGCAAAGCAAAGGCAACAGCAACAACAAACCAGCAGTAGCATTTTTTCAACCATGTTTCAGTTCACCTTTTGCAAATCCAAACATCCCTCTCTCCTGCTAATTTCCCATATTACCCATGATCCAGAAATGGATCTGTTAATGCAGGGCAGAAGTACTTTCTGAGTACTTTCTGTTTTCACTACTTAGAACTCTGTATGTCAGTACCAGCATTTCAAATACAAAAAGTGCAAAAAAGGTCACTGTCTGAAAATTGTTATAATTTGTTCCATTTACCAGAGTTCAGTCTATAATCTAGCTAACATATGTTTTTATCATAGAACTTTAGAGTTTAGATTAGTTCAGACACTGTGTTTGGGATCGCTGCCTTCTGACAGCAGTACACAAATTTAAGAACAGTTTACAATCTGATATTAACTTTTTTTGTCACAACACAATCAGTTGTTCTGTTATACTGTCCATCCAATTATAAAGCACTGTTTCTGATAATGCTCCAATTGAGGCTGTCGTATATAAAAAAAAATGGGTCATTAAAAAAAGTACCAACATTTCTGTGATTTTTCTGGGCAGAAGTTTCTGCCATTCATCTTTTTTTCCCATTCACCTTTCTGTTTGGAAGTACAACTCCAGGCCAGATGCATTCAGATTGAATGTTCATGAATAGAATGTTCATATATAGAATATTTTTAGGTGACATAAATGATTCAATCTTATTTCATAATTTACTGATCTGAGTTATAAATCCAACATTGTAAACTTAGATGAAAGTTCCTTAATATTATGAGACTGGAATATATTTTAATATTTTTGAAAACATTATCATTTTTTCAGCTGATGTTCAGAAAAGAAAAACTGGCAGCTGTTTTTTGCTTGTTGAGTACCCAGAAAGAATCAGTCCCTAAGAAGTAGGAGTATGGTTAGTTTATAGATACTAGGTGTTTTGTTCCATTTTTGCTGAAATATTGTCATGAGCCTTCTTCTTCTTCCCATCCACATTTCAGATTGGCCATGTTGGTTGGTCTGTAGTCTGATCCAAAAATGCATCCTGATTTCAGAAAACACACATACACACACACACACACACTTTCACAGAATTTGGAATACATCACCATCATCTGCTGTATAGATAGTAAAATCCTATAGAAGTTAAAAGCAATCAAAATATCTCCATCTATATTTTAAAAATGACTGTATAAGATAAGTAAATAATACATATTTCTTCCCTATCATGAAATTTATAACAATGTAATTATTTATATCTCGCCTATATTCTTCTGACATATATTCCTTTATAACACACATATATTCCTCAGGACATATGTTTTAGAAAAAAATCTTCTGCTCATACTATCAGAGAAATAAAACCAGAAAAGTTGTCAAGAAAGAACAATTTCTTCTTAAAATCTTTTTATTAAAAAGAGTAACAATTATATCTGTATGTGGAGCACACCTCCATCAGAGTCATTTGCCACAAGATTTTGTGTTAAATAATAGCACAATAATAGCTCACACAATCAGTCCCTCAACAGGGTGACTTTGAGGCTAAAGCTTCTATGGTACAAATCAGATAAAGCCTATTTTATGTTAGGAGCTAGCTATGTGTCCTATAGTTTTTTGCTGCTCAATCACCAAAATAAAATGACCAACTGACCTATAGCTTTACTGGTCTAGGCTTCTGAGAAAGAAGGTGGGCTTGCTATGTTTCCAATGCAAATGGACACTTGGAAAGTTAGATTTCATACTGACTCCTCCCACAAATCCTTAGCCAGGATGTTCATGGCCAGATATTTCTTGGACTAATTTTCATTAGTCTCAATCCATCTTGGTCAATAGCAAAAAATAAAAAAAGGGGAGGGGGGAGGGGGATGGTAGTCCAAACCATATGATAGATTCCAGGTTAGCTACCACTGCCTTGTGGTTTTTCTTTAAATCCTTGTAAACCTCAGTGGAAGTTTCTAAAATTTCTATAATCGGTGGAGCATATGCATTTCTATAATTATTTTAAAAGATGTTGCTACTGCTCCTTCTTATTTAAAAAAAGGGCACCTACATTTTACTATAGGGCCTGCAAAGTCTCTCATTTCTCAGTGAGAGAACATTATGGATCTAGCATATGCATTTGTACACCTGAAGTAAAAACAGCATGCTTCTTTTTGGAAATGGGAAATCACTACATACCCTATAATGGCTCAGGATGCTCTGATACTACTACCCTGAGTAGTTAGGTAGGAATGATTTCTACTGCACAGGAATAGACAGAATTTTCTACAGATTTTATTACAAAGCAAAATAAAGCTTGGAACTCACTTAAGTGCCTAAACCAGAGGACTCCTTTGTTCCACACTCTTGGCCAGCATGGCTTTTCTCACAGGAAGGGCAAAGCCTAGCCTTGGTTGATTTTCCAATGTCCTTACACCTGGTTTGAAACCACTCAGCAATTTAGATTAAAAAGTGTTTAAGTCTGGTACTTTAAAATAGTATCTCAGTTTGGTTTACACTGGAAACATATTGCATATAATTTGTAGCATAAATGTCATCCATCTTTGTCTTCCTCCTCCTAATTTTTTCCTCTGGATTCCAAACCATTGTTACATAAAGAATTCACAGAAACTTGAAATCTTGTACACTAAAGTTAACATGTAACTTTGCCTAAATGAAGTAGTACCTTAGTAGGGATGTTTATATCCCCCTCATAACCAACATGGCTGGTTTGTTTTTTAAAATCTGTGCATTATCTTTTCTCAGCTCTGTAATGACATCATTTTGTTTGTTCATAATCTTGAAAATAAAGGAACATCAAAGAATTATTTGTAGCTATATAACAACCATCAGAACAACTGAATTAGCAAAATCTCAAAATAGATCTAAAGGGACTGAGACAGTGATTTTTGTTCCCATTAAAACTTAAAACATAAAAAAGCTAAGGTAGAACAAAGAACCATCTCGCTGACTCATATTTGCTCCAAGGAAAAGGGTATAATGCTCAGAGAGGAACAATGAATCAAAGAAGCTAAAATAGGATTCAACAACCATACCAATCCAGAGGGAGCTAGTAAGGCAAGAATTGCAGCAGATCAGCAAAAAGCAAAGTTCATAAAAACAGGTTATCATTCAAAATAAGGGGTAATTTCTAAAACAGAGAAAGAAAGGGGAAATTGTAATCTATAGCACAAACCTGAGAAAAATCAAAGCTGGATAGAAAGACACATGTTTCTCTTTGACAACTGCAGTCCCACTATAATGACCAAAGAATGAACGTTAAGAGGAAAGACAAAAACAAATATGACACATTGGGCTCAGTTCACTCAGGAAGTACTTTGGGGCAATCTTGGTTAAAATAAAAAGGAAACTGCCTATAAACTGATAGCTGTTGTGCCGTTTTCACCAACTTTCTTGAGTGCCAGCCCTCGCAAATTGAATTCTACAAAGGCTGGATAATATACATGCAGTAATATATTAATAGCTATTGTCACTGTTAATATGTCTAGTTTAAAGTTTATATTAGATAAAGTAGCAAGAACAAGGAAGAAGGATGAACAATTTGTTCATGAAAAAAGAAAAGTTAATCTTTGTAATGGTTTTCTACTTCTATCTGAAATCCTTTGAATTGCACAGTTACAGTTAATAGGGTGTTCCTTGATTTTCCCTAAATCCCAGAACAGTTTTATTAATAGTTTGTTTTTATATTCATAACAATATGGATGCTTTTGACAGTTTCAAGCAGATGAAGCATGAAAGAATTTAGTTATTCTAAATATGATCAGCTTTGGGCAGCATGACCCAAAATATACAACAATAAATTTCCCCAGTGCATTCCCTGCACTCTTGTTCTATGTGTTGAATCCATTGAGAAGGGAATACTATAAAATCTTTCCATTATTTATACATACAAAGGAAGGTATTGGGAAAAGGCAAGTTCATAGGATTGATCCTAGTAAATACCACATAAAATAGCCTTCTTGTGAAGCTTGTTAACTTTTTTCCTCATTCTTAGCATAATTAAGGGTAGAAAGAAATCTGTTTGGATGATTGACTTTTCCTATCAAATGACTAAGGAAGCAGAATTAACTAAGAATTTTGTTAATGCATATAAGCAGGCCTACTGTTCCCCCCCTTTGTCTCCCTCTGGTATCTGCTTTCAAAGGAAGATGGAATGTAGTCAGTTTCATTCTGGTGTAATTATTCTACCATTTCAAAGCTAACTACTTCCCTGATGGCAATAATATCACCTCTGCTAAAATGACAGGGTACTTATTCTAAAATGTAGCCATTACTAAATTCCACAAAGAGTTAATCAAGGTTCAGTTAAAACTTAGCTGGCTACCTCTCACAGCTAGGAAAACCTAGAACTTATTTCTTGTATGTGTCAGCCCTTCAAAGTAGACCAGATTAGGAAACCAAAATCATGTAGGCTAATACTACTTTTATTTGTAAAGATATAGTAACAGATTTTTGCAAATCTGAATGTGCTTCCCATTCCCTCCCTTTATCTTCCTGTGATTTACAGAGGGTCTTGTCTGAGATGTTTTCTCAGGTTAAATTTCTGCCCCAGACTCAGACCTCTTTTATCTGACCATTGTCTTGGTAGCAGCTTTTCCTCCTGCCCCTCAAGGGCATTCCCTTTGCTTTCTACAGTATGCTCAGATGCTCTTCTCTCTCCAGATATCTACAGAAGATAGACTACGTAACTCTCCTTGCACTGTGATCGCTACAGTGATTCCTCTTCAGTGGTCTTGAGTAACCTTGGAATCTACAGCAGGCCAAGATTGTGTCATGGCCTCATGGCCAGGCTCCAAGATGTGGGCAGATCAGGTCCCACTGGGCCTTGCACCTACTGATTCAACAGCTATTGAATCTAACTCTGACATCTCTCAGGTCCCTCCTCAGCCAGCACTGATCCTTCTTTAGTTAACATGGGTTCCAAGAAGCAGACCTGAGACTCTCCCTGGCCTGAGAATCCTGCACCCTTTCAAAGTAAGTGCCTTGTGAACAAGTGGCAAGATGCTGTGCAAGCAAGCCCAATGCCTCATTATTGGCAACCACTGAGCAGGGAAGGCCTCAGCTGTGCATGCTCAGAAGGGAGAGGATTTAAACTGCGCAAAGACTGCCTTCCATTTCTGGAAGCAATTTTGGCATCTGCCTTTATGCTTTGTGAATTCCTGCTCTTGACTCCTGCCTTGTTTTGACCCTGGTGTGTTCCTAAGTCTCTGGTTCATCCTTCAGTATTTTTCAAGCTGTTGTGTGGTATATCATTACAGACTGTCTGACTCGGATTACACCTTGTCTGCTGCCATTTCTCCAGACAAGCCTTCCTGACATTTTTACAAGCCTTGCTTGCAAATACATTGCTCCTAAACACTCCATTCCTTCTGCAGTGTGTGTGTATTCCCACCCAGGACCTCTGCAAGCCTTGGCCCCAAGCACTTGCATCACACCCACACCTTGCCTGCCAATTGCATGGGTGTTCTCTCCCTTTGCTGAAGCCAGGTCCCGAAAGATTGCCCAACCCCCACTTTGCTTGCTACCTTTTTTTCTTCTTTCTCTTCCTTTTAGAGCATTTCAATATCCCCTCCTCCTTGAGCCTTTCTTTATGTATGAAAACTGCTTATCTGATTCTTTTCTTAGACTCAGGCTATCACTCACAATGTGTGTTGTATTTCTCTAATGGGCTGTGGTATCTGAGAAAGTTTACATGACAGGATATAGTGTTTTACTTTCTCCTTTATCTATCCAACTTTGTATCTAATCCATGGAGAGAGGGGACTGTATAATTCAGACAACTCTATAATTGAGAATAATTATTAAGTCATCTGAAGAACTATTTTTAAAGATTAGTCCATTCTATGATAGAGACAGCAGAATTACATGTGGCAATCATGCTTCCGTACATTTAATGCCTACAACAGCTACCATCGCATGTTACTGCTGCTGTGACTAACCATGCCACATACTGTGCTTTTTTGCCAGCTATACAAGTGTACTGGCCTATTCATACAGACGACCTCCCCACAAGGGCATTCTACTTTTAGCAGGATCAGCCTAGAATTTAAATAAAAATATGGTTTATACCATGGCCAAGTCAGGAATGGCAAAAACTGATGACAGTAAGTTTGTATAAACCAGTTTGAAAGGGACTGTAGCGACAACAAAAAGTGGCTGGAGATTTTCAGACTCTGTAGTATTGTACACTAAAGGCAATAAAATCCTTTTGCTATAGAATGGAGGCATAAGAAAGTTATGGTCATTCAAGTTTTGGTAAACTAGAACTCCCAGCAGCCCCAACCACTATGCACAAAGATAAGGAATGTTGGAAGCTGTTGTTCAGCAGATATGAAGAACAACAGATTTTCAGACTAAAGGATGATTCCTCTGAATCAGATGGCTACCCTTGAGAAAGCATTGATCTTAAAGGACCAATCACATAAGAAAATTATTGCTTTCCCAGATACAGTATGTCTAAACATGCAGGATGGATTTTTCATGATGTGCAGTGAACCTTTGTGTGCAATTGTGATGTATACATTTAATCCAGAAAAGACATCTTGAAAAAGAAATGACATTTCCAGCTAAACAATTAATTCAAACTGTTAATTCAGTGTGTAACAAAATGATTCTATAAGCAGTATGGGGTTTGCTGAAGTCACTCAAGAAAACGTGTTGTATTAACATGTCGTTTTAAACCATAACTAAGCATTTGAAAATTCCTAAGAATTATTTTTATTATGTCTAAATGTATAGCCAATATAATCAAAAAAATCTCTCTATTCTTTACATTAGATTTATTAAAGCAACAAAAATTACAAATGGGACACAAGACACTTTTGTTTTTTTTAAGTGATATAGTACAAATTTCATGAAATGTATAGATGCAGTTATACTAGGGATAATTTTAAACTCAACATTATGTATTTAAAATAATGTTAAGTGTGACAGCATTATAAACACAGCCTAATCAGTAGGTTTGAATAAGGCTGAGGAAGTTCCTCAATACATAGGAAAATTGAATCATTTGCTCAGTGCTAAAAAACATTTGGAGAAAATAATATATTTTAAACAAGCACACAACAACTCCCCTTCCATGTCTTCCAACATGGAAGGAATAGTTCAAATTTGACATTCCCCCCTTCACTTTTAAATTAAAAAGCAAAAGTATGTGACACAAGGGATTCATATTTAGAATATGCATGTTTCACAAATGATTTAAAAGTGTTTTGGCTCTCTGTGAGCATGGTATCTCTCCACAATTCATTGAAGCAGCTAGTCTTTTTTTCTAACTTTCATACATCTGCTTTACGGTGTCAATTAATTTAATGCTGAGGAACTTTCCTGGGAAATGAAGTTCTCTTCAGGACTGCTGCTACTGCTACAGGAATTTCAGTCTCCATCTGCCACTGTGCTCTTATCAAAATGTTTTTACTTCCATGCCAAATAATAAGAGAAAAGGAGGTGTCTCCAAGTGGTAGGTGTTCTTGTAAAATGGCTGCAGAAGGGCTTTGCCACAAACCAGCTGTCATGGGTGACACAATTAGTCACAAGGCACTACCAGAATGCCTTCCTACCAAACCTCTGTTGAAGAAGATTTAAGCAAAACATTAAGCTAAAGCCATCTATCAAGTGTTTTTCAGGTCCAAAGACATTCATGAAAAAAAAAGAAAAAAAGAAAGCACCAGGGGAATTGTCCAACAGTGCAGCAGCATTCCCCAAAATGAAATAAGGAGAAATATGTTTTATGAGTTGAAGGAATAGCTGATATTGAAGGCCAGGAAGCATTGGTCACAGTGAAGAGGCAGCAGGGACTAGCAATAGGAGCCAGAAACCCTCCCTCCTCAAATATTACAGTAGCCAAAGAACATTTTGAAGCTTATTAAGTCTGTCTCTTCTTGGTTCATGCACTAAAAGTAAAGTTTCCCTAAACGGGATGTTATTTCCTGATAATGTAATTTTATTGGGAAGAATGCAGAAATAGTTTGCTATTGCCTTCTTCCAGTTCATACATTGCTTCCATCCGAACAACTATGTGCCTCTCTAAAGACCCTTGGGCCTAAGACAAGAATGACTTGTCTGACGATTTCATATGAAGAGAGAAAGTGGTGGGTCTTCTTCCCATAAAAATGTTTTGTCCCTATACTTGTTTGCTTGAAACACTTTCATTCAGCAATACCTTGACATAGAATATTGCTTCAGGACAAGGAAAGACTTCATAGACAACCTTTTAATATGATGGTTATCCAAGTTTCTGTCCCAATCACTGATATAGAAGAAGAAGAGGTTAACTAAGTTTATTGTCAAGTTCAGTCTGAAATCAACAGAACATGCCAGTAAGATGTGTTGCTTGCGAAGACTGGAATGCCAAACTGGAAACAGTAAAGAGGAAAACATAGTTGGTCTGTACAGCCTAGGAAACAGAAATGAAGCAAAAGAACAACTTAACAGTTTCTGTCAATCCAGTGATTTCTTTATTGCTAACAGTCTTCAAATAATGAAACCAACACCTATATATACAGACATTGCTATACGAAATCAAATTGACTATATTATTTGGTAGAAGGAGATGGAAAAGCTCCTACAGCAAAGGCTTGGTTAGGGGTTGACTATGGAACAGAACAGAAATTGCTCATGTGCAAGTTCCAATTTACGCTAAAGTGGAAGAAAAAAAGCCAAACCAGTTTCCATGTTATGATCTTAGGCATATATCCACCTTTTAAAAGGTAACGTCAGGAATCACTTTGAAGTCCTGAACCTCATTGATCAGGAACCAGGAACTGTGAAATGAACTTAAACAAGTTAAGGAAGACTGTGAAAAGAAACTCCCAAAGATCAAGAAACAGAAGTAAGCAAATTTGATGTCAGAATAAACCATGGAAATAGTTTGCTAGATAAGAGAAATGAAAGCCAGGACAGACAAAGATCTCACAAAGGAACTTCAGAGAATTTCAGCAGCTGATAGAAGAGACAAGAAGCAGTATTAAAATGGAATCTGTAAAGATAGCAAAGATGGAAACCAACACTAGAAAAAGAAAGTCTGAAAGATCTCTGATGTTAGGAGGCAGTTCCAATCTCAAATTGGTATGCTAAAGGACACCAATGGACAGACAGTAACTAATTCAAAGAAGTTCAAACTTACAGTATACTGTAAGAAGTAGAAATGTCAGCATTCAAGATACATTAAAAAATATTTCCTGTTTACAGGAACCTCTATTATTAAAAGATGAAGTTAGATTAGCATTCTAGCCATTATCAAATCAAAAGACTATATGCCTTGATGAAATATCTACAGAAATATGACAAGCAACACAACCAACAAATTTATTTTTAGTAAATGCCTGAAAATCCAACAGCTTGGAAAAGGTCAGTCTGCATACTAATACCATTCTATGAAACTTTAAAAAGTGTACAAAGTATTTTATAATATCCTTAACTTCACATAGCAAAATAATGTTAGGGCCATCCAAGGCAGATTAGAGTCCTACATGGAAAGGGAGATGCCAGATGTCCAAGCTAGTTTTAGAAAAGTTTGAGAAAAGAGACATTATTGCTGATGCATGCTAGATAATTGAGAAAGCCAAAGAATACTTTATCAATTATAAAAGACCCTTGATTAACCACATCAAAATTGTTTAACACCCAGAGTCACTGGTTTGAGATGGGCAGCTATATAAATCAAATAAATCAAATAAATAAGAAAGAAAGAAAGAAAGAAAGAAAGAAAGAAAGAAAGAAAGAAAGAAAGAGAGAAGAAAAAGAAAGACTGTAGAATGTCTTTAGAAAAATGGCAATCCCAGAACACTTCATTGTTCTTATATGAAATCTACATATAGGACAAGAAACCACACTCCACACAGAACATGATGAAATAGACTGGCTCCAGTTGGCAAAGGAGTAGGATAAAGCTGTATGCTCTCCTTGAATATATATTGAGGAACACTGGATTGGGAGAAGATGAGCACCGTTTTAAAATTGGAAGAAGAAACAACAATAATCTGCACTATGACGCTATGACAGCTAAACATGCGAAGGAACTGACAGCTCTAGTAATGAAAGTAAAGAAAAAAAAATGAGACTACAATCAAATCTAAAGAATACCAAACTAATGACAACAGGTACAGTAATCAGCCTTAGAATTGACAAGGAGATGTTCTGCCTTTTAGGATCAACTAACAACAGTAAAGGAACCAAGTCAAGAAATATGCTGCAAATGAGCAATGAAGGCCTTGAAAAAGGTACTCAGAAGACATGATGCAAGCAATGGCTTTCCCTGTGACATTCTATGTAAGTGAAAGTTGGACACTGAAGATGCAGTATAGAAAGACCACCGACTCTTTTGAACTTTTGTGTTGGAGAGGATTCCTAAGAATACTGTGGATAGCCATGAAAACAAAGGAACCATGGAAGAAATCAATCTATTCTTCAGTTTTCTTTCAATGATCAGGCTCAAATTATCATATTTTGGACTGATTATGCAAAGACCTAGCTCTCCTGAGAAATGTATAAGACTGGGAAAAGAAAAGAGGGTGATCAGCACCAAGATGTATGGCCTCAATTACTTCAGCAATACTGTAGGTGCATCACTGGAAGACCTGAAGGATGAATTTAGGGATAGATCATCCTGGAGAAGGTCTATCTAGTCACTAAGAGTCAACACCAAATTGACAGCACTTGATCAATGATAAATCAATACAAGGATATGCTGAACAACTGAATATAGCTGTTCCTTAGTTTCATCAAGAAAATAACATTAAACAAAACTGAATTATATGCATCTATAAAACTGTATTATAGCTATAAAATTATCCATAAAGGTAGTTACATCTATAAAGCTATCCACATATTTAAATAACCATCTGTAAGAAATAATTATGCTCAAATCATTATGAGTTGAATGATGAGAAACTTTTGAAACATATATTCTAGCAAAATAAACATGACATTGTCATATGTTGCACTGATCACAGTGTAGTGAACTGGTGCTGGGGAGACCCAGGTTCATGTCTAGCCTCAGCCATGGAAGCTTAATAGGTGACTCTGGGCCTGTCCCTCACTGTCAGCAAAAGGTAATTTACAACACTGTTACTATGAGAAAAAAAATGGAAGGAATGAGAGCTATGTATACCTTGAATGTATGAGCAAAAAGCAGGACATAAATCTAACAAATAAACAAAATAAACAAATAAATAAATAAAAGTTGTTAAAAAAAAAGACCTATAAGGGAAACTTAGCTGATCTTGCCTTGAAATTGCCACTGTCTATTGCCTATACCTTAAACATGTCAGTTCCTTCTAACCTCTATTTTTACCATCTTTGTCACCCCAAATTATAAATATTTATTTAATTTTTATCCTGCCTTTATTATTTTTTTATATATTTACTCTTTTATTGGAATAACCCTGCATTTCTATAACACAGTGAACAGGATTTCAAAATAATGTACTCTATGCTATAATGTATTTATATATATTTAGTACGTGTCAGTACACTTTCCTATTTTCATTTCAGCAGGCTAAGTTGAAGGGAAGGGAACTTGTTGCTGCTGTTAATTACAATTATTTTGATTTACATCCCAGCTTTCTGCCCATAGGAAAGATAAAAATCTTTGTAGAAAACTGCACCATTAAACAAAACTTTGGAGAAACCTCACAGCAGTCCAGTTAATGTGTGAATAGCATGCAAACACGAAGACGAAGAAGCCAAAATACATTCACAATGGATGTCTGAAGAACTTAAAAAAAGAGAATGGTATTGTGGGAGCATTATGCAGGTTAAGGATTATGCACAAAAAACTAGAATCTGGAGTTCAGGTTAACAAATCATGCAGATGTGAGAAATATTATTCCAAGGATAATCAAAATGCCAGAGTTGTAACTAATATACAACAGTATTAATCATGTTTATCCATCGGTCCTGATTCAAATGGCTCTGTACAGGTAGACTTCGTTTAGTGACTGCCTCATTAATGACTGTCTGCAGTTACAACAGTGATGAAAAAGTAACTTTGCAACCAATCCTTGCATTTTTGTCTTTTGCAGGTCTGTAAAGCAAAAGACGTGGTGGCTCTGTGGGTTAAACCGCTGAGCTGCTGAGCTTGCAGATCGGAAGGTCGGCGGTTCGAATCCGCGTGACGGGGTGAGCTCCTGTTGCTAGTCCCAGCTCCTGCCAACCTAGCAGTTCGAAAACATGCAAATGTGAGTAGATCAATAGGTACCGCTTTGGCGGGCAGATAACGGTGTTCCGTGTAGTCATGCCGGCCACATGATCACGGAAGTGTCTACGGACAAACGCCGGCTCTTCGGCTTTGAAACAGAGATGAGCACCGCCCCCTAGAGTTGGACACGACTGGACTTAATGTCAAGGGAAACCTTTACCTTTACCTTTTAAAGCAAAAGAAAGCTGTACAGAAAGTAAGATCATAAGCACAGTTGCAGTTTCACTTAGCAACTGTTTCACTTAATGACCAAGTTGCTGGTCCCACCTGTGGTTGCTAAACAAGGACTACCTGCATATCTTTCCAGCTGTACTGATAGCTACTAGGTGTGTGGTTATTTGTAGTCATTCCACTTTTACCATCCTCCTCTACTTAATGCAATAGAATAGTAGCATCTTTCAAGAAACTTTACTACCTCTGGATTATTACCATATGTTTTCCTCTGATAATTAAAAAAAGCATCTTCTATATAGTTGTTTCTCTTCAATAAAAGTTAGAACTTAGGTTTAAGAAAAGGTGGGATTTTACTCTTACATTGCTGAAATGTATGTGAAAAAGGAAAGCCTTATTACAAGTTCCACAAAACACCTCAACTCAGTTCTTTACCACTCCTGTAAGAACAAATATTTTTTAATGAGCTTACACACACACACACACACACACACACACACACACTTACATTGAAAATCTGTATATCAAAGCATTTTGTCTGGATGAAGAACTTTCATATAACTTCTTATGGTAGCTATTAAGTAGTGTGCTGCTAATATTCTGCCATGGCAGGGATATAATAAAACACGCACACATGCATGATTAAATAAATCACCACAAAACATTTTTAAATACCTTCATGGCTTAATTATTCTAACATTCTCCAAATATACTGTACTTAATAGAAAATTATTAATTTTACAGTTTGGGTTGCTTTGTTACAGAAGAGATTCTTGAGTCCTTGGTAGGGGAAAAGATTCAGAAAGAAATTCAGAGTAAGTCCACCACACTAGGTATACATTATGCAGGATAATTACTTGGTAGGGCTTCAAGATTTTGTCACCTTACCCTACTAGCAATAAAAATCTTTCCCAGAAGTCCATGTGGTTCTTGTTCCCTGTGCTTGTAAGTTTGTGATGTTCTGAAGTTGAATTTCCCCTTCCATAAAGGCATGGTGTAAAGTAGGATGATGAAAATGGGAAAATTTACAAACCAGAAAGCTGCATTATATATGGCAAAGGTATTTTTTTTTACATCAAGATCAGTAGTATCAACTCTTACAAGCAGTAGCTAACCTTCTCTGTCTCAAAGATCTTTCACATCAACTGCTTTTGCAGCCTCTAGCATAACAGAATTTATCTGCATTCTCATTTTTAAAAAAAAGCATATACAAGGAATTAAAAACTGTGACCTTTCTTGGTATACCATGTGCTGTTTGTCATTGACTTTTCTTCCCTAAACGTAATTATTTTTACCAATTGTGGCAGCTAGGAAAGACAGTGAAGGTGTACGTCCTATCTTCACAATATGGGTTCATGTTTTTATTCCAACATGATGCACTGGTCCAAGTGCAGAGGACAGTATTGGTAAGTACCTTTAAAGCACTAAATGATCTGGGTCTAGAAATGTTTTTTAAAAAATCACATCTTCCTGTATCAAGCAGCCCAATTATCTCCTCCTATATCGACCAGCACAAAGGAAAGTATTGGTAATTATCTTCAGACCCCTAAATGATGAAACCCAAGAAAATTAAAAGAATTGCTTTGACCCATCTTCCAGCCAACCATCTTATTTTCTTATCCCTATGTACCATCAGTAGTGGAAGACCTATTAGTAGCTGTATCTAATTGTTAAGTACCTTTTATAGGACAATGATCAAATGGGCCTCTTTTTAAGCATCTTCTACTGGTTAATACATCTTCTCCTAAGATGTATTAGGAGAACACATATGTTCCAAATGTGTTTTGATCTCTTAGAATTCACAGCTAAAGTTCCCTTTCATTGTCTATTCTGGAAAGTGGAGTTACAGCACAGTTGAAAAGTACAAAGCTATGTAAAGCTGGGTTATTTATTTTTCATTCTGCTAGTAAGACAGTATCTTTCACCTGAAAATTGTTTTTATTTGTTCCACCTATTTCCATTGTGCTTTTCTATTGTAATACTTTTCATTGACATAAACCACTTTGAGTGATGCTGGAATAGAAATGTTAGTATACATCCATTTATCCATAGATACATAACAATGTATTAAAGTAAAAGCAAATTTTCCTCACCTTCCTCCTTTCCATTAAGGAAAGTTCTGAAAAAGGCATTGAGGCAGATTCTGTCCCTGCACTGCTCAGGTTCTGGCTGATGTTTGTTTCAGCAATGCTCAGGTCTGGAAGTCACAGCTACTAGGCAGTGGGAGGAATACAGAAACAGCAGTTTCAGTGTAGATATTTAGGCACAGGAAAAAAATAGGCCAGCAGATATAACTGGTTATGGATATAAAGGATAACCAGTTTCCTTTATTGGGAAACTGTTGCAAGGTTAATGTTGCATTATTTGTTGGCTTTCAAGTCATTTTGCTTTTGTGTATAAAGCCTAGGCTTGGTTTATCCAAATTTTGATTTTAATTTTTGATACATCTTGTGTCACCTACAGAGAACAAAATCCCAATATTTTATTTTTAAAAAATCACACTCCATCTTTCTGAATTGACATTAATAGGTATGATAGCTGGGATCTAAATTTTCCTGTGAATTGCAAATTTACCTTTATGGCATTAACACTGAACACCATGCTGTATGCAATATTTAACAATGTTTGTGGAGGATGTAGAGGTCTATGATGGAAATGGAATGTCCAAAAATCCTTGTATGCATATGGCATACTATATGCCAGCTAACTCTGGATTCCTTTCAACACACTAGCACACATTGCAACTCAAAGGTCTTTTGATATCTTAATCCAAGCAATCCTGCTTTATTTTTATTGGTGATTTTTGAGATGGTTTGTAATCAATTGCTTCCTTGAATTGGACTGCTTTTATTTCTAATATGTCAAAATTCCTAGTATCAAGTGTTAACTTGATTAGACATTATCTGCACAGGCCTACCCTGGGGACTATATGGACAAATGCCCCCTATTTCAGTGTTCCCAATGATAATTTTATAGTTCTTCCAAGGACATGCCAGTAATCTGTTAGAATTTTACTATTTTCATAAGGCCCTAATTTGGGCCATTAAGGATATAAACTTCTTAGCTGACAGAATGATACAAGTCAGTGACAAACCTGAAGAGTACCAGGTCTTTTTATAATTACTGCATTTCATTCTCTCTCTCTCTCTCGCTTTGACAAGCAACTTTTCTTAATGGGTTAGATGAAAGAAACTGACAAAATACATTTCAGAAGGAAAAATCTGAGAGCTGACACAATGAGCCAAGGCTACTGCAACCTCAAAGGTTTCTATACAGTGCACATTTTATGGAGTCAGTCTGACAGTATGTAGAGTGTTGCCAAGCTAATGGAAAAATCTGATAGCATTTGGTCATTCAAGATCAACAGAAATCTGTCCTAATGTTTTAGTCAGTACAAAAACATTCCTGCTCTGAATTAGTTAATCCAGCCAAACGGATTGACACAGCACTTGTCATGAAAAAAGCCATTAACTGATGTCTTTGACGAGTTATTGGCATCTGATTAATGGGGCATGTCACAGACAGATAGGGGAAGTTCCAGTTGGAACTGGAAAAGAATGGAAGAACTTGAACTTCTTTTCTCAGATATTTACTTATTTATTAAGAAAAATGCAAAATTGTGTGTGTACGTGCACCAATCATGGCCCTCAAAACAATGAACAATTCAAAACTGCAGTGCAATAAGCATGTGCATGCTCTCTCTCACACACACACATTGCTAAAAACAGGGATGCCTAATCTATTTATTTATTTATATTTATAGTTTGAATTTCATCACTGCCCATCTCACTCACAAAGCGACTGGGTAGTTATAATGCTCACAGAACAGTTCCAAACTTCCAAAGCTTTCTTGATACCAGTTTTAAAAAGGGCTATATAGCATTGCATAGTGATGAACTCCAGAAGATGAGAACATTCCAGATTTCTTCTCCCAGTAGCTTTATGTAAGTATTAAGAAATATAGGGGATTTTTTTTAAGATGGCGCCAAGGCCTGATGTGTTGCAAAGTGGGTCCCAATGGTGGCTTCTTTTTAGTATGTTGCAGCAGCTTGGTAGTTTGGAGAGTTGGATGAAGAGGTGGTGGAGTTTCTGTGGATTTGGGCTTTTCCTCCACTGGACCCGGTGGATTCTGCTTTTTATCAAGGCCATGCAATTCGTTTCCCTCATCAAGCTGGGCTGCAGTTTGGGACAGAGTTACATGCAGCACCAAGGGCTCACCTTCTTGGTTGGGGGGCTGCTGGCTGGACTGTTGGCTGGAGTGCTGCTTCCCCAGGACCGGCAGTTGGAAAACTGGATTGCTGGGTGTATCGGGTGTGTGGAGCAGCTGCAGCACATGGATCAGCTATGGCCTGCTGAGCAGTGTTCGACCGTGCAGCAATGGCTAAAGGCACACCAGCGACAACAGAGGAGGCTTTTAGCTGGCTGGCATGGAAAATGCGAGCTCAAGTGTGGTGACAACAGAGGCAACAAAAGCAATTCGGAAATTAAGATCAAGGGATTTGGGGGGTTAGGGAATGGGCTGCAGCGGATGCGAGATCCAGCTGAGGTGTCATTTTCAGCTCTATCCTTGCAGCTGTGAGTCCCCTCCCCCTGTCTACCTGTGCAGCCATTTTGCCTTCTCTGTGGGTTGGAGAATCAAGTGAAGGGATTGGCAAATCCAAAGACTCCATGGATAGATGGACTAGGGTTGGGGGTAGGAAAGGGTGTTTCTTCCCCTGAATAGGGTGTGTTTCCCTGCCTACAGGTGAGAGCCAGGGGGAGGGGGACTGAGCGATTACCCTCAGAGTTATTTGATGCTGGTTGTGTGAGCAACTGCCAATCGAGTGAGAGTGGATTGGTGTGGGGAGGATGAGAGTATAGGATGGAGTGGGCTGTTTCCCTGGAGGTGCTGAGTGCTAAGTAGAAGCAAAAGTACCCTGGGTTGATGGCCAGAAGGAAGCTGTAACTGGAGTTGTATGTATTGGGGGCGGGGGGGGGGGGGTGCAGGCTTGGGCATGGATTAATTTAGCCAGGGGGAAAGGGGAGGTCTTGGAGAAGTGGGGGCAGCTGTAACATCCTGGTAGTGACAGGTATGGGAAAATATGGTGGGAGACAAAGGGCAGGCCACACACGGGGAAAGGACCAGAGGTATTGTTCCTGTGGCATGTTCCAGCTTCTTGGGCTCACTCCTGGACCCCAGTTGGCAGACTTTCAAGGCCCTGGGCTGTCATCTGCTGCTACTGAATGCCAGGTCAGTTTGTAATAAGGCCATCCTCATCCATGATTTGATCATGGATGAAAAAGCTAACCTGGCATGTATTACAGAGACCTGGCTGGGATAGGAGGGGGGAGTTCCCCTTTCTGAGATATGCCCACCTGGTTTCCAGGTGTGGCACCAGCCAAGACCCCAGGGTAGGGGCAGTGGGGCAGTGGTGGTCTTCCAAGATACTTGGGAGGCATCCAGGGGTGCTGCTCCTTGGATTGCTGCATGAGAGACCCTAATTCTTAAATTGGGTTCTAACAGTTGGGACTGTTGTTACTGTACCAGCCTCCCTTGCTGCATAGCAACTTCCCTGCCTGAGCTCATTAACTCTGTAGCCATGTTGGCAAGTGGAGTTCCCCAGGCTTATGGTCTTGGGGGATTTTAACCTGCCTTCCTTGGGGGCTGGGACAGAAGTATCTCAGGAGTTCATGGCCATATGAAAGCCATGGGCCTGTCCCAAGTCATCTAGGGCCCAACACATAATAGTGGTCATTTGCCTGTCCTGGTTTTTCTATCGGAGGAGTGGCAGAGTATTCTGAAATTGGGGGGGGGGGGTATAGTGGTTTCTCCCCTGTCATGGTCAGATCACTTGCTAGTGAGCCTCCAGTTGGTGGCTGATGCCACCCTCCTCCACAGGGGGGTGGGGCCTATTGGATTGGCCCATCCCAGGTGACTGATGGACCCAACTGGGTTTCAGAGGAAGCTTGGGGTTCCCAGAAAGTCTGCTTCAAGGCCCAGCTGAAGACTTGGTAGCCACCTAGAATGGGAGGGTGGCCATGGCTTTGGACTGGATCATGCCTGAGTGCCTCTCCATGCCCATGGTTCCCATAACTCCCCATGATACACATGGGAGCTAAGGGACCTTAAGAGGGTTAAGAGATGCCTCGAGCGCTGCTGGTGGATGACAAAGAGCGAAGACGATCAAACACGAGTTAGAGCTGTGATTAGAACCTACTTTGTAGTGGTACGGGTGGTGAAACATAATTATTTCTCCACCCTTATTGCATCTGCAGATAGCTGCCCAGTGATAATTAACTGAAGGAAAATTATTTTGGGAGCAGAACTGGATCAGGAGGTGAAAAATTAATTGAAAGGCTGCAATTAATTCAGGGTTGGATGAGGTATGCCAGGGAAAGAACTGAGGATTTCAAATGAAGCTGGAAATAAGTCCTCCAAACACCAAAATTTATCTGTCTATTGAGAAACAATGGATTATTAACTTGATGTGCTTGAGGCCAGGGATCCCCAACTTAATAGCTCAGAGAGATAGACACACACTGCTCAGAAGCTAGAGCTACCAGAAATGTGTTCTCTGATATTAATTATGTACTAACCATAACCCCAAAATGCTTATTTTCTTTAGATAATAAAAGAATTTCTTAACACCAACTTTCATGATCATTGTCATTAAAACCTACTAAGGAATCCTAAAGATTGCTTTGGTAGTTGGTCTTACTATGGCTTAAATCCATTTTTTTTTTTTTGAGTAGCAATAAGATACTTCCTTGATGCAAGTCATCTCCTGATACCCTTCAGCTAAAAGAGGTTATTCCCTCATATATCATACTTCTTAAACAACCAGTAACTCATATTTTGAAAACTGATTATGCGCTATCAAGTCATTTTTGACTTCTAGCAACCACACAGATAGATTTCCTCCATGACAATCTACCTTAACCTGTCTTTCAAGTCTTCCAATTTTATGTTCATCACCACTGTGAGTGAGTCTATCCACCTTGCTGCTGGTTGTTCTCTTCTTCTCTTTCCTTCCATCTTTCCCAGCATTAGAGACTTTTCCAAAGGGCTAAGTCTTCACATAATGTATCCTAAGTAGAATAATGTGAGCCTGGTCATCTGTACCTTCAGTGAGAACTCTGGGTTGATGTGTTTGATGATCCATTTGTTTGTTTGTTTTGGCTGTCCACAGTATTCTAAAGTCTTTTCCAACACCAAAGTTCAAAGGCATCAGTACTCTTCCTATCCTGTTTCTACAAAGTCCAACTTTCATTTCCATAGAGTGTCACAAGGAATACCATGGCTTGCATGATTCTGATCTTTGTAAGTATGGGCAAAATACAGCATTTGAATATCTTTTCCAAGGTCTTCATGGATACTCTACCAAGTGCCAGTCTGTGGTGTATTTCTTGACTGCTTGTTCCTTTACAGGCAGAAGCTACCCACCACTTCAATATCTTCATTGCCAATTCTAAGGCTGGTTGTTCTACCTGTTGTCATTAGTTTGGTCTTCTTTATATTTAATTTTATTTCCATTTTTTCACTGTGCTCTTTGATTTTTAGTATTAGGGCTTGCAGATTTTTCAGCTATCAGGATAGTGTCTTCAGAATAGCGCAGGTTATTGATGTTTCTTCCTCCAATTTTAAAACTCACTGTCATGTTTCCCATTTCAATGTTCTGTTAACATTGTAACGTTTCACATGTCAACTCCTTTCCCGGGTTCATTAGCCCGTTCAGGTTTTTTCCATTCCTCCGCCCTCCGTTGTTTTGGAGCCTTGGAATGTGTGTTTGGGTTTGCGCTCCTGTTCAAGGTTACTTTCCCAGGCGCGTGTAACGGTTCCTAGCACCTGGGAGGGGGTGCGCACTGACGGGTGATTGGGGCGGGACTGGCTCACAGGCAAAGCTTTAAGTTTGTATTTTGGCGCGCTTTTGCTCATTCTCAGCTTTCTCTGTATTTGCATACTATTCCTTTAATAAATCAGTTATCTTTAAGCCCGAGCTTGTGAGACTGAGTATTTGGGATTAGGCAACCATTACACCCACTCATCTTCTTCCAATCCAGCTTCCCTTAATATATATACAGTATATAAGTTGAATAAATAAGGGATGCATATGCAGCCTTGTCGCACTCCTTTGCCGACCTGGAGCCAGTCTGTTTCACCATGTTCTGTCTGTACTGTGGCTTCCTGAACTGTATATAAATTTCTCATGATGACAATGAGATATTCTGGAATTCCCATTTTTCTGAGCACATTCCACAGCTTAATGTGACTGACACAAAGGCCTTTCTATATCGATGAAGCACATACTGACTTCTTTTTGGTATTTGCCTTTACCAATTATCCAGCGTGCATCTGCAATCATGTCTCATGTTCCTTGGCCTTTTCTAAACTCAGCTTGAACATCTGGCATCTCTTTTTTCCATATAGGGCTCTAATCTGCATTGGATTCATGATATCCTTCTGAGCTGCCTGGAAGGGCTGGGAATAGGAAACATTATTGTACATGCCTCAGGTTCTGCTCATTCCTAAGCAAAACATTCCAGTCAGTTGTTGTGGTGAAAAGTTTACCCCTCAGGCTTTCCAGTTTGGATGCTGAGGGCTCAGCCTGTTCCTTGAGTCAATCAGGAGATGCTGCAAATATTTTGACTCAGTGCCTGGAGACTGTCATGCTCTGGTAGAGAGAAACAAGGTCAGGTGTAACCCTGATTCAGAATCCTGATTCAGAAGCCATCCGTGCCATGGCAATTCCATCTTTGACTATGCATGGGATGGTACTCCTTCTCAAGCAGCAAGCCTGCAAACTGGGCTATTCTCAGAATCACCGGTAATAGCTACAGATTATGATCCATGTGCTGTTTGAGGAGCTAAGACCTGAAATGGAACATACATTGTTTTTCTTCCATCCATTATAGTCAACTGACCAGCTGCATCCTCAGGAGGGGTATGGGGGAACAGAATGATCAGAGCGGCATAAAGCCATTGCAATGCAAGACCCATTCCTTTTGTATGTATGTCATGATATCACCAGCATGGGAAAAAGAGGCAGAGTTTTAGCACAAGTCCATTTTCATCATCCATGTGTCTGATATAGCAATATCTTCGAAATGGAGTAGTTACATTATTTGGCTTCCTTGCGATTTTTTTTAAAAAAAATTTATAGAATTATGTATGTTTCATCAACTCAGTAACATTTATGTTCTGTTTTCCTTCCCAAAATATTCAAACAAAAATAATCCAACAATGCATGATTAAAATGAAGGCACATCATAACACTAAAATGAAGGGAATTGAGAGCTTCCAAATGCAAGATGACAATTCAGTATAACGGAAAAAGCAGATGTCACTTTATGAATTTAATTGAAGCGTTGCAGCACTCTTCAATTTTACACTTCAGCTAACATCTGCTTAGAGGTTCCCAAGGTAATGCTCCACAGCTATATCTTTAAAACAGCTGCCATTTTCTTTGGGCAGAAACAGCACATACTTAACACCTTCTTCTGTGAAATATGAAACACAATTATAAAAATTATCATTTATACTTTGCCTCAAGTTGTAGCATTAGTACATGTAGCATTATTCTGTTCGCTAGTTGTGTTAATAAGTTTCAAAGGTGGCAGTTAATGAAATTAGTCCTTAAACCATTTTGCTTTGAAAATGTTCACTGTGGTTTGTTCAGACTCATTCCAACAGAAATGGTCAGTTTTTTTCAGAACATTATGCAGGAAATGGAATACCACAGTAGGTCAATATGATTAGACAACCCGTTCTCTGAAATTATATTAAAGTATTGTTTCTGTACTTCAAGGTTATGATTAAAATCCAGAGCAAGTGACAATCTAGTTTTGGTTCAAATGTTATTAAATAAAAGCTGCAGAGGTTTTGTTTTTTGTTTCCTTTTTAAAAAATCTGGGTTCCCTCAAAGCATCCATCAGTTCTTGCTTAGGGTTTGATGCATGTCTGAAAGGCAAAAATATCTTCTTTTTTAAATGGTGCTACTTGAGATGAAAATTCAAGTTTAAAAAGAGCATGTGGAATATCTCACTTTCTTAAATTAAGTTCTATCTCCAAACATTATTGCTTTTTCCCCCATGCTGCAGACTCAATTTAAAGAGAACAATAAGTGCTAAAAATAAACATAATATATAACCATCTCTCAGGCAATGTCAAATACAATGGGAAAAGAATGATGAGAATTTTTCAGTGAGAATTTTAATGAATCTTCTTCTCTCGTGATTCAGTGTTAACTATCATTCATTTTTAAAGCAACCGGTCATAATTTTCCTTTAGAACAATGCCATCTTGTTAAAATCTGTCAACGTTGTTGAACAGTAAGGAAAATATGCCCAAGTTAGAAGCCAATAATAATAAAATACGTTGTGAGCTAAAATAAAGTATTCTGCCTGTATTTGTTAATACAATATTTGGAAAATAACCCCTCCTGTTTCAAATCAAGTTAGCACAGAAACTTTCTCAAAGGACATTTTTCAGTAAGCTGGAAACCAGGAAATTAACGGACTGACTTTAGCCTCATTGCAAACTCCCCAGTTGTGCTTAGCAAACCCACTCTCATACAATAATATATTGAAAAATTACTTATTTATAATAGCAAGGTAAAGGTAAAGGTTTCCCTTGACGTAAAGTCCAGTCGAGTCCGACTCTAGGGGGCGGTGCTCATCTCCGTTTCAAAGCCTTGGAGCCGGCGTTGTCCATAGGACACTTCCGGGTCATGTGGCCAGCATGACTCACGGAACGCCGTTACCTTCCCGCCGAAGCGGTACCAATTAATCTACTCACATTTGCATGTTTTCGAACTGCTTGGTGTGCAGGAGCTGGGATTAACAACGGGAGCTCACCCCGCCGTGCGGTTTCGAACCGCCGACCTTCCGATCGACAGCTCAGCGGTTTAACCCGCAGCACCACCGCGTGCAAAGCCCTCTCAAAATACCTACTAAAATGATTAGCTTCACTTTTGTAGCAGGCTGAGAACAGAAGGAGCTTTATGCTTCTAAATGAACATTGGAACAGTCCTGATTCCATGGTTCCAGGCTCAGCAACCAATGATTCCTCTTTAATCCCTACATCCCTGATACTTTTTAGTTGAAATTTGTTTACAGTCAAAGACTAAAATATCTAATGCATTACCATACAGTTAGATAAAACTGTATGGGGAAAAAACAAGAGATTAACAGAAATACAGACCACTTAGGCAGAAATAAATAACTGAGCTTGGTTGTTTGTTTGCAGACGTTTCATTACCCAACTAGGTATCATCATCAGTGCACTGATGATGTTACCTAGTTGGGTAATGAAATGTCTGCAAACAAACAACCAAACTCAGAGAGTATCAAGTTCAACCCGGAGTTACAAATATTCCCTTCTATTGGAGAAATAAATCAGCCAGCAGGCATTGCTAATGTTAAACCCAAAGCCTTCTCATGGCAATCATAATTGAACAACTTTGGCAACCCTCATGGATATTTATGTAGATTTGTCTCCTAACAAAAATAGAGCTTTTTCCTCAGCTTAGCTCAAGCAGGAGGATTAATAGCGGCACTAATAATTCAGCGCTATGGTTCATAAAAAGAACTGCACAAAAGAATAAACAAAATTGTCTTGGTTGCCCTCTTTTCTGCATGCAAAGCTTGTATTATAAACAATAACAGTACTTGTTTCATTTATAATGGATCGTTATATTAAGCCAACAACAAAAACATTACCTAATGAACACAAGCTGTTTCTTAGAAGGCAACTTTGAATTTTAAGCTTATGAACTGGCTTACTTTGTAACAGGGAAAAACTGACATGTCAGTAAAAAATGGTGCAATTCTTAAATAATGGAGTAGTTTCTGTTCCTATTCTGTTTTATGGGAGATCCCATTGGATAATGCCACTACTTTGTCACCAACGAGCTTCCTGAGTGTTTACAGTCTCAGTTCATAGCATTAGTAATGATTTATATAGCCCTGAATGGTTCGAGACCAGAGTATCTAAAGCTGACGAATTGTTTGGCCTAGACACTCTCACATGATAATGCATGATAGCTTGGCCTTCTAAAATGGCCAAGTAGATATTTCACTGAATGTCTTCACTCATAGAAGCTCTTCCAGAGCCTTAATTCATCATTGGAAAACTTTCCTCAGATGTCCCCTCAAACATTAGGTGGATAGCTTAAAGGAGAGAGTATTCTTAAGAGCAATACCATTATTTAATGCCTTTGTCCAGATGATTTGCCTAGTATACTAATACTGTAACTGTGCATTCCTTTTTTTATGGGTATTTAATTCCAACAGCTTATCATTTTTAAGTGTATCTATTGCTGAGATAGCTTTTAGATAGACTGACAGGTGTGCACTGATTAATGTCAACCATTAAGAGACCCAGGTCTTACTCATAGGACAGCACAGTTTTAACTACATTTACTAGTCATGACAAGGAATATGCATGAACAATAAATGCCCATCTTGCAAACAAATCAGCCTTTTCATTTTTAGAGAAATATGTCATGCCAGCAGATGTGTAAGGTATGAATAGAATGAAAGGAACAAGACAACTGCCATGTTGTTCCTATGCGTGACCTTTGTAGTCAGCAGATGTAGTTTTATTTATCAGCAAAATATGTTGAGAAGGCAGGAACCTGTTATGGCAAAGGATGTACCTGGCAGAATGGGGTAAGAAGGAGGCTAAAGGTTTAAGGAATATGCCATATTTAGTTAAAAGTTTGCTAGCAGTCTGAACTCAGTGTATTTAATATATTAACTTTTGACTGGTTATTTTGGGTTACTGTAGTACATATATACCTTCTTTTGTTGCCTTCCTATTTTAAGAAACACAATTTTCTTTTGCACTAAAGAGAATAAATTTTGCTCTATGCAATTTGGTTTACTGTATTGGTTCTCCAGGTCAAACAGACCCAACTGACACATCCAAGAGCTCTAGTCTTCTGTGCAGCCTGGATTTGTCCTTAACAGATGCATCCATCTAGATTTATTTTTACTTGGCATAATTGAAGGGATAGTAGCCCAATGACATAATTCCAGATTTTATAAAATGTGGTATGTATAGTGTAACCATTAAGTAAATAAATAGCTCAAAGTATAAAACTACAGAAGTAACATGAATATTAAATTATGAACTAAAATAATGAATGGAGTGGTTTGAAGATTAACAAGTTTATTGCATCATTAGCTATCATAAACTACAGTTCACCTCATCAGATGCATAAAGTCATAATCTGTGTCTACCTACCCACACTCACATTTGGATGTGCTTTACAAATTATCTTTTTTTTAACATAATTTTTTCTTTTTTGATTCAGCTTTGAAAACATCTGATATTTAATATACATTTGAAGCTAAAATGAGATCTGTATGTTTAAACCTACAGTAGGTGTAGCCTAATGAATTAATAAATTCATTCACACAGTTCATTCCTGTAAATGATGTCACCTAAGGGCTACTGTCCAAACCAAGAGGGGTCTCTCTCAGTCTCTTATGAAAATACTTTTTTAATAAAAGTTAAGATAACATTGGTCTGAGACAAACTGATTTGTAAAGATAAAGTATGACTAAATAAATTATACAGCCTTCAAATCATAAATTATAGAGCCTTAAGTTATTTATCCAGTTCAAAAGAAAAGGTCTGTTTACATATCTCATTCAGCTATAAAAAGATGAACTCATAGCTGGAAGATTCTTGGTTTAATTCCCCTCAACCATGACCTAAAGTTCAAAACACACATATGACAGAGACAAAAATATTTACATAGTAGCAGGTCAATAAAACAATGAACATCAAGAAATGCACAGTGAGGAAGACGGTCAAAAGATTTAGACTTTCAGACTTATTACTATGAATGAATGGATGCAGATACACAATGAAATCTGCCTTCTTCAGAATTTAATATGGGTGTCTGCAACTCAAAAAATAAATAATACCACAAAAAACTATTGCCAAAAATATGCAAAATTTCATTTTCCCACATAAAAACTATATGCGGTGCAAAACTAGAATACAAAAATACAAAACTCTAGATTAACAAAAGTACAAACAATGGATTAAATATTCATTACAGTTTTTGTCAAACTTGTAAAAATGGGACCAAATATCTCTTTTTTCACTTCCTGTTAGAAGACTATGAAAATTAACAATTTTTACATGCACATTTAGCTAAAAGTTATTGATAGTTAGACACTACAACCTTCTTTTATACTTTGAAATGGAAATCACAAAAATGTCATTAAAAAGTCCCAGGGTTGTTTTTTAAATATATATAAACTCCGCAGTGACAAGTAGTTGTTTCAAATGTACCTTCAGATAACAGACAGTATAGATCTAATGGACTCTGCAGAGATTAGTTACTGAAAGAACAGCTATTAGTAATATTTCTGTCACTTGGATCTGTAAAAATATATATCAAAGGATTTTTTCTGATTACAACATGCCCGCTTCACCTGTCTTTGTACCGGAACTCAAGCTTAATTTGAACTAGGGTTCTCTCTCTCTCTCTCTTTTTCATAATTTATTATGGTCTTAGACCAGTACATGAGCTAGGGTTCATCATGTTTTAGGCCAAGATGTAATGGGCAGCAGGAATAACTTTGACAAACAGGAGGCAGAGTCACAACCAAGGCAGCAGTCAGATAAACCAAATTTGAGTCTGGGGCAGAAATATCATTTGAGAAAGCATCTCAGGAATTACCCTCCCTAGTTCTCATGAAGATAAAGGGAGGAAGAGAGAAGACACATTCAGACTTGCAAGATTCTATTACTGTAACCTTATAATAAAAGTACTATTAGCATCCATAATTCTGGCATCCTAATCTGGTCTACCTTGAAGGGCTAACCCAAACAGGCAGGTACAGAATGAGGGCAAAGTGGAAGGAGGAGTCTAAGCATGTAATTCATAACTCCTCTCTTGAGATGTACAGAAATCTAAAAGTAGCTGCCAGGACAAAACAACAACCAAAAATCATAATGCATTAGCCCTACATATTAACATTATGCGATTATGTCCTCAGACAAATTGATTGGAAGACACACTCCATTTAGATGATTCTTCTATCATTATATTCTGCTTTTTCCCTGAGATGCTCAGGAATTTGGGAAATGTAGTCCCAACATATCTAGGCAGCAGATGGAGAAGGTTGATATGATTTATCAAGCCTTTTAAAAAGTTGCAAGCAATATTTTCTACTACGTGGATCTGAATGAAAAAAATATTGTTGCCAGATACAGAACGTAATTTCTTTGTTTAAAAACTAATGTATCTTAAAAATGCCTTGCTATTTGGGCAAAATGAGCAAAAATTTTTACCAGGTGTAGATATCAAAGATAAAGATACTTGTATTCTGACCATACTAACTGTAAACACTCCAACTGATTTCAAATCACAGGATACGTTCGTAAGCGAAGGTGGTTTTCAGACTTGTTAGCATTACCTATGTCTCCATAGGTAATGCTAACCTTCTGGACAACTGTAATCTTTTGGGAAGATCTTGCTCCCCATGTCATGGAGTGAGTTGTGCTTGGCAGTAGGATAGAGACAGGCCTTGTCTTTTATGTTCTAGGTGACCTCCCTTCTATAACATGCCAGAGCCAAAGTAAGATGCATTTTAAATCTATTTTAAAAGCCTACTTCTTTAGGTTGGCTTTCCCCATTGACTTCTTCCTCCTGATATTTCTGTTTTAATGGGTTGTTGTTGTTGTTTACTCTGTATTTTAGTCTGTTTTAATTTTGTGTTATTGTGGAATGGTTTTATACCATTGCTGACTGCTTTTGAATTTTCTATTATAAGAAGTGATATACAAATACTTTTGATAACTAATTGTAAACATCATCATGTATCTAAGTAGTGTCAGTGGGTAATGACATGGCCTCATTTCTGTGGTGGAGAAAGAGAGATTGTAAGTATTTTAAATAAATAAAATGATAATGAGAAACAGAGACTATAATAAATAAAACCAAAATTTTAGCCACTGTAGCAATTTTATATGAATTCCAGAACATAAATCCAGTGGGGTTATCTATAACTATAATTTCCATTTAATTTAAAAATAATCTATGAAGGGGAATTAACTTCAGTATTAGTACTGATGATGGCTGCTTTAATAAAAAAGGGACAGGATAAATAGGTTTATATACTAAAAAATCTGAAAAAAGCAAAGACATTATTTAAGTTTTCAGAAAGTAGTGTCATATATAGAACCCTATATTATGGCTGTATTATTATTATTATTAGTCATAACCAGAGCAACTTAAAAATAAAATAAATACATCAAAATTGAAATATAACTAAAATACAGAAACATATGTAAAATATATTAACATAAAACAATACTCAGATTTACTCATTAAAGCACTTGTTTATGTTCTATTATAATCAGTACAGCCACTCCTCATTTTGTGGCTACCTCAATTAGCAACCGTTTGCAAATACAATAGTAATAATAATACTACAAAATTAATTTTCTGACCAATGTGTGCATTAAGACCACATTTTGTGTGCCTGACAACAAAAGCCTTCAGTGTGAAACTGATTAAAGTCTGGTCAGTTTCAGGCAGAAGCACAAGCCAGCCAGAGGGTTTCAATCAACTAATTAAGGTCACAGAGCTGAGGTTGTTAACTTGACTTCCTATTTTAGGAAATATTTGACTTCCATTTTAGAAAACAGAGTTGCAAAGCCACAAGATGCAGCAAGATAAATTATCATTTATATAAATCTCAAGACCTCAAGATATTATATTTCCCAACCTGGTGCCCTATAAATGTGTTGGCTTCAGTTCCACAGTGTCTCACAAACACTATCGTATCTCGTGAACAGATCTATATGGCAAAGGCTAAATATAATTTCATGAGTATATATGGCACTATTCAAAGTAACTTAACAAGATAGGTTACTGGCTGTTTAACATGTAGATCATAGATTTGCAAACTACTGTCTTTCCAGGCATTCTACGCTAAAATTTCCAGAATTTCTGGATATTGGACAAGCTGGCTGGAAGCAGTGGACTCTGTGCCACCAGCCACCCACAGGAAGAGCTACTGCCCTTCCTGCCCCAGGCGAGGCAGCAGAACCAGGTCTTCAAAACCTTCTGGAAGGTCAGGAGTGAAGGGGCCTGCCTTACCTCCGGGGGCAGAATGTTCCAAAGGGCAGGCACCACTGCAGAGAAGGCTCACCTCCTGGACCCCGCCAAGTGAAACTCCCTTGCCAACGGGATCCATAGCATGCCCTCTCTGCATGACTGGGTGGGACGGGCCAATGGGAATATATGAGTTCTGTCAGATGTACAGTATATGCAGAAGACCAAGATTTCAAGAGTAAAAATGTTCAGATGACATGAAACTTATGCCTCTATACGGAATGCCATATTGCGGAGGCAACTTAAGGTCACCCATGTTGATCCTGCCCCAATGTCCAAATTCTCATTGCCAATCCCCTATTCCTAACATTGTGAAATAATATAATACATCTATAAATAAAACATTGTGGCTGCTGAATGGAAGCCAACGCTTATTTGACTTTTACTCATATATTGCCACAAATCTATGATTGCTTCTTATAATAAGCTAGTTATCAAGATTTTTACAGAAAGGTGCCAATTCTTAACACAGAGATAGAACAGGAACAGAATTATGTACTATAGTGGTAATTACCTGAGGTAATCCATTTTTTCATTAAAAGTTGTGACAAAGTAGTTGATATTTATGGAACTAGACTGTACTTCTACACTGTTCCTGTTATAGAGACAAGGACATCATGGTTTCTTTCCTATGGGATTACTTTTAAAATATATATACAAAAGTATATCCTTGGATGGGAGTTTCTTCTATCCTTGAGTTGTGGGAAGAACAAAGGCTAGGTATTATCTGACCTAAGAAAATGTTTGCTCTCTTTTGTGGATGACAGTTTTCATTAAATTTGTCCGCACATAAACTCCAGAAAAATCATAAAACTAAGATTTAATATCTACAGGGACAGTACTCAATATAAATACAGAACAGAATGGAAGAACTGCTATATGACCTAAACATTAGCAAATAAATTTGTATGATCTCTCTTCCACAAACAGTGATCAATAATTAAAAATTATCCCACAAAAATCTATTGTATTATATTACTAGAACCTCCTAGAAAAATGACTGA